>NC_052051.1:14343772-14943772 GCF_903992535.2 Arvicola amphibius
TTATTTTCTCACTTTTTGATGAGATTGACTTTAATGCTTGGTTTTTATTATTCATTGAAGATTCCATGTTCCATGTTTAGGTGGCAGTGGATGTTATATATGATTTAAAGTACACCAAAGTACACATGTTCTAGGCAAACACCATTCTAGATTTTTATTTAATATATTTTTCTCTTTCTTACATTTATTTTTAAACATAAAAATGTAAATTTATTACTAAAAACATTTATTTTTCTAAATGCACAGCCCATTCCATCTGTCTATGCATCTTTGCCAGTGCAGTCACTGGCGATGGGCCTTCTCCACACTTAGTGTTTCTGGTGCAAGTTATTGGGGTTCAGTGTCCTGGAGCAGTTTGGTAAGTCCTTTACTAAGGACCTCCTGAAGAGCTTCCTGACCAGAAAACCCCAGTGAGAAGCTTCGAGTTAGGACCTTTCTTACAGAGCTTTGTCATACTCGACTTAGGTTCCGTACAGACTTAGATTTGGGCTCCTTGGTAGCTTTGCCCTGGGACTTGTTACTTTCTTGTCAGTTCCTTGGCATCTTTCTCTTGCCCTTCTCGGGGAACATAAGGACACTCTGAGGACACTGGTACCCTCCGCAGTCCCAGTAAGAGGCAGTAAAAGCCAGAGGCAGTAGATGACTCCACGGGAACAGCACTGTACAGACATAACAGACATGAGCATCATATGATACACATATGAACTCACAGACTGTGGCAACACAAACAAGGCCTGCATGGGTTCAAACCAGACAAAATGCCCGTACTGAGAAGAAAAGTGGGCAGCAAGTCCCACCGATAACCAAGAAGTTATTTGAAATTGATACCTGCTAGAAAGGGGAAAATCAGTTCTCTCTGTAGTAGGAAATCTAGAAGAGTCATTTTATTTAAACATTGAAATGAAACAGTTGTTTTCTGGAAACATTTCAACCTTGAGGATGTCATTGTAGAAAGCAGTGATTGTTTTCTGTGATTTGTGGAGCTGTTTGTCTAAAGGAGCGTTACAGATTTTGTATGACCTTAGCCACAAGACAGCCCTGGCACACATGGAATGCCTTGCATTATTGAGCACTGCCAACAGTAAGGATGGAAATTTCCAGGGTGAGGTGCTCCTTCAGGAAACATATAGATTAGATCAGGGGTTTGTGTTACCCAAACAATCAATCAATACACTTCTGCATGACTGTCAGGGGTCTGGTCCACAGAGATTGTTGCTCTGCTGCCTGCAAGTAGCCACCAGGAGAGTAATTTAAGAGCATACTGAAAGAAAACCTCAAGGAGACTAAATGACGCAGTTGCCTAGTGAGGAGAAGATTTGCAGGAGACGAGCAGAAGGTTAAGTGCACCTTCAGTGGGAACTGAGGGGAGCAGAGGGCTTCCCGATAGGGAAGGAAAAGTACTTGCACACCAGCCATTCATGCATCTCCTTTGTGGATTCTTTTTTTTTTTTTAATTCTTTGAGAGTTTCACACATCTACATATGAATTTCAATCCCTCATTCTTCTCTCACCTCCCTTCCTCTCAACAAGCCTGCCTCCTACTTTAATGTCTTATTTCTGTTTGTGGCCACTGAGTTTCTTGCCTGAGTGTGGATGGGGGTTATTCACTGAGCAAGGATAATGTGCAGCCCTGCATGGAATCACGACCCCTCCCCAAGAGTCATTAACTGTCAAGAGTCCGGCAGGGAGGGGTAGGACTCCTGAGTTCTTCCCCTACTTATTTTGATAAAATGTGAAGGGCACTCATTTATAAACCTTTTGGTCTCTTTGGACTGTATTCATTTATTTTATTTGTATATGAGAAACTCATGTAGTTCCCCCGCAGAGTCAGGTCTATGCATAGAAGGATGTTTAAACTACTGAAGCACCACCCCCCTCCATTCCCTCTTCCCCCTCTGCCCTGCCCTGTCCCTGACAACAGCTACAGTCAGTCTCTCTCATTGGTGACCTGGGTTGTGTTTTTTGTTTTTATTTGCCGCGTTTGTTTTTGCTGCAGTGGATAGGTAAATAGAAACCTTACTTCCATTCTTTGCATTTCTCCCATCATGCTGTTCCTGCAAATCTCCCATGTGACTTCGCAGGTAGCTTTCTTCTGTTTGCCAGACATTTCCCAGGACTTCATTGTTCAGGCGCCGTGTGCAGCCACCCTCCACTGGCTGAACATTCCACTGCTCTGCAGTTATAAATGATGGATGCATCGACCAACACATTTCCTTTAGTCCTTTACAATGGTTTGGATTAAACCATTGTAGTAGTCTGGAATTCCTGCCTAATGCCCGTATTTCCCTCAGTATCTGGACAAGATCATCAACCGTAGTGTTTCCAGAGAGGGTGAATCCTCTAGCCCAGCTCTGATCTAAAGAAGATGGACACCACAAGAGGACAGAATATCCTTCCCAGCCCTGCGCCTGACCCCTGAATGTTTGCCCATTTGTAAGATGAGGAGTTTTCTAGCATGCCCTTTCCTGAAATTATGACACCAAGTTTCACTTGAGACTGTGGATATATATCTGGTGCCCATTCATGCCACTTGGTATTTTAAGATTCTGGAAACACACTCACATGTCCGGACAGAACACAGTCTTCAAGACCTGTGCCTTAGGTTATCAGTGATTACCACTGCTTTGGAATGAGCCAGGGAGAAATGGCATCTGGTCTTAGAGAAACACTCGGTAGCTCTAGAGAGCTCTAGGTCTCTAATGAATAGCATATCGGTTGATCTAGGGCAAAACAAACAACAAAACCCCAACAGACTTGGAGGCATCTTACAAGGCACTCCAGAAATTCACCTTAGTTGTGTTCTCTTGTTCGTTTCACCCAGTTGGCAGACCCAGAGCTCTTCAGTGTCCCTTCTGTTCTTCACCGCGCAACAAAATGACCCCTGGTCATCTGCCTGCGCTACCTGTGGATGAAGGGATGCAGAGAGGCATGTCACCTCCCATTCACCACCTCTAAGTTTTCTATTTGTTTTTCTAAAAGAAAGCATGAATGAAAGAGGTAGATATGGTTTGTTCAGGTCCCACATAGAGTAGTCAAGGAAACAACATAAGTATCACTTGCTCAGTGGGTGCAGGGGTTCATAGACTACATCTCTTGGATTCCCAAAGTAAAACTGTCCACGTGGAGAAAATTGCCACAGAGATGAAAAGCTGGATTCTTGTTGCCACCCCTCCCCCAGCTTCCTTCAGCATTACCTCATGCGAGGTAACTCCTATCAGGACTTGGGCAGTCTAAAGAACATTTGTGATGTAGGTATTAGCACAGATAGGGTCATGGTAAGTGGTGAGCATTCATTTCCAAGGTGTTTATTAGCTGTGTTTGACTTTGAAGTGGCAATGATGGCCCTTGCTTTGGACACGTCTCACTTGTCATCTTGACCAAGGAATATATAGCATCTGTGGGCACAGACATAGCACTGAGGTGATGTGGGATTTCCCTCTGTATGCTGTGAATACCATTGGTTAATAAAGAACTGTCTTGGGTCTGCACAGAGCAGAACTTAGTAAGGTGGGGAAAACTAAGCTGAATGCTGGGAGGAGGTGGAGTCAGGGAGAAGCCATGTAGCCCCACCGGAGACAGACACAAGATGGAACCTTACCCAGTAAGCCACAGCCACATGGTGATACACAGATTAATAGAAATGTGTTAAGAGTTAGCCAATAAGAAGCTAGAGCTAATGGGCCAAGCAGTGTTTTAAATAGTATAGTTTCTGTGTGATTATTTTGGGGCTGAGCAGCTGGGAACCAACAAGCAGCCTTCCTACCACAACACTTAGGAGCTACACAGGGAGGCTGATTTTTGACAATGCTACATATACTGGTCTCATTTTTTTTAAAAAAGTTTTTATTTATTTATATGTATGTGGGCAGTGTCTATTTACACATATATGTGCATATGCATGCAGGTACGTGTGAAGGCCAGAAGATGGCATCAAATCCCTTTGGAGTTGGAGTTACAAGCAGTTGTGAGTGACTGATAAGGGTGATGAGCAGAGCAGCAACTGCTCTTAACTGCTGAGTCTTCCCTCTAACCCAGCTTTCCATATTTATAACCTGTTCTCTTCCCAGTGGATTCCAGGCAGGCTTCTTAGTGACTCTGTGAAATGGCCAGGTCCTTTACATGTTACCTGGCCCAGTGATGACTTCTTTGGAATAATGTTCTTCTATCTGGGTAACTGATCATGTGAAGGGCTCCAAAGAATCATCCCACAGCCAACAACCGCAACAGATGGGAGTTATTATTCCATTGAATGCTTGATGTTCATTGAACATTAAAGTATACATAGGTTGTTTCCATATATATGTTCGTGTCTGTATGTATATACACATATGTACATATATGTATATGTGTGTGTATGTATATACACATACACTTAAATGGTTACTGTGCTTAAGTCTACCAGCAGAGCCATGATCAAAGTGGCTCAGAGTCCCCTTCCAGACCCACCCTCAGCACCCAGAGCAGCGTCTCCACTGGAGCTGCCCTCTTCAAACTCTACCTCTGAGAAAGCCTGCCAAAAGTCAGCCTCTCCTTGGGGCTGTTCAAGACCACGCCTATAAGCTACTTAAGGCCTGGTAGCCATATTTGCCATGTGATTCCTCTTGAACCCTCCTGAGGGTTGCCCAGGAGTGCTTTGCTCAGATTATACCTGGTTTTATTAATCTGGTTTGATTGGCTTATTACATCAGCGGTGGAAGCAGAATCCCATTAACCAGGGATTTAAAATTTATCACAAAGGAACCTCTCTCTCCTCTCTCTCTCTCTCTCTCTCTCTCTCTCTCTCTCTCTCTCTCTCTCTCTCTGTGTGTGTGTGTGTGTGTGTGTGTGTGTGTGTGTGTGTGTGTGAGTGACTTCCCCTCCCCTCCCTCTCCTGAATCCATCAGATATACCCTTGTTAGGAAGTCATATCTGTACCTTTGTTCTAAGCTCTAAACTACCACAGACACTCAGACTAGGCAAAGCTTTCACCATTATCTCTGAGGAAACCTGCCAATCTTATCTTTGATGTGATGAGGTGGCCCCTGACTAACCTCCGAGCACACTGCCTGTTCTCTATCAGAGAGAAGGCTCTGTCGCCAGGGAACTGCCATCATCAACACTGGGTGAATGCTTTTATATCCCGCTCTGCTCTGCAATAGATGTGCTTTCCAGTGAGTGAACTGATCCATGTGAAACCCTCTTCCTCTCTCAGTCCAATCAGGGACTGTGGCATGGCTTGCGTTTTCTCCAGGCTGAACAGTGGTTGTTTTACTGTTTTTCACCCAAGGATGACTATGGAACCATAAATGAGCAAGGTGCTTCCCGCCACAGACGAAAGACCAGGTCCTGGTGCATACTAGTGTGTTAAATTCATAACTGAAAGCAAGGTATACAGATGGGTGATATTTGTTTTCTCCTTGATACTTCAGATCTGCTACATAAATGCCAACTCACCGTGAATAACTCAAATGTCATTTTACATAACCTAAGCTGAACCATATACATGATTCCTCTCCCTGTCATTTCCTCTTTAAAAGTTCCCTCATAATCAGATGTGCCCACCCAAAGGCACTAGAAAATTCAGTTACAAAGTTCAGCAAATGCCCTGGGCTCTGGTCTTCTTTCACAGATGGCATTGCTGAGATTCAGAGAAATCTTGAACTTTGTGAGTTGAAGACTGAGTTCAGTCGAGAGGGGAACTTAAGTCCAGAAGATGGTTCCATGCTGAGATCTTCTGAAATCCAAAAGACTAACAGACATGATGTCTTAGTTAGGGTTTCCATTGCTGCAATGAAACACCATGACCATAAAGTAAGTTGGGGAGAAAAGGGTTTACCTGGCTGACACTTCCACATTGCCTTTCATGGCTGAAGGAAGTCAGGACAGAAACTTAAACAAGTCAGGCATATGGGGGCAGGAGCTGAGGCAGAGCCATGAAGGGGTGATGCTTACTGGCTTGTTCCCCACGGCTTGCTCAGCCTGCTTTCTTATAGAACACAGGACCACCAGCTCAGGGATGGCACCCCCCCCACGATGGGCTGGGCCCTCCCCCCACTGATCACTAATTGAGAAGATGTCTTACAGCTGGATCTCAAGGAAGCATTTCCTCAAATGAGGCCCCTTCTCCTCTGATGACTCAAGTTTGTGTCAAGTTGAAACACAAAATCAGCCAATACAACCCTTGTCAACTTGACACACAAACACATCACTGCTAAATCCTGTTAAACCCTCTCTTAGTGAGTCCAATATCTTACATTAAAAAAATAAAAGACCCACAGTCTCAAACACATTAACACTTCAGTTCCTTTAAAATAACCAATCTCTATTAAAATCCAAAGTCTTAAAATTCAAAATCTCTCAACTGTGATGTCCAGTAAAACATTTTTTTTCTTTTAGTGTTTTGAGACAGGATTTCTTTGCGTTGCTTTAGAGCCTGTTCTGGAACTAGCTCTCGCAGACCAGGAGAACTCAGAGATTCTCTTGAACTCAGAGAGATTCACCTGCCTCTGCCTCCCAAGTATTGGGATTAAAGGCGTGCACCACTACCACCCGGCTCCAGGAAAATACTTTCTTACTTCAAGAGGGAAAAATGGGGCCACAGTCACAATCAAATCAAATCAAAACCAATTCCAATGGTCTAATGGCTGGGATCCACTCACAATCTTCTTGACTCCTCCAAAAGGCTTGGGTCACTTCTCCAACTCCACGTACTACAGCACACACAGCTTGTCTTCTAGGTTGGCTCCACTCCACTGCTGCTACTATTCTTGGTGGTCATTCCATGATACTGGCATCTCCAAAATGCTGGGGTCTTCTGTTGCAACTGGGCTCCACTTTCACCAGTAACCTCTCATAGGTTCTCTTCATGGTGCCAAGCCTCAACTTCTTTGCATGACCCCTCTAGCCCTGGGCCTTCAACTGCCACTGAAACTGCTTCTTCACCAATGGCCTCTCCTGGACTCTCACAGTAAGAAGCCTCAGCTGCTTTCCATGGCCCCTTCATGCCTTCAAAACCAGTACCACCTGTGTGACTCTTATACATTACCAAATTCTGCTGCCAACATGAGGTACAACTATGGTCACCTCAGGAACACAGCTTCTCTTTGCTCTCAGAAAACACTTCCCAGATTTCACCTCAACAACACTGGTGTCTTGTCAATCACTGCTAATCTCTTAGCTCCTGCTAACCAGCACCAATTGTCCCAGGAACACAAAGTTTTTACTCTAGTAGTTCTGGTATCTTGTTAACCACAGCTATTTTTTCAGCCCTAGTTACCAGAACCACAGAATATTAATTCAAAATAACAAATGGCCCTGATAGAGCCTTTAAACTTCTCTCTGAAACTTTGCAAGCCAGGCCTTCATCTTCTGCACCGCTCTTAATATTCTTATATCTTCCAAGCTCCCAAAGAACATCCCATTGAGTTCCTTAATGCTCAATGGTTCTTTTTATTCCAAAGTTCCAAAGTCCTTCCACAATTCTCCAAAACCATGGTCAGATCTGTCACAAAAACACCCTACTCTTGGTACCAACTACTGTTTTAGTTAGGGTTTCTATTGCTGTGAAGAAACACCATGACCACAACAACCCTTATTAAGGAAAACATTTCATTGAGGCTGGCTTACAGATGGGAGGTTTAGTCCATTATCATCATAGTGGGGAGCTTGACAGCATGCAGGCAGACATGGAGCTGGAGAAGTGTCAAAGACCAGCTTCAATAAAACTCATACATTACAGGATAGGAGTATGAGGATTAGAATTAGTAAGTAAAAGAAACAGAGATAATGAGAGAAAGAAGCGATAGAAACACAGAACAGTATCAGGAAGGACATTCAGTGAACACTGAATCTGCTTTGTTTATTTTCCACATGCTTATATACTTTACTCCAAAAAGGGAGGGGGATGCAACAGATTTCATTAACATGATATAAGAAATAAACTTGAATTCTCTGACCTTTGATCCAGGTGGAGTGGATCCAACGCTATACCCAAAATACTAATTAACCACACCCAAGTGTTAGGAAAAAATCCTAAACGAGCCACTCCACCGGCACAAAAAAATCCAATTAGGTCAATTTAAACCAAATTAAAATGCCCATGTTTTATTAAATACAGAGCCCTCAGGTGGCTGAGCGCATGGCGGGGAGACAGGAAAGCAGGGAGCATATGCAAACTCAAAACAATGTGTTCCTCCTCTGGGAGCCCACTTAAATACCCTGTGAAAGTGGTCCTGATCAGGGGAGGGATCAGGACCTGCATGCTGGGATTTGAGTCCAGACCAATGCAACTCCCAGGCCAGGGTGCTGGGATGGATGCTGGGAGCTAGGGTTATGCTCCCAACTTAACATTCCAGACTCTTTGGATATAGGGGTGACAGGAAGTTGAAGTTATAATAATGACCAACATTTTAGGCTCTCTTTGGGAAAAGGGCATAGACTCGTCTGGTTACTTCCTGCAGGCATGGGACAAAGTGGGAGAGGGGAGAGCTGGGTGTTGGGGGGTTCATGCTCATCAAGAGATGTGGTTGGAAAGGCATCCTGTTCACTGTAAGAGATGCCAGGCATTTGTTTCTTGAGGGAGGTAAGAAGGCAGGTGTTTATGAAATGGGCTGGCTAGCCATGGGATGAGACACAATAGCAGATGAAACCAGATTTTAGTTTGCAGGTGTCCTTGATCCAGGAGAGTTGGTAGCAATGGACTACGGTCCAACTGCATTACTGCTTCTAAGTTTCAAAGATAACTCTGGACTGTCCTAGTCTCTGAGCAGCAGCAGAGACTTTTATGCCACTCCTCTTCATCTCTGAGGAGGGGCTTCAGTCACTCTTTGCCTCGATAATAATGTTCCATTGCTTTAACAAGTCTCTCTCCCTCAGAGAGGAAATTTTCTGAGGTATTAGTTCTCAGGCCCTTTATTTCAACAGCAAATTGAACACCAGGTTGGAAAAATGAGTTCTGTGTCTCAAGAAATAGTATGGATCAACTGTCAAACATTGAGTCAGCGTTCTTGGACTGGCTCCAAAGTAACCAGGACTCACTAAGGTCTGGAAATTTGCATAGTAGGTCCATCAATAAGCTAGGAATCACCAACAATAACCATGATCTTCCTTCCCTTCTCAAACTGCAGCATGACGGTATTAAGAAAGTCAGAAACACAGATTCAGGAACTTCACTCCAATTCTTCTATGGAGTCATCAGCAGTTGTGATGTCATCAGGGCTGGCATCCTTCTGCTGTATACATTGGACCAGACATTCCAGAAGCGATTGTGTTTGGCCATCCTCCTACGAAAAAGCAGACATGTCCTCGACAGCATATTAATATAAGATGAGGTCCTTTCCATAATCCAGTGCAAGGGTCTTTCCACTTTGCTTTAGCAAAGATCACCTTGGTGCCGTCATGTCAAAATCTGTCCATAGCAGATTGCTCACGGGCATTCATATTCAAGAAATTTAGAGTAAAAAGGCGTCAGATGCACCAAATCCTCTATCTCCTCTCTACCTCCCTGAATTTGATTTCTAGTTTACGCTTTTGAGAGTAAAGTTAATTGGGCCTCTGTCCTGTCTCTACCATGGAAACTCCATTAGGAGAGTGACTCATAACCTTGATTTCTCCTCCAAAATAATTACTCCCAGAATAACATAATCCCTTTGCATAGTGGTGCTACTTCTCCCCAATAATAATCCTACAGTACATTCCAGTAAAGGTCCATAAACCCCAGCAGGGGAGAGCCCCATCCCCATTTCAGGAGTTAAAACTGTGTAGATGGAAGAGCTCAGATGGAGCCCTGCATTGCCTGAGGTTGCTCTGCAAAGGTCCTGAATGGATTTTCTTGTGGGGGAACAGACTGCTGGATAGTTCACAGATTTGCCTTGGGGCCTGAGGCAGGCCCCTCTTTTCATTTCCTAGCAAGGGGTTTCCTTGATCATCCCCCTTTGATCTGCACTCATTAGTTCAGTGTTTTCCTCTCCTGCATCTCTGGCACAATCCTGGTAGCCCCGGGCTTACTCTCCTATTGGGACATTGCCTGATATTATATCCCATGAGGCCGCACCCGAAGCATCTTCCAGGAGGCCCTGTAGCCCTACTTCTCTCTGGGACTTGATTTCTTTGTTGGGGGAGAACATCATTAATTGCATCTCCTTGTGAAGCAGCGGATATAGCCAGTCCCTATGTATATGAGTGGGCAATATCTGAACAGATCTGATATAATTAGAGATGTTACCTTTCTTTCTAAAAGACCTTAAAGCAGCTTTAAATATAGCATTAGTGTTCTCAAAGGCTAGCTGTTTAACATCAAAAAGTCCTGCTTCTGTATCTCCACTTAACCTGCTTGATGCCTGCATCAGTCTGCAGACAAAGCACTGAAACAATTCATCAGGTCCCTGTTTTATATGAGACAATTCCTCAGTCTGCTTTTTAGAAGATGGAAGTTTATTCCAGGCCTTTTTGGAAGCTGCATTAATTTGGGCATATGCTGCTATATCAAAGTTTAACTGTTGATCTGTTTCTGTGTAAGAACCCTTACTTACAAGCATTTCCTAAAAAAAAAAAAAAAAAAAAAAAAAATAGGAACTTGTTAGGCCCTATTTCTCTCAGTTGTGACCTGGTATTGTTCTGCAAACTTGGTTTTCCACAACAGGTAGTCCCTTCCTGACAGGCAAACTTTGGCCAACTGCTTCCAATTCCCCAGGGGTAGAGCTTCTAGAGACATATTTTCCAGGAGCAACTGGGTAAAGGGAGCTGTAGGGCCATATTGTGCACAGACTGCTTTTAATTAAGTAGTTTAAATGATATTGGAATATGTGCCCTGACCAGATTTCCCTGAGCATCTCTTTGCTCTATAACAGAAAACTCTTGCACATCTTCCCCTCTGTAAGCGGCCTCTTTAATGCTAGCTTGCAAGGGAGATTCAGTTCAGCTTTTCCTAATTAATATCCTTGATCACAGAAGAAGAATACAGGATAATATGTGCTCTGTTGTTTAAATGCTTTTAAATTTCTACCAATAAACAAAAGTTTATCTTAATATATATATATATCTTAAAATATATATCTTATCTTAAAATATATATATATATATATATATACACACTAAGGTGCTCCCACAAAGCTAGTCTCATAATCTGCCAAGAGGCCAACAAACACTAACACAAACCTAGAGCCTATCACACAACACCAACATGACAAAAGAGAGAGGAACCTCCAATAACTGTTATTTCTGCGCTATATAACTTAACCCCTTTTGTAATAAACTGAGTTTGCTCACCAACTCCCAGGATCTGCAACATAGTACTCCACACTGACTCACCCCTTGCCCCTGGGGTGGCTGGGCACAGTTGGGGATAATGGCTACAGGTCCCCCACGTACAACATAAAAGACATATACATGATAATTAATTAATTGATTGATAATTTACAAAGTAAATTATTTTTAAAATATAGCATCTCTAGTGAACTTCTTTCTCTAGGGAAGAAGCAAGTGTGAGCAGTTCCTAAGATTGTCATCAATTTCCCAGGATCCGCTCTTTAATCTTGAAGGATGCTGCTCTTACTTTGAGGCTCTAGAAATCTTGCCTCTGCTTCTATATCACAGTCACTAGATGAGAAAGGGATGACTAAACCTTTGGGTTTAAGATCATGTCTAGCGGCAAGGGATGCTTTTTCAAAAAATAATATTTAATTTTTTACATCCCAGCCATAGTTTCCCCTCCCCTTTCCTTGAAGTCCCTCTCCCAGGCCCCCTTCTGTCCCTACCCCCAACTCACTCCATTTCTCTTCAGGAAAGGGCAGGGTCTCCCACAAGTATCAACAAAACATGGAATATCAAGTTGCAGTAAGGCTTAATACACCTCACCATGTATTAAGACTGGACAAGGTGGTCCATTGTGCCCTGTTCCCACTGTTAGGAGTTCCACAATAGAACCAAGTTACACAACTATAACATATATGCAGAGGGCACATAGGTCAGTTCTAAACAGGATCCCTGATTGTCTGTTCTCTGAGCTCCTATGAGCCTAGGTTAGTTGACTATGTGAGTTTTCTTGTGGTTTCCTTGACCCCTCTGGCTCCTACAATCCTTTCCTCCCTTTCTTCAGCAGGATTCCTTGAGCTCCGCCTGATGTTTGGCTGTGGGTCTGCATCTGTTTCCATCAGTTACTGGATGAAGGCTCGCTGATGACAGTTGGGCTAGGTACCAATCTGCTCACAGGAGACGGCCAGTTCAGCCTATGTATCCACTGTTGCTAGGAGTCTTAGCTAGGGTTATCCTTGTAGAGTTCTAGGAGATTCCATTGCACCAGGTTTTTACCTGGCCCCCAAATGCCCTCTTTCTAGTAGTCTCTTTCAGTACTCTCCCCTCTACCCCCCCACAACCTGATCGCTCAAGTTCCCATTCCCACCTGCCCTGGGTCCACTCATGAAATTTCTTCTATTTCCCTTTCCCAGGGAGATCTGGGTGCCCCCCCCCATGAACCCTCCTTGTTACCTAGTCTAGTCTCTCTGGGCCTGTGGACTGTAGCATAGTTATCCTGTATGTCAGAGCTAACATCCTCTTATAAGCGAGAACATCCCAGTTTTGTCTTTCTTGGTCTAGGTTACCTCACTCAGTATGTTTTTTGTTCTAATTCCATCCATTTGCTTTCAAATTTCATGGTGTCCTTGTTTTTAAAAGCTGAGTAACACTCCATTGTATAAATGTACCACATTTTCTTTATCCATTCCTCAGTTGAGGGACACCTAGGTTGTTTCCAGGTTCTGGCTATGACAATAAAGTTGCTATGAACACAGTTAAACTTCAGGTCTTTAAAGAAAGAAATTGAAAAAGATATCAAAAGATGGAAATATCTCTCATGCTCGTGGATCAGTAGGATTAACAAAGCAAAAATGACCATCTTACCAAAAAGCAATCTACAGACTCAATACAATTCCCTTTAAAATCCCAACACAATTCGTTACAGACCTTGAAAGAAAACTCAAATTCACATGCAAATAAAAAAAGAGGATAATTAAAACAATCCTGTACAATAAAAGAATTTTCTGGAGGTATCACCATCCTGATTTCAAGTTCTACGACAGAGCTATAGTAATAAAAACCACATGGTATTAGCAAAAAAAAAAAAAAAAAGATAGGTGGATCAAATAAAAAAAACCCAGATTTAAATCCACACACCTATGGACACCTGCTTTTTGACAAAGATGCTAAAATTATACAATGGGGGAAAAAAGCATCTTCAACAAATGGCGTTGATCTAACTGGATGTTGGCATGTAGGAAAATGTAAACAGAATCAAGGGAATCTTTTAATGAAGTTATATATACGCAGAGCAACCTGGCATGAGAAAGGGAAGAAACACAGTAGACTTAGGAAAGGTGGAATAAGGATATCCATAATCTCTCACTGGTCTTTAAATCTTAGATTTTCTCATTCTTATTTCCTCCCCTCTGTCAGATCTGGGCTCAGTTATTTTCCTTAGTTTGTTTAAGATGTTTTAAGTTTTGTGTGTGTGTGTGTGCGCGCGCGTGCGCGCACGCGTGTGTACTGCAGAGGTGTGCAAGTAGACATAGAATGAGCCATGTATGCAGAATAGAAGACAATCTTCAGGTATTGTTCTCTGATTCCATCTTGGGATCTGGAGATCAAACTCAGGCCCTCGAGTTTACACAGCAAGTGCCTTTACCCAGCGAGCCATCTCACGGGCACACATTGTCCTTAGTTTTAAAGCTATGTTAATAGTCTCTTCCACGAATTACAGCTACGAATCATTTTCTCTGTTCAGTCGTGTTTTTGACAATTTACTATTTGAACATATGTTAGTTTACCTATTTATTTTCTGATCTTCCTTTTCTTATTGGTACCTTTATGATTTCAATCTTTGTAAATAGATTGAACTTTATTGCTGTATTTGTGTGGCCTCTCTTGGAGACTGTTCCATGGGAACTTGAGAGCAATGTAGTGTTTTCTGGTATAATACTTAATACATGACTCAGTTGTAATTGATCAGTACACTATTTAAGTTCTGTCTATACTGGTGCCACATCTCATTTCAGACTTCATTCTACATCCTTCAATTCAGATATTTGCATCATCTGCTTGGGTCTCTACTAACAACAGCATGCTACGTACATATTTCAGATACATCTTCTCTATGGGTAAATCCTGGTGCAAGGGTACAGAAGGCTGACATCCAAATCTGACATACAGATGGGGCAAGGGATGCTTCCCTTCTCTGCTTTTCTCCATCCAGACCCCCAAAGGATTGCCCAATGCTCCTCAAGTTAGGAAGGTCATTATCAGTATTGATACTCTTATTGTCACGTGGCAACTGTGGGTTAGTCTGTTTTATCTGATGCCACATCAGTTCTCCTGTTTCTGTTATTATCTTTTAGCTTGTCTGCTTCTAAGTGTTGGATATTTTTGATTACTGATTAACAACCTTTTTGTTCAGCTTCACAAACTCCTTTTAGCCTTTCTTGAAAAACAGGTCTTGTGGAGACAACCTCCTTCAGTTTTTATTTCTACACAAGTGTTTCATCTCTTTCATTTACTGAGGATAGGTCTGTGGGGTGAGTATTTTTGATTGGCATGTTTCTCCCTTTGGAAACGTTAAGTATCTCATCCTGTCCAGAACAAGGCCTCTGGGAAGTCGCCTCCCACTCCCCCTGGAGTTTCCTACTGTGCTGACTCCTCTGTTCTCTCGCTGCCCCCATATCCTCTCTGTCTTTGATCTTCAGGATTTTGATCAGAATAATTCATGGTGTAGAATAACCCGGATAGAAAAAATTTGATCTCCTGGACATTTTTATCTTTCCTTGGCTTTGCAAAGTCTCCTGGTCTTGTTTCCTCAAAAGATTTAAAACAAAATGATTTTCTCTGCTCTCTCTTGAATACCGCTGACACAAACATTTGCCCTTTTCATGTTGTCTGGGGAAGCATTCCTCTTCTTTTTAGCTCTTTCCTCCATGGTGACTGTATTTTCGAGCAACCTGTCTGTGAATTCAAAGACTGTTTGGATTGATCAGTTCTAACAATACTCACAGTAGCACATGATCATTCCACGTTTTCCAGCTTTGGTAATTCTCTATGGAATTAATTACTTTAGTCACTCTGCTAAATTTCTCCAATAAATTTCAGTATTATTTCTCTTAATTTTCTTGAAGTTCATTTTGATTTTTCTAACTTGGAAATTATTTTCAATTACTGTGGAGTCAATACTGTCCATATATTCACATTCAGTCTCTGGCATATTTTATCTTCTCCAGTAGGCAATGCCATGCTTCCCTGATTGTTATTGATCTTTATTACCCTGCACCCACACCTTGAATGGAAGAAGTATGCATTCCAGTCTTGATATTCTAGCAGTATCTAGATTGTCTTTCAGTAGGAAGTTTGTCCAACAGTTCCCTGCAGACTGTGAGAAATGATTCCTATGTTTGTGAGTACTGCAGCCGCTGTGGTCCTGGGGACACCCTCAGGCCATGACTGGCACAGGCAGCTCATCCTGAGGGGAGAAAGGAAGTAATCCCATGAGCTTTGAACTTGGTTTAACAACATACTGGAATTCCGTGGCTCTCAAGACTGACACTGACTGCTGCTGTCTTGCAGCTGTCAGACAAGCTGTTACTCAGGCAGGAAGTGCATGCTTCCATCTATCATTGATGTAGAGGCTAACACCATATGAATCACCCAGGAGACAGATGTGTGAGTCTGTGCCTGGTGCTAGTTTTTAATGCTGTACAGTACAAGAGTCTGAGATAGAATTATTTGAATATAGTCTCCTCATTCCCAGTTTATTGTCTATGTATGCTACGCTAATGAGAATGAAAGGTATAAATGCAAAACTGTCCCTTCTAACCCCATGATGGATTATCTCTCACTATAACAGGTTTCGTTTTGTCTTCCCCATGCAAGTATGTTATTGTACTTTCTCATAGCCATCTCTCATTACCAACCTCAATGGTTCTGTCTCTTCCCGCATCCCCTTTTATGTCTTGTGCATTTTTTTTTTTTTTGGTTTTTCGAGACAGGGTTTCCCTGTAGTTTCTAGAGCCTGTCCTGGATCTAGCTCTTGTAGACCAGGCTGGTCTCGAACTCAGAGATCCGCCTGCCTCTGCCTCCCGAGTGCTGGGATGTCTTGTGCATTTTTTAAACCTTAATTCCACATGACCTGTCTTGAAGCTCACATTCTTTCTTCTGCTTGATAAATTCTCCTACTGATGCTCTCTGTCAAAAGAAAACACTGTCTTTGTCTTTTTGAGTCTGGCTTGAGCTCTGCAGGTCCCATCCATCCCTGGCAGCAGCAGCAGCAGGGACAGAGACACAGCTCCACACTGCCACCTCCAACAGCTGAGGAGTCCCTTCAGTGTTTGGCGGACCTTGACGCAGGTGAAGCTGAACCCTTGTCTTGACACAGAACAGAATTGCAGTATAAGCCAGTATGAAGCAGAGTTGGGGTTTGTTAAAAGATATTTTTTTCAAGGGGCTGAAGAGCTATGTTCATGGCTAAAGGCACTTACTGCTCTTGCAGAGGACCCAGGTTTGGTTTCCAGCACCAACATAGTGTCTCACCACCATCTGTAACTCAAGTTCCAGGGGGTCCAAAGCCTCCCTCATTCTCCTTGAGCACTACATGTACATAATGTAATCCATACACTAGGCTACAGCACTTACACATAAAATAAAATTTTCAAGGACATTTTAGCATAGTTATTAAGGGTTAGGAGCAAGAACATCACTGAGAAAGGAAGACCTGCCTGATGGTATGAGAAGGGCTCTTCGAGAGTCCTCGCAGTAGCATGCACACTTTGAAGGGGTTTGAGGTCACAGCTTTCAGGGAGGTTCCATGGAATCACAGGGTGATTGCTGAGTGTAACTGACAGGATTAAAATATTGCACAGAGACAATGGACTTTAGGACAGCTTTATTGTGAGCAAACTCAACAGTCTTGTGAGGATTCCAGAAACTATTTAGGAATAAAGTCATATAGGTCACAAGCGCTTGGGCCTCAAGCATGGTTCAGTTCATTACTATTTTAGCATAAAATATATTTGCATGAAAGGATCATTGCTTCTGCACTGGCAAACTTCCCAGAAATGTTATAAGTTATGCTAGGATTCTTGATCTTCAGTTGATAACAGGCCTCAAACAACTCCAGTGAGGTGTCCCATAATTCTCATCTTCCCATCCTGCCTCAGTTCCCTGCAAGTGACATAATCCCATTCTTCTTTGAAGTGTGACTAAAACCTGCCACACATCTGTCCGTAGACACCTAGGCTGACTCCATATTTTGGCTATTCTGAATGGCTCATCAATAAACAGCACACAGGTGTCTGTAGTGTGCTGACTCAGATTGCTTAGAGTGGACATCAGAAGGGGTATGGTTGGCGGTACAGCTGGACTGCAAGATAGTCCCATCTTTAGCTTTTGAGGAAATGCATCACTGGTGACAGAGATTTCTGTCCCACCTGGTCCTACTATCAGTGAAGCATTCTCATCTTGCTTCCTCTGCATCTGGGTTACAACTGCAGACTCAACCTTTCCTCTTCCCAGAATTCTCCTGTTCTCATCCCCCTGCCTCTACTTCCTGCATAGTAGCCCCGTCTATACTACTTCCTGCCTGGCTACTGGCCAATCAGTGTGTTATTAAAGCAATACAAATGACAGCTCTTTACAGGATACAAGATTATTGTCCCACAGCACAGCACCCATTCCCACAGTGTCTGGTTTCATTTTTATTACTACCAGCAGTGCACGAGGAGTCCTTCATCTATACACCCTCACTAGCACTTCCTAGTCCTTATTTTCTTGAGGATAGGTCAAAGGGCTTTTTATGCTTAACTTACTCTACTTCTCTCTATGCTCTGGATATTAATCCCCTGACAGATGTGTAGCTGGCAAAGTCTTCCTCCCATTCTGTAGACTGTCTTGCCTCCCTGTGAACTGCTTCCTCTGTGCCTATTTGCCAACACTTGCTGTAATTTCCTGAGCTATTAAGTCCTTTCCAGAGAGTGCCTGCCAGTATATCCAGCTTGAGGTGTCTCCCCCGCCCTGAGTTTCCAAGTCTTACATCATGGTCTTGCTGCAATTACATTCAGTCATGGATGAGCTAGCACAGTTTTCTCGGATCTTCCCTCAGCATGCATGTAGGTGTTGACAGAAGCATGACATGTGAGAACCAACAGATACATGACATACATGTACATGTCTAGGCAATTATCCAGATTTTCCAAAAATTCAGGGTATCTCATCCCCACTCTACCCTCTTGGCACCATTTGGGCACCTGAGGTGAAAGATGGATTCCCAGGATAGTGCCACCTTCACAGACCCAAAACTGAGTCAAGGGAACTGAAGATGTGTTCAGATGGAAGAGCTGTTTTTAAGAGTTAAAATCATGATCACGTCTGGGAGTAGGAACTTTGAGGGAAGGAGGAGAAAATCCTCCCCTGGAGAGGCTACAAGTTCCCAGTCTTCATAACTACCATGGAGCCAGCTACTGCTTTCAGTTCTTGGTTTGCATTTGGTGGTGTGACAGGTGGTACACAGCTGTGGAGGTCAGGGAACAATTCTGCGATGCTCTTCTTCCACAGTGTGTGTTCTGGGGCTTCCTTCTTAGATCACGAGGGTTGGCCACTCTGTTCCTTCTGAGTCCTCTGCCCGAGCTTTAAAAGTGCCCATAACTGGGAAGATGACAAGCAAACTGCTACAAAGCTCTCTTTGCTTGGTGAGATTCACATTCTTTTGTCTTCTTGTGTCTTTGCAAAGCTTTAGTTCAACCCCCACACTTCCAAAATGGTGCTTGTTTTTCCCTCAGGTGGGTTGTCAGGATTCTCGGAGTGATGGTGAAGGAATGGCTCCCAAATCTCTAATCCTAAAGTGCTGTTTTGGAGTTGGGGTTGTTGTAGAAACCATCAAAGTAAATCACTGAATTATGAACCTGTGTCATACAGATTTTTCACATATTCTATAGTTCATAGGGAACTAATCATAATTTCCCAACTTCTCTATTAACAAGAAATACACCACTAGCTTAATTTAGATGTTTCAACCAACTACATGTTCCTGGAGGGGAGACTATTTGTTCATAACCTGTCACTATTTTTAAGTATGACCAGATTCACTAGGTAAGTTTTTATTTAAGTTTTTTACATTAATTTAAAGCAACATTACAATGTACCTTCCTTCCATGTAACATCTTTTTCCATATTTGAGCATCTTAAAGCTGCAGAGAATAATAAACTTTTAAAAAATGAGCTCTTCTGGGCCAGAGTGGCATTTTAAGATTTTGGTACATTAAACCAACCAATAAGAAGTTTTCTTTAAAATGAAATCTACAAGTCACCAATGTCAAGGTGACCCAGAGACTGAAGACAGCAGCACAAATTACAGTTAAAAAATATATAGTCGAGAGAGGGCTCAGGGGTTAGGAGTTCATACTGCTCTAGCAGAGGATCTGAACTTGACTCCAAGCATGTATAAAGAGCAGTTCCCAAACACTTATAATCTAGCTTCTGGAGGATGCAACACCCTCTTTCTGCCTCCCTGGGCACCTGCACTTACATGCTCACACACACACACACACACACACACATTCATGCAATTAGAAATAAAACATAAGTAGTTTTCAAAAGATTAGGTTTTGCTTTCACATTAGGTTCTAAGTCTCTTGGACATAGCTACAAAACTATTTTGTTGTTTTATTTAGTTTTTTTTATTATTGTTGTTCTTTATACAAAGCTATGTTTTGGTCAGTGCCTACACAAGTAGATTCCCAACTAAACAAATAACAAACATCTCATATTTTCAACGACAACTGCGATTTTTACACATTCATGAAGATTTTAAAAAAAAAAAAAGGAAATTAAGAAATTAAATGTTAATCTTGTGTTCCATGTAAACAGAAATTTTTAGTAACTCTAATATCACATTGCAAAGCCATTCTCCTTCATTTTTGTGATGTCATGTGGTGCTTAGATGTTGATGTGTGGAAAGTACACTTTCAAAACCATCCTCAATGAAGGTTACGGGAGGGCTGGGGCTTCAGTTTCTCTGCAAGTTCAGTAAGAAGGAAAAGTTGGCCATAAAATTTTAGGTACTAAATAAATACATATTTATGTATTTTTAATGCATGAGTGCTCTGTCAGCATGTACATCTGCACACCAAATTGTATCAGATCCACTATAGATAATTGTGAGCATGGTTGCTGGAAACTGAACTCAGGAAGAACAAACAGCCCCTGCTCTTACCCATGGAGCCATCACTCCAGGGATGGCCAGTCCTGATGCACTGTCTAGAAAAAGTATTTTACTCTTATTGATTCCTAATGGCCTGCAGGAAGCAGAACTGACAAAAAGGCCAACTTTGTGATACCCTGAGAAAAGGACGGCCCACTCAGGCCCTAGAACATTGTATCAGGGTGATAATTCTGCTGTCCTACTCTGTGAACCACAGGTCCTTCTGATGGCGGCCCTTCCATGAATCTAACAGAAACATCCCTGGCTTCCACGTTCACCTGCACTGCTTTCTTGGGAGATGAAGCCACTTAGCCTCTCTCTACTCACAGTGACCATCCTTCTTTGCTGTAATATGACTCGGCCTATATTCAGGAGAAACAGGGGTAAGGCACCGTGATTCTGGATCTGCTTGGGTAGGAAAGCCTTTCCTCTGAGGAGCCCGTGGAGACATTGATGCCTGAAGCAGCATTCACAGCTCATCGGCTCCCGAGACTCACCTTGTGGTATTCTTCTACAGCTTTAGTCAAACCCGGGTACTGCCCAGAGTTTCATCTTTCCTGCCCTTTTGTCCTCCTGTCCCTATGCACGCGTGATAGAGGCTGCAAGGGAGCCAAAAAGTGTTGCTTCTACTACTGTCAGAAGCGCTGTACGGATCCATGGGATGCTTTGGATTAGGTGAGCAACCCCAGACGTGTTACTCTTGATGCTCCTTCTAGAACCCATGTGGAGTTCATTGCCTTGTAGGGAACTACAAACTGTCTGTACCTCTAGACAGCGTGGCAATCAGATGATCTGAATTAATTAGGATTATCCAGAGATTGCCCCCTTCCTCAGAAAATATGCTACCACTGCATTGGTGGGCGTCACCCTTTCCAGCATACTAAGAACATCTGAATAAGATTATCCCTAAGTTCCTCAACTGCCACTGAATGTTTCTTATGTTCACCTTCAGTTTTCCCTTGTCATATCTTATAGCAGTAAAGCATTTCCCACTAAATCTTAAATTATGAAGGGATTATGAAATTATAATTTCCTACTTGACTTGTTGTATAGAGCCATTCATGGTCTGCCCCTAGTTCCCTGACAGCACATCTCAGTGTTTTGGAAAGAGAGCATGTGGTAAGAGTCAGGGCATGGTGACCAGCTGACCCAGAACCATGTCCCCAGCACAGTTTGCATCTGATCTTATCTCTGTTCTTTCTAGACAAATATGAGAAGACGCATTTGGTACAGTCTCAGTCTAGGACAGTTGGCCTCCAGTTCTTCCTCGATCCTCACAAGCCCTTCCGAGAGTTAAGCATTTGTTAATGAATACAAAACAAAGGAATAAAGAGTTGTGTATTTGTCTATTTTCCATTACAATTAAAAATAAAAACTACCTTGGGCTGGGATTTTAGAAACCAGAAAGATTTACAACACAGCACTGCAAGATATACTTGAAAGAATATACAGAAAACAGAAAGGAAGTTCCATTATGAAGAATATAGGAAAAATTTATTTCATGAGAGGAATAGGTGAATTCTTATATACTCTCCATTGATGTGACAAAATACATAACTATAAAGAAGAAAGAGTGTGTCTAGGGTCATGGTTTGACAATGCTACCCATCACAGTGAGAATGGCACAGGGGAACCTGATATCTGACAAATCAGACTTTAAAACAAAATTGGTCAGAAAAGATAAGTCATCCAAATTCAAAGTCAAAAAGAAACTGTAGAGTTAAACTATACAGTAGGTCAAATAGACTTAATTTGTATGTCTATAGGATATTCCACCCAATGGACTTTGTTCTCAGCAGAATTATCTAAAACAGGCTTCATTATAGGTCACAAAACAACCTTTAGTAAATAAAAAGTAATCAAAACAATTTCTTGTATATTATCAGTGAAACTATGTTGGAGGAGGCCAATTGTTGGTTCCCACTGCCTGGTGGCTTAGACTCAAAAATAATCACACAGAATCTGTATTAATTAAATCACTGTTTGGCCCATTATCTCTAGCTTCTTATTTGTTAATTCTTACATCTTAATTTAACCCATTTCTATTATTCTGTGTATTGCCACGTGGCAGTGACTTACCAGAAATGGCTTCTCTCTAACTCTTCCTTCTTTCTCCTGGCATTAAGTTTAGTTTTCCCTGCCTACCTAAGTTCTGCCCTGTTATAGGTCCAAAGCAGTTTCTTTATTCATTAATGGTAATCACAGCACACAGTGGGAAATCCTACATCAAAACTAGAAGTCAAGAGCAAGAGAAACCATACTTGGGGGCTGCATAATACATTCTTAAATAAAGAGATAAGGGAGAAAAGAGCTCATCGGACAAAATAAAAATGGGAATGCAACTTTACCTTTACAAAGCAGCTAAGGAAATTCCAAAGGCAAATTTGCAGCTACCATAGTTTATACAGTGAGTCATTGTGAAGATTGGGTAAGAAACTTAAACCATCAAACTGTCAAATTTAAATGAAAGCACCATTTAGGAGACTCTCAGGAATACAGCTAAAGCAGCTCTAACAATACTTACATTTATCATCGCTTGCCTTCAAAAAATTACAAGAAAAACCTCAAATAAATAACTTAGTCGTGAACCTCAAGGTCCAAGGCAAACAATGACAAGCCAAACTCAAAGCAGTGGGTGGCAAGAAGTACTAAAGATTAGGGCAGAAATATATTAAATAGAGATGAAAAGGAAAGCAACTACAGAGCCACAGAATCAGGACATGGTACTGGCACAAAAACGCATCCAGACCAGTGAGGGGGGAGGGACAGAAGAACTAGAAATAAACCTGTAAGGATACAGTCACCTGAGTTTTTCCAGATGCCAAAATCCACTTCCCCAGATCTGGCATCCATAGCACATATGTGGTAGCCCACATGTGACTCAGTTTCCATCTGAAGCCAATTCTGACTTTTAGAAAAGTCATTTGAGTTCTAGCTTACCTGGTCTGCTTATTCTAGTATCCTTGAGGGCTGTGAGAAAGTTCCAACTAAGTCCATAGGAAAAAGCATTTTGCCCATGAGAAAACAACACACTATCTAGTAGAAAGACTACTGCTAATGCCAAACCTTAGGAATATTGAGATAGAAATTGAAACTGCTTGCTCAAGGACAGGAATGGTCTATGGTTAGATACTGACTGTCTGTGTTGTGTTTGTTCTGCTGTTGTATATAAGCAATTTCTGAAATAAACTCGGGGCTGTGCAGAGTAAGCTGGCAGTCTCCCGAATATATCCTGTGCTTTCTTTCAGTTGGTCATTTCCTTAATCCTCATACCCCTTCCCAGATACCCCCAGCTGGTTTGAATGGAGCAGGCTCTGACAAGTTGCACCCAACATGGGACTGGACATGGGGATTTTCATGGTGGACACTGTGGGTTAAAAGAATACATTCAGATTCGAGAGCCCATGCAGGTGTGCAGATAAAAGGGAATAAATGCATGGTGTAAATAAAAAAAAAGTGTAACAAGTTTAAATGTAAAGATAATTATGGGTCAAGGAAATAATAAAGTTATTTGTACATTTGTTTAAAGATACTTTAAAAGCCAGAGGCACTAAAGTAGGAAATCAACAACTGTGTAAATTTTTAGAGTTTATACATTTACTTATATGTATTTTAAAGGTTAGGGGTACTAAGGAAGGGAAACAGCAATTCCTTCAGTTTTTAAAATATGTAAAGAATGTGTGTCCCTGAATCTAGAGATTTAAAAAGGTGTGAATGAGCGCTCTTTGTTTTGGTCTGTGTTTTGACTGTTAAACTACGTTGTTGTTCTGTTTTATGTGTTCATGTCTCTAAAACCCTTAAGTGGTACTGGTACCTGGTTGTGTGCCATTACTGGTTTTTTTTTCTTTTTTGTTTTTTTTTTTTTTTGTTTTTTTTGTCTATTAACTTCCTTTATTGTCCTAGAGGAGATGAGGCAAGGAGTCTCTGCCTCTATCCCCCTGAACATTTTTATTGGATCAGTTCCAGGACTTTGGGTCCCTAAAGAAAATCTTTTCTATAGGAGAGGCATGGCAAGGGCCACCTCCCTCCACTGTTCTCTGACTTGCAGTCAGCCAGCAGCTCTTGCAGAGGATGGGGGTGCGCATGCTCAGCTGGGCAGAGAGAATACTAGAGGGAGACATGCTCACGCGAACTGGGCAGTGGGGAACTGACTGCTGTAGTTTAAAAAAAAAAAAAAAAAACCTGCATATTTGTGAAACAGAAAATCCGAGCTTGTGACCAGAGAAGTTAACAAATTTTTTTTCAAAACACTGGCAGCCAAGGACACGCTCTGTGCCCACCAGTGCTGCTCCCCTGCCTTCCCTTCCTAAGCCAAGTTCTTCTTCACTGTGATAACACTCAAGGTCTCTTCTGCTGGCCACCAGCTTCCCATCTTAACCCTTTTTTGTCCTGATATTGCTTTAAATAAAAATGTTAAATGATACTAATCTGTATACTTTGGGAAGCTTTGGCTTTAAAATAAAAGTCAAAGATGCATTCAGTTTGGGGGAAAAATATGTGTTTGTTTTCACGGGAAAAAATATATCAGTTTTAGTCATTTATATTCAATGGGTTACAGATACTTAACATCTTTTTTAAAAATTGGTTACAAATTATTGATTAAAATAAAAAAACTGACACCCTGCCCTCAAATCCTCCTATCCTCCTGCAAACTCAGTGGAACTCTGAAACACACCTTGCTCCAATACTGAAGGGATTTAAGAGGTGAGTGAACAGCCACAGGGTGGGAGACCCCCCCCCCTCTAGGACCTCCACAGTGGAACAAAACCCCAGGCCCCTCCCCCAACTCCCTCAGCTTTTCTAGCCAACCAGCAAGGGGTTTCCTGCCATTAGGCTCCCCAAAATCCCAAATCCATCTACTGGAACCCCAAGCTACTAGCCACTCCCAGCCTAAGAACTGAGAGCTTGCTACAACACTGAGGGGACCAAGATAGAGCATCAAGAGAGCAAACCAGGAGAGAAGACCAAGAGAGCAGGTTTAGAGAGACCACAGAGGCTTTCAGAGACAGACATTGACAGTACAGAGCAGACCAAGAACACGTCCCAAAAACACAGACAGCCACTGCAAGGACTGGACAAAGACACAAAGATATTGCTGGCCTCATTTGAAGGAAGAATAGGTAGGCACCAATTCAAGAATTCCTCCAACAACCTAAAAAGCAACATGGTAACACCAGAACCCAGTGGTCACACAAAAGAAGACTTGATCATCCTAACCCAGAAGAAGTAGAAGAAAATGACTTTAACGTAACTTTATGAAAATGATGGAGACCTTTAAAGAGGAAATGAAAAACTCTCTTAAAGATATGGAGGAAAAGACAAACAAACAATTGGAAGAAATTAATAAATCCCTCAGAGAAAACCAAGAAAAAACAATCAAACAAGTGAAGCAAACAGTACAAGACTTGAAGACTAAAATAGAGGTAATAAAGAAAACACAAACCAAAGGAATTCTGGATATGGGAAATCTGGGTAAATGAATGGGAACTACAGAGACAAGTATAACCAACAGAATACAAAAGATAGAAGAAAGAATCTCAGGTGCTGAAGATACTATAGAGGAAAGTGACTCATTGGTCAAAGAAAACATTAAATCTAACATTCTTAACAGAAAACACCCAGGAAATTTGAGACACCATGAAAAGACCAAACCTAAGAATAATAGTAATAGAAGAGGGAGAACTCCAGCTCAAAGACACAGAAAATATATTCAATAAATCATAGAAGAAAACTTTCACAACCAAAAGAAGATATCCCTATGAAGGTACAAGAAGCTTAAAGAACACCAAATAGAATGGATCAAAAAAAAGTCCTCATCTAATAATCAAAACACAAAACATACAGAATAAAGAAAGAATATTAAGAGCTGCAAAGGAAAAAGATCAAGTAACATATAAAGATAAACCTATCAGAATTACACCTGACTTCTCAATGGAAGCCATAAAAGCCAGAAGGTTCTCAATAGATGTGCTGCAGACACTAAAAAAACACGGATGCAAGCCCAGACAACTATACCCAGTAAAGCTGTCAATCACCATTGATGGAGAAAACAAGGTATTCCATGACAAAACCAGATTTAAACAATACCTGTTCACAAACCTAGCTCTACAGAAAGTGCCAGAAGGGAAAACTCCAACCCAAGGAAGCTAACTGTACCCACAAAAAACACAGGCATCTGATAACCCACCACCACCATCACCAGCATAACCCAAAGAAGGGAAACACACAAACACTACTACCGAAAAATTACCAGAATTAACAACCACTGGTCATTAATATCTCTTAATATCAATGGACTCAGTTCACCTATAAAAAGACACAGGCTAAGAGAATGGATATGAAAACAGGATCCAGCCTTCTGTTTTATACAAGAAACACATCTCAACCTCAAAGAAGACACTACCTCAGAGTAAACGGTTGGGAAAAGGTTTTCCAATCAAATGGACCTAAGAAACAAGCAGGTATAGCTACCCTAATATCTAACAAAATTGATTTCAAACTAAAATTAGTCAGAAGAGATGGAGAAGGGCACTTTATACTCACAACAGGAACAATTCATCAAGATGAAGTCTCAATCCTGAACATCAATGCCCCTGATACAAGAACACCCACATGTAATAAAAAAATTGTTAAAGCTTAAATCACACATCAAACCCCACACACTAATTGTAGGAGACTTCAACACTCCACTCTTGCCAATGGACAAGTCAACCAGACAGAAACTTAACAGAGAAGTAAGAGAACTAACAGATGTCATGAATCAAATGGACTTAACAGACATCTACAGAACACTCCACCCAAACACAAAAGAATATGCCTTCTTCTCAGCACCTCATGGAACCTTCTCGAAAATTTATCAAAAAAAAAAAAAACCTGTGTCTTATCAGATCACCATGAATTAAAGTTAGAATTTAACAACAATACTACTCTCAGAAAGCCTACAAACTCATGGAAATTGAACAGTGAATTACTGAACCACTCTTGGGTCAAGGAAGAAATAGAAAGAAATTAAAGACTTCCTTGAATTCAACGAAAATGAAGGCACAACATATCCAAACCTATGGGATGCAGTGCTATGAAAAACAGTACTAAGAGGAAAGTTCACAGCACTAAAGCCCACATAAAGAAAACGGAGAAGGCTCACATTAGTGACTTAACAGCGCACCTGAAACCTCTAGAACAAGAAACAGACTCACCCAGGAGGAGTAGATGACAGGAAATAATCAAATTGAGGGCTGAAATCAATAAAATAGAAACAAAGAAAACAAAACAAAGAATCAATGAAACAAAGAGAAGGTTCTTTGAGAAAATCAACAAGATAGAAAAATCCTTGTCCAAACTAATCAAAAGGCAGTAAAATTAACAAAATCCAAAATGAAAAGGGGGACATAACAACAGACACTGAGGAAATTCAGAGAATCATTAGGTCTTACTACAAAAGCGTGTACTCCACAAAATTGGAAAATGTAAAAGAAATGGACATTTTTAAGATAAATACCATATACCAAAATTAAGACCAGGTGAACAATTTAAATAGACCTATAAGTTGTGAGGAAATAGAAGCTGTCATCAAAAACCTCCCAACCAAAAGAAGCCCAAGATCAGCTGGCTGTAGTGCAGAATTCTACCAGAACTTCCAAGAAGAGATAATACCTATAATCCTTAATGTGTTCCACATAATCATTGCCAAACTTTTTTTTATAGAGTTACAGTTACCCTGAGACCAAAACCACACAAAGACTCAACCAAGAAAGAGAATTACAGACCAATCTCACTCATGAACATCGATGCAAAAATTCTCAATAAAATACTGGCAAACCAAATCCAAAAACACAACAAAAAAATCACCCATTATGATCAAGTAGGCTTCATCCCAGAGATGCAGGGCTGGTTCAACATACGAAAATCTATCAATGTAATCATCATATAAATAAACTGAAAGAAAAAACATGATCATTTCATTAAATGCTAAAAAAAAGCATTTGACAAAATTCAACACCCCTTCATGATAAAGGTATTGGAGAGATCAGGGATACAAGGAACATATCTATATATAATAAAAGCAATATACAGCAAGCCAACAGCCAACATCAAATTAAATGGAGAGAAACTCAAAGTGATTCCACTAAAATCAGGAATAAGACAAGGCTATCCACTCTCTCCATATGTCTTCAACCTAGTTTTTGAAGTTTTAGCAATAGCAATAATATAGCAAAATGAGATCAAGGGGATTCAAATTGGAAAGGAAGAAGTCAAACTTTTTGTTATTTGCAGATAATATATAAGTGAACCCAAAACTCTACCAGAGAACTCCTACAGCTGATAAATACCTTCAGTGATGTGGCAGGATATGAGATCAACTAAAAAAAAAATCAGTAGCCCTCCTATACACAAATGATAAAGAAGCTGAGAGGGAAATCAGAGAAATATCACCTTTCACAATAGCCACAAATAACATAAAATATCTTGGGGTAACACTAAAGAAGTGAAAAACCTATTCAACAAGAACTTTAAGTCTTTGAAGAAAGAAATTGAAGAAGATACCAGAAAATGGAAAGATATCCCATGCTCTTGGATTGGTAGAATCAACATAGTAAAAATGGCACACACCTTTAATCCCAGCACTCAGGAGACAGAGGCAGATAGATATCTGTGAGTTCAAGGCCATCCTGGCTATGTGAGAGTCAATCTGTCTGAAAGAGAAACAGAGCTCACACAAAGGTGATCCCAGCATTTGAGATTATATGCCTTTAATCCCAGCACTAGGGAGGTAGAGACAGGAGTGATATGGCTGGAGGAAGAGAGGAATAGAGAGTGGGAAGAGACAGAAGCTCAGATGAAGTCTGAGGATACAGTCTGAGGTTTTGTAGAGACAGCATTCAGTATGAGAATTTGTAGAGACAATACTGCCCCTTTGGTCTGAGCGTTAATAAAGATAAGAACACTTTCGTAGCCAGCCACTCTGCTTCTCTGATCCTTCAGTTTCCACCCCCTAACTTATTATTGTGATCAATTAGAATTTGTCCTACAGATTTACATGACCACGAGTGTTTAGGGGTCCCTTATCTTTGAATCCCCACAAGCATCTGTTACTTGCATTTTTGATACAATAATTTAAAGCTTTCTATATTACAAATCCCTTAGCCAATTATCATAGTTTTACATTTTAACAAATTTATCTTTTGATCTTCATATTAAAGATATGAGTGTGGTTTTGTCATTTTTTGTTTTGTTTGGGGGCTTGTTTTATCTTTTTAATAAAACAACTTTATTATTCTTTGAGAATTTTATACACTGAATTTCCATCATGTTCACTCCACTCCTTCTCCTAACTTCTTCCAGATCCACTTCCTCAGCTCTCCACCCCTTCCCGACCTCAAGTCGTCCTTTGTATTTTAATAGCTCACTGAGTCAAATTTATACTGCCCATATGCTAATGAATGTGAGACCATCTACTGGAACATGGTTGCCTATCAGGGCCCACAAGGCTAACTTATATGCTGTTATTACATTACCAAATTTGGCTGTGAGTTTACTTTTTTTTTTTCTTCCCCCATTCCCCCACTGTTTTTTGCTATGTAGCCCAGGCTGGGTCAAGAACTCAAGATCTCTGACCTCACTAGACCGAGATAGTTAACCAGGTTTCTAGTATCGAGCGGGAGAACCTGTCTCCAAAAAAGGCAGTGGAAAGAGAGGAAACGTCAAAATTATTTATAAACCTTAATCTTAAATCCCATAGTGCATATGAAATTTTCCATAAACTAGAAAGAATAATGCTAGTAGCCCATTACACTATCTTGCTTTGTCTTTGCAATGGTGTGCATAGGACAAAAAGGAAAGCCTCCTGAGCAGCATTTGGAAAAGTGATGTTTCAAATTTTCCGGCTACTTGATACGAGGGGTGGGATGGCGAGCTGGGAGGCAAGGCTCTGAACAGCAACTCTCTTGCTTCCTGAAGCTACAAACTAGGAAAGGCCAGGCCAGCCCTGCTAGACCCTTAAGAGCAGAACATTATCTCCTTTCCAAGGGACCCACAGAATTCTCAGGCGGGAAAACGCTCCCCTGCCTCCAGTACCTCCAGGACCCTTCTGCCTCTCCTCTTCTCTTTACTCTAGGTTGCACCACGCTGAGGCAAAAGAGAATGATTGCATTCCTCCGAGCTCCCCCCATTCTCCCCTTCACGCTTTCCGAATGTGGAGGCTGACTGAGAAGCCAAGGACAAAGGCGCTGAGCTTTGACTCTTCTGCATGGACAGGCTCTGTGGGAGCCTTCTCAGCTTGGTTGATCACCTTCCTGGACCTGGGGGGAGTTGGGAGGACCTTGGTCTTAACATAGAGTAGGGAACCCCGATGGCTCCTTGGCCTGAAGAGGGAGGGAGGGGGGGTATGGGTGGAGGGGAAGGAGGGAAGGGGGAGGAGGAGGGGAGGAGATGGAAATTTTTAAATATAAAAAAATAAACCAAAAAAAAGCAAAAAAAAGAGAGAGAGAGAATGATTGAACGGAACCAGCTAAGTCCTTCCGGTTCAGACTGATGCACTTCCGCTTTTCTGGCCTGTGAACCAGAGCGCCCCTGCTGGTTATCGGCCACCGGGCGCTGATCCAAACAGATCCTCCATGTTCACCTGGAAATTTTCGTAGGAAATGAAGCCACGCAACCTCACACTGTTCACAACAACCATTCTCCTTTGCCTCAGCATGGTACAGCCGAGAGTAAAGAGAAGAAGAGGTGATGCGGAGGGGTCCTGGCACTGAGGGAGGAAAGCGTTTCCCCACGGGAGAATTCTGTGGAACCAGCTAGCTGGTCTTTGCAATGGTCCCTCCAGTGCTTCCTATTCACTCAAGGGCATTTTTCTGCAGTAACACCAAAACCTGGGTACTGCCCGGAGTTTTTTCTTCCCTGCCCGTTTGAACGGTTACCTGTATGCAAGCTTGATAAAGGATGCAAGGGCATCAGAAAGTGCTGTTTCTACTACTGTCAGATGCGCTGTGTGGAGCCTTGGACAACCATGATGTGAAGTGAGTGGCCCCAGATCTGCTGTACTCAGTGCTGCCCCAGAAACCTGCCCGTGGATCCTTCTTATCTGTTTTAGGGCTGACTGCTCAGCACCCGTGAAAATCACTGTGACCAGAACTTTGAAGTTGGCAGTTGCCTAGAAAACCTAACATTCAAGCAGGAAGTAGTGGCCACACCTGTAATCCTAACATTTGAGAGGTTGAGACAGAGGGATTAGGAGTCCAGTGTCATCCCTGGCTACGTAGGGAGTTTGAGGTCATCCTGGGTTACATAATGCCCTGCTTGAAATGGGTACCTTCCCTGTATGATGAGACCATTTGGACAGCATTATCTCTAAGCCACCCAACTATTATTGAATTTTTTTGTCATAGTTATTTTCAACTGCCCCTTTTCTCAGTTTGTTGTAGTTCACATTTAAGTTGAAAAGTAAAGGATTATAAATTCATAATTTCATATTTGACTTGCTTAGAGTCCTCCAGAGCTCAGTCCCCAATTCTTTGACAGACAGCACATCCCAGTTCTCTTGGGGGAAGATAAACTAGCAAGATTCAGGCCATGGGGCAGTGGGATCCCAAAGCATGTCCCCAGAACAATTCACAACTGATTTGTTTCTGATTTCTCTTCCTAGATGGAAATGCTTTCTTAATCAAGCCTGGGAAGATACAGAGCCACTGGCTTCAACTTGGATGGCTGATCTTGAGTTCCTCGGTCTCATAGGCCCCTTTTATTAGTGAGTTAAATGCTAATTAACATTAGAGCAAAATAAAGAAATAAATCCCTATGTTAATGACTGTTTCCTGACATCATAACCAACTCCTTGAAGCTAGATGCTTTAAACATAAAAGAAGTTTATTTCTCTTTCTGTTCTGGAGGCTCAGGAACATACTATCAGTCTGGTTTTGACTCTGGTTAGGGCCTCGAAGTGAATGGCACCACACAGTGCTGGCAACACATGGGAAAATCGAGAGCAGTGCATGCAGAAAGAAATAAGGGGAGGCACCAGCCCATCCCAAAGGAAAAATTCCAGTTCTACCAGACATGCACTGCTTGTTTCTGAATGTCTTATGCGACCTCATCAATGGCCACCAGGTCACTCTTCTTGAAGGTTCCCTACCACACAATATGGCCACACTGAGCCCAAGCTTGCCATACATGAACTTTTCGGAGAAACACTCAAAACAAATCCACTGGGTACTTTTAACTGTGTGAAACTCTGTAAGATTTCTCCCTTCGCCGCCTCCTCTCCTCTCTACCTCTTTCCTCCTCCTCTGTCCTCTTTTCCCTCCCTCTGCCCTCCTTTTCTCTCTTCCCTTCTTCCCCCTTCTCTCTCTTCCAGAGATCAGATTCCTGAGATTTTTAGGGTTGAATTTTTAGCGTTTGTACCTGACGAAGGACAAGCACACCATCCTAAGATGGAAGAGCACATCGTGTATGCTGTAGCTTCCTGGACAAGGCTGCTGAGTCCTTCCCACATCTTGATCTAGGAACTTTGGAAGTTTGAGTTAGAAATAAGCCAGGGATGGTCTTTCATCCGGAGTGACTGAAGACTGGGGAGATGGTCCAGAGGTGACATGTGTGCTGCACAAGCATGAGCTCCACAGTTTGGATCCCCAGTTCCATGTGTGTCACGTGCCTGTAATACCCCTGCTAGGAGGTGGAGGGAAACAGGACGCTCTCAGGGGTTATTCGGTCAACTATAGCTAGCCAGTTAGTGTAGAGACCCAAAAATGTAAGCCTGTCCCACGTTGTCTGGAGGTCAGAGAGTTTGGGTTTATTTTGCTCTCTCAAAGTTGTTGACAACAAGTGTGGCTATACACTCTAACCTAGGGTGTGGTTACTTGGTGTTTTGGACATTAAGATGGCCCATAGAGGTAGATTGGCTCTACCCTGACCAAAGGTCAGAGAATTCAAGCACACTTCTGCTCCTTCTTTTGAACTAGGAGGTTTGACCTAGGGAGTGACTGCCTTCAGGATACTTGGTCTAGGGTGTGTTCGTGACCTAAACAACAGAATGCTTTTTTCGGGATATAGTTGCTTGATGTTTCAAGTATTGGAGCAAGTAACTGTTTGGGTTGTCCTTTATAACATATTAAAGCAGTCTTTTGCCTTCTTCCTCCCCTTTTGTATTGGGATATAAAAGTATATAAAAAATAAATGCAGGTAAACTCAGAACTCAGCATTCAGTGTTCACTGAGTTGCCCTCCTGTTACTATCCTGTGTCTCTGTGTTTCTTTCTTATCTGTTCCTCCTCAACATCCTCCTTAACATACTTAACATTTCTAATCCTCATGCTCCTAACCCGGAATGGAAGAACCCACTGTGGCTAGGATCGCAGCAGAAGTCACCCCAAAAAGATGGTTCCTGACAAGTTAGTGAACTCTAGGTTCAGTGAGTGAACCTAGAAAAAGTAAGATGAAGGATGACAGAGGAAGATGCCCAGTGTTGACCTCTGACCTCCACATGCACACACAGGCGTGCACTACACTCAGAGAGAAGGGGGAGAACAGAGAGTGGTGGTAGTTGATTTTTTGTTTTGTTTTTGTTTGGTTTTTACTCTTTACTCTTTGCTGGGGGGGGGCACTACCCAGGTCCCAAATAAACATATGGAGACTTATTATTACATATGAATGCCTGGCCTTAACTTATTTCTAGCGAGCTTTTATTAAATTATCCTGTTTACTTTTTGTCTCTAGCCTTTTACCTTTCTCTGTTTCTGTATGTCTTTACTTCTTACTCTGTGGCTGACTGTGTAGCTGGCTGGCTGGCCCCTGGTGTCCTCTCTCCTTTTCTTTATCACCTTCTATTTGTTCTTTCTGCCTGGCAGCCCTGCCTATCCCTCTCTCCTATAGCTATTAGCCATCCAGCTCTTTATTAGACCAATCAGGTGTTTTAGACAGGCAAAGTAACACAGCTTTACAGAGTTAAACAAATGCAACATAAAAGAATGCAACACATCTTTGCATCATTAAAATAAATGTTCCTGGGGGGGAGTTGGGAGGACCTTGGTCTTAGCATAGAGAGGGGAACCCTGATGGCTCCTTGGCCTTGAGAGGGAGGGAGGGGAGGTATGGGTGGAGAGGAGGGGAGGGAAGGGGGAGAAGGAGGGGAGGGAAGGGGGAGGAGGAGGGGAGGGAGGGGGGAGGAGGAGGGAAGGAGATGGAAATTTTTAAATATAAAAAAATAAACCATGAGAAAAAAAAAAAAAAGACTGGATTACAAAAAAATAAATAAATAAATAAATAAATAAATAAATAAATAAATAAATAAATAAATAAATGTTCCACATCTTAAACTAATATTCTACAGAAGGGGTAGAGAACTAAGGTCTTTATGGTCTTGAAATTTAAGTTTTTATAAATTAGCGATTGGAGAAAGAGATCCTGTGTGGCTCATCCTAATCTCCCTAATAATAAAACATTTTCTGATTGAGTTTCTTCACTTCATGCTTCTGTGCTTCCAGCTTCCTTAAGAACCACAGTGAATGCTGGGCAGTGGTGGTGCTCACCTTTAATCCCAGCACTCAGGAGGCAGAGAGAGGTGGATCTCTTGAGTTCAAAGCCAGCCTGATCTACAAAAGTTCCAGGACACTAAGGGCTACACAGAGAAACCCTGTCTTGAAAAACAAAACAAACAAAAAGAACCACAGTGATAGTAGAGATTTGAAAACAGAGCCTACTAAATTTTTGTAACAAATACAAAAAAAAGTTTGAGGGAAACTATTTAGTCAAAACCGTGTTTTCAGTTGCCAACTGTCATTTTTATAATAGTTGCATAGTCACAGTAAATGAGCGTAGCAAAACCACTGAAGGAGACCATTCTGTGTGTATAAAAAAAAGGGGGGTTTCCTGGAGAACACACTGCTGAGCTATCCTGGGGTCAGAGAACAGCAGCCCAGCCAGGAGAACAAGCGGGCTTTCTAGGGTTCCTGAAGACTTAAAGACAGACCCCTTTCTCTCAGAAGATTTTTTTTCCTGTCTTGAGTAGAACAGAGTCCTCAGGCCAAGCCTTCTAGGAGGGGTCTGATGCAATCAGGCCAATTTATGTGTAGATGTCCTTTAGCCTGTGGTGGGTTGCCATCTAGGGGGGACCGAGAAAATCGCAGTTATCTGACAAACAAGGTCCCTGAGTCCCAGGGATTTTGAGAACTGTTGTGAGTTAGGTTCTATTCACTCGTGGCCATCTGCCCCAGCTAAGCTCAGACAGCTATTTTAGGACGTCAGCAGCCACACCACCACCTTCAGGGCGTCACAAGGTGTAAAATCTTACATACAGAATTAGTACTGTCATTTACCTAAAATGGTGCAGTGCATTTTTCAGTGTTCTAGGTGAAACTGAATTATGTCTTCATTTGATGGTAACATTGACTAACAGCAAGATAAAAAGGGGGGGGCTAGAGAAATAGCCTAGTGTTTAAGAGCACGGGCTTCTATCCTATGCACCTACATGGTGGCTCACAATGATCTGTAACTCAAGTTCCTTGGAATCCAGTGCCCTCGGCTGGACCCCTCGTGCATGCACACGGTGCACAGACAATGTATGCAGGCAAAGCACTTATACACACAAAATAATAAAATATTATTTTTTGAAGATAGAAGTAATGCCAACAGCAGTGAGCACTTTGCCACGTGTCAACTTCAGCTGTTCACTGGGGGAAGAATGTTATCCAAAGAGCAATTCTTTCTCCTCCGTGACAGAACATGGGCCCCTTAAATTTAATAGCAATAGACGTGTGTTCTTAATTGGACTGCCATGTGAAGTACAGCAGGGAAAAAACATTTTTTGTTGTTGAATTTTAACTTCCGTAGTTACTAACACAACGACACCGTGAGTCAATAAATAATTGCTGTTAATTGGGAACAAGAGTTACATCATCTCACGTGCAAGGCTGTATGCCTTCTTCAGCAAACTGGGCAGCCTTCCTTAATTCCAGGAACAAAACCTTTCCCAACAGTACACATGGCAGACAGCAAACACACACCTGAGCTAGTGACCCCACCCCCAGGAGCCGGCAATAGATAGGATTGTAAGGATTGCCTTCCCTGTGATGAAAATGATGAAGAATTCAGCCTTATCCCAGATATATAAACAATTCCTTTGTGCACCTGAGTTGAAGTAATTATACTAAGTAACTTCATAGCCTTGGATTTTCTTATGGAAAACTAGAGGGAGGGTGTAGTCCTATCATTTTGAAACCAGTCAGTCCCTCAGCTAAAGGAAAAGCCGACCTAGATATCTGACGTAGGCTCAGCTCATTATAATCTATTTTCATAGCAGGGCCTGGAAACCCTTCAGTCACGATTCTTCAGTGTCTCCCAGCCCTCTTCAACACCTTCCTCTATTCCTATCTTCCACAAAGTCATTTATTTTAGACTCCCAGCACACTTGAAAGTCTTTTTAGAAGGTTCCAAGCAAGCAGGGTTAAACTCAACAGGATGTGGGATGTAAGCTAAGTTCACATTGGGGGACAAACAGTGGGACAGAGGAGCTGGCACAAAGCATCTTCTGGAGCTTGATGTCCCTTCCTTCCCTCCCTCACACCTTGTCCCTGCTCAGACACACACACACACACACACACACACACACACAAGCCCTGTGCAAGTTTGTGTATAAGAGAGTCCAGACCCTGAATGGGGTCATAAAGAGTGGAGATCCAGCAAGCCTATTTCAGGCTGGTGGACCAAAAGGGAGAAACCCTAACTACAGCATGAGTAGGTCTCATCCAATCAGCTGAGAGCAGGAAGATGAAGATGGAGCAATAGCGGATGGGTAACCTCAACTGCCAGCTCCTGTGACCAGGCAACACTTCCAGCGGAGGGATTGGGACACCAACCCAATCACACATCCTTCAGCCTACAGTCTGTCCTGCCTAAGGGATGTGCTGGGATAAGAATGGCACAGACATTGTGGGAGTGGCCAACCAATGGACTGGTCCAGCCTGAGACCCATGCCATGAGAGTGAGCGCACACCTGACACTGCCTGGAGCGCCAGGACCCAAAGACTGAATGGCCCAGAGACCTAGGACAGAAACAAACACAACTGGAAAAAAATGTCAGTGGAATGATGCCTAATGATATTCTGCTACACACAAATATTAGGGTCTAATCCAATTGTCATCAGAAAGGCTTCTTACAGCAACTAATGGAAACATGTAGAGACCCACAGTCAAAGATTAGGCTGAGCTCAGGGAATCCTGCTAAAGAGAAGGGGGAAGGATTGTAGGAGCCCATGCTGTCAAGGACACCACAAGAAAACCCACAGAATCAACTAACCTGAGCTCCTAGCAACTCACAGAGACTGAACTGACAACCAGGGAGCCTGCATGGAACTGACCTAGACACACTGCATATATGTTATAGTTGTGTAGCTTGATCTTCTTGTGGATCTCCTAATAGTGGGAACATGGGCTGTCTCTGACTCTTTTACTGACTTTTGGAACCCTACACCTCGTACCGGGTCACCTTGCCCAGCCATAATACAAAGCAAGGTGCCTAGGCTTACTGCAACTTGATATGCCATGAATTGTCGATAACCATGGGAAACCTGTACTTTTCTGAATAGAAAGGGAGGAGGGGTGGATGGGGGGGGCAGAGAGGAGGTGGAGGAAGGGATTGGGGGGAGACCTCCCTTTTATCACTTACAGCTATCACACCAGCTTAGGCAAAATGGTAAAACTTTTAGGCGTGTAGCCCAACCAGGAATAAGGCATCAAAGAGCGGACCTTGGGGAAAACACCGGTGAAAGACTGGATTTCCTCAGAAGTACTCTATTTCTCATTGTTTCTTTTTTAGCATGTTATATATTTATCTGTAGCAACAGCACCGAGTTGCTAGCAAGGAGCTGAGGATTTAGAGAAACTCCGCACAGCGGGTCATCTGTGCTAAGAGAATGCCATTTGTTGAAGGGCGAACGTGGTCCATATATATGGGCTTGCGGCACTGTGGAAAAACCCAGGGTTTGGAAGTTTATGTTTTCAGGGCCAAATCAGTAAACAACTAAGCGGAACAAGGAACTTGCAGTTAGGCCAGGAGGTGCAAGATGTACTTACTAGCAAAGGTCAGCAGGGAATGAACAGACATCCCAACATTTATCCTCTCAAGTTTCTGGGCTTGTGAAGGAAAGCTTTTTCCACCTGTAGAGCCAGTTCAGAGAAAAGACTTTATGTATCACACACATAGCACCGTTCTGCCCTTGGGCTTCCTTTTAAAAAAAAACAATCCAGGAGTTCATAATGGATACATATTCCTGAAGGGAGGAAACTTGGAGTCCAAGACTGAGAGATGGAGATGCTGATTGGGCTTTTTTGGGTGGGGGTACAACAGGAAATAAAACATAACTCCTATGAATGAGATAAAACTATGACACCACCTCATGAATAAGGAAAGGGATCTAGAAAGGAAATGCCTTCTAGTTGTGCATCTAGTGACAGACTAGGTCTGTTCTCACCTGTGCCACATAAGGGTGGCATGGTTTGGAGCACACCGTGATTGGGTTTTAAACGAGGTGTGACAGTGCCTTCCTTGAGGCGAGAAGAAAACTGGGGAGCAGTCCACACATGACAGGAAGAAATGAACGCCTCTGTCTAGAAGACACACAGGAACAGGGCTCAGTGGTGAACATATCGGGTTGGAAGGAAACCGTCCCTACCACACTGCTCGGCTGTGTGTCCTTGGGTGACTTTCACCTGTGCCTCTTCCCTTCCCACAGAAGCTAATGCAGTCTTGATGGTAATTGGATGTCAGCGGAGACGACTTATGCAAACAGGGAGATGTTGGAAGTGCCCCAAGTCCCATTTCTGACAGCTTAGAGAACACAGGCCTCCCTGTATCAGCAAATTTCAGCCCTACCCATTGCCACTCCCAGCAGAAACAAAAGAAAGCCAGCCCCAGTTCCAGCCCCAGTTCCAGCCTCAGCCTCAGCCTCAGTCTCGGCCACGCGGCAGCATGCGTCCAGACAGCATCTTGGTCCTCGCTGTGCTCCTCATTTCTTCCACTCTGGTAGCTGGAGATGGAGTCAAAGGATATGGTGAGCTGGGTGGAGCTGGGTTGGGAGCTCCCAGATTATAGACGGGCCTGAAGCTCTCCCCTTACCTTGTGGCTTCTTCCACCTCTAAGAGAAAGAAGGAGTTTGCCCACCGGACAATGTACGCTGCATCAGGGGAGAGCCACCCCAGTGCCACAGAGACAGGAACTGTGAGGGTCCCAAGAAGTGCTGTTACTGGCACTGTGGCTTCAAATGCGTACAGCCTGTGAAGGCGACAGAGGACAGTGAGTAGCCCCCACCGCGGTGCATGGCCCTCCCTCTTCCCCTGCCTCTGCCTACCCCATAAATGCATGGAGGAACAATCCTTGGAGGAGAGGGGTGGAGAGACGTGACTCTGAGCTTGTGGGATCTCAGGGATTGGCGGCCTTGAACTTCTCCTTTGTACAAAGAAGGAAATGAAGGCGGGTGTGTGGCAGGGCTGTCCCCAGAGCAGAGTGGAGAGGATAGCCCTTTTGCTCTCCCTCCTCCCAGGACTGTCCTCATAAGTGATATTCCATCCTTTCCTCCTCTGGAAGTCACTGTCACTTAGCATCTGCCCACTGAGGGCTTACGGGCTTAAAGTGTGGGAGGAATGGGCAGCCCCCAGGAAACATGGCCCCAGGGTCCTTGTGTCCAAAAGAGGGGCCCTCCTACCAATCCTGATCCAGCATAGCCAGGTTCTCTGCATGTTCTCCTCCACCTTTACAGATGGAACCCTGGGGAGTGAGGTGTAGAACCTCCTAAGAAAGCACCTCAGAGAACTGCCTTGCCCTCCCAACATGGAAGGACACAGCAAGAAGTACAAAGACCAGAAACCAGGCCTTTCCGGACCTGGACTCTCCTGGCTCCCTGAACCTGGACTTCCCTGCCTCCAGAACTCTGAGAAATAAATGTTGCTTATAAGCTATTCTACGGTCATTTGTTATAGCCGCCCACACAGACTGACACACTTAATAGTTTGAAAAACCCTGTTGGTGAGGCTTCACCCAGCAACTGATGGAAACAGATGCAGACTCAGCCAAGCATTAGGTGGAGTGGGGAAATCTGTGGAATCAGTGGAGAAAGGATTGTAGAAGCCAGAGGGTTAAAGACACCACAAGAAAACCCCCAGAACCAACTAACCAGGGCTCATAGGGGCTCACAGAGACTGAACCCACAAGCAAGGAGCCTGTATGGGACTGATCCAGGCCCTCTGCGTATGTTGTGGTTGTGAAGCTTGGTGTTCTTGTGGGACTCCTAACAGTGGGAGCAGGGGCTTTCCCTGACTCTTTTGCCTGCTCTTAGGTCCCTTTTCCTCCTACTGGGTTGCTTTGTCCAGCCTTGATGTGAGGGAGTTGCCTAGTCTTTTTGCAACTTGGTATGTCACGTTTGATTGACAGCCCTGGAAGACCTGTCCTTTTCTGAAGGGAAACAGAGGAGTGAGTGTGGAGAGGACCAGGAAGAGAGGAGAAAGAGGAAACTGCAGTCCAGATGTAATATATGAGAGAAGAATAAACAAATCCCTGTTTATTTACATACACACACATATAAGTAAACACTTCCTGAAATACACACAAAATTATTTCTGGGGAAAAGAAACCTATAAGAATTTATTAAATGACATTTTTAAAGATCTGAATAAACAGGATGAAACTGCCCATAATATGATATTTTAAAACGACAGCTGGCCAAAGGGCAGAGAATAAGGTGACTATGGAGCTGTGATGTGTTCATCCCTGTGAGGTTGTCTGTATCTCTCACCACTCACCTCTACCACCACCGAGGTTCAGGGAACATCCAGGAAGAGCCAGAGGTCCTGGAAGGACTGCTGTAAATAATGTCTTCTACACACGACAGGGTCGCTGTACTCATGAAGTAACAGCAGCTGTTGCACCCAGCCCAAGACCTGAACACATCAGACCTGTCAATACTCTGGCATGGAGAAGGAAGGGGCACCTGAGGTCCCACCCTTAGCTGAGGAGCATTGGCAGCTGATGGCCACTAGGGGCAGCAGAGTCAGTTTTCTTCAGTGGTGTGGTCCAAGGTGGGTTGCCCGTGCCGCGGTCAACGGAGCCTGACAACATGAACACATGGACACACTAGTTGGACTCAGTGGGTTATTGAGAGGGAGGGAGGAAGGGGGAGGGGGAGGGAGAGGGAGGGGGGACATGAACTGGGGGATGTGGAGGGAGATCTGGGAAAATTGGAAAGAGATAATCAAATATATTGTGTTCGTGTATGAAAGTACCAGAATATATATAAGAATTACATATATGTAATTACATATATATAGTATATAGAATACTATGCATATATGCACCTGCTCTTCCCCATACAGTAAGTGTCCAAGAGACAAAGATGTCCAACCTGGTCAGCATAATTTATACACAACTACAATCTAAACCCTTTGGAATTTGCAAACCCTAATTAGGTTGCTGTCTCAGGCACTGGTCATCCACAGCTTCCTAATGTTTATGAGATGCCATTTCATGGTTGCATGCTATACTTGTTGTCCTTGTGTGGGGAGCACGGCTTTACCAGAAGAGAACTGTAGTGTACCAGCTGAAATACATCACTCCGTCTGAACAAGAGCAACAATGGTGAGCCAGGCATGGGCTCCTCCTCGAATGGCGAGATGGGAAGCACATGTCATCCGCCACCCGGAAAGGCATTTGCCAGGAGAGTACCATCTTGTTGAGTAGCTGGAGCAAATGCTGTATACAGAAATGTGAAGTCAGGGCAGAGCTGAAAGACATCACAAGGAAGGGATTGGGGCCACACTAACTAGACATTCATCAGTTTGTTTGACCATAAATAGCAAAAAGGACGACTGGGAGAGGGGCAGAAATGAGCCAGAATGTCTATTCTAGGATAAAGAAAACTTTAGGGACGGTGCAACCATGCAGTGAGTGCTCCTTGCGTGGATTTGGTACCAACAACTGTACAAACTCATTTAAAAAAAAGATTTATTTTTAATTATATATATATGTATATATACATATATATGTCTGTGTGTTTGTATAAGAGTATGTGCCTGTGAGTGCAGGTACCCCGAAATCCAGAAGAAGGTCTCAGATCCCCTAGATCTGGAGTTAAAAGAGGTTGTAAGCCACCCAACATGGGTTCTGGCAATCAAATTTGGGTCCTCTGCAAAAGCGGTGTGAACCCCTAACCTCTGAGCCATCTTTCCAAGCCCACAAAGTCAGTTTGGGAATAATTAAAGAAGATAGAAAGCAAATACAGAGGCAGTTGATTCTGTGTGACAATGACATTCGGTTGTGTGAGAAAATGTCTCTATTCCCTTTCTCTCCAAGTTAATGCAGGGTCTTCTTATGGAGCCCAAGCTAATCTAGCATTCAGGACCCTGCTAGCTGCACACCCTGGGTGCCAGGGCTGTTTGTGCACAGCACTACACTCAGCCTGAAGTGTCCTTTTTTCTTAGAGATCTGTACTGAAACATCTGAAGGGAGAAGGGAGATGTGTCAAGCTTACTTAAAAATTCTTCAGAAGTAAAACAGAAATGGTGGGTATGTGCAAGAGGAAGTGTAAAATGTTACTGTTGAATCTGGAATGTGAAGAGCTTCATCAAAAGGGTTGCTGTTCTTTTGTGTGTTTTTGAAATGGTAGTAAAAATTGTTAATAGTGTCAGGCAGTGGTGACGCATGCTTTAATTCCAGCACTTGGGATTAAAAAAAACATGATGTAAAAATGATATATAATGAAAGACTATCATGTAAAAAGTGGCAATGTGAGTTAGTAAAATTTATGGATACCAGAAGTTACTTAAACATTGTGAAGCTGTAGCTATTACAACAGCACTGGATCAAGAATAAACAAAGAAGCAGAGTGTAATCGCGCACGCCTTTAATCCCAGTGCTCAGGAGGCAGAGAGGTGGATCTCTGAGTTTGAGGCCAGCCTGATCTACGGAGCCAGTTCCAGGACAGCCATAGCTACACAGAGAAACCTTGTCTTGAAAACAAACAAAAAATAATTGAAGAAAAATAACAAAAAGAAAACCAGCAACAGCATATATATAATGGTAAGCTTCACTTGCCAGTCTGGCATAGCCCAGAATCAGGGAACATCTCAGTGAGGGATTGCCTATGTGAGGTTGGTATGTAGGCATGTCCTCTGTGGGCAGCACTATTCCTTATGCAGTGAATCCTGAAGTGTGTAAGAGAGGTAAAGCTGAGCACAGGCGAGGGAGCATGTATGTTTGTTTCTGTTTCTGACTAAATGTGGTGTGATGTATCTACATGTAACATATCTATATTGACTTCCCCACCTTGATGCCTTGACTTCCCCACAACGATGGACTGTAACGTGGGGTTGAAACAGAATCAAGTTTTTCTTCTAAGTTGCTTCTTGTCAGGATATTTTAGTACATCTACATAAATGATGCTGGAACACCTTTGACATATATGAGGACTTTTTTTTTAAGAAAGTTCTGGTTGTTAATCAGTAACAGAAATTTGGATTATGGAGTCTGAAGAGGTGGCTCAGCCATTGAAAGTACTTGCTATTCTCACAGAAGACCCAGGTTCGGTTCAGTTTGCAGCCCCTACATGGTGACTCATAAGCTCCTGTATCCCCAGTTCCAGAGGATCCTGTGCCCTCTTCTGGCCTCCCCAAGCATTACACTCATATGAAGCACATACATTCATGCAGGCAAAACACTCACACACATAAAAATAAATAACTCCTTTTTAAAAAGAAAGAAAGGGTAACAAGGATGATGAATATTATCAAAATTATATGCATGTATGGAACTCTCATAATAAAATCTTTTTATTTGTGTAACTGGAAATGATGAATATATGTTTAAGTAAAGGAAGCAAATGTAAGTGAAAAGGCTGATTTGATTGCCCTAAAATTGAAAACTTTGGTACAAGTCCAAAAAAATATGAAAGATGCATTTGGAATAGAGAATCAGAATAAGCATTTATCAAACTTATTCAGTTCTCGAAACTAGCTCGTGAGATAAATATTATTTCTGTCTGTCTTATAGAGGAACAACTGAGGCGTATCAAAGTTCAAATCAACTAGAACTTGGTAATACTAAAATTCAAACCTAGGTCTGTCTGACCCCGCACACATTCAACAAACCACTCTGCTACCACTCATGCTCAAGTTAACAGCATCCATCAGATATAAACAGCTCTTCAAAATATTACAGTCATGTAGCTCAAAAATGAAAAAAAAGAAGACATCCAAAAACATTTAGCAAAATATGAAAGTAAGCCATTCACCAAAAAAAGAGAAAATAGTCCAAGAAAAAGTGAAGTGGAAACACATGAGAAATGTCGGCTCTCACCAATATTCTGAGGAAGATCAGTTTAAGATGAGAAACTTCCATAGTGGAGATTTTTAGTTTTTTTTTTTAATATCCTGTGTTGGGTGTGTGCAGGAACTATCTGGTCATGGGCAAGAGCAACAGAACTTCTGAGTATCCTCATGTGAGCAGGGCCTTCTCTGCTTACAGTTCGGGTGGAGGGGTAGGCAGGTGAAGGGCAGAGAAGGAGTCTAGTGGCTCTCACCTGGATCCAGCACCTCCACCTGCGTCAGGAGAAATACATGGTTAATGACAACCAACTAGAATTAAAGAAGCTGGGGGCCGGAAGCCGTGGATCAGCCAAGGGCAGACAGAACGGCAAATGTCTATGCAGGACAGATCAAGGCTCTCCTGTTCTTTTTGACTTCTGAAATGAACGCTGGCCAGGTGTATCTGTGGTCTGGAGAAATTCATCATGCTCTTTGACCTAATATTTCCATTTAAGCAAATTTTTAAAAAGTGTCTGAGATTTGACTCCAAAACTCCATACTGGGATTGTGAAAATGAAAGATCAGAAATCTGCCCGTCTTCCAGGAAAGAGCAGTTCACATGAGTTCTGTCTTTTAAAACAGCACACTGATACCAGAAATCACAGTGTTTAGAGAACACTTTACAGCACAGGGGAATGTCTGCAAAATAATCTTAACTGGAATAGCACATTGTCAATGGATGTGCACAATTTATAATTGGGGAAACGCAGCCCATAAAAACTTTCCACCAAAATAAAGCTGCCAAAGATGTGCCAGGATTCCAAAATGTCATCAGTCCCTACACGACGGGGACGCCTCCTTCCTCAAGGGCTTAGAACATAGCATAAAGGATTTCAGTTGAGCCCAACCCTTCCTGCTTGACTGTCCCAGACTGGGATTGAGTAAGTGAGACAATCCCCGGAATGTCACCTTCCTTTCTCGGGGTCACATGAAGTGTTCCCCTGTTTTCAATATCCAGGAAGTTGCCTAGGAATTAGGTGTGTGTCACTGAAGCAGTTCACTCCCATCTCTGGCTAGCACGTTCCCCCGTGGCCAGGTCTTGATCACCCCAGTCTTGACGGAGCACTGTGCTCTGGGGTTTCCATCTGGGTCCCCACGGGATGCCAAGCCTCGGTCATTCTCTCTCACCAAGTGCAGAGTCGGCGTCACGGGTGTGAAATTGAGGGTGGGGTCTTAGTGAAAGCAGAGTGATTGGCTCAGGAGGCCAGAGAGGATGGGAGTCCCATTGACACCTACGTTAGCTCTAGCCGGAGAATTAATTAGTCAAACCAGAGCCACGCTCTATCCATCCTGCTCAGCCCGTGCCAGCCCAGGCAAAGGGCAATGCCACTAGATGCCCGTGGAAGTGACCTTCTGAAGGATGTTGGTCTCATTTCCATCCACAGGTCCCAAGATGAGAGGCTAGGCCTGGCCTCATTCACCATGCCAACCTGAGCCAACTTCTCCAGAAGGAAGTGCCAACCCGGGCCCCTTGCTGTCTTCATTTCTTGGCACCACTCCTTGTCATCCGAGATGATTCCTACCCCTGTCTAAGACACTGTGAGAGCTTCAAGACCCTAAGAGAGTCAGGGGGGCAGGAGTCTCTGTCACCCATCACCCTGCACACCATCAATGAAGCCAAACTCAGGAAATGCAAAAATAAAAAGGATTTTGCTTAGAGTCTTAGGAATTGAGGTCCTGGAGGCAGGAGTTTAGAGTGTCTGCTTTAGTGTTCTGAAGAAGGCAGCGGTGATGGGGGCTTAAACTGGCAAGCGGAGCTCACTTGCTACGAAGCAGTAAAATACCCTTTGTAGGAAAATCCCATTGAATGTTGATGAAGGAAGGGAGTTATGCTGGGCCTTATATGTAGGCCTGTCATCAAAGTTACTTAGGAAACTGAGGTAGAAACATCATGAGGACTGATAGAGCAGCAAATGCCACAGCAGTGGCGGCCTAGGAGACTCAGCAAGACCTTGTCTCAACACTTAAAAAGTTAAAGGGGCTAGGAATGTAACTCGGCAGCAGTGGTGGAACGCTTGCCGAGCATGTGAGAAGCCCTGGGTTTAATTCCCAGTACAGGGGCTGGATAGGCAATGCAGAGTAACTTGGGTAATGGCCAAAGGAAACCAAAGGAAGAATCATCTACTTAGTATGTTCACGAAACAAGAGTTCGATGCTGTCTCCCCATGCATCTTAAGTCTCCGGGCACAATAAACTGGCCTGGTTGTACCAGATGTTCCAGATGCCTGTAAGTCAGAGGGTGCGGGTGGCCAAGGCTCACATTCCCAGGCAGAGCCGGCAATGTAAGTTGAACTGCCTTAGAGGAAAAAGTCTCCGTGTCCGGCTTTTGTTATGACCACTCCTCCACTTCCCACAATACAGATGAGAAAACTGAGGCCTGAAGACAGGCAAGGAGACTTGCCCGATACTCAGAGGCCAAGTCAGCAGTACAGGCAGAACCAGATCCAAGTCCCCAACACAAAGAACCTCTGCCACCTACCTTCAATTCTTGCACAAGCACCAGTTGCCTTGAAGACATCAGGCAGGGGATGGGGTGGGGCCGAGATCAGGGAAACAGAAGCCACCCTAATTGCCCTCTGGTCCTCCTCCCCTGACTCAACTGCTCTGGCATCCCTGGAGCTGTAGGTGTTAATTTGGGGGCCTCTGTGCCCTGAGCTTATTGGGTACCACGAAGGAAGCATGAGAATCCAGAGCTCCCTCCTCCTGGTAGTCCTCTTGGCTCTGGAGACCCAGCTGCCTGTGGCTCTGTGTAGGCATAAGGGAGGTGAGTGCCATGAATCCCTCTGCTCTAGGGACCATGAGGCTTCTTCCTCTCTGTGGAGAGTGGGGGCTTTGGGAGAACCAGTGTTGAGTGTGTGTGTGTGTGTGTGTGTGTGTGTGTGTGTGTGTGTGTGTGTGTCTGCTTGTTCATGCTTGTGTCTTCACCTGCCAACAAACTCTGCCCTTTCTCAGTACTTGCTGGTGCCTGCATTCACATCTGAGTGTTTCCAAGGATACACGCCTATTTCTGAGTGTATATGTGCCTTTGTTCCTGCCTGTGCCAACCTCTGTCTATACATGCATGCTTAATGTGTCTGAGCTTGTGGACATGTCTCCATCCATCCATGCGTCACTGTGTCTCTCTGTAGAGGAAGACCTACCTAACATTCTGATTGCATCAACGGGGGGGGGGGGGGTCTAAGCCTTCTCTGGACCCCAGGGACCTGGAGAAGGGACGTGGGAGTTAGTAAGGACTGTGGCCTCTGGGATCTGGGGTCTGATGGGAGGAATCTCTGCTTTCGCCTCTTTTCTTCTTTTCCTCTGTGCCAGACCCATTCCCACCCCCACCCCACCCCCGACAATGCTCAGATTGGTGTGTTGGCAGTGAGGGACGCACAGGTGTTCTTATACCTGTGCCCACTCATCCATCCCCTTCTGGAGCTGGAACACTTTGACCTACATTCACTCTTGCAGATCTGGCCTTGCCTTGGTGGAAAGGTACAAAAATGGGGACAGAACCCCTCCTCCAGGGCTGGGGAAGCCAGGCAGGGTAAGGAAATGAAGAGAGAAGCTTCTACGGCACCCATCCCTTTAGCCTTCCTGAGAGGCACAGGTCTCCACCTGGGGCATGAGCTGGTTAGGGGAGAAGGGTGCTTGGAGATTCCTGATTGAGGGTAGAAGGTTCCAAGGCCTGACCTGTGTCAACGGTGATGCGGGCAACCATCCTGTAGAACTCTTCGCTGTGCCGTAGTGAGTCAGTACTGTTTTTGTCCCCATTTTACTGACAAGGAAACCAAGGTACAGTGATAAACCACCTGCCCCAGGCCAAAGACCAAGATGGTATCAAGAATGGTGTCTAACTATGATTTTTATGAGTCAGCAGGGCTCCCTTGGCCAACTCACTCCCCGCAATATGGGGTCCATGTTTTCCTCTCAGGGGCAATAGGGTCCTGAAGGATAAATGTCAGGTATGCCCATAAGTGCAGCATATGTGGTGGTTTTGTGAGGTGACCGAGGTGTCCTAAGAGAGCATCCTGACACCACACCCGGGCTGAGAGACCCGGTTCCACCAGAGCTGGGGCCTGCTCGGCCTGGTCAGGTGCGACACACTTACCATTCCCAGCTCATGTCAATCCGTCCTTCCCTGGTTCCTTTCCCATGAGACATCTGCCTGGCTCTCAGCTGAATTTCAGACAGTGACAGAAGGTGACAGGACCGAGGGGAACTCCGTTTGTCTAGGTGGAAGCTCAGCCACTCCTGTTTGTAGGAGCCCATGCTCTCATTCGAATGTCAGGGTGATGGCAGTTTTGCAGCTACATTTAGGGAGCTGTGTATCAAGGGCTAAGTGTGCTCATGCATCTGACTTCATCTGTGTAGCCGTTAAATACATTGATTTAACCATGTGCAAGTATAGTTGCCACACAATATGGAGTCTACACATTGGCTGTGGTGTGTGTGTATCTGAGTGTTTAAGAGTGTGCGTGTGAAAGACTCACAGAAAATGTGTCAATGTGTGTGTGAGAGAGAGAACGAGAAAGAGAACGAGAGAGAGAGAGAGAGAGAGAGAGAGAGAGAGAGAGAGAGAGAGAGAGAGAATGTGTCAGCAAGTAGGAAACTGGGTGTGGAGGGAAGGTATGGAGATTAGGTAGGGAAGTGTGGCCACCCAGACCCCTGCACATCTTTCTGTATGTCTTTTATGTCTTTCTCTACACTGTGGCCCTGACAGATTGTCCCACTTAAAATGCCAACTTTCTGCCTGTTCCCTATCAGTCTAGTCCTTGGAGCCCAGTCCCTGGGCCCTCCTCCAGAAGTTCTCCCTGCCTCTTGCATATCCTGCAGCCTACGCTCCACCAGCACCCTCTCCCCCCTAGAAGCTTCTGCTTCTTTCTTTAGAATTCAGACAGCTCCATTTGGCCCACTGTCTAAGGCCTGAGCATTCCTGTACTGGGCTTGTGAGTTTGATACTAAATCCTGGCCTGTAGATAGTCTCCAAGGCTCTTACCCCCCACCACCACCACACAGACACACACAGACACACGTACTACATCCCTACCAAATACCCACAAAAAGACATTCCTCAGAATGTGTGCTCCCTCCCAGGCTAAGATGCTCACTCTCCAGCAGGGGGCAGCAGTTCAGCTTAACCATCAGTTTAACAACTAAAGCTGACTGTGCACCAGCAAGGGACCACCTATTGTGTGCACAGCCAGTGCCCAGGCAGGGACAGAGAAAGAGAGGAAGGAGACTGTTGACACCAAGCCCAATGGAGCTGTCTGAACTTTAAGCAAGAAGGTGGGAGGGAGCTTCTGGTAGGCAGAGCTGGGGTAGGGTGGGTTGCAGGATAGAGGCAAGGAGAGGGTCCCCTGGATCACATCATAGGCCTGGATCAGCTGAAGCTGCTGTGACTCTAGATTGAACAGAAGCCCTAGGACCAGCCCCATTCCTACAGCTCAAAGCAGCACCTAAAGGGAGCCAGACTCTGAGAGTCCTAGCCTAGGCCAGGGCTGGGGTACGCTGGTCACTGTCATTTGGGACTTCTTCCTCCAAATGGATAGTGTGTGTGTGTGTGTGTGTGTGTGTGTGTGTAATTCATAGAAAATGTGTCACTGAGTAGGACTTCCAACTTGTGTGTGATTTCCAACTCATGTATGAAATCACAAGAAGACTGATTAGATCAGCTCCAGGACAGAGCATTCTGGAGCTGTTGGGGGAAAGGTTCAAAGTCAGAGTCGATACTAGAATCTGAAGCGGTGCACTTGCAGCAGTGGTGAGCACAGCTGTGCAGATGTGCCTCATTGGCAAGCAGCTGGCACACATGCAACACTGGGCCTCCCTTCAAATCCCTCTCTTCCCGATGGCATTAAGCCCCCAGCCCTGTGCACGGTGCTGTGCCCATGAAGAACAGAGCCAGCAGGCAATCAGGCTCAGACTCTAGCCCATGAGAGGGACAGACAGCTGCAAGCACACATTCCAGCGCCGAGCCGGCTCCATGGGCTCAGAGAAGCAGGGTCTTCTGACGAGGTGACGTTTCGACTGAGATCAGCAAACTGATTGAGTGGGCAGGGTGGAAGCTGATGCCAGCCAAAGCCAGAGCCTTGCAGAGAGCGTACTGGCTTGAAGCTGCTCAGGAGCCGGTGAGCAGGAGAGCCAGAGTGACAGAGAATGAGGCCGGTGATGTGCAGGTGGGAAGGGGCCAGACCAGGCACAGTCTTATTGTCTGAGGTAGAGATTGTATGTGTGTGTATGGGCATGTATGTTTGTGCCTATGTGTGTACAGGTGCACATATGTGTGTGCATGAACAGAGGACAACCTAGTGTCACTTCTCAGATGACTTCCTCCTTGTTTTTGAGTCAGAGTCTCTCATTAACCTTGAATCACCTAGTAGGCCAGGCTGGCTAGCCAGCCGACCTCAGCAATCAACCTGTCTTCATCTCCTAGGGGCTAGGATTATTAGCGTACATCATGACTCCCACCCCCAACACACACACACACACACACACACACACTTTTTAAAAAAAAATGGGTTTTGAGGATCAAAGTCTGATGGAGGAGAGTTATCTGTCTATATTACTTTCATTGGTTAATTAATAAAGAAAACTGCCTTGGCCCTTTAAGAGAACAGAAAATTAGGTAGGCGGAGTAGACAGAACAGAATTCTGGGAAAGAGGGGGAGACGATTCAGGCAGTCTCCATAGTGAGTCTCCATGTTGCTCCTCTCCGAGATGGACGCAGGTTAAGATCTCTCCTGGTAAGCCACACCTCGTGGTGCTACCCAGATTACTAAATATGGGTTAAAGGAAGATGTGAGAATTAACCAATAAGAGGCTGAAACTATGGGCCAGGCAGTGTTTAAAAGAATACAGTTTCCGTGTAATTATTTCGGATAAAGTTAGCCGGTTGCTGGGAACTGGGCGGCGGGACGCAGCCCCGCCGCTTCACACTACAAAAGTCAAGTCCCAAATGAGTGATCTCCATAGCCTGAATTTTTAAATCTCATTTCTTTTCCTATGCCACTTGAATGTCAAATTAGCTCTAGGCGGTAGGAAAACTCTAAAACTTGTCCTGGTGGCAAGCAAGAAGTAAGAGACGGGGGGATTAGAACTTGCAATCCCCAAGTCAATGATTATTACACAGCCCTGAGCTGCCTCTGGTTACATGATGTGAGGGTTCTTATGCAGAAAAATCGGGGGGCTGCCCACCAGACGACGGGCCTTGCCTCCAGGTGACTCCGGATCAGTGCATGAATGACCGCCAGTGCCCCTCATCTATGAAGTGCTGCTCCAGAGCCTGCTTCCGCCAGTGTGTCCCTAGGGTTGCAGGTAAGTGCCTTCTCCACTCTGCCAACCACCCAAGCCTCAAGCTCCAGAGCCGGTGGGCACGAGCAAGACTCACTCAAGCCCCTGTGTTGCAGTGAAGCTGGGCAAGTGCCCCCTGGATCAACTCCACTGTCTCAGTCCTATAAAGCACATGTGTAACCAAGACTCGAACTGCTCAGGCAAGAAGCGGTGTTGCCTCGGTGCCTGCGGCCGGGACTGCCGAGACCCCAGCAAAGGTACCATTCCTGGGGGCCATGACAGGGCCTTCCTCTCCAGCCTAGCTCGGGGATGTCCTTCCAGGTTAGCAATCTCTGCAGGACACCTCCCTCAGAAGCAAGGCCCCTGACATGGCCACAGCTGGAGAAGTAGGGCTCCCATTAGCGTGGCAGGGAAACCGTCTTCCTCAGTTCTGAACGTGCTATGCCACCGAGACCACATACATCCCTGAGCTGCCTTGGACATCAGTTTGCCCTTCTGAGGGAGGCTGGGGAGTACTGTCTTAGCAATCATGAGTGATAGTATCTAGATGCAGGAATCAAACTCAGAGTTGTGTTACAGAAGAGGGTTAACCCTTTCTTTCCCTTTCTTTAGGCTAATTCCGGCTTGAGACTGTATGTGGGTGGCTCTGCACCTTAGGTGTGGTTCCCACCAGGAAGAGATCACGATAGGGGCCAGGGATCCTCCCCCCCACATCATCTCTCCAGAGCAATTGTAACCTTCTGACAGACCCTGGCCTGTGGTGACGTCCGCTACAATGCGTGCCTCCTGGTTTCTCTTCCTGTGTGTCCTGATCCATCGCATACCCTAAAGACACACCTCATCACTGCAGCTCCCTGTCCTCTGTCACACTGAGCTTCCTACCCCACCTCATAGCCATTTTTACATCTCCCTGCAGGTTCTGTTTCCTCCACTTACAATACCAATTCAGGCAGCCCCTTCTCTATGGTGCCCTGAACCCACCTCTAGACAATCCTCCCCTCAAAATGGATGTCTAGCAGAATTTCCCAAACATCAGTCCATCCGTACATGCCGTTACAATCTTCACCATCCCTGCAGAACCACACTGCAATGTGTCAAGTTGTGTAAAATAACCCCTGTACAACTATTTCAATTACTTAATATCTTCATTTAAATGGCTCACTTTTGAGTGTAACAATTCATTTCCAAAGGATGGCGTGGGGGGGTGGGGAGAGAATCACTATAGTAAATGAGATCTGCAAGATCACTGGTCAGAAATAATGGAATTGTGAAGCCACTGTAATGAAAACAGCAGTTCCCTTAAATTAATTCATGCTTGATTTAAATAATACCATTAAATTCTAGCTCGATATGGTCACCCGCCAAGGGAGAGCCTGCCTCTGTTCTAATAAATGGAGATTAATAAGGGTTAAAGAGAGGTTGGAGATGCAGAGCTCTGCCTGAGTCAGCTTCCCAGGGCAGAGTCGGGAGCGAAAAGAGAGCCTCCTCGCTCGGGAAGTCAATGTTTCAGCCCAGTGGTGCTCTAGTGATTGGATGCCCTGCGTAGAGTAAGTCTGTCTCCTCTGCTGGGCGGTGTCTACTTGCCCCGGTTTCCCCAGAGCCCAGCCTATAGTCAGGGCCTAATAAGGGTTTCTTGAGAGGAGTCAGCAAGGCTTCATCCATTCCTTGGACGCAGATACCTGAATTCCTGACTGTCCTTCCTCCCCAGCAGTCATCTGGGAGGGGAAAGAAGGCACCCCCGCCCCTTTCTCTGCTAAGCCTCCTTTTGTCTGCTACACTCGGGCTAATATAGATAAGGTGGACTTGGGGTTCTAGCTCTCCGCTCCCTGTTCTTATGACCCCCGCTGTGTAGCCCAGGTGAAGCCTTCACCACTTCCGTCTGCAGTCCCAGAAGATGGACCAAGTCTCACTTTTTGACTGCCACAGCCCTTCTCACTAGATCCCGATGCCTGAACTGTTAACTCATAGTAACAGTTGCTAACAACAGGGACCAAGGTGACGCCTAGGGAAAAGAAAGCTCCCCCCGAGTCACAGAATCTGTGCCATCTTGGATATTTCTCGGCCTCCTTCTGGGCCCCAGCTTCCTTACCCATCACATTCAGGCAGATAATACAGAAGATCACAGTCTCTGTCCCCTATGTCCCTTCTCTGTCACAGATTCCCAAGGGGATAGTGTATGTCCCATCTGTAATGGTTATTTTAAAAACTGCCAACTTGGCAGAATCTAGAATCACAGGGGAGACAGGCTTTGGACATTCCTGGAGAGGGCTATCTTGATCTGCTAATTGGTGTAGGAAGCCCCATCTTGATTGTGGGTGGGTCCGTTCCCTAAGTATTTGATCCTGAGCTGGACAACATGAGCGAGTGAGCTGAGTAGGGCGTGCGTGCACTCATCACTGCTTCTGGAGGCAAACGTCACGTGACCGGCTGCTTTGTCATGTGACTCGCGGCTTCACGCGTCTGCCGCCTTGACTCTCCTGCCACGAAGGACCGTATCTTGAACTGTGAGCTGAAATAAACCCTTTGTCCCTTCTGCTGCTTTCCTCAGAGTGTTTCGTCACAGCACCAGAAAGAGGAGCTAAGACAATATGCTGGTGATTTAGAGCCTAGCTGGGACCCTGCCTGGGTAGAACTAACAGCCACAAGCCACCATCCTTCTGGAAGCATCCAGCCTCTGCTACAAGAAGAGCTCATCCAGAAGCCACTGGCCTAAAGCTGAGCTGCCTTTTAGCCAAGCCTCACGCTCGTCGCCAGGGCTTAGCATTTGTGGTAGGAAGTTGAGGGAGTACAGGGGCTGTTGGTGACACAGCAAGAGCCTGCAAGAAACTGACTGCTAATTAATTAGGCCAGAGTGAGTGCCCACCCTATGCTTCCCACTTTAAGACGATTATCACACCATTCCCCCATCATACCGAGAAAGCCGATACTGTATACTCCAGTGCAACATCAGAGGAGCAGCAACTTTGAAACGACTTGTACCAGCTCTTAGCTGGGAGGTGATAGGAGGTGATACAGTCAGAATTAAACTCCACCATCTCCTTTGGATAATGATAAACCCAGACAAGAGCAAAACATTACAGGGTACCCACCCTGTGCCCCACATCCTTTCATTCACATGGACAATCAATCAGTCCCACTGCACCCTCACAGGCTTGCTGGGTAGCTTTCGTTTCTCCGTTTCACATAGGAAGAGAACTGAAGGATAAAGAGGTGGCTTTGGACAAAGCCCAAGGAGCCATACATACCAGAGCTAGGATTCAAACCGAATGGTTGGGTGCCAATTCATTAAGTATTTACAGTAGGTGGACGCTTTAACAACAGTGTCCACAGATGAAAAAAATGAGGTTCACGCAGTCCTAAGAAGGTTGTGTGAACAGGCTCAATCCTAGACGTCAGAGGCCTGTTGGTTCACACCTGATTGCCCCTGGGTTTCATTCTTCAGGGAGAAGAGGATGAAAATTCCGAGGCTCGGGAAGGAAGCTCCCATATAATCCAACCAACTTTTGGAGGTCAGTGGTCCCGTGGCTCTCTAGAGGTTCCAGATTCTGAGCTAGATCCCTGGAGGGACAGGAGGTGCCAGATCACAGGCTGTGGCTTCTCTAATTTTAGGGGGAATAGCCATTCATTCCCTCTAGCCCGATTCCTGGCCCACTCACCATCTGCTTCTTGGAGACTAGCCTTGTCTCTGCAGCATCTCCCCCATCCTCAGCAGCTAAAGTCCTGCTGCAAACCCACTGCCTCTCTCCACTGTCCTCGGGGAAAGTCTCCTGGCGTGCTGGGAACCTGGTTCCTTTATGAACGAGCGCCAATCTTGCTTTCTGTCCTTACTCATTCAATAGTGTTTGCTGAGCACTCACTATAGGCTGCAAGCCCTGCCTCACACTCTAGTGGATGGGATAAAGGCCTAGCTAGGAATCTGTATGATATACACCAAGCTGCAAAGACCCGCCAGCCGACAGGAGGCCATGAGAGGCCTAATTCATCCTAGAAGCTGTCCAAGCAGGAGTGAGAAAGTGTGACACGCCAATCATCCATTCCCCCCTCCCTCGTATCCAACAATAGTGTCCCCATTTAGGAATGTTGTCCATACCACTCAGCTCCTGGTATGCTTATGACATTCTACATGCTGCCCATGGCAACACAGAGGCAGGAACTTGAAAGGTTAGTTCGGTCACAACTGTATATCTGTGTACTTTAATAACATTCCACACTGATTTAAAAAGTTAAATTAACTTTAAAAGATTTTTTTTACTCCCTCTTGGCTTCCTTCCAGCTCGAGATGCCCATGTGAAATTTGTCTACTGGGAAGGCCTTCCTAAGTCATTGTTTTCCCACTGATGAGGCCTTTTGCTTCTCCCCCCATGAACCCTTCACACTTCCTGGAAGGCAGCTGCTACACCTACAACCTAGAGAACTGTCATGGTTGGGCTCCCCCAGTAGGAATCTTGGCACACAGATCCATTTGATGGTGCTGATTTAGCAGTGTCCCTGGGGGAGGGGAGGGTGACAGATGCCATAGAGAAGTACACCAGAAGAAGAGGCTCACAAGAGCGTGCCAGTGGGGAAAGGTCACGGGACAACTGCAGAAACAAGTGTAGCCCCCGCTTCAGCTCTCCCCTTGCTAACCAAAGCTTGTCCAAAGGGAAGGCGTCCCAACAGCCAGTGTGTACAGAAGGCTAATGGACCCTCAAGGCTGTGCCTAAACACTAGCATCCTGCGCTCCAGCACAGAGCGGAGGAGGGAGTCCCGAGGAGCCTTATCTTCAGCGCTGCTCATGGGCAGCTGTGTCAGCCGCATGCCCTTGCAAAAGACAGGCTGTTCCTGTCCCTGCAGCTAACATAGCCCAAGAAAGCAAGAGGAAGGGAAAGCTATTCGTGGGGATGGCACAGCATGTGCTAACCTGCTCTGAGATCCAAAAGCCAGATACGGTTCTCATTTTGTGCGTAAGGAAGAGAAACAGCCAAGGAGAGACACTTGGTTCAAGGTCACGTAGGTATCCAGTGGCAAAAGCCTTATCTATTACAGAGTAACAGGCCACTATCAATGAAGTGCATTAAACAACACACATTCATTATGTCATAGTGTCCTTGAGTTAAGAGACGCAGCAGAGACGCAGCACGGATCCTACGCTTCCTGAGACTGCAGCCGCCTTCAGCCTGGGTGGGAATCTTATCTGAGCTTCAGCTGCAGAAGCCTCATCTTACAAGCATTTGCTGGCAGCATTTCAGCTCCTTGAGGGCGAAGGAACCAAACACCCAGCTGGCAATGGCCACAGGTCACCCTTATTTTCTTTCTCTTCCAGCATGGAGACTTGCTTCATCAAAGTCAACAGCAGTTATAACCTTACATAATCTAATCACAGAAGGGGCATTTCATCACCATACTCCAGAAGCAAATAAGTCACATACACTCAAGCACACACTTATACTAACACACATATACTAACACTCATATACATATGCACATACATATACTAACACACATGCATACACATACACTAATAGCATATACATATACTAACACACATACATACACAATACACTAACAGCATATAACACACATATACTAACACTCATGTACATATACATACACATATATTAACACACATGCATACACATACACTAACAGCATATACATATGCTAGCACACATATATACACACACACTAACAGCATATACGCATGCATATACTAACACGCATATACATACAAGTACACATGAATGAGCACAGAGTCTAGCTATGCCATCCTGACTCCTGATCTACAGAAATGGCGAGACGACAGATTTGTAAGGTAGGGCTGCAGAAATCATGATAATTTGTAAGACTGCAATTAAAAAAAAACTAGCATACTACATTCTAAAGAATTAGCCCAAAGGTAAATATAGAAAGCATCTCATTATTGATTTCTCTATTAATATTATGTTAAAACAGTATTGGGGATATATTGGATTAAACAAAATATATTTTTTTTTAAAAATCATGTTTTTAAAAAGATGTTTGCTTCTGTATGTGGTATTTTGTCTGCATGTCTGTCTACACACCAGAGGAGGCCATCGGCTCCCGTGGGATTATAGTCACAGACGGTTTGTGAGTCACCATGTGGGTGTCAGAAGATGAACTCAGGCAAGACCTCCAGAAGAGCAGCCACTATTCCTAACTGCTGAGCCGCCTTTCCAGGACTCTTTTTTTTTTTTTATTTTAATGCTGCTATCAGAAACAAAACAAAACAAACAAACAGAAATAGTATCTTTGGTGTCCCAACCGTCCTGGAACTCACTATCTAAGCAAGGATGACCTTGAACTTCCAATACTCCCACCTTGATGTCCTGACTGCTTGGATTACAGCTATAAGCAACAGGGCCTGGTTTGGACAGTCCTGGGCATCAACCCCAAGGGCTTCATGCTCAACAGGCAAGCACTCTACCAACTGAACCTCATTTCCAGTCCAGAACCTGTAAAGGGCAGAGGTGGCTCACTCGGTATCTGTTGTTCACTTGGTGTAAACTTCAGCGGCAGTGACCTAGAGTCAGGTGCTTCTCAAGTCTTACACCTCCAGGTGAGGAATAACACCTCACCCAGCCAGCATTCGCACACTGACTGATGGGATGGGGCTTGCGCTGGCCCAAGGGAGGTGCTCAGTCAATACTGATGACTGTTGTTATGAGTGAAGGAACACACTCAGCGGCCACCCAAGAAATGCTGGAGGATGGAGGTTACTAAGTGTTCAGCACTGCTGAAACCTCCCCTCCCTCCCCATCCCCAGCCCTCCAGGAAGGAAGTAATCAGGATTCTCTCAGTGAGTGGGAGTTCTCAGCCTCCTGGACTGAAGGACCAGGACTGGTTTCACAACTCACTTGGAGAGAATACACTAGAGCCTACGCAGGCACAGCTGGGGCTCCAAGGAGATGAAGCACCCTCCCCAACCTCCCAACTCAGACCTCCACAGTCTGAGCAAGTACCTGGGGTCACCTATAAATTCAGAAGCTTAAGAGCTTGTCTCTGCCACGTTTGTGTCAAAAATGTCTGGGCTAAGTCACTTGAAACGATGCCTGGCACTTACTAATCACTAAATTAAGCAAATCGTGATCTCTGCCATTTCTGGGCCAGCGTTTAAAACCTTTCTCCAAGGGCGTCCCCATTCCCTAACCGTCCCAATCCCTCCGGGCTCTGACTTTGAAGGATGCTCCCAACTGTTAGGCCCCCATCCATCCCAGGCAAGAATAGAAACCACCGCCTCCGGCCGCCCGCGGCCTCCCTCCCTCCCCCGGCAGCGATCGATGCGGCCTCAGCCGCGGGGGACGGGAACACAGGAAAGGAGGGGGCCGCGGGGCCTCCGCAGTAGAGAGGCGCAGCGGGGCCTCCGGGGCACAAAACAGCCCCAACGGCTCCTTTGGGGACCGGCGCGTTGGACTCCCTGAGGCCAGGACAGGTAAGGAGCCTCCCTTGAGGAGGGGCGTGGCTGGGTAACTGGGAGGCGGGGATGGCCTGAGGATTCCGGGTGCTATAGTCCCTTCTAGGAGACCTGCAAGGAGGGACGGCGGTACCGGGATGGTCTTGCTTGCACATTCTGTAAAATGGGATTTAGAAAACCCGGGTGGTGTCAGGATAAAGCCGAGTGCGTTTTGTGTGAGGAGCTCGGGGAAGTGGCCAGCACGCAGGGTTGCTCACAAAAAGTATCAAGAGTGCTAAACCAGTCACGAGAGGCCCACAGTCTGCGTGATCTTGCACAAGTCACTCAGTCTCTCTGACTGACTGAAAGTCTTAACGAGAAATGTTTGTTGAATTAATTATCCGAATTCATACAGCAGGGGAGTAAGTGCCAGATAAATCCCCTTCTATCATCCTTCTAATGTGTGACAGAAGTGGAATAAAATCCCGTATGTTTTGACGCCAAAGCCGGTGGAGGATGCCGGTGATGCACCAGTTATCGGGCGGGGGCTGCACGACCCTAAGCATCGGGCTTGTCTTTAGTCCTCAGAGGTTCTCCAGTGTAGTCCGGACTACGGAGGAGGAAACAAACCAAAAGCTCAGAGAGGGCAATGGATCCACTCAGGTCAACAGCTAGGAAGTGGCAAGTTCAAAATCCCAACCCAGATCTGATGAAAAGAAGGGAGATGATTTTGAAGTTTACTGAACACTCATCATATACCAGGGACTTTGCGTGTGTTCTCTCAAAAGAGTTCATCCACAGTGCCATGATCAGAGCAGAACAGCCAAGTTAAGGATAGGAATGCTAACCCCCTAATGCCAAGTCCAGCGTTAGTGAAGGGCATCTTGGCTCCAGGCCTTGGCGTACCTGCCATCTCATCCCCCGGAAGAAGGCATTACTGACTTTCCCGGTACAGATAAGATTACACAGTTTCATGGAGCAGGGATGAGCCAGCAGCAGTCCTCAGATCCAGGAGGATCAGGGGTCAGTAGACAGTGGAAGAATCTAGCATTTCTGGAGTACCAAGTGAAGCCAACATTTTTTTTTTTTTTTTTTTTTTGGTTTTTTTCGAGACAGGGTTTCCCTGTAGTCTCTAGAGCCTGTCCTGGAACTAGCTCTTGTAGACCAGGCTGGCCTCGAACTCAGAGATCCGCCTGCCTCTGCCTCCCGAGTGCTGAGATTAAAGGCGTGCGCCACCACCGCTGGGTGAAGCCAACATTTTTGTAAACCATCTGGACCCCCTGGCTAACTCTGGAATGTGTGCTCTTGTCTGCTTTGTGCATTCTGCAGGAAACTAAGAGAAGAAACATTGTAGTCAAGGGCCAGGTCCATGAAGGGTAGAGTTAAATTCTGGTTTGCCTGACTCCAGAAGACAGTGACACAGGTGGATAATTTAACAAACTCCTCTGTGAGCCCGAAGAAGATGTTAGGCCACACAATCATTTTCTCCACACTTTCAAGTGGCTATTCTGATGCCCGCTGGGGAAGAATTTCCTGTGAGGAAATGTGTGACTGCTAAGGTAACACAGAACCAAGGTTTAAGGTCGGGTCTGAAGGTTACCGTAGGCATAGCAGTACATAGTCTATCCCAGTAACTCTCAACTTGGCATGTATTAGAGTCACGCTCCAGGCTTCTTACAAACAGACTGGCCAGGTGCACTGGTACGAGTCTGGAATCCCAACCCTCAGGAGACTGGGGCACAAGGCTCAAAAGTTTGCTATTGGCCTGAGTGGGCTCCATGGCTGCATGGTGAGATCCCGTCTCCACATAAATAAACAAATAAACAAGATAAAAACACAGAGTTCAGGCTCCTACCCCAGTTCTCAGTATTAAAATCAAGACAGACAGACTGCATCCTTGACCTATCCCTGTGATGAAGATTCTTTTAGTTCAGGGAATACAGTCAGAGAATCAAGAGTCTCTCGATGGGCTTTCTTAATAATCCTAGGTAGTAAGCCTCAGCTGGCCCCATCCATGGAGGAGTATACCGAGGTTCCGAAGAGCCACCATAGACATCTGGCTTCCTAAACCCAAGCTTGTCCAGAAATAAAGGAGAGGTGTCCTACACGAGCACCTTGTCGATGCCACCATCCCATCGCTTCTAAAGCCCTTTAAGGTACGCCTCCCCATTTGTTGTGCCTTGGAGGAAATGAGTTGGGCATAGGGAGGATGGGCGATTTAGTCAAAGTCATCAAGTCTGTGGTTGAACGATATTCAGCCCCAGGCCTGACTTGAGTCCAGGGGTCATTCGCTATCTGAGCGTCTACTGCATGCCTAGCACTTCACAGTCTCCAGCACCCTGTCTGGAGATGGAGCAGAGCATTTTAACCCACAGGGCAGCAGACCTACGTCATGGTGAGCGAGTCCCCAGGGCTGGGCTCCCGGGTCCCCTGGAGGACAAGAGATGAGGCGCTGCGCGTGAATGTGGGCGGAGTGCGGCGGCTGCTGAGTGCGCGTGCCCTAGCACGCTTCCCAGGCACAAGGCTGGGCCGCCTACAGGCAGCGGCATCCGAGGAGCAGGCGCGGCGCCTCTGCGACGATTACGATGCAGCAGCGCGCGAGTTCTACTTCGATCGGCACCCGGGCTTCTTCCTCGGCCTCCTGCACTTCTACCGCACCGGTCACCTGCACGTGCTGGACGAGCTGTGCGTCTTCGCCTTCGGCCAGGAGGCCGACTACTGGGGCCTGGGCGAGAACGCACTGGCCACGTGCTGCCGCGCGCGCTACCTGGAGCGGCGCGTGACACGGCCTCGAGCCTGGGACGAGGACAGTGACGCGCCAAGCAGCGTGGACCCATGCCCCGACGAGATCTCCGACGTGCAGCGGGAGTTGGCCAGCTACGGTGCAGCACGCTGCGGCCGCCTGCGTCGCCGCCTCTGGCTCACCATGGAGAACCCCGGCTACTCGCTGCCCAGCAAACTCTTCAGCTGTGTGTCCATCGGCGTGGTGCTCGCCTCCATCGCTGCCATGTGCATCCACAGCTTGCCGGAGTACCAAGCCCGGGAGGCAGCGGCTGCAGTGGCTGCAGTGGCTGCGGGGCGCAGCGTGGAGGATGTGCGAGACGACCCAGTGTTGCGCCGCCTCGAGTACTTCTGCATCGCCTGGTTCAGCTTCGAGGTCTCATCGCGCCTGCTGCTGGCTCCTAGCACGCGCAACTTCTTCTGCCACCCGCTCAATCTCATCGACATTGTGTCGGTGCTGCCCTTCTATCTCACACTGCTGGCTGGGGTGGCGCTTGGTGACCAGCGGGGAGCCAGCAGCGGAGAGGGGCTCGGAGACCTGAGCAAGGTGGTACAAGTGTTCCGCCTCATGCGCATCTTCCGTGTGCTCAAGCTGGCACGCCACTCCACTGGGCTGCGCTCGCTGGGGGCCACGCTCAAGGTAGGATGGCTGAGACAGGGTTGGGACAGAGGGAAGAAGACATAGAGCAGAGTGGATTAACTGCTGCGTGTGTAGCCTTACCACATACAGGTGCCCATGGACTAAGATGCTCCCTATTGAGCCAGGCATAAGGCTAGAGGCCAGATATACATTCATGTTCACCCTGATCTAACCCCGTAACTCTGTAAAGAAGGGCTTACGGGAACTGGAATGATAACTCAGTTAAGAGCACTAACCGCTCTTCCAAAGGATCCCGGTTTGGTTCACAGCTCACAACAGTCTGTAACTTCAGTTCCAGGGCATCTCATGCCCTTTTCTGGCTTCCACGGGCACTGCACACATGTGATACACAAATACACATCAAGCAAAACACCCCTACATGTAAATAAAGATAAGTCTCCAAAAAAAAAAAAAATTAAAAGGGCTTGGTGCTACCTGTATTTCCCCAGAAGAATAAAGAAAAATAAATATATAAAATTAAGTATAGAAAATAAAATGGAGTGAACTACGGGACTGAGAGATCACTAAGTGATTAAGAGTGGGTACTGCCCTTGAAGAGGACCCAAGTTTGGTTTTCAGCACCCACATCAGACAGTCACTTCTGACTGCAGTTCCAGTGGACTCCAGCGCTTCTGTGGGCACCCAGACACACATGCATATGCACATAAACATACACAAGATTTTAAATAGATCTTTTAAAGATTAAAGTGAACCACTATTTTCCACCAAAAAGAAGGAAAAAAGGCAGACAGACAGACAGACAGACAGACAGACAGACAGACAGACAGAAAGAAAGAAAGAAAGAAAGAGAGAGAGAGAGAAAGAAAGAAAGAGATAGGGAGGGAGGAGGGAAGAGAGGGAAGGGCTCTTGATGTGCCTGTCAAATATCAAATAAAACATAACACATGGAAATATGCAAAGCAGGATGCTAACTGGCTTCTCTCCTGGTCCCTTTCTTCTAGCATCATTGGAAGGCTCAGGTAGTCAGGTAGTCTTGGGTCACTCCTAGCCTAGGAATAGCCTAAGTGCTAACACTTACTGTGCACAGAATGAGTGTTCCATGCCAACTTCACATTCATTATTGATTAGTCCTTAGGACAACTTCCTCAGGAAGATGCTATAATTTATTTTTCTTCCCGTAAATGAAGATCCTGGGGTGGCTAGGCTGTTTTATTAGCCTGGTTGCAGTTTATTGGCTACTGGTCCTGCCCAGAGGGTGAAATTAGCCTGGTTCAGGGAAGGAGGCAACATGATCAACTTGTATCCACAGTCAGATAAGGGAACAGAGTGAATGTCAGCATAGGGGGCACAGCGGGAAGAGATGTGGTAGTTGAGGTACTGAGGGACACGAACTCTGGACCCATGTTTTTTGTTCTTTTTTTGTTCCATGGGCACTGAGAAGCTTTGTGGAGGGCTTGCATTGCGACTACAGACGTGGAAACTAAGGTTCTAAGAGGCAACAGGACCTGTGGGAGTCTCTTTAACAAGTGGCAGACCCCAGAGAACAAGCCAGCTGTACCCAGCTCCAGCCTTTTGTGCTTTCCCATGCCCTAGGCAACCCTGTGAAGGATCCCCAGAAAGGGGCTCGAAAGTCCCTCCCAACCTTGATGATACAGCATCTTGCATGTCCTAATTCAGGGCAACCAGGATACTAGCCACTGCATGTGACTTGGGGAGAACCCTTGGGTACCAAGCAGGTACAGGGAAGGATGCTAGCCAGACCCCTTTAATTCAAAATCACCCCCAGGGAGGAGCCATATGCTCCCCAAACCTTCCTAGTTTGCAGAGAATCAGAGGCTCCTAGCTTTGTGGACAAGGAGGGAGAAGATGAATAATCAGAGCTGTGAGTCAAGACACAGGCATCACAGCATGGTGCAGGGGAGGGGCTTACTACTAAAGTGAGCTAAAGTAAGGTCCCAGACCATCCGCAGCTTCCTCGACACCCAGAAGCTTGCCAGGAAGGCAGAATCTCTGGCTCTACCCCAGACCTACTTAATCGAGTTCTGTCTTTTAAACAAATCTCCCACATAATTCTTCTCTATGTTACAGTTTGAGAGACCCTACTGAAGTTAGGGGGTTCTCAGCATGGGTGACATTTCAGGACAAGCAATTCTTCACTCTTCCATTCTGTGAGATAGTAAGCCTTACCCGTGGCCTGTATGGATGCATACCAGCCTGTCCCCGCTATGACAAACAAAAAGGTCTCCAAGTATTTCCAACTGTCCCTGGTGGGCAGGGCAAGCAGAGCTGCTTTGTTTGAAAACCAGGCACCCATAAACAAGTGTATTCTTAGATGGCCTGGGAAACCCAAGCCCTCTCGGTTTTCTTGCAGGGCAGACAATATTTTTGTTCTTGTCAGAAACGCTTTAGAGCAATCCGAATGTACATGAAACCAATTCTTTGCATTATGAAATATAAACTATGGTTCTCTTGGTTCTGACTTGGGTTCATTCATTGTCTTTCAGCACAGCTACCGTGAGGTGGGCATCTTACTGCTGTACCTGGCTGTGGGTGTGTCAGTGTTCTCTGGTGTGGCCTACACTGCTGAAGAAGAAAACGAAGGCTTTGACACAATCCCCGCCTGCTGGTGGTGGGGCACCGTGAGTATGACCACCGTGGGCTATGGGGATGTGGTGCCGGAGACTGTAGCTGGCAAGCTGGCGGCTTCAGGCTGCATCCTGGGGGGCATCTTGGTGGTAGCGCTCCCCATTACCATCATCTTCAACAAGTTTTCCCACTTCTACCGGCGCCAGAAGGCACTAGAGGCAGCAGTGCGGAGCAGCGGGCAGCGGGCCTTTGAGGACTTGCTGAGCAGCGTCGACGGGGTGTCAGAGGTGTCTCTGGAAACATCCCAAGAGACTTCTCAGGAGGGGCGGTCTACAGACCTGGAGACCCAGGCCCCCAGTGAGCCTGCAAAACCTCGGAGTTATTAAAACCAGGGCTCCACATTCCCTCCCCACAGCCTCAGCATCAGCCAACATAGAGCAGAGTCGTCCCCTGCTTAAGTTCTGCATGGGAGTCATCTATCTGAGTAAGGGAGCTAGGGGCTACAGATCTTTCTAGAAAAGCCCAGAAGCAGGATAGTACTACCGTATATTCCACGAGCCCACATATCAACCTTTTTTTTTTCTTTTTTCTTTTTTTGGTTTTTCGAGACAGGGTTTCTCTGCAGCTTTTTTAGAGCCTGTCCTGGAACTAGCTCTTGTAGACCAGGCTGGCCTCGAACTCACAGAGATCCGCCTGCCTCTGCCTCCCAAGTGCTGGGATTAAAGGCGTGCGCCACCACCGCCCGGCTCATATCAACTTTCTTTGAAGCAGCTGTGCAGCAGGAGGAAGAAGAGGGTGGTCTCTATACGAGACCGTTTAGCCCTGTGCTGGCAGACAACTATTCCCATTTCACAGATGAAGGAACTGAAGCTCACCCAGATGTCGCAGGGCTGCTGTGAAGAAGCTTTGGACGCCAAGTCCCTGAAAGGAGCTGGGGCCCAGTCCTTAGGCAGTCTGTAGGATCAATAGCACAACCATCTTCAGCTCTGCTTCCTAGGGCTGACTTAGAGAGCAAACCCGAACAGAGCCTTCTGGGACCTGGACCCAGCTCTACACCTGCTGTGGAAAAGGCGGCCAACCCCTGTGCCCAGAACTGGAACGCAACCCATCAGTCACACGGACTTACAAGCAGCTCAGCTTTGAACGGCTGGTGGCAGAGGGCTGCTGTGCATGCTCCTGTCCTGCTTGGGTTTTGTCAACTTGACTCGAGCTAAAGTTATCTGGGAAGCGGAAGCTCAGCTGAGAAAACACCTCCATTAAATCACCTGTAGGCAAGCCTGTGGGACAGGATCTTGACTAATGATTGATATGGGAGGGCCCAGCCTCCTGTGGGCGGTATCATTCCTAGGCAGGTGGTCCTGGCTGTGTAAGCAAACTGAACAAGGCAGGAGAGCAAGTCATTAAGCAGTGTTGCTCCATGGTCTCTGCTTCAGCTCCTGCCCCCAGGTTCCTGCCTTGAATCCCTGCCTTGGTGTTCTTTAAAGGACTGTCACGACCTGGGATACATAAGCCAAATAAACCTTCTCCTCTCCAAGTTGCTTTGGTCGTGATCTTTATCACAGCAATATAGCCTGACCACCACAGCTCCCATTCCGCCCTTGAAAGTTCCCTCTGTCCATCACATAGAACTCTGCTCATATAAGCACCCAGGCAAACGCTTGAGATTCCTGTCCCTCTCGGCCAGTCCTGGTCCTGTCATCCTTGACGGAGGTGCATCCTTTGTACTCCCCAGAGAAATCTCTTGTCCCTTTGGCTGAACACGTTGTGAAGAGGTCTGTCCAGTCCCCACGTTTTAACAGGGTGCAGCTAAGCTCACATTTCTGTATCATCAGGGTCTCTCTGAGGTCCTATTTCTTCCATCACACTGAGCCCCATGGTAGAAGACATCGTCTGGCTCATCCCCATGATTGGAGCAGGGTGGTTTGGTGCATATTGCCTAGACTGAGCAATTGCTACAGCCTACCGGGCACCAGGCACTGGGAGGAAAGAGGAAATAGAGAGACCCTGCTCTTGAAAGGGTGTGACCAACACTGAAAAGGAGGCGCACATCCCCAGCCCTGCTTTGGCTTGGGGACTTTTAACAATGACTCCATTGTGGTTTGTCACTCCCTCATTTAGCAGATTGTTATTGGGAGAGTTCTAAGCTAAGGCTTCCCTGTGTGGCCTACAGACCTGTTTCCTTCAGGTGAATGGTAATCTTAGTGTATTTTAGACATTTTTTTCAATGCCTTTGGAGGAGGAATGAGCTCTCCAGTTTCCCATAGCGCCTCCTCTGTCCCCTCCCACACAAGCCGTCACGTTCCACCCTCTTCTGACCCCTGCCAGATCTGCCTTAGCTGCTGGACCTCCACCCGAATGCTTACCAGGTTCAAGAGGGCCGGGTGGTGGTGAGGCAGAGGCAGGCAGATCTCTGTGAGTTCGAGGCCAGCCTGGTCTACAAGAGCTAGTTCCAGGACAGTTAGGGATGTTACACAGAGAAACCCTGTCTCGAAAACTAAAAAAAGAAAAACTTTAAAAAAAAAGTAAAGTCACAAACTTTCCTGATAGTTTACTAGGCAGGAAACCATGAGGATGTGCCCTGTCCCAGAGTCTGTCACCTGAGACCCTCAGAGAATGCTTTCCTGAGTGAGTGACAGTCTAACCTGCTGTAGTAAGGACAAATAGCAACAGGGCAGAAATGGATTCCAGGAAAGAGTATTCCAAATAGAGTACACAACAAACACCCAACACATGGATTCCCAGTCTCCGGACTGCGCCAGAGACAGGAGCTAAGCTAAAAGGCCTCTGGGGAGCTCATCCTGCTAAACTTCTCCCCAGCATATTGACCTCCTAACATCTGTGTCCAGCTGTGCCCAGCTCAAGGGACAGACTGGAGGGAAAGCTTCCCACACGCTCCTTTGACCTGGCTTAACACACATCCAGGCTTTCTGATCCTTCAAAACGAACTGGAAACGTGGTGTGGGAACAGATGAAGGGAGACCCGTCTGGCTTGAGTCTGCTGCAGGTTGCTTGCCATCCAAGCAGCAATACAGTGGCTCTCTCCCGCTCCAGTGGATTTCTGGAAAGTGTTACACCAACAGAGTTACATCTGCCTCTGCTAACCTGGAGCTGGTGGCTGGATTTGCTCTGAGAGACTGGGGAAAGTGGGCAATCAATACAACAGAGTGACTCACATTCCACATCAGCTTGCACGTGACAAGAATCCAGCTGGAATCGACAGCGTCAGAAAGTGTCACTCAACAGGCTTTGTGGCACAGGCCTATAATCCCAGTGACTAGGGAGGCCGAGGGAGATTTCAAGTTCAGGCTGGGCTATAGAGTGAGTTCTGGGCCATCCTGGACAACTTAGTTTCAAAATAACAAGGGCCGAGATTGTAGTTTAGGGAGAGAGCACTTTGCTAGCATGCATGAGACCCTAGGTTCTGGCCCCAGCAACACATAAAAAGAAAACAGTTAATGGAACAATCAAAAACTATGAGTGACGGCAACAGGCATGAGTCTTTAGAAACTGGCAAAAGAAAAAAAAGAATTGGAATGTATATCCTTTTTCAGTGGTTCTGTAACAAATTACCACAGACTCAACAGCTTAAAACAACACATTTATTCTTACACAATTCTCATAGTCAAAAGTCTAAAATCAAGATGTTAGCAGGACTCTGCTTCTGGGCACTGTAGGAGAGTCCCAACCCCACACACACCTCTTCGGCAGCTGGCATCGCTCCCGTCTCTGCCCCTGGCATCACCTCACATTTTCCACTGTGTGTTAAATTTCCCAGAACTTTTCTCCTATAAAGATCCTTTTGATGACATTTAGGGCCTGAAGGGGTGATTCAAGATGATGTCATTTCAAGATCCCTTTAATCACAATTGCAAAGACCCACACTCTGAATAAGGTAACATTCACAGGTCCCAGAGATCCCTGTGAGGGATCTGAGGCCACCATTCAGCCCCGCAGAAGTGTAGTAAGTACATCAAGTTTGCCCAAAGGAAAAACTGACTGACAGGGCCTGAGGCAACAGAGACATGAGGAGAGTTCTGGGGACCTCAGTCGCAGCCCAGAATCCTTCTGTCTAGGGATACCGCCTTGAAGGCATTTCACCTCTCATCACCGTGTGTGTGTGTGTGTTTGTGTGTGTGTGTGTGTGTGTGTGTGTGTGTGTGTGTCCATTTCCCCAGAGCTGGAGTTACTCAGGAAGAGCAGCAAGTGCTTCTAACCACTGAAATCTTCCAGACCCCTTCCCCTGAATCACTTTGCTTCGGATCCAGTTTCCCTCCAGGAAGGATGATGGTCTGGCCAAGTCATCTGCCTTCTCTCGGTGGGGCTGGAGGGTAGAGTGCCGGGTTTACAAGTACAGCAGATGGAATGAAATTAGTAATTCAAAGACAAGCCCACATGTTGTCGCTTAAAGGAGGGTCAAAAACAACAGGTGTCCACTACAGTCCAACCCTGGGTTTCTCAACACACCTCACCCATACACGTGCAGAAACTGTCACATATAATAACAACACTGATCCCCTCTCTTAAGTGAAAGCACCCCCACAATCATGTCCTGTTAATCGACCCAGCTCTTAAGTTCAATCTTCTACTGGTGCCACTTATCCTACCTCAATATTCTGTAACCAGCAAGTGGACTGTCACCAGCATGTTCTGTGAATGAGACTGGAGAAAAGGAGAGGAAAGCCCCTGTCATGAAGAAGACGCCATGGCTTTGTCCCGTCGCTGTGATGCTCAGAGGCTGCTGCGGGCGCTGAGAGTATGTTCTGTTTGCATGTCACGTTCACCCTGCCTTCGGCTGGCGCTTCAGTTGTTGAGATTCACTATTTGATAGGGTGACTTAACCCTTTATTCCTAGAGAATCTGAACCTTGAAAGTGCCAGGAGATGCCTCAGGGAATGCCCTGGTGTTACCTAAAATCCTCTACGCCTTTTCTCTGTGTAGCAGTCATGGAATTTCCCCTCGAGGGTACAGTTGTTCATCCAGGTCAGCACTAGAACTCCCTTTATATTGGTATTCTTAGGGATAAGATCAGAAATGCCCAAGGGACATTTCCAATTGTCACTTGTCCAAGTGAATCTCCAATTCAGGGAACTCACTGCTGTATCCATTAGGGAAGGATTCTGCTCATGGGTACCAACACCTCGAAGTTTGCAAAACTCAAGTCATTAAAAGAGGAGGCAATGGGTCTGCAAAAGGATCGTTGTGCTTCTTTAGAAGACACACATATGATTCTTCAATGGTGAACACCTTCTTGTGCACCAGCTCACATCTGTGGTCCACAAGCGCCTATGGCTGACTTGGTGTTACAGTCCTTGCCAGGCACATTTGACTTTGTGCCTAGGAGGAGGGCACAGTACCCAGTTTACATTGGGCACCATTAAACACGTGATTACTTGATGTCCATAGTTAGCCTGACATTCATCTTCAAGCCCCAACAAGGCAGAACCTGACAGCAGAACCCATGACACGAGAAGAGTATGTGCCTTTGACATAATGTGAGATAAACCCAGTATGTATGTATCAGTGAAATTCTGTCATTTTCCCCTCCTGTCTTCCCTTCTTCTCTCCTATTCCCTCCCTTCTTTCCTTGCTCTTTCTGGTACATGTATAACACATGTGTGCATGTGTGCACATAGAGACCAGTGTTGATGTCATGTGTCTTCCATGGCTGCTTACACCTTGTGTTTTGAGACCACCCAGCACGCCTGACCTAAACAATCTTCATGAGCAAGGGTAAAAACATGCTGGGTTCGCTGGAGGTCATACTTAGTGGGATTTACAGGAAGAAAGCACAAACAAGTCCAGTCCAGTGTACTGTCTTCAGAAATCTTTTATTCCCTTCCTCTGTAGGATGCCAAAGGATTTGGATTCTGTAAGGCCCAATTCATGGGGGCTAGCCCTTGGTCCAAGTTTCATTAGCCAACTCATCCAATTGCTAGAGCCCAGCCAGCTCCTAGAGCTAACAGAGAAGGCTGAATCTCCAGTAAGTGGTGCCATCTCAAAATCAGACTCACCCCAAATTACATTTCCCCCACTGAATCAAACACCACACACACACACACACACACACACACACACACACACACTCTCAAGGACGCAAACACACACACAAAATCTATTTCCACAAATATACCCCCCAGCTGATGGTACCAATTAACAAGTTTTTGCAGTTCTGTTTGGGCCAGAGAGTCTTTCCTGCCCATCTATTTTTAGCTTTCCAGGCCAAATTAATTCCACCTTTCAGTCAAGCAACCTTGAGCAAGTAGGAATCTGCGCATCCTTACACTGAGAAAGGCTGTGAGCTGTTTGCGTGAGGTTTACAGGGCCTTGGGTTTCTCCCACGCTCTCAGTGGGCCACGCCTCTTACAATCCTACTCTGCCAGTGCCAAACTCCATAAAGGTGCAAATTCAGCAACAATCAGCTGCCAGCTTTGGAATTCTAACTTGGCTCTACTCCAAGTCTTAGGCTATTCTTTATCATAGAACAGAAGTATTCTTTATTTTGTGCCAAATTTAAATAAATAACCAAAACATTATCTGGGCTTACTCAATTGACTTTCCTTTGATATCATTCAATGGATCCAGAAATCAAAGGCTCTATCACACAAGCTGGGCCTTGCTAACTTGTAACTGAACTCTGCTGCATGCTCTGAGAACTACAATACCCTCTCTGATCAAATGATATCAAAAGACGCAAAAAGTAAGTTTTCTTTTTCATTGAAACCTCAGACTATTGACTTTCCAGGCAGAAGAATAAGTAACCACCTGGCTTGTCTTACGGTTTTATTGCTGTGAAGAGACATCATGAGCATGGCAACTTTTATAAAGTAAAGCATTTAACTGGGCCTGGCTTACACGCCAGAGATTTAGCCCACTGTCATCATGAAAGGAAGCATGGTGGTACACAGACAGACACGGTGCTGAATAAGGAGTTCTACAGCTGGATTGATTGGCAGGCAGCAGAAAGAGCGAAAGCCACACTGGGCCTGGCTTGAACATCAGAGACCTCAAAGCTCACCCACAGTGACACCCTTCCTCCAACAAAGCCATACCTACTCCATACCGCCTAATAGTGCTACTCCCCATGGGCCTATGAGGGCCATTCTCATTCAAACTACCACACTTGTTTTGCCCCCATTAAAGCTGTGATGGATAATTTGTCAGCTTGATACAATCTAGAATCAGCTCAGAAGAGATTTTCAATGAGGGACTGTCTAGACCAGGTTGGCTTGTGGGCGTATGTGGGGGACTGCCTTGATTACACTAACTGATGTGGGAAGAACCAACCCAAAAGTGGGCAACGCCATTCCCTAGGTGTGTGTTCTGAACCATATGAGTCTCTCTCTCCCTCTCTCTTTTCTTGACTGCGGAATGGGACTGCTATGTCAAGTTTCTGCCTTGACTTCCCCAGAACTGTAAGCTAAAACAAACCCTTTCTCCCCTAGGATGCTTTTTGTTGGGGTATTTTATCTCATCAACTGGAAAGAAAAAAAGGACAACAGCTCAGTCATTTTAAACATCCCACGGGGGCTGGAGAGATGGCTCAGAGGTTAAGAGCACTGCCTGCTCTTCCAAAGGTCCTGAGTTCAATTCCCAGCAACCACATGGTGGCTCACAACCATCTGTAATGGGGTCTGGTGCCCTCTTCTGGCCTACAGGCATACACACGGACAGAATATTGTATACATGATAAATAAATAAAACATAAAAAAAAATAAATAAATATCCCACATCTACTGAAGGATATATTGCCCAGTGTGGCTTTCTCTCTTTCTGCTGAAACTCAACTCTAGTTTCAATGCATGTTCTCTCTTCACTCTGGGATGCACTGGTGAAACCAACAACCCTCCACGTGTCTGTGGCACTCTGCAATCCAGAAAGTGGGTTCCAATACACATCTTGTAAGGACCGTGAATGGCAACAGGAACAATCGTGAAACAGCATTATCATTAACAAACAGACGAGGAAGCTGAGGTCCTTAGAAAGTTAGAAGCAGTGGAGGCTTCAAGGTGCAGGATTACACCCTTTGGTACCACATTCCCATCATAACCACTTTGTTTGGCAAACCTAATTCCCTGGGTGATGTGGGAGAGTCTTCTGTTTGAGTTGATTTCATTGGATAATAAAGAAACTGCCTGGCCCATTTGATAGACCGCCCCTTAGGTGGGTGGAGTAGACAGAACAGGAAGAGGAAGTGAGGTAGAAGGATCAGTAAGATGCCACACCTCTCCTAAGTTAGGCAGACTGCCGTGCCTCTCCTGAGAGAGAAGCCAGATGCGATGAAGCTCCAGCCCAAGATGGACGTATGCTAGAAACTAAATGGTAAGGCACCACTTCGTGGTGCTACACAGATTATTAGATATGGGTTAATCAAGATGTGAGTAAGAGGCTGAAAATAATGGGCCAGGCAGTGTTTAAAAGAATACAATTTGTGTGATGTTATTTCGCGTGTTAAGCTAGCCAGGAGGCAGAAAGCTGGGCGGCGGGAACGCAGCCCGCAGCTCCTCACTACAGAATGGCGCCCACGTGGATAACCGAATCCGCAGAAAGCTTGAGAAAGCTTGGGAAAGAATAGAGTAAAGCTCTATTTTTCGGGTCTGGCAAGCAAGCACTCTCATCTAAGAAAGGCTTCCTGACTCAGCTTCAACTGCAAAACATCGCAGCTCTTTTAAGAGGTTCGGCTATGAAACACTTGATGAAAATTAACTGCATGCTTTTCGGTTTTCAGCCATAGCAGGAAAAAAGCTGTGCTGTTTTAAAATGCCAGCTTTCTGGGCCGTCCTGCCAGGGCAAACTCTTACTCTTTCAAGCAGGAGGTCCTGACTATGGAGCTTTTGATTGTTGTTTAACACTGTTGCAGCTTGCTTGCTGGCAGGGACCTTGAGCCGCCACAGAGTTGTGGTGAAAAACATGGCTCTGGTCGGTACCTCAGCCACAAGGCTGGAATCTCATGAAAGCTAAGGAATAGGCTGGGTCCAGCCACCAAAGTCACGGCTTTAGTCCTACGGATATTGTTTCGTAAATTAAAGTCTCATGTGGTCACAAAAAGAGAGATATACAGTAAAAGAAAGATTCAAAGTCGAAGAAAATGTCTAAATGGTTTACTATGTGTTAAAAATACATGCAAGCTAAAGGTTAAAGTTCTTAAAAGTAAAAAAGAAAAAGAAAAAAAGGAAGTAGTTTGTTGTGGTGGTACACACCTTTAATCCGAATGCCTGGGAGGCAGAGACGGAAAGATCTCTGTGAGTTCAAGGTGTTGTAGCACACACCTTTAATCCCAGCACTGGGGAGGCAGAGACAGACGGATTTCTGAGAGTTCAAGGACAGCCTGGTCTACAGAGTTATTCCAGGACAAAGATATACAGAGAACCTGTCTCAAAAAATAAAATTAAAAATAAACGAAATAGAGGTTAAAATAAAGCCGCACAAAGATGGAAAATACACAGAGAATCTTGATACTGTATACTATTATACTCTCTTTGAATTGTTTGAATGCTGAGGAAGAAGCAATAGCTGCTAAAAGATATTTGTTTACAAATGCTGCTGAACTAATCCAAGATAGATATTTTGAAAATACCTTGACTTCAGAATTTGGATCTAAGGATATGATGCTTTGGAAAGGAGTTTCTTTTGTTTTTACAGAAAATGAGACCGTGTGGATTGCTTCTATCCCAATATGGTATGATAGACCACGCCCTCCTGAAAGGTTGCTGTGAACACCTTCAGAAAATTACTTCACCCAACTGATGACTGAGATGAACCTGGCACACAGGTTACACCATGAAAGATCTGATTAACAGCGTCCCCATTCAGCAGGAAGCAGTTTGGAGAGAAATAACTACGTCCATATTCCCAAATATTGTTTATAAATGTTCTTTTACATTTAAAGGGGGAGATGATATAGATATGAATAATTTACATTGGTATAAATTTTGCCTTATTGATAGAAATTTAAGGTCTATTTTGTTATATGTATGTGTATTTTTGATACTGATTAATGTATTGTGATTGTGTAGTTCATTTAAAAATGTAATGTATATAGGTTGTTAATGGATAGTTATCAATAATATTAAAACCTGTAGTTATGTTAGTTAGATTTTCTAGCTATATAGAGATATTTTAAGTTACATAGGCATTCTTCATATCTTTCAAAGACTACAGAATATCGCATTTTAGATGTTTTAATAACTTAGGACTGTTCATGACAATGAGACATGTCTGCTCCTGGCAGCACCAATCTACTTCAAGAAGATGATGGGCATCAAAGAGGATCCTTATTGAGTTTGATAGCCATTTGGGCAAGAAACTGCTTTTGCCTGGACTATTGCATAAACTGAACACAGAGAACCCTCAGAGAGAGGACTGCTGAACTTGCCTATAGGTGAGATGATCTCTCTGGGTTCCTGATTCATGAAAGAGTCTTCGAGTAGTAGTAGTTCCTGATTCATGAAAGAGTAGTCATTCTGTAGGACACAGCAGATAGTGACTGAACTGTCTTTGAAATTTCCTGCTTCATGGGAAAGTCTGTTGGATACTGTGGGCCTATAGGCCGAAGATAGATGCCCCTACAATACAAAAGAACTTTGGGTGACTGTCCAGGCAGCAAGATGTCTCTGTCATTTCTAGAGTTTTGAAAATAGCTTACTTCTTGTTCACCTAGGTAATATTGTGTTCTTTTGGAGTCTTTGATGGAGTTGAAGAATAGATAGATAGTTATAGTTTTCCTTAGTTATGATAAAAGATAAAGTAGATATAAATACTGTAACTGTAATTCTTACTTGATAACTTGTTATATGTAATTTTACTATGTTAAAGTTAAAGCCTTTCTTTTTATTGTTTAAACAGAAAAAAGGGGAAATGATGTGGGAGAGTCTTCTGTTTGAGTTGATTTCATTGGATAATAAAGAAACTGCCTGGCTCATTTGATAGACTGCCCCTTAGGTGGGTGGAGTAGACAGAACAGGAAGAAGGAAGTGAGGTAGATGGCTCAGTCAGATGCTACGCCTCTCCTAAGTTAGACAGACCGCCGTGCCTCTCCTCAGAGAGATGCCAGATGCGATGAAGCTCCAGCCCAAGATGGACGCACGCTAGAATCTACCTGGTAAGGCACCACTTTGTGGTGCTACACAGATTATTAGATATGGGTTAGTCAAGATGTGAGGAAGAGGCTGAAACTAAGGGCCAGGCAGTGTTTAAAAGAATACAATTTATGTGTTGTTATTTCGGGGCATAAGCTAGTCAGGAGGCCGAAAGCAGGGCGGCAGGAATGCAGCCCGCCTGCTCCTCACTACACCCTGGGGACCACAAAGGAAAAGGCTCTGAAGTACGAATCTTATTGAGTCTTTTCTCAAGCCCTGGACACAGCTTTGCATCCTGGCCACAATGGTCCCCACTGACCATCACACCTCATATTTTGGGCCAGCCAAGCCCTATTCCTAAGTGTGAAAAATTCTCTAGTTTACTACAATGAGAAGTTCATTTTCTTTGAGGATCTGACCAGATGTATCTTTCAGAATCCCAATGCCCTGAAAGAACAAGGTCAGGACAGATGCAGACCAATGCTTAACATTCAGCACTCAGTTCAGAACCACCAAGAAGTTTAGTCAAGAGGAGGGGGTAGGGAGATGGCTCAGCTGGGTAAGTGGCTACTGTGTAAGCACAAGGACTTGTGTTTTGTCCCTAGCATCTCTAATCCCAGTGCTGGGGGACAGACACAGGCGCAGTGCAGGGGCTTGGTGACCGAAGAGCCCAGACAAAGCAGAAATAAACTCTATCTCAAAAAACAAGACAGGTGGATCCTGAGGAACAACACCCAGAGTCACAACTGTGTGTACCTTGGTCTTGAAGTCATACTTGGGTTCAAAAATTGGCCTTCTTCTTCTTCTTCATGACCTTGGATTGGACCATAGGTTATTTCATGACCTAAGCGGCACCACCTCAGGGCCAACTTCCCACTGATCCATAGCCCTCCCCCATCACTTCCGGCCAGCCTACCTCGATTGGGATGAAACCTTTCCACTACAGACAGGATCCCATCAGAGTGGCTTGAGCAGGTGGCTGCAGAGTTTACACCAAGGCCATGGTCTCTCTGCTTTTCTATCTTCTCCATGTTCCTGTGTTGGCTTCATTCTCAGGTAGTTGATAAAAGCTGTTTGACTATAACCAGACTTGGTGGCACACACCTTTAATCCCACCACTCAGAAAGCAGAGGCAGACCAATCTCAGAGTTTGAGGCCAGTTTGGTCCACCTGGTATCCAGCCCAGTCTGGTGAGGACAACGGGAGATCGCAAGTGATGCCATGGGGTAGACAGGAAGCAACGTGGCTGTGAGCTGAGTCCTCCGAGCTTGATTCTCTGCTATGTGTGAGTAGCATGAGCGTTACCTCAGCATTTTCTCTCTCGGGGTGTTAATGTCAAGGTTAGGCACAATAAACACCAGACAGTAAACAAACCAATAAACCATAGGAAAGACAGAGCATGCAGCCCCCACAGAGCCCTTCATTGTCTTCGAGGGACAGGAAGTCTGAGCAGCAGGCACTGGCAAAGCAATCTGCATATCTACAGATGGCGAACTAGATTCATTCACTTACCTGAGGCCACAGTTGGAGGTCTCAGAATTAGAAGTGGACTCTAGAACCCTGGTTTAAGTCCGGACTCTTAACATTGCCCAACTTGGGCCTTGGTTGCTTCCTTCACCAAAAGAAGGTACTGGCTGAAGTAAGTGCTAATGGCCTAATAGGAAACACTCCTCAGTTGGCACAGGGTCGGGGAGTTTCCCATCCATGACCTTGGAGCCTTGCAGACAGTTCAGAGAAGAGGTCTGTTTATTCAGGTATAAGACACATACCTGCATGAGCGCAAGCACAGCTCCTAAATGAATCCTCCCAGTGTGCATGCCCCATGGAGTGAGTGCACAGGTAATCAGAACGTGGCATCTCTCTAAAAGCCCTCCTCACTTTCCCACCCTGGCACCACCCCACAGTCATCAAAGGGAAGATCTGTTTACCCAGTATCTCCTGGGCACGGCAGGGCAGCCACACTCATGATCCCACAGCAGTTATGGTGACTTGCAGGAGACCTGCCCAAGATCAAGCCGGTCAGCGGTCAGTATTCCCGCAAGGATGAGAAAAGGGCCCGCAAGACCCCACCCCTAGCCAAGTAGCTACTGGATGAAGATGGCAGCTAGGGGAGGGGGAGTCAATTTTCTTCAGGCCCTGGTGGCTGTACACCCATGCATTAATTGAATGCAATGGGTTAATAAAAAGGAAGGAAGGAAGGGAGGGAGGGAGGGAGGGAGGGAGGGAGGGAGGGAGGGAGGGAGGGAGGGAGGGAAAGAAAGAAAAAGGTGGGGAGAGAGAGAGAGAGAGAGAGAGAGAGAGAGAGAAATGAAGGAAGAAAAAAGTACACAATGCTGTGGTGATGGTAAGATACACATGAAAGCGCCATTCTGATCATTTGGAATGCACAGTTCGGGGCCAGAACGTGCATTCACACTATGACACGTCATCACCGGCACCACCTCTCCTCAGACCTCAGCCTGCAGAGCTGAAACTCCTGCTCGACACTAACCCCCATTCCTTCCTCACCCCCTCCAACATTCCACTCCGGCCATGAATCTGCCTACTCTCGGGCCTTGCAAGTGAAAGAATATGTATGTCCTTTTTATGCCTGGCTTATTGTATTTATCATAATGTCTGAGGTTTATCCATGTTGTAACATGCATGAGAATACCCTTAAAGAACTGAGTAATGTCCATTATACATCTAAACCGTGTTTGTCAGCTCATCCAACATAGACATGTCTCACTTTAGTATCAGAGAGATCAGCCAGGCTTTTGTATACAGTGAGAAACTGAACGAACAAGACAATGGACAGACCACTCACACTGACAGCTATGACTTTCCACCCACCACAAATTACCCAGGAAACCAACTCTATCCTTCCAGCTAGCAGCCCAAGAGGCAGCTTGCCCCGGCCAGATTTTACAGGCAGCCAGCTTCTCATAATGGCACTGCAAACACATGCATCTTTTCATACCAGTCCCTTGGTCAAAAACTTCTGATGGGAATCTCCCTCCCCGTCCCCCCCAACACACACACACAGAGGCCTGCCCAGGGTACCACCCGAGCAAGCACCCTCCCATCCTCCCAGGGTTTCACACACAGGGTTTCACTCTCAGTGCTGCTTCCTGCTTTGCTCTCCTTACAACACAGTATCCTACCCTGCAAACGATCATTTGTTGAATAGACTTGCTAGGGATATGAGTTACAAACTAAACCAAGCAGTGTGCTGTCCTGCACTAGTGACTCAAAACTCATGAGCATCGCTGTCTTTGAGGGTGTGGTTTCTCTGAAATGGAACCCATCTCTCGCCAAAGCTCCAATATGGAACTCTGAGTGTCTGTTTCTACACAGCCCTTTTCTAAATCAACAGTAAACATATAGAGTACTCTATGCTTAGTTGCAAATAAGACTTGGTTTATTCATGGCTATTTATAAAAAAAAAATTGAACATTGTACAGGACAGCCAGCGTTTATGTCTTTGTTTGAGAGGCACTGGGATGGCTTCTGCAACACCACTCTGAAACATTCCCATGCATTTCCAAAACCACCCTAGAAGAGAGTTCTGTGGGCTGTGAGAATAATGCAGCTACTGAAAGGAAGCTGAACACCTGAAAGGCTGTCATATGCAAACCACCTAATATTAAATTACAGCATTGCGCCTCTCTCTGCTCAGATTGAGAATCCGACCAATAGGAGTATTAGCCAACCCTGGCAGTCTGAAAGGTATGTTTACTGTTTCAGGGAGTGAACACATTAGGCAACAATAAAAATGCCATCTCTCCACCCCAAGAAAAGCAGAGCAGGACAGAATGACAGCTTTAAATATTACTGAACAACTCAACTTGCAAGACCTGCACTTGCTTTTCCACATCAATCCGTCTGCTTCCTGCTACTAGGTGAACTCTTGTGACTGAGGAGAATCTGGGGCTGGGCAATTCCTGGATAAGGATGCACCATCCAAGGGTGTGGAACCAAAATTCATCTTGGATGCTGGCCCATGTCTGACCTGGCTGTTGGAGGATTCCCAAGCAGTTCCGCACAGGCTCCTGTCCCAGCCTCTCTGTCCACAGGCTCATTCCCTCCCTTTCTCCCCGCCCTCTCCTGGGCTGCCTTCTTCCTCACTCTTCAAGTTTCCAGATGCTTCCTGATGCATCAGCAGTACCTGTCTCTCTTCTCGGCACGCACAGGCTGGATACATCCCTCAGTGGGACTCTGCGGTGGCACTTCTGTACCTGGCATTCCTCAGGTACCCAGAAGGAAACCTACTATTGTTTTGCTAAACAGTCAAGTGATCAAACTGCTTTCTAAATACATTTGTACCCACGGTTTAGCACAGCGTCCAGCTGTCATCAGAAAAGTCTTAGTGCAATGCAGAAACCTGTAACTGGGTGAAGTGCTGAGAGTGAAGAAGGAATGCCTGGCTCCGCATGGGACAATATGATACGCCACCAAAACTCGGGGAACATCTCAGAAGAGGGGCCAGGAAAGAATGGAAGAGGCGAGGACGGGGAGACATCTGTGCACAGCACAGCTGCGGCATTCATGAACTCGCCGCCTAAGTCTGACACAAGCGTGGCTCCATCAATGCTTCATGGGTGAGGAAGGGCACAGGGGGCCTCACGCCTTCCAGAGGAACTGCGGCAGTTAATGCTCGGAGGAGGGCCACTTTATTCAGTAGTGTAGCTGCAGCTCCGCTAGCCTTGCCTGATGGAATAACTTCCCACCCATATTCAGGCAGTGAGCCGTGCACACAGGAGGACAAGAACACAGAGGGGGCTCACTGAACAGAAGGTGCCAGTGGAAGAAAGGAAAGGAGGGAGGGGATGGGGGAGTGAAAATGACTAAAATCATTATGTAAATGTATGAAACTGTCAAACAATAAAACAACATAGGATCCTTGGGAGTACAGTAAGCAGCTGGGATGTGGTAGTGTTCCCAAAACCTTGTTATATTACGTGTCTAATAAAAACTTTATTACATTTATATTTAAAATAATGTGTCCGCTGCAGTCTATTGTAATAGCATTGCCAACTAGCTCTGTCACCAGTGTCAGTCAGCCCCCGCGCCCCCCCCCCCCCGGCTCTGGGCCTTAGAATATACACTCAACAACATCAACACCAATGCAACACCTCACAGTACCGACATGTGTTTACAAACAAACAAACAAACCCTCATTATAAAAAAGGGATAGTCAGTGGTCTGAAGGACAGTTTATTTCAAACAAGGATGGCAGGTGTTGGGGCGGGGTGGAACGAGGGAGAACAACTCTAACAGAAAAGCAAACAGGAAGGTTCCTCAAGTTAAAAACAATGGCAGTGGAAGCTGCGGTTCACATATACAAACTGCTGACCTTGATTATTTACATCCGAACCTTACAAAATAGCATTTAAGTCAGCACTGAAGCCGGTGTTACTAGTTTTTGTTACAAAACATTAAAGCTACAAACTTCACATTTTTAAATTGTACATCAGCAACAGCATTTAAGATTTTTTTTTCTCCAAGTTGGTCTGAGTGCAGATTGGTGGAAGAGACTTCCCCCTATAAACCCAAAGAACATGAATTCCAAGGATGTTGAAGGTAATCCTAATACAAACACAGTGCTCAAAAGAGGGGTAAGGAGGGTGAGGGGTGTGGTCTGGGCAGAACAACTTCCCCCAAATAAAGAACTGCAATCTTCAGAGGCCGCACAGCATGCTGGGAAGGACAGTGGAGTAAGAACTGGCTGCGGCTACACTCCGCCGGTGACCTTGAAGAACAGCTTCCTGGGCCACAGGATGAAGAGATGCCCACAGCTCTCAGAGCTACCGAGCTCTCCGAGTTCGCTGTTCCTTCCCAGCCGTCTCACTTACGCTGGAGAGTACATCCACATGAAGCTCTTCAGAATAGTCTGCTGCCAGCCTCTGAGCATCTGTGGGGTCTATGACGAGGCCATCTCTCTCATTTCTGACATGAGACGAGGGTACTGAGTTTTAAATGGTAATAAATTCCTGGCATCTGCCAGGTGCTGCTCTACAGAGTCAAAACCTTAAGACTCGGTGCCTGGGGCTTCAGATGACCTCTCTCCATCCTCTAACCTAATAACCTTCTTTAATCCCAGCCAGTCAAATAAATTCTCATCCAATTAATTGAGGTTGAAGAAATAAAATATATAAAAAAATAAAAATGGAAATGTGCTTCAAATTTATAAATGGAAACACAACTCATATTTTTAGAGACAATGAGGTTTTGTTTGTTTTTTTTTAAAAGAAACGTTTGGTGTAGGTCATGGCTTCTTAGAAGTTGAGAACCCAGAGTTCTCTGGTAGCCTGAGTCACAAATGCTCAAGCTCCAAAGAAGCAAGAGGTGATTCCTGGGATTTGGTTCTCCAGGAAAGAATGGCTCACTCCCCTGCCTGTCACTGGACAACACACGTACCTTGCCAGGAAATTTTGTTAATCCAAAACAACTGGCTTCTGGCAAAAGGCATTGTTCAGCTGGACTGCCGGGCCGCTGACTGCTGGACCAAGCTGTGCAGTGCAGACAAGCTCGAAACCAAATAAACTCCAGATCTAGGTTGACAGCGGCAGAATAAGCACAGGAAAAACTTTCCCTGTGCTTGGATCTTGCTTCAGAAGGGAGCCATGGGCTTTCTTCTTGTGTCTGGCCAAGCCCAAAGCACTTTTCTTCGAGAGGAAAGAGCTCCGGGGCTGGGCCGTTAAGTAGCAAACATCATGCATGCCCCATGCTCTGGGTTTTTAAAAGCTTACTTGACTGGGGGGTGTGACTGTTAATTCAACTGGTTTTCAACCAAAAAAAAAAAAAAAAAAAAGCCACTACTGAGACTTAGTTTTCATAAGAAGCAGCGGTCACTTCGTTCTAAGCACTGAGGACTTTCCTGTGTCTGTGACTAGCCATGTGATGCCATGGACCCAGACCCACAGTGGCGTGGGAAGGGGTCTTCACACTTGTCTCATCCTCTGAGACATAACCTGATGAGCCCACAGGATCACTCTGAAACCTGTGGTGCACCTGCTCAGTGTCCGACACGTGCTCCCCAGGGAGTGCTGGCTGCCATTTATCATTCCAGCAAGAACTGCAAAGTGGCCTCCTGTTCTCTCTGCCACACAGCTCCTTTGCTAGCCAACTCCTGCAGACCAGCTGCCTCTTGCATTTTTTAAAGCTTGCTTTAACTGCAAAGAACAGAATCTGGTTACAGAGGAGAACATCCCCTTCCTTTTTATCGACTCTCAGGTTAGGGAACAAAAGCAATTATGGAGTTGGATTTCAGTATCCTCAGGTGCAACCCAATCGTGGCTCCCATCGGAGAGAAGAGATGAGAAGAAAATAAAAGGGCAACTGTCTTTCCCAGTTTCTTCAGACTGCAGTTCTGAGCCAAAGGTGCAGGGCATAACTCTGTAACTGTCTGCTGCAAAGTCCTCTACCCTGCTTCAGGCCTTCCATGAGTGCTTGCCTGTATCTGAGAGGCACTGCAAGGAACCCATTGGTATGCGGAGACGGAATGGCGCTGCTCCTCTGGGGAGCCTTTTCCCTAGCAGCTCAAATACCAAAGAGGCAAGGCAAAGCAGGGGTCACTGGGACAGCTTGAAGGACTCCGGTAGTTTCGTTCTCTCAGTGAAGAGACTCTTGATTCGATGGCCCAGGAATGGAGGCCTGAGTTCCAATCCCTGCTTCTACTCTAACTTGATCCGTGGCATTGGCAATGTCACCTCTCTCCTCATTTTCTCACCTGCACAGTACAAGGTCAGACCACTGACTGCTATGGTCCCTTCCAGTTCTGGCATTCTGGGTCTAAGCCTCCTATAAGCAAGCATCAGACCCTTGCCAGAAACTCCACAGTGAGTGAAAAAATAAAACGACATAAGTTGAAAGTGGACCACAAAAGCAATGCCCTTTACCCTGTATGTAAGAAATGCAGAGCCCAATGCCATGGGCTTTTCACACGAACAGTGAGATCTTCACAAACCCTTTCCTTTGTCTGGACTGGACACAGCCTTGTTTGCTGGAGAGTTCTTGGTGGGCTTGTCCTTTCACCAGATTGTGTCCCCTCTTAAGGCACTGGGCATTATCTGGGATGTGACTGTAGGCAGCCGGGCGAGTGGGGACAGATGAGAGGCGCTGAAACAGCCAAGGCTAATTTGCAGATAATTTGCAGAGAGGGTGCCGGGCTTCTCTCAGGACTCATAGAGCAAACTCAAGTTCTCCAGGCCTTTCCCTGGCGTCCGAATGAGGCTCGTCACTGTGGTGGCACAGCCATCCCAAGATTAATTTGTCCAGGCAGTCCTGCAACGGGTGAGGTTGACTCCAGGGATTCGGTGACCACCTAAGTGCCTCTGCTCTCTTGTTCTACAGTACCATAACCTCACAAGAAAGAGGCAAGTGTTTGAACCTGTACCTGTACAGAGACACCACCACACAGAGTGGGGAGTCTATTTATAATTTATATATATATGCATATTTATATATTTTTTAAAAAAAAGTCTTCCAGAGAGAGCAACCAAAAACTATTACAAGAAGGAAAACAAAAAGAGATAATGTAAAATTTTCCCAGCTATGACTCTACTAGGAATCTCTGTTCCTGGGTTCTAAAATTCTGAGTTAAAAGCGCCAATACAAACCCTTCAAGACATAGCCGGCCTGTGTAAATACACACCCCAGATGGCACAATGACTGCCAAGGTAGCCCTTCCCGCTAGCGCATTCCTGAGCTCACAAAGGTGCTGTGGAGAAGTGACGGAGCAGAAGTGTTGGCTAATAGGCGTAAGACTAGCAACCAGAAGCCACCAAAGGCCTGGGCTGCTGTTGTCAGAAGTTCTGTTGCCTCCTCTTCTTGGCTTCAATAGCATCCAGGATTGGCTGCCGCTTGGACCGGTACTTCTGCCGGATCTCTTCCATTTCCTGTTCCATCATGGGGTCAAGGGCTGAGAGCCTCTTCTGAAGGTCCTCCACAGTCCAACTCTTAAGCTAGAAGAGAAGAGAGGACTGTCACCATGATGTCTACACTGAGAAGCCCAGCCTCCTCCAGCATCCAGAGGGAAGGCAGGCAGGAGGAGGGTACGCCAACAGAGTCAAGGGGTAGTGGCAGCCAGAGAGTGACAACTGATTCTAATGATCACGTTTCCCGGAAAAATTTAAAAAATTGTTTTGATCTAACGTGCCCGGAACAAGAAGTAAAGTGCACAGTCATTATATGTAGAAACTCACTGTATGAAAACTAATGGCTGCTTCCCACTTCCTGCCCAGTCCATGAGAGGAGCAGAGACAGTGCCCATGACTCTCTCTGAAACTTACCCTGGAGGCCACTCCAGTGCAGGTGAGCCACCTCCCCTGCCACCACCACCCCCAGTGTCACGCACAGCCAAGCATTCTGTGTGGGTCATCTACATGTGGTTCCTGAACATATGGATACAACCTTTGGCAGGATAAACCCTGAAACTCCCAGGATTAATATTAAAAACAGAGAGAGGGGATTTGAAGTGTAAATTAATGATGACGGCTAGTGCTGACATGATGAGCTCTGTGAACCAGACAGACCGACTCTAATCTTTGTAAGAAAGGATAAGAGAGTTTTGTTGGCCCCACGCTACAGGATGGGCAAGCCAAGGAGGAGTGACTAAGAAACCTGCCCAACATCTCCCAGTTAGTAAGTGACAGCGTCAGAACACAAACCCAAGCAGGATGGCTGCACGGTTCACGCTGAGCCAGCTTTGCAGAGAGGCAGGCCAGCCCAGCCCAGACCTTTGCAACAATTCGTGTTTCAAACAGGGGTCTCGCAAATGCCAGGAGATTGGCAAATTATGGTCTTGGGCTGGTGCGGCACACAGCAGTAAGCCTGGCACTTGGGGGCACACAACTGTCAGTCCAGCACTTGGGAGGAACAGGCAGAAGCTTACTGAGTGCTGGAGACCAGGCTAATTCATACAGTCAGCTCCAGGCCAGTCAGGACTACAATCTACCTATCTCAAAAGAAAGATGGAAAAGAAAAGCAATTTCCCAGTCTCCCTAAGCTGCTGATCACTACAGAAAGAGGCAGTGAAGTTTTATCAGGAACACCGTAAGAAGGAAGTGAAGTCTGCTGCCGGAGTGTGGAGCGTTGCTGATTTACACAAGAGCGGCCCCAGCTGGCAGAGGTGCAACTGAATGCCAGCATTATCCACACTGGGTGGTAAGATCCACTCTGTTGCTCCTAAGAAGTACAGTGTTCCTAGAACTCAAAGGCTCGCAGTCTCACAAGGGCTCTGTTGTGTGCCCATATTTATAAACTTATCATTTCCCTCAGTCAGGCCCTCCTGAGGCCTCCACAGGAACGCATTACAGAAGGTGGGTGAAGGAGCCCCTTTCTGCCCACCTTCCTCAGGAGGCAGGGTGTGAATGAGTGTTACAGTGGCCTCCTTAGAAATGGCTTAGTGTGACCTGTCACCACAGGAACTTTCTTTGGCTGGTTTCAGGGAAGTTTTCCGAGAAGTGAGAGGGGCCTACCAGTTTAAGACGAAAGGTTCTTTATAAAGGGAGAATGGAAAGACTTTAAAGCACAGGGAAATGCTGGAAAGCTGAGCTGAAAACTGTTTTTTTTCCAGGCTGTGGTTTTATGCCACCTTGGAAGGCTGATGTTTTTGGCTCAGGGACACCCTGAAGACTGATGCTTGCCTAGTCTTTAGTGTTTTCAATTCTTCCTTTAAAATAAAATACCCCAGGGGCTGGAGAAATGGCTCAGTGGTTAAGAGCACTACCTGCTCTTCCAAAAGGTCCTGAGTTCAATTCCCAGCAACCACATGGTGGCTCACAACCATCTGTAATGAGATCCGGTGCCCTCTTCTGGTCTGCAGGCATACATGCAGACAGAATACTGAGAATACTGTACACATAATAAATAAATAAATCAGCCGGGCGGTGGTGGCGCACGCCTTTAATCCCAGCACTCGGGAGGCAGAGGCAGACGGATCTCTGTGAGTTTGAGGCCAGCCTGGTCTACAAGAGCTAGTTCCAGGACAGTCTCTAAAAAAGCTGCAGAGAAACCCTGTCTCGAAACCCCCCCCCCCAAAAAAAAAAAAAAACGGAAAAATAAATAAATCTTTAAAAAATAAAAATAAAAAAAATAAAATAAAATACCCCAAGCCCAACACTGAATGTTACTAGTAGCTAAGAAGTTAATCCTTAGACCACTGTCTGTGCTGGCTGTGTAACCCTGAAGATGCAACTTCCAGCTTGAGCCGTAGTCTCCTCTGAAAACACAGCCAGTTCTAGTCTCTCCCCAAATGGGAAGTCAGGAGACTCAGGAGACCACGGGTGCCATGGATGTGGCACTCTTGGCTCCTAACTTCCTACAGTGCATGCTTAACAAATAGTGAGCCCTGACTCAAGAACTGCCAGTGCTCATGGCTGTTATTACTGATATCCTAGTGCAGTCTAATAATCTTCCATACACAAGCTGTTCTTCAATACTGCTGATTCAAGCAGAATCACACAAGGAGAGAGGGAAAAGCCTATTTTATTTTTCTTGTCTATGTTAACAATACAGGCTGGTACTTTCCACAAGGTCCACCAGCTCACAGTTGTTTAACAAAATGTTTCACTCGTCCATTTAGGAATATTCACTATTGCGGATGCAGATACCTACGTGAGAAAAAGAAAGCAACAGAAGCTACTGACCTTGTGAAGTTTACATTCTAGTGAGGCAAGACAAGTTTCGACAAACACAGTAGTCAGAAAACACCCTCGTGTCAGAGAGGATGTGTGCTCTGATAAAAGATAGAGAAAAGAAAGAAAGGGAAACTTGGGCTTGGAAGGCAGACGCAGTTCTCATCCATGCATCAGGGCGGAGCGCAATGGGAACTAAGGCAAGTGCACTGACAACCGACTGCTCTGGGGCTGCAGGTCAGCCCCCTTCCCCTGAGTGCCTCTGTCTTCACGTGGCTCTCCGACATCCTCACCAGCTCATGGTGTCTCCATGGATGCCTACATCAGAATCACCCGTGAAAATGATGGCCCTGGTCCTGAGTACCAGCCCAGAGCTACTTTACCAGGCTCCACAGGAAGCCCGGCATTTGGGAGAAACTGCTCAAGTATTTCTTATACGTCCCAAGTCGTAAGCACAACTCTCCATCTGCCTTTCTATTGATCTGCTAGCAAAATTCTCACAAAACTGTTGCTTGGTCTAAGGCTTCTTCAAGGTTCCTAATTTCTAGGCCACTCTGCTGTTCTTGACTCAAACCTGCGGTTGTTTTAACCCAGCCACCTAGAGTCTAAATCAGGGTTGCCTGGAGTCCTCTGGGGCTTATGCTATGCTTGCCTTATTAGGACACAGCCGGCAGGGCATGGCTGATGATTCGACACACCATCCAGATTCAGATTTTTCTGACAAACAAGCTCAGACAATGGTTTTATGGCGCCAGGTATAGCATTTCACCTTCCTGGTCCTTAGTGACATAAATAAATTTCAAATGGAAATCTCACAATAAATATCTGGTTCTGCAGTTTTGCTACAACCAGAATCTAAAGGATCAGATTCTCAAATCAGCAATACAGCACATTAAATCAGAACAGTTTCACCAGCCAGGAGGAACTCAACATGAATATCCCACTAGGGTTTATATACACTCTTTGTGCAGAAACTCCCAATTCCATCTGTAATATAGGATCCACCTCTGGACTCCAGATGTCTGATACAGGATAGATCTGGTCCTCCTGGCTATGGTATCTCACCAGAAATTGCAAGTTGCATCAAAGAGAAATCTCTAGAGTCCCACTCTGCCTTCCTGCACACCTCAGGAGCTCAAACTCACCCTGCCCCCTGCTTTCCCTCACCGCGCCTTCTTGCCCACATGCAAGCTTCAGCAGTTTTATGGAGCTCATCTCTGACATGCTGGCGTTTTCTGTTTCTGCCCCGTCCCCGAGTCCAAGCCACTATCAACCTACAGCAAAAACAACTAAAACCAGAGTAAGCCATGTCTTATTACAAAGGCCTCCCCTCTCGCTCCAGCCTCACCCCCACAGCCCTGCCCTTTGTCTGCTCTATGGACAGTTCACGTGGGAGTCCTCCAACGCCACACTTTTGCGGCTTCCAGGGTCAAGAGCACAGTCCTTTTGTCATGTGACTTGTGCTCAGTGCATCTGTAGCCTTCCGATTTCCGCTCAGATGATCACTCCTCAGACATCACAAAACTTCTCTGACCGGATTATCCAGGGGGCTAAGGCACCACTTAATGTTTTTAATTTTTAACATCACAGTTCAAAGAACTTGAATCAGAGGGGAAATATAAATGATTAGATTAATTTTACATTGAGTCTGTTGAAGTACATAAAATTTAAGTCATTTAGTCACTTTTGTCAGAACAATAAGGATACTTCTGTAAATTCCTAGATTCTGTTTCATTTCCTTGCTAACTCCAGAGTACTTTAATTTCATGACCAGGCTGTAGCATGCATTCTCTTTTAAGAAAATACGTCTGCTCATAAAAGCACATCTGGTTATTTTTACTTATTTTACTTGTTTTTCTTTCTAGGATGTATGCTCTGTGAGGGAATGAAACCACTTCATCTATCCTATCTGCTAAGCCTTCACTGGCTGAAGAGGTGAATAAGAGAATGAGTTTGTCTTCCAATGATGAAGTCATCAACCTTGGCACCCAGTAACTTATAACAGCTCCATGTGAGCCTATGTGCAGGGCATTGGGGATGGGGGCCAAACCATACATAAACCGTAACATCCTTGAAGAAAACCTTAGTTCAATGAACATTTATGTGTTTTCTGCTGCGAGTTTCTAGTCCCAGGTCAGCCATGGGCAAAGGGCGTGACTAATGTAGGGTTTTCCCTCAGACTAAACACAACTTCTAATACAACAATACTCCTTGGAGAAAATTGAATAATCAAAACCTTAAGAAATGTGACTCTCTGGACAAGACTAAATCAATGGCCACCTCACAGCCACAGGCTCATTACTGAAGGTGAGAACAGACAATACACAAATAGGCTCTTGTTCTAAAAAAGCTCTCATTTTAGATGGACAACACAGACTTAATCTCTTGATCAAGGGCATTTAGGATTTCTGGGGTCACCTTAAGGCTCATCAACACATCAGTCCTGAGTCGATGGAAAAGAACGGGCAGGCAGCATCGATTCTGTGGCTGCACCCTGCAGTCTTACTGGCCATTGCCTTTCCCTGTCTGACGGTGGACGCTGCCACCACTTCACCAACCTAAGCACGGGTGCTGTTTCTCTTAACAACCACTTTCTGCCTGTGTTTAGATTTGTTTTCAGCCTTAAGTTCAATCTTTAAGCAATATACGATGTTACGTTTTTACTGGACTCTATACTTGTGCATGTAAAAACATACGAACTGCTTCCCTATTCGCCATGTACTAAGCACCGTCTCTTATCTGCTCCACTTAACCTGTCTTTTAGGTAGATACTATGGCTGCTCTCCCTTTACAGAAGAGGTCAATGCAGGGATCTGACACCTCTGGCCCCAAGGATGTTTGCACTCACATGCATGTACCCACATACATATACATATTTTTTAAATTTCATCTTAAAATTAAAAGAGTAAGGAAGCTGTCCACAATACAATTTACTGAGAAAAAAGCAAGAATTCTGAAAATGAGGCCATGAAAAGTGTGGAAGAGATCAGAAGTTATAAACTGAACTAACATTAAAGGTCAAGTGACCCTTGCATTAAAAATGCTGCTACTAGAGCTGTCGTGTGGCTTTAGGTGAGTTACTTCACCTCTCTGAACTAGTTTCCTCATCTAGAAAACTGTGTGCTTGGTGCTTTGCTGTCTTTCTCCTTGGGGATCTAGGAAGTGCCCACTGTGTAAATGTGCTGAAGCACAGTAACCAGACACAAAACAGAAGGTGAACATTTAAATCCAACCATTCAGCTTCACTGCATCTTTACTAGGTCAGGGACACTGTTGGGCAAGACGAATAAAGAGCAAAATATCCATCAGAGGAATGACTGTTAGGGGCAAGGGCTTGGGTTCTAAGGTCTGTCCTTGATAGCTCCACAGTAATGGGCAGGTCATCTAGTGTATGCCTCTGAGAGTCTAACCAGCATGCGTTCTCAGGGTACACACACTAACATCTGGAGCACACCAGGACAAGTGCACAGGAAGAAGCTACTGCCTCGAACTCCTTGGGGAAAAGAGGAAGTAGATAATAAAAAACAGTGGCAACAATTGCCTTCAAAGTTCATCTTAACAACACAGAGGCATCTCTAGCAAATACTGATAGGTCTGGCTTATTTCTTCTGGCTGAGACCACAGTGAAATCCTCAGATTCTAGTATGAGGAGCGATTCAGAACCAATTTCCTCTCAAAATACTCTTAGTGACTCTGACTCCAATGCTCTGAAGCACCCCATGCCACTGTCAATGCACCACTTGGTTCAGACCCACAAAACCTCCAGCTGACGCTTCAGCACAATTAAAGAATTAACAAGAATTACACAGACAATAGCCTATCTGGAATCAACAAGGACAGTGTAAACATCCAAAAATGACAGCAGAGCTTCAACCTGCCTCTACAGCAAGCCCCACAGCGCACAAACAGGTATCTGCAGCCAAGGCACAGGGTTGAAGCCTGCTTTAAGTTCCTTCCTTCCAGAAACTCACCTGCATAGTAGACTGTGCAAACAGTATCAAGAGATGTGCATTCCACACACACCATACCTGAGCACTAACAGTTCTCAAGATGCAGAAACCCCACTGAGTGGACAGGTTAGACTCAATCAGAGCCAAAAATAAGGATAAAAATCCACCTTTTGGAATTTAGTGAAATGGCAGGAAGCTTAATAAAAGCTAAAAAGTTCTTAATAAAAATTTAATTAAGAAATATATCCTTATACTTTAAACCTCTACTTGAAAGTGACACCGATGTCTATCTGGACTCTCTCAAACACTAGGAAGACACTGGGCTGTTCAGAGGCTTTAAAAGTATATAATCAATAAATACATAGGCCTAAGAGAACAAATTTAAGTCATTAAATAACATTATATCAATTGCTCAAAACTGACCCATGCATTCTAAATCAAAATGAACAGCTCATCCAGTATACTGATTATAATAAAACTACAAGGAAAATGGACAAAACAGTTCCCTTGGGCTGGGGTTTACCTCTGGTGGACCATTTGCTTTCCATTTATAAGACCCTGGGCTTGACTCCTAGCACTCTGAAGAAAAGATTCTGTTGGTCTTGTTTGATAGCATTGCTCTTTAAGATAACCTATTCTAAGAGTAGCTCCGAATTGACACATAAAGTTCATACTTAAGAAGGTCAAACTTTCAGAGGAAAACCTTCAGAAGTTAATAAACACACTAACACTCTAGAATAAGTATAAATGCCTAAAGGGTGGGGTGCAAGAACAGTGCAGGATGAGAGGCTCCTGACATTTCAAACACTAAAGGGAGACACTGAGCTTAACGTCATTCTTGCAGCGACATTAATCTTTCAGAAGAGAGAAAGACCTAAAACAACAAGTGCACCAAACTGCTGTTTTAATGCAGCTTAATAATTTAAGGAAAGGGTTGGCTAATCACTTAACAATCCCGGCAGGCTGTGGCTTCTGTGCACTTTCTTGAGCTGGAAATTTCCAAAAGAGTAGGAAGGTCAGGCTGCTGCTTCTCTATTCCTGGCAGATAAAGAAGCCAAAGCATCCTACACAAGGTCTGGCTGTTAAGACGCAGACTGAGGCTGTGGTACAGCGGTGCACACCTATAATCCTCGGGAGTACTTGGGAGGCTGGGGCAAGAGGGTTGCAGTTTAAGGTCAGTCTGGGCTACATAGAAAGGCTCTCTTTTGCTCTCAAAATTCAAAGTTAGTTTCAACATGTGTACACACACACACACACACACACACACCCTTATAAGAAGGAAGCCTCAACTGGGAAAATGCTTCCATAAGATCTGGCTGTAGGCAAGTTGTAGGGCATTTTCTAAGTAACTGATGGGGGAGGACCCAGTTTCTTGTGGGTGGAGCCATTCCTGGGCTGGTGGTCCTGGGTTCTGTAAGAAAGCAGGCTGAGCAATCCATCAAGAGCAAGCAAGTAAGCAGCACTCCTCCATGGCCTCTGAATCAGCTCCTGCCTCCAGGTTCCTGCCCTGTTTGAGTTCCTGTCCTGACTTCCTTCAGTGGTGGACTATGATGTGGAAGTGTAAGCAAAATAAACCCTTTCCTCCCCAACTTATTTTGGGCTATGGTGTTTCATCACCAAAACAGTAACCCTGACTAAATCATAGCCCAAGCACAGAATCAAAATATTCTCACTTTCTTCCACTGAAAATTCCTCCTGACTAGACAAAGTCTAGTATCCATAGTTAAAGGAACTCAGAAAACAAAACCCAGATGAATGCAGTAAGATGGATGAAACAGACAAATCTCAGAAGAACTGTCTATTACACACAAAAGGCCCAAAATATGCTTCTATTCATATAAATTAGCAGAGAAACCCTGTCTCAAAAAACCAAAAAAAAAAAAAATTAGAAAAGGCATATGCACAGACAAAAACTGGGTCATGGGGAAACTTCAAGGTGACTTAACTATGGTTATTTATAAAATTGTACATATCTGTCAAAGTTCATCAACCTATACATAACAGGAACAAATTTTATATTATGTAAATTCAATCTCAATGAACCAGACTTTATAAAACAAATACCTACATATCAAAAGTTGCCGGTGGTAAGATAACATTTAAGGAAATTTTATAGCCTTATGTGTATGTATTAAAAGAGAAACTGTGTTGAAAGAGATGACTGGAAGGGGAAGGGGGCAGCATTTCGTAATCAGGTAAAAACCTGGTGCAAGGGAAACTCCCAGGAATCTACAATGACCCCAGCTAAGATGCCTAGAAATGGTGGAACCAGAGATCACCTGTGATCAGGCAGGATTTCCAATGGAAAGATTGGAACACCAATACAGCCACACAACCTTTGACCTACAGTCTGTATTGTCGGGGGGGGGGGGCGAGGGGCAAAGATGGCACAGAAGTTCTGGGAGCGGTCAACCAATGACTCATACAACAAGAGTGAGCCCACACCTGACACTGCCTGGAGTGTCAGGACTCAGAGGCTGGATGGCCCAGAGACCTAGGATAGCACCAAATAGGACTGGAGGGGAAAAAATGTCAATGTAATGATGCCTGATGATTTTCTGCTATACTCATAGATTGGTGACTAGCCCAAGTGTCATCAGAAAGCCTTCATCAGTTACTGATGGAAACAGGTGCAGAGACCCACAGCCAAGCACTGGGCTGAACTCGGGGAATCCTGCTGAAGGGAGGGAGGAAGGATTGTACAATCCAGGGGGGTCAAGACATCATAAGAGAACCCACAGAAACAACTAACTGGGGCTCATAGGAGCTCACAGAGTCTGGACCAACAGCCAGGGAGCCTGCATGTGACTGATCTAGGCTCTCTTCATATGTGTGACAGTTGTATAGCTTGGTCTACTTGTGAGATTCCTGGCAGTGGGAGCAGGAGCTGTCCCTAATGCTTTGGCTGGTCTTTGTTATCTATTCCTCCCTCATACTAAGCTGACTTGCCCAGCCTTTGTACAGTGGGAGGAACTTAGTCCTACCTCAACTCAATATGACATGATTTGTTGATATCCATAAGGAGGTCTGCAGGGGAGAGGGGGGGAAGAAAGGAGGGGGGAAGGGAACTGCAGGACAGGAGAGAGGGAAAACTGCAGTCAGAATGTAAAATAAATGAATAAATTAATTAAAAGAAAAAAAAAAAGAAAATGTGATTCTGTCATCTTCTACCGCATTTCTGCAGTGCCAGCCTGAGTGAAGAGCCTCACACTGGCTTAGCAAGGGACCTACCATGGAGATGAAAGTTCAAAACTGATGCTCATGCATTAAAGACTTAAAACAAAATCAAAATTTCAAGGAGGCAAGACCCAGATTTATCTAGAATGAAACAAGATTGAGGACTAAAAAGTCTGACAGCGATGACAAAGTATGACTAGACTTAAAACCATCCTTGTGGTGGCTTAAAAGAAAATGGCCCCCAAAGGGAGTGGCACTATTAGGGGGTGTGGCCTTGTTGGAGGAAGTGTGTCATTGTGGGGGCAGGCTTTGAGTTCTCCTATGTTCAAGCTACTCCCAGTAACACAGACCACTTCCTGTTGCCTGCAAGATGTAGGCCTCTCAGCTACTTCTCCAGCACCATGGCTGCCTGCCTGCGGCTCTGTCTCACCATGATGATGATAAACTGGATCTCTGAACTGTAAACTGCCACCCCAATTAAATGTTTTTCTTATAGGAGTTGCCATGTTGTCTCTTCACAGCAATAGAAATCCTAACTACGACAGTCCTCAAATGAGTCACAGACGCCTACTGAGCCAAGTGTTTTCTCTGTAAGCTGAGAAAAGCTACTGCCCTAACCCCAGTGCTGGTGATATGGCTACTGACTGTGAGAGGAGGCCAGCGACGCCAAAGTAAAAGGAACCCCAGAGCAGACCTACAGACAGAAAAACAAAACACACATGCAGAAGGGAAGCCATCTAAGGAGCAAGCAGAAACCCTACCAGCATTGTTCTAACGAGGAGGCAAAATTCAAGGATCCAGCTATATGGTAAAAGTTTCTTTTTAAGACAGGGTCTCAGGCTGGCCTCCAACTTTTAGCACTCCCCCTTCCTTGGTCTCCCAAAGTGCTAGGACTACAGCTGGGCAGTCGCACAAGAGCCATTCTAACATCTACTAGCTGTCTGCACAGCTGGCCAGGTATCAATGTTTCAGCACACACACTCATTCCATCTGACCATCACTAAGTCTTACAACTAACATTCCTCATGACTCTACAGATGGGATCTGAGATGTGAAGAATTACATAATTAATCCTATCTTCTAAGGTTATAGCCAGCAAACATCAACAAAGACTAAAACAGTGTCTGAGACTGGAGTCTGTACTTAATGAAATAATCATCCCACCTCTCTTGAAATTTTCACCCTCGTCATCTCAGACATGGAACCAACAACACCCATGTTCTAATCAGCACTGGAATATAAGAGCATGCTTGAACTGGCTGCCTGATTCAGTAATAAAGAGCTAGCATACAGATGCCCAAATTCTGTCCAAGCCAATTTATGGCTACACTAAAGTGGCTAGAGGCAAGATATCACAGCTTTCTCCATCTGTAACATGGAAAATCCAGGTAACCCCACTAACCTGAGAATTTGTGAAGAATAATCAAAATTATGTGTGTAGAAGTTCCCTGAGAAAGAATTTTAGTTGAAAACTTAAAATGCAGTCTCTTCAGAGTTGAGCGAAGATACGGCCTATCCCCCAGCTTGTGGAATTCTGCCACTTCTTAGAAATGACCAGAAGTGGTCAAGAAAGCATTGCATAGCACTTCTGCCAGATCTCCAACAGGAGCAAGCAAAGGTCGTTAGTCCCCTTACTCCTGAAAGGCTGCCATTCCTGACTGTCAGCCCTGTAAGGTCACAGAGAAGAAGAGGGAAGTGGCCTTCAGAAGGCCTCATAGGGCCCACGGTGACAAGCTACTTGTTTGCAGTTTTTAGTCCATTTCTGAGCCAGTCTGCCTCCGATATCTAGCATTTGAGATTAAAATTATCCTTTAACACCAGAATGGCAGAACAGAAGCATGAACTTTAAAAAAGAAGTCATGCAACCATGGACCAGGCAGCCTCAGACCTGAGCAGAGCAAATGAAAAGAGCATCTAACTGATAGCAATGCTGTTTCGGGGGCTTTCTGTTTCAGTGCATTCTTATTTTTGTTGTATGTGCTTTAAGTGACCCCTGGGGTCACAAACCACAAGTGTTTAAGTCCCGTTTTCAGTGCCATCTCAGTAACTGTTAAAAACCAAACTCAGATCCGATACTGCAATCACAGCAGACAGCAGGCGGCTGTGGGTTCTGAGACAAAGACGACATTCACTAGTTGTGGGGTTTCTCAGAAAGCATATCTACACAGCAGCTCTCCTTGGCAAGCCTGACACACACGCCTTTTTCAGATTGCTATTTTTGGCTAGGTTTCTCAAAGTAAAGAGCACAAGATCTCATATTCCAAAGCACAAACGAGTTCAGTCTCAACATACTTTAAAGCTGGCTGTATAGAAAAAAGCAAGAAGTTGAAACAAAAACAGTGTGTCCTGTCAGGACCATTTAGAATTTTCTCACCAGAAACTCTCAGCATGGTCATCCCCAGCGAGGACCCATTAACACGCAACCAGTATTTACCCTGGCTAGTTCCTGGGCACTCACATGGCACCATCAGGCCATGACCTAAATACTACTCAGTCTCCATTCAGCTTTCTTCTAGCCCAGAGGTGTGGGGAAAAGAAGCCTCACCTGAAAATGTCTTAAAAGTAAACAGTGCAAAGAGTGTGAGAACACAGAGTCTCAATGGTTAATATCCTGGCTACTTCACATTCTTAACTGGGCAAGGAGGAGTCCCCACCAATAAAAGCAAGGACAAAAACCTAAATCCTGAACCTCTCTCTCATGTGAGCAAGAAGAATTCTTGGCTCAATAAATTGGAATGATCTAAACTAATCAAAAAAGTCTCAAATACTAAGTGCCAAATAAAGGAGACTGATTAATTCAATCAAAATAATGCAATATTATGGCTGTTATATGACCATAAACAAGTACTCAAAGTCAGGAATGCCAGTACCTAGCTATAATCCCAAGGGAAGTTAAGGAAGGATTATGAATTTGAGGTCAGTCTAGGTTACTGCCAGACTTTATCTCAAAAAAATATTTTTAAAAAGATAGTTCTATAGAAGGTCTGGACAGTTGGCCCAGCAGTTAGAGTGTGTACTGTTCTTCCAGAGGACCTGAAGTCAATTCCCGGTCGCCAGGAACTCCAGTCCCAGGAGATCAAATACTTCTGCCTCTGTTGGCACCCTTACTCACGTGCACATGCCCATATGCATAATTTAAAACAATAATTTGTTAAAGATGGTTCTACAAATGTTTTTAATTACGCAATAAAATAGGTAGGTTATATTAAATGAAAAAAAATAAAAACTACATGCAGAAAGACTTCAATCATCTAAGATTATAATCATAAAAACCCAGAAGAAAATACTTCAAAATTAAAGCAACTGTCGCTGAGGATGATAAATAACAAGTGGTATCTAAGTTTTTCCTCCCTCTCTGAACTTCCTGGCATTCATTTTTTTATAACTGGAGTGAGTGGAGGCAGTGTGATATCCTAGAAGATCACAGCAACACTAAAAACCAAGAAAGAAAATAACATTTATCAAATGCTTAATATAGGCCAGGGATGTCTACATATTTTATACAATTACATCAGGTGGTACTCACTAGCTCCATGAGAAAAGTGTAATTTTTTAAAAGGTGTAGAGTGTGTGTGTGTGTGTGTGTGTGTGCGTGCACACGCATGTATGTTGGAGCCACAGCAGCCAAAAGAAGGCGACCGATCCCTAGGAGTTAGAGCTACAGAAGGCAGTTGTGAGCTGCCTGAGATGAGTGTTGGGAATCAAACCCCGTGCTCTAGAGGAACAGCGAGTGTTTTCAGCCTCAGGAAATATGCTTGTTATCCATGTTTGACAGATGAGAAGACTGGAGGTGAAGCTGGTGATGTAACTGTGAAGAGACGGCTGCCGAGGCTGAGAGACTCCAAAGGCTTTAGTTACTGTGTGCACGTCTGACCTTCGACCACACGGGCAGAATTTATTTCCTTCACTGGTAAAACTTATTTTAAATGGTGCCATAATAGCTCAGGAGACTCTTGGTTACAAAGGACAAATCTGCAAAGGTCTAGAGAAGTGGTTCTCAACCTTCCCCAATGCTGCAACACTTGAATATAGTTCCTCATGTTGCGGCGACCCCAACCATACGTCTTTCATTGCCTTTTCATCAGAAGTTTTTCATTCAGTTATGAAAATTTTCATAACTGGAATTTTGCTACCATTATGAATTGTAATATAAATACCCGATACACAACCCCTTTATGGGTTGTGACCCACAGGTTGAAAAACACTGTCCTAGATACTCAGAGAAATTGTCAGACTGGAATAAACATACCTCTAATCAAACAATGCACAGGGCCAGGTATCACCACATCTGAAACACATCAGCAAACAAACCCAACCACAGCAAATGCCATGATACAAGAGAAAACTAAAAATGACTGCCAGGGGTTTAAACCCCAGATATCTACTCATTGAAACGTCAAGGAAACAAACACACATCTAAAGATACAGTTATTAGCACCAGGACTTGGCGAGACAGCCCCGAGCACAGGACACAGACCACTGCTGATGAGTAGAACTTAAGGGGAAAATTAAATGCACTGCATCCAAAGCGAAATCATGAACTGCACAAGCCACGGAGGCCGCCTTACTTTTTTTCAGTTCAGCGCCTTTTGGTCAGAAATAATCAGTTTTGCTTGGCAAAAAGACATCAAGACATAGAAGAAACACTTTGTATCAAGTTCTGTGGAATCAGCCTATTTGAGATGCATTAAAATCAACGCCAAAATCAATATGGTGTTTCACAGTTCCTTTCTGGGGGCTTTTAAAAACAGGACGACTGAAACGCCAAGTCCCAAGCAGGAACCTTCCATCTGCAGAAACAAGCCACTTTTACATACAGATGCCGCACTGAGCTGATACCTCTAAATTAACCACACATTTTGAAAATTCTTGGCTGTCAGCAAAAGAAGCTAAGAATGATATAAAGCTGGGTGGCTACCTTACTCCTTATACCAAGACAAATTCCAAACAGATTACATACTGGGAAAAAAACTAAAACAAAGCAGGGCTTAGTATTTGTAGTCTTAGGATATGAAAATATTTTCTAAATGAGATGACATTCTACAACAGATGGAAATTAATAAATCAAAATACATAAATTCAAAATGTCTGAATAGTTAAGATACTATATACAAATCAAGTTTTTAAAACTGCAAAGAGGGTTGGAGAGTTAGTTCAGTGGCTAAAACAGTTAACACACGGCATGGGGTCCAGAGTGCAAACCCCAAAATTCATATGGAAACTGAGCAGGTATGGCAATTACTTATAGTCAAGTGCATCACTGGGGCAAGCTGGCAAGCTTGACTAGCCTGAGCGGCAAGCTGTGAGTTCAGCAAGAGAGCCTACCTCAACATAGCAGTGAGCAGTCACTTCCTAAGCAAATGCGACTTTGTTAGCTTTGCGCTCCCGTGCACACGTAAACACATATGCATAATACATATACACACTTAAAAAATCTGAGAAAGTATCTTTATCACATATGCTACTGTGTTTGTATCTTAGTTCATAAATAATTTTTTTTGAAAAGTCAAAATTTCAAAGAAAATTAGGATAAGTAACAAACTGTCAATTCCCTTACAAAAATAACAGGGAAAATAGACTATCACAATTTCTAGTCTATACTTTGACTCAATAATTCCACCTGCAGGAGTTAATACTAAGGGCATAATATGCAATGAAGTTCCTTAAAACAATGTCTACTCATATTAAAAGTTCAAGGAAGCCTGCAGAAGAGGAGGAGGAAGAATTGTAGGAGTCAGGGGGTGTCAAGGATACCAAGAGAACATGGCCCACAGAATCAACTAAGCAGGGCTTCACAGGAGATCACAGAGACTGTAGGGACAGTCACAGAACCTGCATCCTCTGCATATATGTTATGGCTGTATAGCTTGGTGTTTTTGTGGGCCTCTTAACAGTGAGAGTGGGGATGTTTCTGATGCTTTTGCCTGCTCTTGGGATCTTTCTCCTCCTACTGGGTTGCCTCGACCAGCCTTAGTACAAGGGTTTGTGCCTAGTCTTATTGTATCTTACTGTGCTCAGTTGTTACCTCTGGGAGGCCTGCTCTATTCTAAAGGGAAATGAAGGAGAAGTGAATCTGGGGGAGAGGGGAGAGGGGAGAGGGGAAGGGGAATGGGAGCAGTGGAGGGAGGGGCAACTGTGGTCATAAAGTATTGTGTAAAAGATATATATATATCCCCAACATGTCCCTAACTTTATAGCTTCATTAAATCATGGGTCACAAACACAAATGTTTTCAGCACTCTGACACAAGCTGGGCAGGTGTGGCAGCCTTACAGGAATAAGTCCAACACTCAAGCTTAATGGTTATACAGGAGGTGTGTTTGTGGTGTACCAGAGCTCACTTTAGTAATCCAAGTCACACACATCCCATGTGCCATGGGCCAAGGCTGCTGCCTGTGAGGATTTACTCTGGATGCTGACTGTTCATCTATCTACTCTGTCGCATCTGAGTTCCCACAGGATGGCACTGATATGACATCAGTGTCACAGACCCTCAGGACTGCACCACAAAGCCAGAGGTCAGGCAATGGAGAGTGGGCCTGGCTATCCTCTTTGATTTTCATTTTTCCATACGAAAAAACTTGTGAGCCAGGAGGAGAGGGAGTGAGACCGGAAAAGGGTGAACTCCTGTGTCTCACGCAGTTTCCACATGACTCAATATAAAATTCACACATTGACCAAATACCATGAACCCAAACACTATTTCATCTAAACACACGAAGGCTCCCTTGTTAAACATTCCTTCGGCAATAAACTTCTGGGCACCTGATTTTCTCATTAGCCAGGCTGGCTCAGGGAAGGCTGCCACAGATAATGTGGCAGATTGTGTATGGTATTTTTACTGCGAGATCTTAATTCATCCCAGGAACTATTTTCAATCAATCCTAGAATGGCTGCAGTTTGTAATCACAGTCTTAACAGCTCTCCCGAAAGTGGGAACTCTTCACTGAATCTGGAATGGAACAGTTCCCTACGACGTGTGAAAACAGCCTTTGCTTGCTGCTGCATCTGCAAAGAGCACTTGGGAGGGGTAGCAAAATTCTCGACTGTACTCATTTTAAACACCACTCCCTAAGATATTTTAAACTCAAACTACACACAACCATGTGTGAAGGCTATAAAATCCTAGAATAGTTTTGCCACAATTTTTCTAAATAAAGAGCAAATGGGAGAGAGCACTGAGTCTGCAAGAGGGCATTAGTCTGCTCCTTCTCAGTAACTGGCCCCTCGGGAGCCCAGGCTGTACAGGAGCTTAGACACAAACAGGTCAGCTCTTTGTCTCTGTCCTGCGCACCCCACTACTGTGCCATCAGAATAAGAACTGCTTTAAAAAAGAGTGCCAATGTGAGAACTGTCTGGCTTTCAGGGGGAAGCACAGCAGGGAAGCATGCTGGTGAGAAAAAAAAACAACCAGATTGTCAGTGTGTCAATCAACATGATTGATACTTAAACCCTAAGAACATGAATACCAGAACTCAGCTGTGTGATGTAGTGATATTTCATTTGTATTTTAATAACTAAAGCTTGCCTGAAGTTCAGAGAGTAAAATGGCCACACTGGCCATGCTTACAGACCAGGCCATCGTGACACACACCTTTAATCACAGTAGCCACACTAGTTTGCCATAGAAACCGGGCGGTAGTGGTGCATGCCTTTAATCCCAGCACTAGAGAGGATGATCAGAGGGGAGGAGATGGCTCTTGCTCAGTCTCACTCTGAGATTCCTGGAGGGTCGCCGTTTAGGACTGAAGTAGAGGTAAGAGCCTGTGGCTGGCCACTCTGCTTTCTGACCTGCAGGCTGAACCTCAGCTTCTGTCTCTGGGCTTTTTGAGTCACACTACACATAAGTGCTTCAAGGCAAGTCTGAACTGCCAGAAAACTAAAAGGAGCACTAGAGCTTCCTTTCACCTTCCTTGGGGGTGGTTCACCTCATTTAGCCCTTCCTTCCTTTTGCTGGTTCACTCGTCTTCACCACCTTAAGTATTAAATATGAACATGAAATTTACTAAATGCTTACTCTGCTAAGTACTTTAAAAGCATTTTAAATTTATTATTGTCAATAACCCCGAGGCAAATGCAGTCAGGACATTTGTTCCATGCTAAGCATCTGACCACAGTTACAGACCTCATGAGACAACTGTTCTTGCTCAGTTCCCGTGACGCAGGTGTCTGCTTAAATGTTCTGAAGCCCAAGCCATCACCAAAAGAAACCTGAGGGCCCTAAGCATCTTTCATAGGCCATCTCTAGTTCTTTCGGGCTTGGACAGCTGCCGTGAAAAATATACAGCAGCTCCATTTTAAAGATGAGTAACGAGCAAAAGATTTTGAGAGTGCTTGAAGAACTTTTAAAACTAGAAGGTAAGGGGCCTGACAAGAACCCAAAGCTGGCTACTGTCAGACCTGAACCCTGATCCCTAACCCACCGCGCTCTCTATATATGTAAAGCTGAACTGTAAAAACAAACCCAATATTATAATAGAGTAGACTACTGGGCACTTCCTGAACGCTTAACATAGTTCATCCAACTTCAATTCAGGCCTGTCATATTTATACTCTAATTAACTCGGTCCTATAGACACAGGTGAAAAGCTATTTCAACATGAAAATCTCAAATAAATAACAGTTCTGCGAAGAATACATAAATGGGCTAAAATGACAGAATTAAATAGCACATTCTGAACACTTGTGTGCTGTGGCTATTGCCAAACACTGGGCACATCAGAGAAAGAAGCACACAGCACCTGAATCAAACAGATGCTCAGCAGCAGCACACAATGGGCATTTCCCAGGCAGAAGAGCATGTTGCCTGAAGGACAGTAACAGGCTCCACACAAGGAAGTTGAAAGCCTAAACTCATCACTTAGTAGTCACGTACTCTGCATGAGCCATACAATCACCTTGTGCTTCCAAGCCGTGTTGCAAAACAAGTAGGGATAAGATATACTTTGAGAAGATAGTGTGAGAAATGAAGGGGGTAAAAAGTTTACACGGGCATACACACAATATGCATCTTGATGGGCCATTTTTAACCAAACTCTACAACCCATAGTTTTTTATGTTTATTTTATGCATATGGGAATCTTGTCTGCATGCCGCATGTTTGCCTGCCAGAAGAGGATGTCAAAGTCCCTGGAACTGGAATTACAGATGATTGTGAGCCAGCATGTGGTTGTTGGGAATTGAGCACTGGTCCTCTCTAAGAATAGCAAGTGTCCTTAACCCCTAAGCCACCTCACCAGCCCCTACAACCTAGTCTGAAGGCAGCAAGTATCCCAGTGAATAATCAACACATACACAGACTGTTAAAAATATTCAGTATCTATTACTGATGGGTCGTGGGCGGGAGGGAAACTAGCAGGAAAGCACGTACTATCAGACAGGAGAGGAGAGCATGAAAGAAAAACTCGGGCAAATTCATGAGCAAGTTTAGTAGGCACATTGTGACAGAGGTACCAGCAGAAAAGCCATCAAAGTCTTTGCAACAGCCATTAAGACGCCCCTACAACAGGCATCTTTGTTCTGACAGAGGTTACATTTGGTCAAAGCCAAAAGGATGCCTAAAATAATAATGTCTTTTTAGTTGGCATGACATTTCCTGAAAACATATTACTGTAAAGCCCACATTTACAAAGTAATATAAAGTAGCAAAAGATTGTTTCAACTTAGATGAATAACAAAATGAAGTATGTCCATCTTCTTCGTATTCTGAATAAGTAGAAAAGCACACTTTGAGTCAAGGAGAAATGTCCTTCTGCTGTCATCCTCCCTGTTTAGGTCCGCTCCCATTACATATTAAAAATGATTCTTTTTTTCTGGCTTGTAACACAAACTAAGTACCTAACATTGGCTCACAGCCTTGACAATTTTCAGTAACAGGAAGAATCCAAGAGTTAACAGAACCAGGAAATGATCTGGGGATGGTGAGTTCTAGACCTGATTCTGGCATGAAGTGAGAAAACTGACTTTTTTATAAAAAGTCTCTGGGGGTTGGAGCGAAAAGTCTCTGGGGGTTGGAGCGATGGAGTCACTGGCTATTCTTCCAGAGGACCTGGGTTCAATTCCCAGCAACCATATAGCAGCTCACAATTCTCTGTAACTTTAGTTCCAGAGGATCCAATGCGCTCACACAGACTTACACATAAAATAAAAATAAATAAAACATTAAAAAATAAATAAAAAAAGGTCTCTGGGCCTTCATTTCTCAAGCTATTATGAAACCTCATCTTATTCTCTCACAAAATACTATATCATTTAAATAAAAGAGCATAACTATACATTAACTGCATTAAACTTTGTATTAAATGATGGTATCATTACAATCACTGGGCATGCCCTGTGTCTAGCTTACCAATGTTTTGACCTTCTGTTATCCCTGGATTATCTCTCATCATTCAAGGAGCTAACAATATTTTTTTACAATGATAAACCGTGAACTAGAAATAAAATAATAATAATATATAACAAACATAAACAGCCTTAAAATTTTATGCTAACAGAATTTTTACCATGGATCTTAAATTTGGTTCACAAATCCAATCTATATTTCCTTTTATTCTTTCTCCAACCCCAAAGAAAAAAATCAGGACAGATGGTATCATGTTTGATTTTTGCAAACCACAAATCTCAAGTTCAAAAGGGGCAGCCACTCAATTGAGGTCCCAGCTAAGGCGAAGTTCACTGATCTCTTTTCTCTGGCAATCTGATGTTCGTTCTACTGGTCTATATGATGAAGTAGTCATTTTCAAGGAATGTTACTTCATTCAAAGTCAAATTCAAGACTGGTAAATTAATTTTGTCATGCACTATGCATAACTGACAGCCTCTGCCACAATACTGCACACAGTAGCGGAACACAAGAAGCAAAAGGGTGGCATCTGCTGGCCAAAGTGTGCTGTCACAGGTAAGTACTAGAACTCTGGGGTGTAAGAAATATCCCTAAACACCCGCAAGTCATGAAATGGGGGAAACTACATGGAATAAATTCATAAGAGGGGCAAAAGAGAGGAGGGAGTGGAGAGACGGGAGAGAGGGAGGACAGGCAGGATGGGCTGAGCTAATATAAAAACAACACACAAGACAACTTGGGTTTTTCCCACTAGCAAAGTTCTAATTCCTCTGTTTTGTAAATTAGCCCATTTGGGAGTAAGTGTTCTTTGGAAATGCATCTCTACTTTCATCAGGGAGTCAAGGCAAACCACTGAGGAAACGATTTAAGTAACTAAGGCTTACTCCAAGGATAATGTATCAAGAAAGGAAGAGAAGGCAGACAGAAACAAAGGGAGATGGCATTTACAAAGTGCCTGTTGCATCGGATAAATTGCCCTATTTACTTACAACAGCAGTCTCCCCTCTGCTCTAGATATTATCCTTTCCATCTTAGAAACAAGACAGGCTACTCATCACACAGTTAAGTCAGGACCTGATACTGAAAGCCCAGCTCTTGAATGGCTCAATGCCATATCAGAAGAGCAGTCACTCTGGTATGTGTGGTAATAATCCCCTTCCATGCAGAGGCCCAAATGCAATTTTATAGAATCTTTAATAAATGTTAATCTAACATTTTTCAGTCAAAAAACCCCCAGTCTTGGATGTGTGGAACCACCAATACTGCTGGTTGTGCCTTCTCCTGCATGTAACAAAATAAAGGCCCATCAGTGAACTCCCCTTGACTTATCTCAATACTACTTCTTCCCCACCCTGCCATCTTGAAATCTCAGTACTCAAACTCGAACACTGACAGGAAGCATGGAAAATAGATCTGCCTTCATCCTAGGGTTGTCAGAGGAGTAAACGGATGCCTGCTGTAGACAAGGCTGGTAATGGTATGCCTGGTTGGGAGTGGGGTGTCAAGCGTTTTAAGAACAGTGATCATACTGGGACAGGGAGACTGCCTCACAAGGAGACATCCTGATGTTGAAATGAGCTCCCTGACTTGACTGCCTTCATTCAGAGGCCCTCCATTTAGAGTTGAGCCAGCCTGAGCGCCATCTTCCTGCCTCCATCTCTGCTGGCAGAGTTGTAACCGACTCTTACTTCAGATAGAAGTAAGAAAACTTGCGCAAATCTCTCCTTGACTCTTCTCAGCATCTCATATACCAGGAACCTGGACCTCTAACACACATGAACTATCAAGAGCCACATGAGAAAAGACATAAGATGAAAAGCTGCAAAGTTTGGATAACATATTTCTGACAAGCCAAGGAAAGTAAGGAAAACTTGCACTTAGGCAAACAAGATCACAATGAAAACTCAAGGCTGCAATTTCAGTAGTAAAGAAATAATTAAACACTTAAAAATGTTTTCTAGATCAATAGCTAATTTACACTTAAAATATCTTGAAGTCTTTGGAAACTTCTGGATGAATAAATAACACTGAATTTCGTTCTTTTTCTTTTCTGACTTCAAACTACAACATTAAAGTAACTCCACCAGATCTGGCCTTGGCTGTTAGAAGATTCAGACTTTGAGATGTCAGGCTCTGATGACAGCAGTTAGGAATCCTAGGCCCCCAGGGACCTCTTCACTTGTTAGCACCAACTTGGCGGCATTCTGACTGATGTCTGGCCAGGAGATTGATTGCTCATTCTCCTGTGGCACATGGTATTATGATTAAATTAGTCTTACAAATTAGGTACTTTATATAAATAGCAACAGGTTAGCAGAGAAGATTCCTCTGAGAAAACCTACTCCTCTCTGAAAAAACAAAAACCTAAATAGGCAGCTAACATAGAGTGCCACTTAAAACTGAAACAGACATTAAAAACCAAAAGCAAGGGGCTGGAGAGATGGCTCAGAGGTTAAGAGCATTGCCTGCTCTTCCAAAGGTCCTGAGTTCAATTCCCAGCAACCACATGGTGGCTCACAACCATCTGTAATGGGGTCTGGTGCCCTCTTCTGGCCTGCAGCTGTACACACAGACAGAATATTGTATACATAATAAATAAATATTAAATATTTTAAAAACCAAAAGCAAAATTTCTAATATATGTGTATGTATGCATATTATTCCTAACTTATGAGTAGGTTTCTGCATTAACCAACTTTAAAGTCACTACCAGCAACTGAGCATGTGGCTGTAGAGAGGCTGTACTAACTGCAGAGTATTCTCCCAAATAAGACATCACACATACAGAAAAAAAGGCTCCCAGTTCTTCCTTCAGACTGCTACAGACTGAGCACATAAAGTAAACAAAGGCAGAGGAAAGTATGTGCTGTCCATTACTGCTACCTACTCCAGAATGGGAGCACTGTGTGTGTGTTGGGGGAGGGGGTCTTCAGCCCCCATCTGTGAACATAACAACAAAAAAGGGGAAGAAGCAGGTGTGAGGGGTATGGACATGACCTAACAGCTGAGTAACCTTGTTTTATGGATTTCCACTTGGAACTATATAGTTTGAATAGTCACAGAAAATTCAAAAAGTAAAACCTAAAAATAGAAAGCAACATTAAACAAAGATCTGTGTGCACACTGAAGAACAACCATGTGGAATCAGTCTAAGGGGACGTAGCGAAGATGCCTGTGGCAGTGCCCAGAGTCAAAATGCTGGTGTTGTCACTCAGAGGTGGCATCCTCACTGTGGAAGTAAAGCAAATGTTGGCACTGCCAGGGGAAAGGAATTACAGGCACAGATCAGAGTGGTTAAATAAGGCACCAAGCATCCAGCTTGTGCCTAGTGTAAGAAGGTGAAATAAACATTTGCCTTTGTTCTGTTCACTGAGGAGGCCTAGAAAAATGACCACAGGGAGCACACTTTGTGTCTTAGAGCAATCTCTAAAGGCCGTTCCTACTAAGAGGAACCAAGAGCTTCGTAGAGCTGTCTGTCCCCAGGTTCCGCACATGTGTGCAGGCCAGAGACTGATTGGCACTGGGTATCTTCCTCTAGTACTCTCCTCCTCCTCCTTTTCTTTTTTTTAAACATTAATTTTTTTTCCCTAAAAACAATGGCAACATCAACAGACACATTAACATGGAAGGAGAAATTCTCATGGGATCCAACCCCAGACAAAGAACTCCAGGCCACTAATGGCTACTGGGAGAGGAAGGATTCGTCTCCCCCTTATTTATTGTCTCTCATGGAAGCTGGAGCTCACCAGTTGAGCAATATTAGCTGGCTGGAAAGCCCCAGAAAGTCTCTTGTCTCTGCTTCCTCCAGCTCTGGCATTAGCAGGACATGCTACCACACCTGACTTACATAGTTGCTGGGGACCTGAACCCCAAGTTTCCAGGTTTGTGAGGCAAGCCTTTTACTGTGGAACTGTCCCCCAGCTCCTAGCTTCATTCTTTATGATTTTCAGTTTGGGGAAGGGGTTGTTGAAGAGGCTATTTCTTTCATTTTTGCTAAGGACTAAGTGGCTGTAGCCTTGAATCCTCTTCCCTCAACAGGTATGTGTTATCATCCCCATCTTTAAAAAAATAAATTAAAGGGCTGCAGAAATGGCTTAGTGGTTAAGACCACTGGCTGTTTTTCCAGAAGTTCCAGGTTTCAACATGGCAACTGACAACCATCTGTAACTCCAGTTCCAAGGGAATCCAACACCCACTTCTGGCCTCCATGAACATCAGGCACACACAAGGTGATCAGAAAAACATGCAGGCAAAATACTCATACATAGAAAATAAAAATAAATTTTAAAAAGTTAAATCATTTGATTTAAAGTCTCTTTAAAGATTTAAAGCCCAACGTTTAAGAAAGGTCTTTTGATTCTCAGTGGGAATTAATTTTTAAAAATTTTTTAAAAAATTTTGCTAATATTCAAGTCTGGGTGACTATATTTTGTTGGTATTTCTTTCTAGTGCAGCTGAGGGCAGAGAGGACATCATTCTACCTGACTATTGCACAATGACTGTTTAGTAGTGCTCATAGTCCAACAGAGAAGCAAGGATCAGCAGATGTATGTGTTTTCCTCCCTCAAACCTAGGAATGAGAAATGGTGGCTCTTACAAAACATCATATACTCAGTCCTAAGTCTCATATTGGGAATTACTTTCAAATCAGCCATATGTGCAATTCAGCCAGTGTTCAAGAAGTGACTATTTGGAGCTGGGTTTACTGCTCAGGGGCAGAGTGTGTCTAGAAACATGTACAGGGTCTCAATTAATCCCCCAACCAAGATTGTCTTTACTGCATTAAGTAACTCAGATATAAGCACAGGACACCTTCTCTTTTCCTTTTCCTTTCCCTTTCCCCATTCTTTCCTCCTACTTTCCCTTTAAGAGACAGGGTTTCTTGGGAGGCAGAGACAGGTGGATCTCTGTGAGTTTGAGTCCAGCCTGATCTACAAAAAAGAGTTCCAGGGCAGCCAGAACTGTTACACAGAGAAACCCTGTCTCAAAACACCAATGAGAAAGAGACGACAGACAGACAGACAGACAGACAGACAGGGCTCCACTCTGTTGCCCAGGCTGGCCCTGAACTCCTGGGCACAAGTGGCCCTCATGTTCCATAGTCAGGGACAGCTGTCACTGTCACTGCTGGACAGAAGACCCCCCCCCCACTCTTCTTTTTCTTGCCTTTTTCTTTCTTCCTCCCTCCCCCTTCCTTTTTCTTCTTCCTCTTCTTTGTGCTCCTTCTCCGCAGTACCCCACTCCACTACAGGGATTTAAACCGGACTTCATACATAGTAGGCAAGTGGTTTGTCACTGAGCCACATTCCAGTCCTAGGTTCTCTAATGACTTTTTTTTAAATCATTAGGAATTCATGGGTTTCCGAATATTTTATGCATTTCAACTAAAAATGTAAATGGTCCCAACACTGTGACTCAGTTCTTTTTAAAACTGGCTTACTGAGGTATGCTTTATGTGCATTGCAGTAGGTCTCAAGAACTTCCTTGCTTTCTAGTATGGCAAAATATTCCAGTTCCGTTGATTTTTCTCCCTTTGAGAACTATGCACACACACCCACTCCACACATGCACATACATGAGCAAGTATACATGCATGGATCACACACTTACAAAAAAATGAAACTAGATTAATTCAGACCTTAATATAAAGCCTGAAATGAAACAAGCAAAATACTTCACACAGGCAGGGACTCTGAGATAGGCGCTAAGAGTTCAGGAGTTCATCCTAAGATTGACAAAAATTTCTGCACAGTGAAGGAAGCCAGGAGAGTGTGCAGACCCTATACTGGGAGAAACCTTGACCAACAGAGAACTGCGATCTAGAATCCCTGAGTAACTCCAAGAATTAAAGATCAAAATTATAAATTATCCAATAAATAAATGGGCTAATTAACTGAATAAACAGTTCTTCAAAAAATAAAAGTGCCGGGTGGTGGTGGCGCACGCCTTTAATCCCAGCACTCGGGAGGCAGAGGCAGGCGGATCTCTGAGTTCGAGGCCAGCCTGGTCTATAAAAGCTAGCTCCAGGACAGGCTCCAAAGCTACAGAGAAACCCTGTCTTGCAAAAAAAAAAAAAAAAAATACAAATCATGTCTATCTGTCACTCCAGTCTCAGGTGATACGACACACTCTCTTCTGGCCACCTGGGCAATTGCACAGAGGGGATACACATAAATTCCAACAGGCACACCCTATTTAAATGTTTATTTGCTTTTAAAAGATTTATTTCTATTTTTTTAAGTGTATGAGTGTTTGCTTGAATATATGTATGCGCATAGTGTGTATGCCTGGTGTCCCAGAAGCCAGAAGAGGATACCAGATACCCTGAAGTATAGTTATAGATAGTTCATAGCCACTGCCATGTGGGTGCTGGGAACTGAATACAAGTTCTCTGCAAGAACAAGTGCTCTTAACCACTGAGCCATCTCTCCAGTTCCATTTTAAAAAAAAAAAAAATCTTAAAAAAAGAAAACAAATGAGCCAGTAACAAATGCTGGTGGGGACATAGACAAAGATGAACGTATGTACTTTTGTGGGGTCTGGTGTAAACTGGCAACCACTATGTAAATCAGCATGGAGTCACTTTTAAAAACTAAAATCAAGCTGTATTTGGTGAACTCACCTTGTAATCCCAGAACTTAGGAGGCTGAAGCAGGAGAACTGCTACAAGTTTGAGGCTAGCCTGGGCTACAAAGTAAGACCTTGTCTCAAAATACAAAGGCAAACAAACAAACACCCCTAGAAACTAAAGCCACAGCTATCTTATGACTCAGCCTGGGTCTGTATCCAGGAGACAAGTGAGTGCAGCAGAGACACACTCGCACATCAGTACCTGCTGCTGCACTGCCCATGTCAGCCTAGACACCATCCCCACGAGAACAGATAAAGGAACGTGGCACACAGACACAGAGAGATTTATCTCACTATAAAGAAGACAGGCATCTGGGGGAGACGACGAAGGAGTCAGACTCACAGAGACAAATAGAGATGCAGGACATGACAGCAGAAAGGGAATGAGAAGGGCAAGGGTACAATCAAGAGGAGGTGATGGGATGGACGGTGGGAGTCAGCCAGGGTCAAAGTGGACAAAGGGGAGCACAGCATGAGACTGGGGCTGGAGTGAAAATGTCACAGTAGGACTGACAAGATGGGTCAGGGGGCAAAGGTTGTCACCGCCACGCCAGCCGACCTGAGCCCCACCCTAGAACATACATGGTGGAAGGAGAGAGACAACTCCTATAATTTGTCTTCTGACTTCTACATAAGTGCTCATGTACACATACATGTAAATTTTTAGAAAGAAAATGTCACACTAGAATGCATTTCCTTGTACATTAACCAAAAATAAATTTTTAAAGTAAAAACAAAAAACAAAACCTTTTGAAATCAATGATTGTCTTTATAGATTGGTAGATAACCAAATAGTTATTTTGAAAAACAGCAAATAAATGGGGACATCTAATATAAATTCTGTCTGTCATACATGGATAGTAGCTGGGAGTATCCACATCATTAATGAGACATTTTAGAGGACCTTCGTGTGATAAATAGAGAAGTGGTCAAATCTTGTATCCTTGAGTGAAATGGCATTTAGGCAACTGCCCTCAGTAGCTTTCACCAAAATAAAAGAGAGAAAGTCACACACCAATGCAGACCCTGCCAACTTCCAGATGAGGAACACATATACACCAGGAAATGCCTTTGCCAAAAAGCTGAACCTGAGTCTAACCAGACTTGAGAGATCCGTTAGCAGTTCCTCAGTTATGGCCCATGGAATCCTCTCTCGGGCATCTCTGAAAAATCAAACTGTTCATTACAGTCCTAAGACCTTAGCTGCCTTTGCTGACACCTGCACTGGAGGTACAAAGCGAGGACGGGAGGTAGATGTGCCAACTTTATTACGAATCAAGAAGCAGGAACAAGCAGGCATTAGCAGTGACTGCACTCTCCATGGCTACAATTACAAAGTTAAAAAGTAAAGTTAAATTAGAAAAGCCTTTAACAAAAAACCTAAGCCCATTCCTTTAGGGTGGTCTCAGGTAAAGCAGAAGTATTAATTTTATTACAGCTTTTTAAAATGGTGTCCACGATGAAAAGGAAGGTTCACACAAAGCACTTTTTTAACCGAAATCGATGATTGTCTTAAGCAAAGTGCTTATGCAATCGAAGCTGTGAGCCCAACCGGCTGCTTTTTCCTTGGAACATCAATTTCACTTGAAAGAAACATTAAAAAATTGTGGTTATGTAGGGTTGGGTATCTGGCAGACATTTCCTTTAAAAATGAAAAAGTGAGTCTGGCACATAAAACAGCTGACAGTGTTTGCTGCCAATGATAAAATTCCAACTTTCAAACAAATATTAGAACTTCAGAAAACCTGACTGTCATGGTGAGTTTGACAGCTTCCCCTACATAGACACTCTGTTGATGAGATTGGTTATAATGTCAAGGAACATAATCTTCGTATGCAGTGTAATGAAATGCCAACACTTTGGCAGATCTCTGTGACTTACTGAGGCAATGTTTTCCAGATGACCAAGCCATGGTGTTACAAAACCGTGTGCAAGTAAACCTTCTATCCAAACACAGAATAAATCAATGGGTTCCTATATGCAGTACTGGAATATGAGCAACTGATGGCCTCAGATTCTCCATCACTAACCTTTAAGAAACCAGCACTGTTAGGGCTGAGAGCTGGCTCAGCAGTGAAGAGCACTTGCAGGTCTTTCGGAGGACCCAAGTTCAAGCGCCAGCCCCCAGGTCAGGCAGTTCACAACCACCTATAATTCCAGCTCTTGAAGATCCAAAGCCTTCTCCTGACCCCTACATATGTCTCCTCTCATAACTATATACCCATATACAACATACACACACAACTAAAAATAAAATCTTTTTCAAAAGGAAAACTACCCCCATGCAAGGTTAGGGAAAAAGATCTATAATTATCTGAACAAGCTATGAAGATGCATCTCCCTTTTCTAATAACATATCTTTGTTTGGCACTCTCCACATAAAACAATGTATGACAGACTGAATGCAAATACTCATATAATAATCTAGCTATCTCCCATTCATACAGATTTGAAAACAAGTTGACACTGTCACTATTACTTCATTTTTGTTATAGAATGGAATATGATTTTTCCATAAAAATATTTATATTAACATATAATAGGTTTGTGGTTATCTTAAATGAATCAATGAATTATTTTATTCTGCTTTAGAATAAGATTCTTAACATTGGTTTGATTTTTTGGGTTTTTTTTTTTTTTTTTTCAGGGAAAGGAATACTTCAAACTAAGGGCTTTACCCATACTAAGCAAGGGTGCTAAAATTAAAGTTTTAGCTTTATCTGTTTTAGTTTCTAATTCTGTCAAGAATCAAGAAGTAAAACCTACACAGATAAAAGCTCTTTGAGGACCTCAATAATTCTGAGAAACAAGAAGGGATCCTGAGAACTCCTGCTATACACTGAACAACCCACATATAATATATAAGAAATTTAACACGAACTAAAAGGATCACTGACACACAATCAGCAATATCCAGGAGTCTGGCCAAGCGTAAGGAACCACTGGTTAACCCAACAGTATCGCAAAGTGTGTGGGAATGGGAGACTGTAAATGAAGAGACGGGAGAGGCATGACTGGTGGCCAGTCTGGTTGTCAACCTGACTACATCTGGAATTAACTAAACCCAGGCAGTTGGCTACACCTGCAAGGATTTTCCTTGGTTGGATTATTTGAGATACATGACCACACCTTCTGATGGCAGCCCCACATAAAGCAGTGTGGAAGAAGGGAGCTTTCTTTTGTTTTTTTGCTGCTTGCCCTCACTCTGACTAGAAAGTCCATATATCCTGTTGTTGAGACATCCCTTTACTGGTACTATAATCTACTTCAAGATTCCATCAAAGACTGGAAATCAGTACCTCTCTAGGACTCCCATGGGACTCCAGCACCAGATTGTGACTGCTGAGGAATCCAGTCTCATGGACCGAACTACCAGATCCGGGCCTTTCTGTCACGAGACAGCCCTTGTTGGACTACTCAGACCACTGCTTATAAGCCACTTTAATTTAGAAAAACAGGATGTATACATTTATGTACATATTAGATAATGTATGAATTTTTATATATATACAAATATATAATATATAATATATAAAAATTCATCCAAGGAAAATCTCTCACAACTGCCTGGTTTTAGTGTGTATGTGTGTGTGTGTGTGTGTGTGCATGCTCATTCTATTAGATCTGTTCCTTTAGAGAACCCTAATTAATACAACAATTGTTACATAAGAATCTTATTGGGGGCTGGAGAGATGGGTCAGTGGTTAAGAGCACTAGATGTTCTTCCAGAGGACATAGGTATAATTCCCATCACCCACATAGCAGCTCACAACTGTCTGTAACTCCACTTCCAGGAGATCCCTCATGCCAAGGTACATAAAATAAAATTAAATAAATAATTTTTTAAAAAGAATCTTGTTAGGATTCTAAAGCAAACTTTAAAAGATATGACTGGAGAAAACTAAACAGTAACAAGTACTTTATGATATTAAATAATTATTTTTAATTTTTAAAGGTACATTGAGTTACTATATTTAAAGGAGTCTTTAGATATTTTATAGAAACACACATATATAAAATATTTAGAAATAATACAATACATGCCTACCTTTGACTTACTTGAAACAAACCAAGCGTGAGGGTAGAGACTGGGAAGGAGGGTTCAGCAAGAGTGAACTGGCGCTGCAGCTGCATGGCGAGTACTCGCTAGGTTTATCTTACCATGGAGACTGCCATGTTTAAGAACATGAGCTAATGTTTAAAATTCATTTTAAAGTAGATGGAAAATAAGCTCAAACACAATGTTTTAACTTTTCTCTACATAAAACAGAAGGTAAAGACTTAAACTGTAGTTGTCTGGGTTCCCAGAAAACATGACAATGTGCCCTTGAAAGTTCTGAGTATGACTGCCCAAAGCAGCCCTGCCACACAGTCAATCGCGCTGATGGGATGACAATGGTGAGCCTCACCTCCCAGCCAGTTTCTAATTTCTAAGGAGGATAGACAGTTTAAGGCAAACTGTGAAACTTAATGAAGAATGAGTGAGCGACCATGTTGTGACAATCCAGTAAAGCCTCTTTATAAAATTCCAAAGAAATCTCAATTTACAATCAGGCTTGGAGCCCTGATCTAGTTTAAAAAAAATGGTTAAGATAAAGTTTCAAGAAATTCTTGCTAGCCTCTTGGAGGAAACTCAGGGCTTAAATTTATCCTTCCCTCCTACAAAAAGTCAACTATAAGCTTATGATTATCCAGGGAATCTGAACAATCAATATTCAGGTCCTGGTACTTTCATAAAAATCATTTTGAATTAACATCATTATCACATGGTTTCAGAGAGCTATATCCTTGTGTTCCCTTACAAGTCTATTTTCTACAAAATACCCAGGAAAAATCCAAGACAACTAACAAGAAGGACACAGCACTCTACACACTAATGGCTTCACCCTACACTCCAGACATTACTATAGACGGTCTACACAGCCTTGAGCTGCCCCTCTTAGCTCACATCTTTTCCCTCCTCCTCTAGCTAGAGAAAGCCTGATCACCTTCCAAATGCTCTTCCAGCCAGTCACAGCGCTGTATGCTATAATCCCAGCATAGGAGGAAGGTAAGGCAGGATTGTGAGCTCAAGGTCAGCCAAGGCTATACAGGAAGTCAGACCTTGTCAAAAGAAACCAAGAAGAGGCTAGAAAGACGACTCGGTGGTTCAGAGCTCTGGCTGCTCTTCCAGAGGACACAGGTTCAATTCCCAGGACACACATGATGGCTCACAACAATGAGTAACTACAGTTCCAGAGGATCTCACACCTTCTTCTGACCTCTTTGGGCACTGTACACATGTGGTGCTTAGACATACATGCAGTCAAAACATCCATGCATATAAAATAAAAATAAATCTTAATTTTTTTTTTAAAGGAAAACTTCTTCAAGAGAGGTTTCTTGGTACCTTCCTTGGTTTTCAGTGAGGTTCCTGCTCTCGTTTGAGCTACCCACCCACCACGTTTCTTGCTTCTCTAAGAGAGACTTGCTATGCCTTAAACTGGAGCTCCACCTGCCACAGCTTCCCACTGTTTTGTATGTGGTGCTGGGGACTGAAGCCAGAGCTCTGTGCAAGTTAGACAGGCTGAGGTTATATTCAGGGTTCTAACACTAAGCCACACCTCCAGCCCCAAAGCATGTTTTATAAACATTTTATAAAAGCCGAGAGAGAGGCCATGAAGTGAGGATGTTTAAGATGGGCAACTACATAATTGTCACACTCAATCAAAGCCAAGTCCCTCCCACAAACTAACTTGGTTTCATGGATCAATGTTTTTTTTCCATTTCACTAAACTCTGCTCTTATCTTTACCCTACTTAATGCTTTAGTTCCAGCCCTTCTTGCATGCTAAAACTGTGTATCTTCCAGAGTAGCACTTTTTGTTGTTGTAGTCAACATGTTCCTATCAGGTACAGGGCACCCTATTCTCCCCTGAAATAGGGCCAGGCCCACCAGCTAGGTTCAAAATTGAATCTAGGTCCAGCTCAACCTGGACTATAGGAGGATTTCTGGGGTTTAGAGAAAAGCCAGCATTTCTTAGGAACTTAAGAAATCAGTTCCCATCTACCAAAAGGAGTCATTTCCTTACCCCGGGCAGAAGGGACACATGGCTCCATTGACGGCATGTACCTGTGGATGCATATGAAAGTCCAGCGTCCCTCAGGAAGTATTATACATTTCAAAGTCCACACCAGCTTCCCCAGGCTTCCCTCCTCCCAGATACCCATTTGTTCTCTTTATGACGACCAAGTTTTTCCCCTTGCCCCGCTACCCTCTCACCACTCTCCCTCCCTCTCTGCCTCCGGCTATTCTGCCTTCTCGCAGACAGCCTTGACCACGTCCATACTGCTTCTTTCTCGCTCTGCTCTGGACTCTCCCGAGTGCCTCTGGATGTTTTTTCTCTTACTCATGAGAAAGATCCTAACCGCCATGAAGCAGACATATCAGCAGTTTCCTTACAGCACCCCTGGCATCCAGTGCTGAACCACAGCAATCTGAACTTCTCAACAGCTTATACCTTCTATACTGATTTTTTCTTTTTTCTTTTTTTTATTTTATTATTATTATGTTTTTAATTTTTCAAGACAGGGTTTCTCTGTGTAACAGCCCTAGCTGCCTGGAACTAGCTCTTGTAGACCAGGCTGGCCTTGAACTCACAGAGATCTGCCTCCTGAGTGATGAGATTAAAGGTGTGTGCCACCACTGCCTGGCCTGATTTTATCTTTAAAGCCAAGATTGCTTAGGGATACATTTGTACATTGTCAAGTATGACAACATGTCTCTGGTCACTTTCTTAGTATTAATTTCTAAACTATTGAATTATAGACAAAATATATTGTCTGTAAGATTTCTTTACTGAATGAGATGTCTTTTTGAGCACTTTAAAAGATGGGCAAGGGGCTGGAGAGATGGCTCACTGACTGCTCTTCCAAAGGTCCTGAGTTCAATTCCCAGCAACCACATGGTGGCTCAAAACCATCTGTAATGAGGCCTGCAGGAAGAATACTGTATACATACTAAACAAATAAATAAATATTTAAAAAAAAAAAAAGATGGGCAAGTCTTGTAAACATTTTCTGTTCTTAAAGTTTAATATTCATTTGAAAAGTATTCCTGTGCTATAAATGTTGAAAGCTGTGCTAGTTTTGGTGCTAGAACCTGGACCCAGTCTTTGAATACATGAAGTATGAACTCTACCCCTGAGCTAGAGCACCACCCTGAAATGTCCAGAGTGTGCATATGTGCACTCATGTGCTCGTGTGCATGTGACTGCACTTGTGTGCACATGCATGTGGTGGCCGGCAAAACAACTTCGACTCCTGTGCTTCAGACACTGTGGCTTTGGGATTTTTCTTGTTTGTTTTTGAGACAGCATTATTCATTCACTGGTCTGGGGCATACTATGTAAGACAGGCTGGCTGGCCAGCGAGCCCAGGGATCTGTTTGCCCCCTGCCCCCTCGCCAATGGTGGTTACAAGCACACATCACAATCCCTGGACTGACGACTGACTTCCTTCCTTTCTTTTTAATGAGTTTCTGGGGATTGGACTTGGGTCCTCAAGCACTTTGCTGACTGAGCTACATCTCTAGTTCCTGGTGTCCATTTTTGAGAGAATAATAATTACATCATTACTATGCTTGCAGTTTTCACACTGTTCTTTGTATTTCTGTTGCATGTTGTAACTGGATAGTGAGATTTATCTAGCTATCCATCAACAGATAAATGTTTCACATAGATTCACAACTCTAATCTCCTACAGCTCCTCTGTACCCAATAGCAATATAAAGTAGTTTTCTTCCCATATAATGCTTTTGTCTTGAATTCTGTTTCATTGTGTTGTTTGTTTTTGAGATATAGTCTTGCTCTGGTTGGCCAAGCTAGACCCCTCTCCTAGGCGTCCCAAGTAGCAACTTACAGACTCACACTGTGCACCTAATTCCTACCTTAGTTTATTTACACGGTGCATGCTTTTCTATTTCTCTATTTTAAGCTTTTTGATAACATTGCATCTTATATTTATCTTCTTTACAGACTTAGAGTCAATGGAAACTTTTAATGTAGTCACATTTATTATGATTACTGATGTGTCTGTCACTCAGCTCTGGCCACTATAACTTCCTTCCTTCCTTACACTCTCCAGCTACATCTCTGTGTACTGCTCGGCTTGGGTACAGCTTTGTTTCCTCCCAATGGCTTGTTCTTCTTCGTGTCTTACTGAATGCCCTGTCTATTTATACAGACACTTTTATTTACATAGGCCTCTTCCACGTTTTCCCCTTACCATGCTTTACAAAAGTTTCCACTGTGGTACCTTACCTGAGGTTATTTACTGAATTTGCTGAGTTTATCTTTGTTTCTCTCATATGAACTCCGTAAGAATAAAGGTTTTGTCTTGTGCATCCACTCTGGGCATGCAAGTCATCTTAAACTAAAATATTATGGGTGATTTAATTTTCTTTGAAGATTCATGAAGCAAATTGAATTTAAATTTAAAGCTTTTCATGGCATTAGGAATAGCAAGATGAGAATGTGAAGTCTCATAAAAAGAATATTCTTTTCAAAAAATGTGATCTGTTTATAAAATATCAGTTTATAGAAGTATCAGTTTCGAAGAATATTGCATTTCTGGGCACTGTTTTTTGCTTTAATCACTACATATCTTAAACACTACAGGGAATCATTGAAGGTTTTTTTCCACTTAGTAAATAAGACAATTCAATTTTAGAAATGGGATAAGTATCCAATTTCAGATGAAAATATGAAGGGTTTTTTTTCTTAATAAGTATCAAATTCTGCCACTTCTGATTAAATTATTTCCTATTTCCCATTTTGGGCAAAAAGTTCATTTCAAAAAAGCAATTGCCCTTGCAGGAGGAAAGAGGGTATCATTTTCACAATTAAATACTGCCTGTCTAGAATCAGAAAGCCTCTCTTTGAAGCTGCTGCGGTAAACATATTAGTTAGCCTCCCAGACACCCATCTCCTAAGCTTGCAAAGACTGCCCAGGCTTTGGGACTTACCCCAACAGAGTGCACCTTTACAACTTAGAGATTTACAGTAATACATTCTCCATGTTCCATGTATTTCTTTGATATTCCCAATTAAAGTATAAAAGACTCAAAAGGGAGAAATTTAAAAAATAAAACACTATTAACAAAATTATTAACACACTATCTCTGAATTATGGTACCTAATAAGAAAAACAGAAACTTCTATAATGATACACTACACTCTAAAAATCTTTTCGGCAAGACCTTCAGTGATTTTTGTTGGGTCACTAGAAGGGCAGGCTGAAGCACCACCTGGTGCAGCCCTCAGAGAATCTAGTTCGATTATCTTGATGACTGTGACAACTGCTGGGATGGGGACTACCTGGTATGCCATCTTTTGGACTACCATTCCAAACCCTTGCTTTAGGATTGTAGTAACGGCTATAATACCACGGCATTAGAGGCAGTTTTCACTTGATCTTTAGTTTTATTTCCGGTATATCCTAATTCCATCTTCTTTCATTACTCAAATATTAAATGCTCTTAAAGAGAATTTTAAAGAACTTAGAAATTAAGTATACACTGCTCTTGCAGACAAGCTGAGTTCATTTTCCAGCACCCACATCAGGTGGCCTGGAATTCCACCTCCAGGGCATTAGGCGCCCTGTTCTGGCCTCTGTAGGCACTGTATTATGTGTATGTGTGCTCATGCTCACACATTCTCACACAGGTCCACACATAAACAAACAATCAAAACTAAAAAATAAACTCTTTTTACAAGATGAATATTCAGGCTAGCAAGATGGTTCAGCAGGTAAAGGCACCTACATGGTAGATGGAGAGAACTTATTCCTGTAAATTGTCCTCTGACCTCCACATGCATTCTGTGGTGTGTATGTGTAATTTTAATAAATTCTCTTGGCATTCTGAAGGTAAAAAAAGAAATTTTATCAAGACAGGTTGGCTCACTCATATATAAATCCAAATTTCCATTTCCATATATATATATATGACAAAAGTCCTAACATCAAATATATCTAAGTGTGAGACCATCAGCAGAAGAGAGTGACGCTGGCCAGGTACATGGAGAACTGGAGAAGCCACGCTCAAACAGGGCGGCTATACTGAGCCCAGACAACCATCATTCAGTAGTGACAGCACTGTAAGCACTGGGGCCAGACCCTCCATGGTTCCAGGCCAAGCTGGAGTACAGTATCTTATGTAAAATCAAGTTTTAAACGTGGGCGACTGAGTTTCAGTTTGGTTTTTTGTTGGGTTTTGTTTGTTTTGTTTTTTGAGAGAGGGTTTCTCTGTGTGGCCTTGGCTGACTTAGAACTTGCTCTGTAGACCAGGGTGGCCTCAAACTCAGAGATCCGCCTGTCTTTATCTCTCAAGTGCTGGATTAAAGGCATGTGCCACCACCATCCGGCAAGTTTCAATTTTTTAATATTGAACAGGACACACAGAAGAGTCTATGAGCTGTTGCTGCTGCAGTCTACGGATTAGAAGAGTCTTGGTGAAGTAGACTAGACAGATGGTCGCCTGTTTACTCATGGGGTCCAACTCCCTCTAGCCATCACATTCTCTGAGGACCAATGGAAGCCTCTGTAGAAACAGCTGGCCTGTCAAACCAAGCTCTCTGCTAATGACTCGGTTTGAAAAAAAACAGGACAAAGATAAAGGAACTCTTCAAATGCTAGAACTACTGACCTAAGAATGGAGACAGCATTTAAGCAACTGAAATCTCAAGATTACTATTTCTACGGTATCTAAAAAATGAAAAAGCAGATAGGAGTACAGATTTAAGGGCTCTTACTCACTGCATGGCAACCATGATGAGAGCTTCTGACTCAAATTCAAACAGGCTTGCTCAAAAAAAAAAAAAAATCAATCTTTACAAATACATTGAAAGCCAGGCGCTAGTGGTGCACACCCGTAATCCCAGCACTCGGCAGGTAAAGACAGGCGGATGGATCTCTGTGTTCGAGGCCAGCCTGGTCTACAAGAGCTAGTTCCGGGACAGGCACCAAAACTACAGAGAAATTTGTTGAAAAGACAAAAAAAAAAAAAAAAAAACCAAAACATTGAAGACAACTCCACAGGCAACATGAAGGAGCAAGTGGCACAATTCAAAGCTTGTGAGTCTACTCTGCCTCACGATAACACTGCAAGAAGAACCCAGCATCAATCAGAAGACAGATGCCAAAGACCTAGAAGAGGAATGGCAGCAGGTGCGCCCTATCTGTGGTCCCCTTTGCACGGTAGATTAGAAAACACTGCACCCATGTTCCTCTTGCTCTATGTTAACAGAGGGACCAGGATACAAGTTTCAAGATATAAAGTGGCTCAAGACACCTCTAGCTAAGGATTTCCCCATGGCACTCAAGAGGAAAGGCTAAAACCCTAATGTTATGTAGTCTCACCTGACTCTACTTCCTCCTCATCTCACCGCCCCCTGGGTACTCACTGATGTCACTCCACGTGCACACCATTTCTCCTCTGTTCTGCAAATGCACCAAACCTGCTACAGGATCCTTGCATCGGCCATTCTCACTACCTGAAAGCGGTTTCTCTGGATATTTGCATAGTTCAGATCCTCATTCTCTTACCTATACTCTACTTTTCCTTTAATACTCTATTTTTTTTTTTTTTTTTTTGGTTTTTCGAGACAGGGTTTCCCTGTAGTTTCTAGAGCCTGTCCTGGAGCTAGTTCTTGTAGACCAGGCTGGCCTCGAACTCAGAGATCCAATACTCTATTTTTTAAAGGCACATGCACACACACACACACACACACACACACACACACACACACATACTTCTCTTCCCCAACCACACATTTGCTTTGCATTTTCTACAATACCACCATTTGACACTAAATGTTTCACTTACATTCCTTCCTCTAGAATGAAACCTCCATGAGGATGGTATCACCTGCCGGTTTACTTCCATAGGCCCCTATAAGAGTGTCTAGAACAAGATGATACTCAAAACCACCATGGCAAATGAGCACACAGACTATCAATAAAGCTGGGCTCTGGCACAGGCCTGTTTCTAAGTTAAATAAACCCAGGTAAGTCGTTCAGGCCTTCGGAAGACCACTACCCTGAGTTATAGAAACCACAGCATTTTATGACAGCGCAGATTAAGTCATGGAAGGATGGCATCACTTGTGTGTCAGTCAGCAGTTAGTGGAAAGAAGGACCAGAAAGGTGTCTCGGTGTTCAAGTCCACCACCCAAGCTAGATTCTTTTATAAGGACCAATAGAATTATGGCACATCTGAATACCACACTTTAGAACTTAAGAATGTAAAGATAAAAGTCCCAACAGGAAAAAAAAAAAGTATTTTCTGGAAACAATCACAGCAAAATATGGGTCCTTAGCTTTCTTTTTGCCCTAAATGCTTTTTTGCCACGACTCATTAAATCCTGCACACAAGAATAAATGTCTGCAGTGGTAGGAAGGCATTCTATAACAGAGAGGGAAACATACTGAGTTTTACATAACAAACTCCAAGAGATTTAGAACAATCCTCTCAATCCTGAGAAGCACCCTCCAATGTGACTCCAAGAAAAGACCACAAACCCAAGTACACTGTTAAAGACAGTTGCTTCTTCATTTGGCTACAGACTATTTCATCACTAATCATTTCAGCCTCGACAAAACAGAAAATAGCAAGTGAATAAAGAATTGTTAAAGGAAAAAAACGGCATTAGTCAGGGATCCCAGAACTTCTCAAATGTCAGTAAAACTGTTGTCTCAAGCTAGTGAGCCTTTGGCCCTGGAGCTACCGCCAAGGACAGTCACGGGAGGCTCAGCTTTTGAAGAAAATGAGCAAGTGCTCAGGCACTGTCGGCAGGTGACGACTGGATGTGTGGCCCTGCAAGCCCCTCCCAGAAGATATAAGCGTCTCAGCTCCAGCTACTCACAAACTCATAGTCTCCATCCTGTGGTATTTTCCAATCTGAAGAATTTTTCAGAGAGCCAGATACATTCTTGCCAAAGCTGTTGATCTGGTTTTCCTTTTCTTTTTGTTCAAAGTATTCAAGGAAAGATGGCTTTGCAGGCTGCATGGTCTCATCTCTTCCTGAAAACCAAGAAAAATAAAAGGTAAAAAAGAACATACAGTTAACGGTCAGGATGCCCACATGGGCTACAGTCTCCAGGTCAATTCTCTCTGTGGAATGAAGTTTAAAATTTAAATTAAAGACTTTACAGAAGTCTTTAATAAAGCTAAAAAGAAAGAAAAAATTCTCACTTAAAATACTTCTTATGGAATTAAACAGATTCTGAAGTCTCCTGTAATACATGCAAATGTTTTCCTAGAGTTCTTATTTCTAAACAGAAAGGCTTGAGTACTTCAATGATTCTGAGAAATCAATGATAACTATATTATCGTTGTTCTTTTATTATCATTGGTTTCCTATAGCAAACACTTTTTAAAATAGACTAAAGATACTTATAGCCATCATGTTCATTACTCTCTGTAGCAGACAAGAGGATGACACAGGAAGCGACTCCGTGATAAGCTCACGTTCTCGTTAAAAGAAGGAGACAAATATACTTGAAAACAACTCTTCCATTTGTGAAATATTTCATAAGGTTCTTCTGGTGATGAGGACCAAGACCAAAGCCCTGTATATAGCAGGCACCCCAACCTTATATAACTTTTTTTTTTCTCTTCTCTTTGTTTATTTATTCATTTGAGGCAGGGTCTCACGCTGTAGCCCTGGCTAGCCTGAAATTCATTATGCAGACTAGGCTAGACCCAAATTCAGAGATTCTCTAGCCTCTGCCTTTCAAGAGCTAGGATGAAAGGCACACACCACTAAGTCTGGCCCACAAATAACTTTAAAAATATTCTTTATGAATAATTTAAATGGGGCATATCATATGTATAGCATAAACTGAACTTTGTAAAATGATATACACAGGAGAAAAAGACCAAAATAGTAAATAAACCTCTCAGACATTTGTATTCTTTCTCATCATCAACCATTCCAATCAATCCCAGGTTTGCCTACTGCTGGGTACTACCCACTTACCATGTTGCTACTTCCTTCCTATGGGGGAGTGGATATAGGATTTGCTAAGACCTGCCAATCACCCAAGAACATGATGTACTGTTTTATGTGTTCTATGTAAACATTAGGCGTTTATGTTTGCTTTGTTAACTGTTAAACTTCATTTTTTGCATACCAAAGTACTACAAGAACTGCAATAGAACAAACTATGAAAACGAAACACTGGATTCACTGAAGAGACAGGAAGCTCTATGCTCAGTCCCTTCCTCTGGGAACTCAATGGGAAGGACTGGCTCAGAGACAGCTGCACACTGACCTTTCACCTAATCCTACACATGAACAAAGAGTCAGAAAACCTAGTGCCAACCAGCCTGGAGACTGCCGAGCTGACACAGTCAGAACATGGTAACCATACAAAATACCCTAAATCCACTGGGCAGCTAAACAGACTAGAAAATGCAGAAAATCCAAACTACTACATAGCTGTTTGGGGAAAGGATTACATTGGATAAGTATCTCACACCCAAAACAAAAAACTTCCAAATGGATAAACAAGAGCTGCAAACAGAAACTATAAACTCTAGTGGAAAATATAAGAATGCATTTAAAAACTTAACTGCAGGAAAGGTTTTCCAAATGAGACAAAAAATATTTATATATAAAATAGGCTACTTCATGTGTGTGAAGGAAGCAGCATAAATTTTAAATTTATAAATGGTATAAGACACATACATTACAAGACAAATTATGGGAAGAAAATGTTTGTAACAAATACCATAAAATGTTTTGCCAGGCAGTGGTGGTGAACACCTTTAAAATCAAGAACTCAGGAGGCAGAGACATGTGGATCTCTGTGAGTTTAAGACCAGTCTGGTCTACAGAGTGAGTTCCAGGACAGTTAGGGCTACACAGAGAAACTGTCTCATAAGTAAATAAATATATACATATATACATATACATATATATATATATATATATATATATATATAGAGAGAGAGAGAGAGAGAGAGATTGAATGAATGAGATGAGGATACTTTATGGATTTGAGGAGATAAGAAAGGAGATAAGAAACTAACATGCATGTTTTTTTTTTTGTTTTTTTTTTTTTTTTTTTTTTTTTTTTGGTTTTTCCGAGACAGGGTTTCTCTGCAGCTTTAGAGCCTATCCTGGAGCTAGCATTTTTAAAAATATTTTAAATATTATTTTTTTTAACTCAAAAGAGACCCTTAAAAGAAAGTAGACAGTGTTTGACTTAAGTGTTTGGTAGCAAACAGGCCGGCACATACATTGGTGTGAGATCCTCTTAGAAGCAACCAACAGCAATGTTTGATGTGGCCAACCTGACACCCCCAACTCATCCTTCTTGAGAAAAGTTGAATCTGGGGCCCTAATAACTGGGGAAATTCCACCTAGCTAAAGTGTCTGTAGCATATCACCTGCAACTTTATAAATGCTAATGGGTGTGATTTTTTTTCATAAATGCTCAAACACTAAACTGGGCTATTTTTAGATCTTATGTATTTCTATTAAGATCTTGAGGTCTAATAAATTACTAGTGCAATAAACTAAGATTACTCTAACCAATTAAAGATTTACTTTTTAAAAACTAATGGGCATTTAAGAGGTACCTAGGGGAAAACCACCACTACCAATTTGAGGACCAAAATATGACACCAAATACAACATATTATCGCATGGGCTACATATTACAGCATGAATTCCAGGCCAAACTATACTACTGTGACACTCTGCTTCAAAATAAATAAATTAAATGTAATGCAAAATAAATACATAAAATTTAAGTCAGGGATGAGACTTTTTGTGGCTTAATTTTAAACCATCCCATAAGAATACCAGACTACAGCATGTCCATTTCCATCACTGCTTAGATGAAAGAGTGGCAACATTTGCTTTCCTCATATGTCAATTATTTACTTGACAACAGCCCTTCACAACTCCCTAAAAGATTCCTAGTATTTCTAGAGCTAAAACAACTATTCTTTGTATCTTTCAACGACTAAGAAGCATAAATAAGAAATTCTAGCAATGCTTTCATCATGTGCTACCAATGCCAGGGACCTGATTATCCCTGACATGAACCACAATATATTCAGAGATTCCTCAAAACTGTTTAGGATTAGACAATTTTTTTAAATCTAACCATATATTCAGGCATAAACTGGAAATGAAAGCCTTACTTTTTTTAGGAATTTAATTATAGCTAAACAATCAGTAAAAGCTTACATGCACCAAATTACCAAAGAGCTAAAGATGATATCATGTTTATTGGAGAGGATCATCTGGGGGAATGGTGTTTCTGGGAATCAAACCCAGGGCCTTGCGCATGCCAGGCAAGCAGTCTACCGACTGAGCTACACCCCTAGCCCCCAAACACGATTTTGGAAATAGCACAACAGACTAATTCCCAGCCTGGGGTTTTATAATGTGCACATTTTACTACAATTTTTTTTAATTGAAAGAGATAGCCCCTATCCCAGAAGGTACAATGATGTGAACTTCTGGTCCTGACTATACATAGCCAGCAGAGACATTCAAAATCTTCTGGATTCAGTGTTAATAAATTTCAGTGAGCTTCCCAGTAGTAAAACACCATGTGGAAAGGCACTAGTCAGCAGCTGTCTTAGATGAAGCCTTAACACAAGCCAGCCCAGCTGCTATTGTACTAGCTGACAACAGATCTGAGCCAAACGAACCAGACCAAAAGAAATATCTAAGTGCAAATTTGCTAACCTATAAAATCATGCTTTAAATAAAATAGTGCTACATTAATCCACTAAATGTTGGAGTGCTTTGTTATGCAGCAAAAGCTAAATGATTTAACCATCTTCTCTCTACCTGCTCACTCGCAAACCACCTTAGTCCATAAAAAGCATTTCCCTTAGAAACCCAAGTGCAAATTCAACCAACACGGTTGCTAAACACCTGTGTTTGGGGTTTTCCCGCGACTTTTATCCCTACTTCCTGACCACCACAGAAGGTACAAACAAAGAAGACTTGTACATACTAGACATCAGCCCAGTGCCACACTTAGCATGAATGATTTTCATCAAATCCTTGCAGAATCTTTTGGAGGATTGTGACTCCTGCTTTGCAAATGAGACATTTGCCTGAGATTTTATAGCTCTGACAAGGACCGATGTGAACGTCCGTCATCAGGTTTTAAGCCTGGTGAGCTGTACCTCATATAGTGAGCTCTCTAAAAACAAAATGAAGATTCTTGGCATGTTAGCACTGCCATTAAGCTGGGTGAGGAAAGAGTGAGTGAACAGAATTTTCCCAGGACCCTTCTCTTTGAACCATTCTTTCAGCAACCTTGAGCTAGATGATCAAGTGCTGAGAAGCAGCCTGTCAGAGTTGAAAAGCAGAAGAGGATCACTCCCAGGTGATTAAAGGCTAGGCTGCCCTGTCCTCTCCCACTCCCAGGCCTTCAGCTGGTCAGAGGACGTTTTGTTTCAATGTGAACTAGAGTATTTTTTTCAGACGTATCATAGGAAATGAACACATTCAGATGAATGATAATACAGGAAACCTGAAGCCAGAGGAAGAATGGACTGGACAAACCATTAAAACAGCCACATCTTGCTTTGATTCTTTCATCCGATGCAGGACATCAATGTGCTCCTACACTATGGTGGCCTACTTCTCTGTAAGCCCCACTATTCGACTTAATGGACAACTTGTCTAAACGCAAAGGCAAGGGAGGGAAATGACGAGCACCTGTGCCTTGTCCCTGTCTTCCTTTGAAAAGTGTTACAGAAAAGCAAAAGATATGAGCCAAGCGTGTGTTATTAACTACACACAGGAAACTTACTCAGCAATAAAACTTGAGAGACTAAGGCTGGGAAGATGGCTAAGTTGGTAAAGTGCTTACTACAGAAGCGTGAAAACATGAGCTCAGATCCTCAGCACCCACATAAGAAAGATGGGTGCAGCAGCACCCATCACCAATCTGTACCCCAACACAGGAGAGGAGAACAGTCAGATCCCTGCAGCTCACTAGCCAGCTAGCTGAGTCAAACCCATGAGCTCAGTAAGTAAAAGTAGAGAGAAACCAGGGCAGAATCCTAGTGTTAACCTCTGGCCTATCTATGCGCTCGCGCGCGCGCACGCGCACGCACACGCACACGCACACACACACACACACACACAGAGCCAAGCATGTTTACATATATCAACGAAAGCTTATTATATATTATATAAAATGTATCAACTTATTATATGTACTATATATAACACTGATAAACACTGAAACATGGATAAACCTTGAAAGAATTATACAAAACAAAAATGCCAGACCAAAAGAGAAATCCATTGTCTGAATCCATTTACATTAAAGATCCAGAACAGGCAAATCTATAGAGACAGAAAGTAGATAAATGGTTGATTGTGGAAGGGGAAGAAGTAACTGACAATGGAATGAGTATTTCTTTGGAAGTGATCAAAACGTCTGGAATTTAGAAGTCATTATTCTTGTAATACTTTGTCAATATACTAAAAAGAAAATCTATAAAACTGAATGCTTTTTTAAATTTTTATGTATAAGTGCTCTATCTGCATCTACACCTTTACACCAGAAGAGGGCATCAGATCCCACTATAGATGAGCCATCATGTGGTTGCTGAGAATTGAACTCAGGACCTCTGAAAGAGCAGCAGCCAGTGCTATTAACCTATGAGCCATCTCTCCAGCCCCTAAAATGTATGCTTTAAAATGGTAAACTTTACAAATTATATCCCAGTTTAAAATAATAAAACTTTAAAAATTAAATACTGGTGGTGGTTGCAAAACTGCAAACATACTAAAAATCACTGTATACTCTAAATGAGAAAACTCCATAAATTTATGACCCATAAAATGGTACATAAACTATGTCAATAATTCAATCTTGAAATAAATCAACAAGACCTTCCTTCATGATGTGCTCTTATTCTAGGTTTCTAAGAACTATAAAATAATTCCAGGATGGGCATGCTAGAAATGAGTTTAACCAAAAATTGGAGCCTACATCTCCTTTGGAGTAACATCTATCAGACCTCAAACTTGATGACCCTTCCATCCCAAGCCCTCACTGTCAAACTAACTATCCCACAATGGTCAACCTAGCCTTTCCTTAATTCCCACAATAGTTGTTTTTATCTAAATAGTAATTAATTCTGCTCAAAGTAAGAAACTGGGCACAAGCCTACATTTTCTTCTGGGCTCCATGCATAAATATTTGCAGGACAAAACCTCCAGCAATGCCTCAGTGTTCCCCTGTTTTAAAATAATGTGTTGTAATGCAAACAGATCATAGTGGGTTTGATTTTCCTAAATCTAACATTTATTGTATGTGTGGTTTCTGGGTTTTGTTTTTGTTAAGGAGCATCTATGAGTTTCAGATGTATCAAGTCACTGAATCACATAAAGTCTATGTAACCATAAACTTTAAAATGTTCTTGAAACCACTAAGAACCACAGGTTGTGAGATGCCCCGGAGCCCAGAAAAACGTTCTTCCTAGTAAACAGCCTGAGCAGCTGCATCTGTATGATCTGACCTGCTTTCTAGACAATAGCTCGCAAGCCACCTTGATGCCAACAAGCTGCTTATGGATTACAAGAGAGATCTAGCATCTAGCTCCAAATTCCAAGGCCTCTCGACTAGAGCACTAGGGTCAGCCACCGGAAAAAGGATGATCCACACCTTGGTATTGCAAGAATCTCCTGAGACAGTGTCTCACCTTTCCAGCCAGAGTGTCTTTGAACACCCCCCTTAACAACGGTGTCAAGTTCAAACTTCACATGTGGGTCCTCAAAGTCCTTTGAAAAGCTGACCAATGCCCACATCTGCTTTGGCCAACCTCAACATTCAATATACACTGCCCACCTTTCTGGCTGTGCACCTGCCTGAAGTATTCTCTGCTGGCTGTCGTAATTAAAGTCTTGACCATTCTTCTCACAAACCCTTTAACCTTTGCTGTAACTCCCCAGCCTTTCATTGAGTTTTTGTGATCTTCTTATGCAGAGGGCCTCTCTCCTCAGCTAATCGCTACCAAGTGCCAGAATCTGGGTATGTTCTACACATGCGCAGGACTGGAAAGCACAGTGGCAGTACGTGCACTCTAGGTAGTGATACTGAGACACCATCCCACATTTTTAACCTATAAGTTCTTTGTCAGCAGCAAATGTTCCAGTTGGTCTCTGTACATTACAGTTGGGACACATAATAAATATCTAAGCCGGGTGGTGGTGGCGCACGCCTTTAATCCCAACACTCGGGAGGCAGAGGCAGGCGGATCTCTGAGTTTGAGGCCAGCCTGGTCTACAAGAGCTAGTTCCAGGACAGGCTCTAGAAACTACAGGGAAACCCTGTCTCGGGAAAAAAAAAAAAAAAAAAAAAGAAAGAAAAAAATATCTAGGAAATATCTCTTGGATCCCATTGGATAACCTTTTTAAACAAATACTGATATTGTCATTTCTTAGAAGAGACATAATTACAGAAAATCATCTACTTTCCCTTATAGATTGGAGAGTATATCTCCATTTCTTTCTAAGCAAGAGTATTAAGGCACTGGAGGTAGAGTACCATTGGACCAAGCTGATCTACGCGCACCTCTTACACCAACAGCCAAAGCCGAGCTTCTGGGTTCACTCTCCTTTCTTCTCACTACTATTGCAGCACTGCCCTCTTTGGGAAAATCTTGGCTCTCCTTTGACCAACATAACCACACTGGAGTAACTTATATTCCAAAAAAATACAGCCTCGAGGCCATCGCCCAGGTCACATGGAGACCTGGTCTTTCACATCCTCGCATGTGGTCTGGCTGGGCTCTCTGAATGAATATTCAGGCACCAAGAGTCTGTGTTTTCTGGCTCACCCCAAAGAAATGAAGAATGTTAATGGTTTCCAAAGATAAAAGTGAGCCCGACATGTGGACACAATAAGAGTAACTGCACAAACAATTAGGAGTTAGTCTCCACTCTGCAAGGATGACCTTGAGCTATCTGTGAAACTGTGAGAAAAGTCTAAGAGCCAGGATGTCTACTTTTCTATTGTAAAGCTCACCCAGGAGGGAGCGTCTCATAAAAAAGCTGTTCCCCGGGAGATTGCCTTTCAGGGATGGGAATGAAGGCGGCCAGTAATGAATGCCAGTGCTAAAATGAGGGTTAGAAGCCTCATAAAAGAAGAAGGCTCGAGGGACCCAAAGGCCGGCCTTCTTTAAATCTGCCATCTTGTGTACTGAATTGTTTAACTAGTTCTCAAAATAGCTATCATCTTATCATCTTATTGCCAGGGAATCAATCTCTCTCTCTCTCTCTCTCTCTCTCTCTCTCTCTCTCACTCTCTCTTTCCCTCTCTGAATAAATAAATAAATGCTTATTATAACACTTTCATCATTGAGCATTTAGACACTAAGTGTTATATATGTAGCACCTTATATTAATTAGTTTGGCAAAACTACAAAATAAAACTTTTTGTGCCCTATTTTTCTAAAAGTTTAAGAAACTGAGGGTCAAAAGGGGAACAGCCTCCCTAAGGAGGCCCCACCTAGGACACCAGAAATATACTTCAAGCCAAAGGCTGATTCCAAAAATCACTCCACGGTTTTTCTTTCATCCTCCCTCCTTCAGAAACACAGCAGCAATGCAAGTAAATGCTACAGCTTTTCACTCTGCTGCATGGAACAGCACAGCTATCCAGAACCTTCTGTGGTGCCAATTCAGAATGGCAGGTACATGCAAGCACTGAGTTCTCACTGGTGCGTTTTGAGGCAATCAGAAACTAGACAATGAAGCTCCTGTTGTAAAAGGGGTGCTGAGACACGTGCAGGGCTGACATGCTAATTACCACGGTTGCCAGTGCTACATCCAAGACAGACGGATGAGGACAATGCTTCATCGACTTCCTTCAGACAGCGCAGGTGGAAAGACATGGGCCGCAAGTCAAGAATCCCTCTCTTGCGCAGCTGACTGTGTGCCTGACAGTGCTGAAATGAGATCTTTTCAACAAGAGCCTGGCCTGTGGCTCTAAAGGAGGAAACAAAGCAACAACAGATGCCTCCGTCACAGAGCCTCCTGAACTTAGCCAGGCCGCTATGCTTTGGAGTTCTGTCTCAAAGAGGGGAGTGTAGCTATGGCTCTAGGGCAAGTCAGAATACTGGGAATTAAGTGCAAATTTTAAGAAGAAATCACCTGGCTCCCCTCAGTTCACAGGGTCTAACTGGAAAGGCCTGAGCCAAGGACGAGAACACAGCAAATACTATTTCACCCTCTACCTCCACCGCAAATCAGCCTGGAGAGGAGGAGAGAGCACTTTACATGCACGTCCCGGACAGGCGCCACCGAGCACTGAGAGAGAGAAGCACTGTTGTCAAGTCTTCAGCAGACAGGAATCCATTACCTTTCAGACCTGCTATGCTTAGACCTGTCATTTCCTCATACAGGGCAAAAGCACAAAACTGCTAAGCTACATGGTTGTACAGAACAGACCAATGCCTTTCTTTCAATTTTTTCTGTTATTGCTGTTTACTTTTGTCTCTGAAAATTCAAGTAGCAAAAATTGGTGGAGAATGGGCTATTTAAAGGCAATTAACAAATGAAGTTTACTAGATATAAATTCCTGTAACAAACAACTAGAAAACACGCACTCTTAGGTTGGCAAGATGACCCACTAGGTAAAGGTACTTGCTATGCAAGCCTGGTGACCTAAGCTGAATCCTCAGAACCTACAAGAGTTGTCCTCTGATTTCTACACACGGCTTACGGCACACACACACACACAGAGCTTTTAAACATTTTCAAAAGAAGAAAATACGATCTTGTTTAAGCACACAGAGACTATTTGACAAAAATCCACAACAAATATGCCAAGCCACAAATGTCTCAAAAAGTACCAAAGAACTATTACCATGTAGACCATGTTTTCAACCTCAATTCTCCGTAATTAAAATAGGCAGTTTTAAAATTTCACACGTGTAGTTTTAAAAAAAGAGAAAGTGATTCTGAATAATTCGCAGGCATAGTGGCACATGCTTATAATTACAGAATTCAAGAAGTAGAGGCGAGGGGGACTTTGAATTTGAGGCCAGCCTAGGTTACAAGGCAGGTTCCAGGCTGCTGGCAGGAGATACACAGTGAATGAAACTCTGTTTCTAACCAACAAAATGGTTATCTGAGGTTGGGATGCAGCTCCACCTGAAGCCTGCCTGAGCAGTGCGGTGAGGTCCCTGGAATCAATGCCTGGCACCACAGGGTGGACAGGAAGGAAACAAACAAAGACCACATGTACCACATAGATAAGGGAGCGATACTGAACTAGAGCTAAGGGAAAAGCTACTGGCAATCAGACTTGTAAGCAAGAAAATCAAACCACAAAAGAGCAAACAGGGTTACACTAGTTCTGTTACAAGGACCTCTAAAGCCAGAAGTAAAAAAACTTTAGTCTAAAGAGAGCCGTTAGGATCCTGTTTCACAATCAGACTCAATATTAAGATATTAGAAGGATTTTCTCTCAGGTGAGCAACAAGACAAGGACTGGCACTACTATTCAAACTGTACTAGAAATCTGCATGAACCAGAAAAAAAAGGGCACATGGATCAAAAAGGGAAAAAAACTGAATTTATAATTCACAGACAAGGCCTTCTCTGTAAAAAATAAAAAAGGAAACTTACAAATTTCAAATCTCATAGGATAATGAATAAAACAACCCACCGAAAAACATCAACAAATCATCTATAAAAAAAAATAAAAAAATAAGACCCCAGCATTGAAAACAGAAGATCTGGAGCCCAGTGAAAAGACACTTGCTACAAGCCTCATGTCAATGCCCAGATCCACATGGTGGGGAAGAGAGCCAACTACCCCAGTTTGTCCTGACTTCCACATGTGTGCATGTACACACGTACACATAATCAACAAAAAGATAATTTTTGAAAATAAATTTAGTAGCTTGATAAACTATTTTAATGTGGTAGGCTGGCTGAGGAGGCAGCTCAATCAGTTAAGTGCTTGCCAAGCAAGTACAAGAACCTGAACTGAATCCCTGGAACTCACATAAAACAGCCAGGCACTGTGCAGGCCTATGACCCCAGGAGAGACTACAGAATCCCCGGGCTCAGTGACCAACCAGCCTGGCCTACTGGCTGAATTCTAGGCCAATGAGAGAATCAGTCTTAAAAAAAAACAAGATGGGGCTGGAGAGATGGCTCAACAGTTAAGAGCATGTTCTGTTCTTTCAGAGGATCCATGTTTGGTCCTTATCAATCACCTGTACCTCCAGCTCCAGGGGATCCAAGTTGCTGACTTCCTGGGGCATCTGTACAAGTGTACATACCCACATATATACACTTAATTTCAAATACTAAAAATAAAATATTTTTGAAAGAAAAATCAAGGTAGAGAGCTCCTGAGAAACAGTACCTGAGGTTGACCTCTGACCTACACACGAGCAAACACACACAGACGAACTGCTAGGCATGAGAGTACACACCCGCAGTTGCAATGCTCACAAGGTCTGAAGCAGGAGGATTGAAAGCTGACACCAGCATGAGCTATATAAAAAGGCCTCCTCAAAATAAATAAATAAATAAATAAAAATACAGACAGACACACACACGCACATACAGATACAGAGCATGTCTGTGAATAAAGTTTCTACAGATATGACAGATAAACCAAGTAACTGTTTGTTGACAGAATTACTACTGAAGAGACAGTAACTCTGCCTGACTAAATAAACTATGCATTCAGAGCAATCAAGTAAAATCCCGGTGGTATACTGCAAAATTTGATACACTTATCCTGATACTGACATGAGATTTTTCAAGGAGCAATCTGTACTGTAAAGAAAAGTAGGAAGGCCCGCCTGGTCTACAAGAGCTAGTTCCAGGACAGGCTCTAGAAACTACAGGGAAACCCTGTCTCGAGAAACAAAACAACAACAACAAAAAAAAAGTAAGAAAGAACAAGAAATCTATTTTAGATAATGGGCACAGAATACATGGAAAGGTGACTGGAACACACAATTAGATGTAGTGGAGAAATAAGGTTTTCAAATGGAAAGAACAGAGCAGATGACTATAGCTCACAGTATAAACAAAAGAAACTCATGATATATAAAGAACATCTGTGAACAGTAAAACTTTACAACTACTGTTGAAACATATACTAACTTTAAGATATCTAGGTAAAAAGACATTTCTTAAAGAACACAAAAATTATACAGTATAAAAATTCAGAACAATCTGATGTCATGAAAACTACACTTATTAAGAATGGTTGCCAAGCTAAGAGCAAGAGCCATGAGCTAGGGTAAAATAATTACACTGCACAATCCATATGCCAAAAAAGTCAGTATCCAAATACAAAGAAATTCTGCAAATCAGTGAAAGGTTACTCAAGACCCTTTTGCAGTAAATATAAACATAAGCCAGATTAAAATGAGGTGCCGTGCGCCTCAGCACTGCACACCCGCATGCAAAAGGCCAGAGGTTCCAGCCGCTGCACTTCCAAAACCAAAACCAGGATATACCAAACAACAAATGGCTATAAAATATCTTTAACACTTGTTTTTATACATAGTATAACTCCCCCCAAAATCAGTTCTGCACGAGCTGTTTTGTTTTGAAATTTTATTCCATTATTTGGTTGGGACCACGTAGACTGATGCTATTTTAAAAGTTTATGTGTGGCACCATGCTGAAGAATGACAGGACCAATTCCAACCAGAGCCTGCAAGAGACCTCGGAGGGAAAGACACTGTGCTGAGGTGCGCTGGCTGACTCAGACTTCAGCTCTGCCAAGTATCCAATCTCCTAACTAAATGAAATAAAGGCAACACCCTAGTGTTGCTGTGGTAACTCCAAATAGACTGAAAATAAAGGTGAGAAGGGAGAGATGGCCGAACAGTTAACAGCACTGGCTTCCAGAGGAATAAGGTTCAACTCTCAGCACCTACGTGGTAGTTCAAAGTAACTACAGTTCCAAGAGATTCAATAACCTTTTCTGATTCCTGCAGGCACTAGGCATACATGTGTACACAGACATACATACAGAGACAAAACACCAAAACACATAAAATTATATATGTATACATATACATATATGTGTGTATATATACATATACACATATGTTATATGTGTATATATACATATATATGTATGTATATGTATGTATATATGTGTGTATATATATACATACTTAAAGGTACATATATAATATCCTTGATCCAAAAAGAAAGGATATCAGTTAGCATGACAGCATGAATGGGAACAAAATTTCAATTCATAGCCTATTACAGAGCTCCCTCTGCTGGCACAGAGGAAGTACAACAATTCCAACACTGAAGTCACACAGGAATTTGACCTTGACTTTTGGCAGCAAGAGAAATTCTACTAGAATCCTCATTTTAAAATAACAGGTGAGTTTTCCCTGCCCTGCATGTATTCTACAAGCTAACAAGAATTACCAATATGTTTTCAGACAACTACAATTAGCTAACGTCCTCTCTCTTCAGATTTCGACTAAGGACCGGGACTGTACCTAATGTTTTTGTATATACAGTATTTTATCTATAAAAATCATGTTGAAAAAAATTCTTGAATATAATTTATCTATTATTTTTAATTATTTTCTTGGGCCTGTTTACTAATAGTGGAATTTACTGGGTCAATGGTTTGCCCTTTTTTTTGTTTTGTTTTGTATATATTTTTTTTGTTTTGTTTTGTTTTGTTTTTGAGATAGGGTTTCTCGTATAGCTTTGGAGCCTGTTCAAGAACTCGCTCTGTAGATCAGGCTGATCTTGAACTCACAGAGATCTACCTGTCTCTGCCTCCCAAGTGCTGGGATTTAAGGCATGCACCATCACCACCCGGCTTGACCTTTTCTTTTAAGATTTATTTTTAATTATGCGTACATAGCAATAGGTCTATTTATGTGTGAGTACAGGTGTCTGCAACATCCAAAAAGGCTACTGATCCCATGAAGCTGGAGTTACAAGTGGTTAAGAAGCACTTGATATGGGTGCTGGGAACTGAACTCAGGTCCTCTGGAAGAACAGAAAATGCTTTTAGGGGCTGGAGAGATGGCTCAGCGGTTAAGAGCATTGTCTGCTCTTCCAAAGGTCCTGAGTTCAATTCCCAGCAACCACATGGTGGCTCACAACCATCTGTAATGAGGTCCGGTGCCCTAAATAGAAAATGCTTTTAACTGCAGGGTGATCTCTCCAGCCCCAGATTTGAACTTTTTAAAAGCCTGATACACAAGGCATTCCAGAAGTTTTATCAATTTATAAATCTACCAATAAATAACATTAACACTCCTTTACAGCCTCAGAGATAATGAATCTGAGCTCCTAACCAGACAAAGAGAACTATTTTGCCTTTGAAAACAAGACGTTAGTGGTTGCCATGCAAACCGTAACCTGAAAGGTGAGGAGCAGAAGAGACATGTGGGAAGACTGCCCTGTAAATGTCCCTCTCAACCACAAGAAGCTACCTGAGCTCCTCAACTCACCAAGCTCTTGGTGAGGCTCTTGTGTAAAGTGCTCCCGATCTCTGCCAGAGTACTTCCACCTGCCTGCCTGCTGCCAAGCTTGCAGCTGCTCTATAAGGAGCCCCAGCACTAGTTAAATACCCTCTATTGTACTTTGACAACACTCTCAGCTTATCCCGGTATTAGAACTCATTTCATTCACTAAGCTTGGCAGCATCTGGGATCAACTAAGAGATACAACAGTGAGTCAGTTTGTGAGGGCATTTACGAAAAGGACTGACTGAAGGGGATGGCACCACCCGACAGCCCAACACAGAAAGGTCTGAGGGGAAAGCAGTCTTCTTGTCAGCCTGTCTCTGCTTCTCACTGGCACACCCGTCCGTCCGTCCCCGCTGCTGCTGCAGTCACTATCACTGCCATCCCTCACCGGCATCAGACTCCAGTTTCTTGGGTTTTTCAACATGGACTAAAGACCAACAGGTCTCAGGACCAGCCTGGGACTGTAGTGACATCCAGCTTTGGGAACTGTGCACCATCCAGTTCCCCACCTCTCCAGTCTGCAGCCAACCACTGCTGGACCATCCGGATCCTTCAGGGAAGCCATTGCAGTAGGGCCCCTCCGCTTAGATTTAAAGCCCCAGGTCTGCTTGGTCATCTTTTTATTTTTCTAATTGTGCCCCCTCCCTAGAGATCAAACCCAGTGTTCTACTAGCCAACAAACTTCCTCTGTGGACAGGAGCAGACAGAGGATAGTTTAGGCCTTGGAGGCAGCAGCCTTTCAGTACAGAGGCCCCAAAGCAGCGGAACGGCTGTGGCTGTGCTGCAGCTGAGCCTTACCACCAAAAGCAGGGAGCCAACTAGATGGGCCTAGGGGCTGGTTTGCTGTTCCCTGGGTTACAAGAAAGACTTAAATACTCTAAGTGGAGGCTGAGGTGAGCTCAGCAGTAGACTAGCACATGTGGAGCCCAAAACTGGACCCCTAGCATGGGGTGGAGAGTTAAAGGGAAGAAAAGAAGATAACCAACAAGACCCAGGTCTTTAAACGGATGCAAAGTTTAGGCTAAATTGAACCTATCCTCCTCAGTCAATATTTTGTACTCTTAAATTATTCCCTCTGTAAGTTGGCCTATAAGCTCAGGTACTAAAAGGGAGCGTGCAAGACTCTTAAGTCAGGAGCCGAACACAGAAATGAGGCCAGTCACAGGAAGGATCAGGCAGGAAAGAGGAAGGCAAACCCAGGTCTGTGGCACACATCTATAATCCTAGCTCCTTGGGAGGCTTAGGCGAGAGAAGCACTAGGAAGAGTTCAGCAGCCTGGACCCCGTTCTGTTTCACTTGGCAGCCCGAGTGCCCTTTCCCTGCACCTGCTGTTCGCATGAGCCCTCTCTGCAAAATGCACCAAGCAACCTGCTAGCAACTTAGACCCCCATCTGACCAGGGTACACACACCCTGAGCGATGGAATAGGTTTCTCCTCCCCTTGACAACCATCAAACTTAGACAAACACTATGCAGCCATATTTTTCTCATGTCCAAGCACAAGACAAGAAAAGGCAAATCTGGCCTGCACTAGTTTTAGATTCATGCACAGCCAGGCACAAGTGTGTCCTCAAATGAACTTTTAGGGAGGCAGGACTCCCCTATAACTCAGCTGCATTAGAGAAAGACACATGCACAGTAGGGGGAAATGATCATATAAACGAATCTATCAATCATAACAGAACCACCCAAACTACTTCCCTAGAAACCAGGCCCTCCTTCCTCTAGGCTCCCACAGAAAGAAGCCTCAGGCAGTAACTGCCTTCTACAGCCTACTGCTCTCCTGCAGTGTATTCTGACCTGTGCCTTCTAGGACCTACCGCTCTCCTGCAGTGTATTCTGACCTGTGCTCTGCCTACATAGCGGCCATGCTACTCTGCAATCTATGTGGGTTTTTATCTCATTCTTGAATACAACGGCAAAAGCCTGGAGACACCAGGCCTAGACTCTGACCACAGGTAACAGCTTGAGTCCAGAAGTTTGAGAGAAAGAAAACCAGGCAACATGCAAGACCCTGTCTCAAAAGACAGAGCAGTGGTAGGGGTGTAGTTCAGTGGCAGAGTGCTTACCTAGCATGTGTCAGGGTCAGGGGTTTAATAACCAGCAGAGAAAGTAAAAGGGGGAGATAAGGAAAGTAGGGGAGGAAGGAAAGGAGAAAGAAGAAAAGAAACAGCAGGGATGGGGGAGGATTCTTTTGAGGAGATGTGACAGGATTTTTAAGCCTGCTCAATCATCTTTGACTGACTGTCTTGGTTAAACAGACACTATCATGAAAATGGATTGTAGATATGTACAGCACTTCAAATTTCACTACTAACGGAGATGAATTATGTATGAAAACAACGTATATGCCCTCTCCTTCAGGAGAACCCTTCAGTGACAATGGCCAGTGAGAGAATAGCCACTGGGGTTCAAAAGCAAATCCCTTCCACAGCCCCTGTTCCTCACAGTCCTCCAAACACAACCTACTGAGCAAATCTCTTCCAGTAAGGCACTTAGCTATGGCAACAAAAGACTAAGACCACATGAGCCAGGAGAACCTATATCTGGATCAGTTAGGTGACAGAGCCTCACTTTTCATCGTTCCTTCCTCTTCCTCATCCTCCGTGTTGATCACCATGGTGCCCAGCTGTGATGGCAATGTGTCATTGTGCTCAATCATTGTGTTGGCTCCATCACTCATTGTACTGGCTACTCGGACAGTGCCCATCTCATCCCCAGTGGCTCGAACCATTGTGCCAGAATCCATTTCATCTTCCTCCTGCAAATGAACAAAAAAACTCAACCTGGAGCTAATTGTTTAAAAGATTTTAAATTTTCTCAACTATTGTTACTCGTCTTGATGCAAAAATTTTCCTGGATTTGATACTTCTCCAGGCTCTATACATACCTTAGAAACTGAGAAGCACGTATTTAACCAGAGATGATCCCAAAGCTACCATGTGACAACTGCGTATCTACCCTAAAGGACCTTCTTCCCTTCCTTCTCATTCGACTTCCAGCACAGACACAAGTACCCCTGGAATCTAAAAGGTTGTGAGTGATTCCAGAATAAAGCATGAAAATTTTAAAAGAGCTTGGGAAAACCAAGCCTCCCTCTAAAAAAGATAAACTAGGGGAAAAATATGGGGGCAAAATAGTCAAACGTAAGTGTCTTAAGTGACACTGAGTAACAAGCAAGCACAGACCCATCCGGGGTCCAGCAACACTGAATGAGACCTGGGACAAAGTGCTGGGCATCATGACCTAACAGGCAGTCACTCCTGAAGCCACCACAACGCCTGCCACTCACTGAGTTTTCGTCATCATCCTGGTCCACTTCCCGCTGCTGAGCTTCCTGGCGCTTCAGTTTCACATCCATGGCTTCGTTGATTAAGTCTCGCAATATCGACACTCCTTTGGCACTCTTGACAAATGGGTGCTTAAGTAAAACAGAGAACAAGAGATGCAAGTTTATTTTCAAACAGTGTATGGCACGTGGTAGAAATCTGGCCACATTTGTCATATGAATCAGTGGTCTAATTTTTCTCTTCACCCCTAGAGCAACTAAGCCACACCCACTTCATGACTCTAAGGAGACAGATGGCCATTTGGACCTGTGCCATTGCTGTCTGTCTCACCTTGAGGTCGTTTTTTTCTTTATTTCATTGAAAGGGTCAGTCTCCACTACATCAGTCCCAATGTCTGAATTCAGGATGCAGACCTGGAGCAGGCACTTTTACTTTCCGAGACCTTACCAGCCCCATCTTATGTTTTTCCTGCCTTTGTGGAGCAACAAGAAACCCTGGCAGCTAAAGTTACATAGAGAAATTCTTTGCAGGAGTTGCCTATATATCCAAACTTAGTCTGGTAGTAACCCATGTTTCCTCCTTGCTTCCCACCACCAACAGGGCAAAGGTTTCCAAGCCTTTGTTAAGTACTCTAAAGACTGGAAGGATGCTTCAGCACGTGGTGGGACAGCAGAACAGAGGCTCCCACAAACCTGTCGTCATTATTTCATCTGGGCAGGTTGGCAACACCCTTAGAAGAGCAAGAACGCCACATCACATCGTTCTCTGTACTTCAAGTATTCAAGGTCATTTCCTTCCACTCTTCCCGGACACACACACACATCTGGCCTATTATGACTTGACACCAGTGGAGAAATGTTTCTGAGCTTCTTACTGCTCTTAATTCTAAATTCATTCGTGACACATTTCCTTTTGTTACCACTATGTTCTTCAAGTTAAATATTTTCTACATTCTTCTATTCAATAGTTTTAAACTTCCCTGGCAGCACGGAATGTCTTATACCTCATTCCTACGTCCAAGCCAGTGACTTAGCAGTGTGAGACAGCACAGAGACATGACGCATACCTGTAGGAGCTGAGTGGCTGTAGCTCTCTGATCAGGGCTTTTTACCAGACACTGCTTCACAAAATCCATGAAGTTGTCTGACCACAGCTCTGGCTTACGGAATGTGGGAGGAGGGTTTGTAGGAATCATGAATATTGCCTAGTTTAAAAAAATAAAATGAAATGAAAATGACAGTCCAATACAAACAACCACATCTGTTTGGTAAGATGACTTTCTACTTAGCCAAACATAAAGCGTGTCCACATGGAGTACAGAGACCAGAGACCTGCTCTTCTTCCCCTTCCCTCCCTCGCTCACCTGCAGTCCTGTTCTAAACCTAATGATGCTCCTCAAAAAGAAAACCCACTTTTTCCTTGTGTGTGTGTATGTGTGTGGTAGTAATGTACATGTTCACACAGGTATGAGTACAAGCACATGTGCGTGCATGTGTGCATGCATACATGGAGATCAAGGACCAACCTCAAGTGTCACTTCTGAGGGGCCGGTAGCTCAGTGGGGCCTCACATAAATGAGACACTAAGTTCAATCCCCACTAGTAACAAAATAACAAGAGTGCAGCTCCTCAGGAACCATCCATCTTGTTTTTGAGTCTCACTGGGACCAGGAACTCAATGGTTAGGTTAGGCAGGCCAGCCAGCCATGGAGCCCTAGGAATCTGCCTGACTTTCTCTCCCAGCGCTAGGATTATAAACACACATCATCACACACAGCTTTTCATACAGATGCTAGAGAATGAACTCAGGTCCTCAGGTTTGCAAGGCAAACACTTTACCAAGTGAGCCATCTCTTCAGCCTCATACAAGTTTGGGATAACAATATCAAGTGGGTTTCAAGTGAAAAGACACCACCTGTGAGCACCTGCACCTGAAGACCTCCAGCCCCATGGCTGTTAAACCCTCCTCCTTCAAAGTCACCAATGCATGTCAGCGATGACTCTAAGAACATCAACAAAGTCTCGAAAGTCACAAGGGAGCTATCAGCCTCAAGCCAAACCAAAAGATATTTGTTAATCTTCATTGGTTTTTCTTTTCTTTTTTGGTTTTTTCGAGACAGGGTTTCTGTGTGAAGCTTTGGTACCTGTCCTGGAACTCACACTGTAGACTCAGAAATCTGCCTGCCTCTGCCTCCCGAGTGCTGGGGTTAAAGGAGTGCACCACCACTGTCCAACTAATCTTTGTTTTTTTAATCATGTGTGAAGGTGTGAGTGTGGGGGTGAGGAGAAAGAGAGTGTATGTGTGTGGTACTGGGGGTTGAATGCGGGGCCTGGGGATGACAGGCAGGAGCTCTGCCGCTATCTTTCCAGCCCCTCAAATCCTCACTCTGCAGAAAAGAGAAACTAAAAATCAAGCTATTATAGTAAAGCACAATCAAATTCTACTTTACAAAGTCTGGGGTTATTACTAAGAGCTGGAGAGACTGCTCAGTGGTTAATATCATATTCTGCTCTTCCAGAGGGGCTGATCAGCTCCCAGCAGCCATGTCAGGCAGTTCACAGCCACTTACAACTCCAGCTTCAGGGACTCTGACATCCTCTTCTGGCCTCCAGGGTACCACATAATTAAATAATAAATCTTTCTTTATAAAGACTACTAATTGTTGAAATTTAAATGATGGAAACCCCTACTTTATGAAAGATAAAACTCTGCATTATACAATTTAAGCTGTATTTTTAAATCTAAAAGAATGACCACATAAACTCCCCCCTCCTTGACTCTTCAGTCCCACAAAAAAAAAAAAAAAAAAAAAAGGGAAGGAATTTGTCTTTGGGCATACAAAACTTTTTAAAAATAGCTCAAGTCTTTTAGTGAACGAATGAGTTAATTAAAGACAAGGAAAAACCGGTGTGGGGGTAAAGAAGGCTGTGGAGCCTCTGGGACTAGCCGGGCGGGGGTGGGAGGGGGGCTTTCAAGAGAGCTGTGTGTTCTTGGAATAAGTAAAGCCTGGGAACTTCTTAGGGTATCAGCACTGAGAAAGGTGGGGGGAGGCGCAGCCTGTGAGTCATAATGCCGTACGTAAGTGGGCACAGGATGCAGGCTGGAGAGAACACAGGCACCTGATAGAGTCTGAGGATTCACAAACCAAAACAGCTACAGAGATCAAGCATGAAAAAGGCAATCTGTGAAGCAATGAGTGATTGATGCCTTCAGTGCAACTGAAGAAGACACTGCACTAGGTGGTGTCTGACACCGGGCGACCCGAGGGGGAGCCACGGAATATGATTCAATGGAGAGCTAAAGATGTAGCTGCCTAAGCTATTAAAGGTGTATGTAATGTATATAATATGTAAGTCAATCTACACATTTCTATCGTTTATGTCCTTCAAGGAGAATATCAAGACACACACTCTAGAATGCAGAATGGACTAGATTCAGATTAATGACTGATTCAGATTTAATGCCAGGAAATATCACCTATGTTAGCATTTATCATGGTATAAAATCAGCTCACTTCTTGTTTGGAATATAACCAAGGAAGCTGCACTAACTTTCTATTGATAACCAGTAACTGATCATCCACCCGGCTGTTTCCTTACCCGCATTGGATGGATATCAGCATATGGGGGCTTGCCTTCAGCCATTTCTATGGCAGTTATTCCCAGAGACCAGATGTCTGCCACGCAGTTGTACCCAATTTCCTGAATGACTTCAGGAGCCATCCAAAATGGTGTTCCTATCACTGTATTCCTCTTTGCCATCGTATCCTAAAATGAAAAGGGAAGACCAACACGAAGCATGAAAACTACTGAGAAAAAAAGAAAACAGTTTGAAAATTAAAAAATGCTTTGCTTATGCCCTGTAGTACAAGAGTGGCACAAACATGAAACTGACCGATTAGTTTTTGCTAAAATTTAATTAAGGCTCACTCCATGAGATGGAACCCATACCTAATACTGTTAATGAGGCCAAGAACCTGAGGCTAGATTCTAGACAGGACATTAGCCCTCATTTCTTTTATTCTGCTAAATGGACACAGCAATAAAACAACTCCTAATGGCATTGCTACTCCCACAGATCAGTGCATCACTAGACCATCGCCAGAGAAGCTCCTGCAACTAACAGAGATCCACCACAACTAGACAACATTCAAAAGTTGGGAAAATGGCCCACCCCGGCCAAGAAACTATTTGCGATTGGCAGCTGCAGAGAGAAGGAAAGTCAGTTTCCTTCAATGCAGTGACACTGAGTCTATCATCCACACTCAGGGCAGGCCTCGCGCTCAGGAGTAGCTGCTGGTCAACACTAACTGGACTCCACGGTTTCTAATGCTTTTGTTTCTTTGTTTTCTTTCTTTCGTTTTTAAGATAGAGAAAAGAAGAAGTGGTAGTAGTAGTTGGGTGGGTATGGAGGTGGAAGAGGACCTAGAATGGTGTGGGACAATTGTCTGTATTCTGTCAATTATATTTTAAATAAATGCTGATTGGTCAGTAGCCAGGCAGGAAGTATAGGCAGGACAACCAGACAGGAAGTAGAGGTGGGTCAATGAGAACAGGAGAATTCTGGGAAGAGGAAAACTTGGCCCACAGTCCTGGCCCAAACACAGAAGAAACAAGATGTGACTGCCTCGCTGAAAAAGGTACTGAGCTATGTGGCTAACATAGACAAGAATAATGGGCTAATATAAGTTATAAGAGTTAACAAGAAGCCTGAGCTAATGGGCCAATCAGTTTATAACTAATGTGGACCTCTGTGTGATTTCTTTGGGACTTAATGATTGTGGGAACTGGGCAGGACAGAAAAACTCAGTCAACACTAGAAGGAATTAGAAAAGGGGAAAATATGATTAAAATATATTGTTAAAAGTCTGAAGGATCAAATAAAAACATTTTTAAAAAATGCCTTATACTTGAAACATATCTAAAAGCAATACCCGAGGCATAATGATACACATCACTAAAGAAAGCTAGGACTATTACATAGAGAAACCCTGTCTTAAGAAAAAAAAAGAAAAGAAAAGGAGAAGAAGATGAAGAAGAAGAAGAAGAAGAAGAAGAAGAAGAATTCAAATGGCTAAGAACCATAAAGTTTCCCAATCAATTAATTAAAATACAAAGTTATTAAAATTAATAAATTTAAAACAGTACACATAAAAACATAGGAAATCAGCAACTAAAACACAAGACTACCAGAACATGAGATGATACAACGTCACAGACAAACTGCAATATTTAGTAAACTTTTAAATATCCACACCTTTCTATTCAAGAATCTTTCTGGAAATTTGCCTTACACTCAAGTACCCCAAAACACATTCACAAGATTGTAGATGTCTGTAATAGGTGAAGAAGGACCAATTAAAATGACTATCAACCCTATAATTCCAGCTACTCAGGACGGCCACTGAGCAAAGGAGTCCAAGATCGGGTAGACAACACTGTAAGACCACCCCATCTCAATAAATAATTTTTTTTTAAATCACCACAAAGGTACCTAACACTCGTAACCTGAGACATTGGGGAGCTGAGGTAAGAAGATCACTGAGAAGTCAAAGTCAACCTGAACTACACATGAGCTCCAGAATGGCAAGGGCTGTAGAATGAAACCTAGTCTCAAAAACATAAATAAGTAAAGCCAGCCATGGTATCACAAGCCTTTAATCCCAGCAGGAATTTAATCCCAAAGGAAGAGGCAAATGGATCCTTGTGCGTTCAAGGTCATCTTGGTCTATACATCAAGTTCCAGGACAGCAGGATTACCTAATGAGACCCTGACTCAAAAAAGAAAAATAAGTATTACAATAGATATTCATATACTGAAATGCTTACTAAAAGCTCTCTTAGAGGCAGGTGTGGTGAACACTTACTTATAATCCAAGCACATGGGAGACAGGCAGGAGGATCTTAATTTTGAGGCTAGAGAGGACGACATAGTAAGTCCTATTTCAAACAGAAATAGGATGGAAAAAGTGTAAGATATTATAGCATCAAAAAAGTGCTTCTAAAATAGTGAATAACACAACTTTATTTCTATGGAAACAAAATAATCATAACAATGCAACACCAGTAAAAAGGAATGCCCTGCCTGGCAGAAAAGCAGCCTAGAGCAATAAACACTATTAATAACAGTCGCATCTAGGAGGAAGAATTAGTCATTTGTCTTGTCTTGTAGACTGATGTAACACTCCCTTGGTTTATAAGTGCAATTAGAAAAATCCCTTTAAAGCTTAGATATAAAAATGGTACCAAGTTTGACCTGTGGCCTGAAAATGGATATGTGGTCACAGTACTACACTAATAAGCACGTGCGCTTTCCCAGAATGGCTTGGGAATACAAAAAGCCTTGCTACAACTGATGCACCTTAGGAATAGGACTTCCAATCACAAGCAAAGACGCAAAAGAGCTTCCCTATTCCCACACTCCTGAAGTGTGTGTGACTTGAAAGCAATGACAGGTGGCACTTCTGAACTAATCTCACACTGTCCACTATATTTTAAAAAAAAAACAAAAACAAAAAAAGGGGGCTCTCAGTGGTTAAGAGCACTGGCTGCTCTTCCAGAGGGCTTGGGTTCAATTCCCAGCACCCATATGACAGCTCAAAACTGTCCAGTTGCAGAGGATACAAAACTCTCATGCAGATATACATGTAGGGAAAACACTAATGTACATGAAATAAAAATAAATTAATTAAATTTTAAAAAAAACCAACAAAGGAAACAACTTGGGCCTAATCATTTCCTTAGCTCTGAAGCCTTGAACTTACCAGAATGTTTTAAAATGATAATACTCAAACTTGTTTACACTAGATTATTTCAACCAGAAATAGATACTCACATAATGGAAAATGTTTTGAAAATTAAGTGACCTGTGTATCCTAAACTCCAATTAGATCTAAGTTAAAGAGTTAATAAGAACAAGAGAACAACAGAGAGCAATTTTGGCACACAATCAAAAGCCGGTCAGATCCATATTCCAGGACAACTTAAATAAAAATGCTTCCAAACTAGTAGGCAAAGAACAGAATATCCCAAAACAACAAAGCACTGGCAAAATGTGGTGGTGTACGCCTTTAACCCCAGCATTTGGGGGTAGAGGCAGGCAGATCTCTTTGAGTTCAAGGCCAACCTGGTCTATATATCAAAGTTCTAGACCAGCCAGTACTACATAATGACACCCTATTAAAATCTAGGTAGCCATGTGTAAAACTCTAAACTTAAATTCCTACTTTATGCTTTCACCAAATAAATTAATCCTCAAATATAAAACACAAAACCTAGAGGAATCCTGAAAGCACAGACAAACTGCCTTATGATGCTGGAACAGAACACCAAAGACAAAAATCCAAAGCCAGGCAGGGGTGAGAGTGGGGGTTCTACATAAAATTCAGAAAGTAAGGGGCAGGAGAGATAGCTCAGTGGGTCAGAGCATTCCCTGGTCTTCTGGAGGTCCTGAATTTGACTCCCAGCACCCATGTGGAGTGGTTCACAACCACCTATAACTCCAGTGCCTCCTTCTGGCCTCCACAGGCACCCACACTCACACACAAAAATAAATATTTAAAATACAAATTTGAGACTTCTGTGTTTTTTAAACCCATACCAAAGTAGAAGACAACGAGCAAAGGGAGCCATTTCAACCATAGCAAAGGAGTTAACAATTTAACAATGTCTTAGTTCTGGGTTTACCCTTCTAACAAATTTGTGTGTGTGTGTGTGTGTGTGTGTGTGTGTGTGTGTGTGTGTGTGTGTGTTTATTTGTGTGTGTGTGTGTTCACCCTTCTAAAAAACTTATTAGTGCCGGGGGGGTGTATTCACGCTTCTAATAAACTTAAGTGTGTGGTCTGTGTGTGAGTGTGTGTGTGTGTCTGTCTGTGTGTGTGTGAGAGAGAGAGAGACAGAGAGAGAGAGAGACAGAGAGAGAGACAGAGAGAGACAGAGAGAGAGAGAATATGTGTGCACACACACGCATCCAAGGGATGGAATTCAGACTGTCAGACTTGTAACCTTGTGCTTTTACCACCTGACCCATCTCTTGTGACCAATAAATACATTTTTTTCAATGGGTATTAGTTCACACTTGTGATGTGGGTTCCCCTCTGTATGCTATGAATATGTTTTATTACCATCGGTTAATAAAGAAGCTATTTTGGCCCATGGCAGGGCAGAATATAGCCAGACTGGAAGAGATATAGAGAGAGAGTAGGCAGAGTCAGGAGATGCCATGTAGCTGCCAAAGGAACCTTAGCAGTAGGCCACACCCTCAGGGTGATGCAAAGATTAATAGAAATGGGTTAACTGAAGATATAAGAGCTAGCTAGGAATACGCCTAAGCTATTGGCCAAACAGTGTTATAATTAATATAGTTTCCGTGTGATTATTCACGTCTGGCCAGGAACGAAAGTGCAGTCTCCGCTTACACACTTGTAATCCAAATGCCCTCAAAAGATTGAGGCAGAAAGACTGTCACAATTTCAAGACCAGGCAGCAGTGAATTCCAGGCCAACCTTAGCTACAGGATGAGACTGTGCCTAAGAAGGTGGGAAGAAAGCCCAGAATGATGATGCACACACGTGGATGGCAGAGGCAAGAGTATATGTGAGTTTGAGGTCAGCCTGTTTTACACAGCAAGCTCCAGGCCAACCAGGGCTACAGTAAGACCACATATTCAAAAAGAAAAAAACATAAAGGATATTATCCTAAGGACAAAACCAAAGAAATGCTTTAAAACGCAAGCATCCTGATGTTTAGCACAGAAGGGTCTTGTGGTGGTAGGAACTATGAAAACAACATCAGCAAGCACCCAGTGTACAAAAGGAGGAGTTGTTCAAGGAATCATGGCACATTCACACATGAAAACCCAAACTGCACCAGAAACTGAGCGAGAACCAATCATGTGTTGCTAACTATAGAGGCTGAGGCAGAGGGATGGAGTCTAAGGCCAGCCTGGGCTAAAGAAGACTATCTCCAAAGCAGAAAAAGAAACTAAATACAGATTTTTTTTTTTAAAAGATGACAGACGTGACAAATACATCTTATTTTCACTTCTTCCCAGAACCATCTGAAAACTCAAAGCTAAACCACAAAATTCTGTAAGCTGAGAAGCAGATGGCCGGCTACGCAGCAACTAGCTGAACAGACATCAAAAGGACTCAAGTCAGTCACCGGGAAAACTGAGAGCACAGACCCTTCCAAATGGCTTAGAAACTGTTGGCACTGAGAATGATAAAGTGGACCTCACAACAACGCGGGGCTGAAGGACTCTGAAGCATTCACAAAGCTAGACGTCTCGGCAACGGCATCTATCTAGTCCCAGCGTCGGGAGGCTGAAGCAAGGGAACCAAGAGACCCACGCCAGCCAAGGCTGCACTGCAAAGCCCTTTCACAAGGATAAATCAACATATACAAAATAAGGATGGCTAAAGGAAGAGCTCAGCACTTAAGAGCACTTCCTATTCTGTCAGAGGACCTGAGTGTAGTGCCAGCACCCATATCAGGCAGCTCACAAACACCTGTAACCCCCAACTCCACACAGTTCTGACACCTTTGACCTCCCTCCCAAGGGTACCCATACAGAATATATGCATGCACATAAACAAAAATAATAAAAGTAAGACAGCTAGCACTTGGGAGAAAGAAGCAGGCAAATCTCTCTAAGTTCGAGGTCAGCCTGGGCTATATAGCAATCTCCAGGCAAACCTTGCTATGGTGAGACACTGTCTCAAAAACATAAAAAAAATAATAAAACCATTTTTAAATGAACTAGATAGAATAAAACAAAGCAGCTCTCACAAGAAGAAAAAGGGCTTCCCTTGCTTGATCTACATTAGACGGGACATGCACTCCCTAGAGAGAGAAACTGAGGACCCCTGACAGTGAAGTTGGGGGAGCACTATGAATCAAAAACAATGTTAGAGCATTTCTATGCTAAGTGTGAAGCCACCCTCAATATCACCACCACTTCCTAGGAAGTAGCCAGCAGGGTGCAGCCTTCGGTAGGAAGTCAGTGAGCAAAGACCTCGAACTAGCAGTACTGGAAGCCCAGCTGGCTCATTACAGACTACAGCTGCACTCTAAGTCCAAAAACAAATGGACAAACAAAACCACAAAACTTTCTGGTTTGTTCTCTTTAGCAGAACAATACATGTTCACTGAAGAAGTTTGAGGGGTTTCTTTCAGGGTGGGGGTTATCAATAGGAGCTGGAGACAGTAAAGTGCCTGAGGACCCAAGCTCCAACCCAGTGAAAGCTAAACTTGGTAGAGCATCCGTAACCCCTGTGCTCCCAATGGGAGACGATGGGCGGTAGAGACAAGAGAATTTCTGGTATATGCACCAGGAATAACAAACATCAAACAAAGTAGAAGGCAAGGACTCACAACCTATAATCACATACATGAACTTTCAAGTACACATACATGTGCACACACACAATTTGTTTTCCTTTTTTTTTTTTTTTTTTTTTTTTTTGAGACAGGGTTTCTCTAGCTTTGGAGCCTGTCCTGGAACTAGCTCTTGTAGACCATAGTGGCCTCGAACTCACAGAGATCCGCCTGCCTCTGCCTCCCGAGTGCTGGGATTAAAGGCGTGTGCCACCACCGCCTGAACACACACACAATTTTTAAAAATGAAAACTAGCAATAAACAAGCTCAGCAGGACTTAACTGATCCAGATGGTTCACAACCATCTATAATGAGATCTGGTGTCCAAGCGTACATGCACGCAGAACACTGTATACATAATAAATATTTATTTTTTAAAAAAAGCTCTAAAAAAAACACAACCATTAACTAACTGCACTAACAATGAACAATTTGAAAACAAAGAGTGAGTGTTTTACTTAAAATAATATCAAAAAGAACAAACCACTAAAGAATGAACTAGCCAAATTAAGGCAAAATGCTTACTGTACAAATGATAATATTAGCGTAAAATGAAAGATGTAAGTAAGTGCAAAAGCATTTTGGGTATATGAATTAGATGGTTTAATAATAAGATGGTAATTTTAAAACTGACTTATGACTCAATGCAGTATCTACCAAAATCCCAATGATCTCTTTTGCAAAAATAAACCACTAATCTAAAACTCAGAGAGAAATGCAGGATCCCAGAAGAACCAAAACAGTCTTAGAAGAGGAGAACAAAACTGAAGGTTTCACGTTTAACCAAAGCTGTAAAAGTCAAGACAGTAAAGTACTGACATAATGACCTACATACAGGACAACAGAATATAACCAAAGTTCCAGAAAAACCCAGACTTAATTTCTAGCAAGTACCAATACATAATTCAACAAAAGAAAAGCTAAAGGTTTAGCAACAAGTGATTGAAATGGTCGATGACCAGTTATCAACATACAAAAGAATGTATCTGGATAACTACCTCAAGGCAGGAAAATTAACTCATCTCAAAGCAAATGTTAGAGCTAAAACCACTAAACACATAAAGATTTTGCACAAGGTCATGATGTCTTAGCTATAGCACCAGAAGCATAAGCGACAAAAGAAACTGGACATCACCTACTTAAAAAGTTGGACAGGAGCCGGGTGCACGCATTTAATTCCAGTACTTGGGTGATAGAGACAGGCAGACCTCTATCAAGGCCAGCCTGGTCAGGGCTACAGTGAAACTTGGTCTCAAAAAAACAAACAAACAAAACGGTTTGTAGCTGTGGAGAAGGGATGGTGAAGCATTCAATATTCACCAAGAAAACCCTCGGCATGATATTGCTGGAGACTTGTGTTGATCCACGTAGAATATTTTTCTGCACAGACATTTACATTTAGTGGATTATTTTACAAAGCCAAATCATTCTAGCCCTCCTGTTTTGAACAGCTTTCTTTTTCCCTGGCAAGCACTAGCGAGAGACAGCACTGAAGCAAGCGGCAAGTTCTTCTAGCGCAGTGACTGAACTGTTTGGAGGCTGGCTGGGGCTCTCTGCCTTACTAAAGGAAAGCAGCCTGCTCCATCTGTCTTCATTTATGTCCCTGATGCATTAGACTTAAATTAATATGTCTTATGTTAGTTTCCATTTTTATACAAGCTAAACCATGAACCCAAACCCCAGAAAAGATCTAAAACTCCTATTAGCTATTTGGTAATCTACTTGTAAATTCTATAAATTTGTATTAACACAATTAGATTAAGTATTTCTTTTTGTAAATAAGTAGGGGCTGGGATGATATCTCAGTTGGTAAAGCATTTGCATGTAAACATGACAACCTGAGTACAGCTCTCCATCTCCACACAGGAAGCCAGATGCTAAAGAACACACCTGCAATCCCAAACTGGAGAGGCAGAGGCAGGCAGATTCCTGGAGCATACCAGCCAGCCACCCTATCTGCATCAATGACCTCTAGGTCAGTGAAGGACAGTATCTCATGTCTCATAAAGTAAAGTGGAGAACAACTAAGAAAGACAATCAACATGGACTCTGGCTTCCAGACAACACAAATATGCACATGCATACTCACAGGCATATACATGAACATATATCACACACACATACACACACACACACATACATAAAATCAATCACTCAATGAAATTGCCTTCTGGAGATGAAGCCTAAAGTACTGGTACCAGTCACCATTTCTACTTACTGTAAGTTGACCTGCGACTCCAAAATCTGCAAGCTTTGCATGGCCTTCTGTGTTCAGCAAAATATTTCCTGCTTTGATATCTCGGTGTATTTTTCTCATAAAATGAAGGTATTCTAATCCTTTAAGAGTTGATTGCAATATCGTAGCTATTTCATCTTCTGTTAACTAAAAAACAAACAAACAAACAAAAACAGTAAGAAGTCCCAACCCTGTTCACACCACACATCAGAAAAGGGAGCAGTTAGACCCAAACTGATGCACAGCTGTTCTAGCCATGCTCCGGTCCCTCTCTCTCCTATTCCCTGCCTGTTCCCTCTTCCTTACAGCTCTCCTCTTCATCCACACATCTGTACTCTGGCTTTCTTCACTGTCTGTCTACTCATCAGAACAGCAGAGGACTTTCCTTCTCCACGCCTGGTCATTCTGTTTCCTTATCTTGTCAGCACAGAGACAACCTGACATACTATTCAGTCTTCCTTAATACAGACACACACACGCCATTAAAAAATGTCTTTTATTGCTTACTTTTGTATCCCAAGCATCAAGAAATAGTTCTAGAACAATGTGGGTGGCAACCCCTTTGGAATCGCATATCAGATATTTACATTACAATTTATAACAGTAGCGAAATTAAAGTTATGGAGTAGCAATGGAATAATTGTATGGCTGGGAATCAGCACAACATGAGGAACTATAATAAAGGGTTGCAGCATTAGGGAGCTGCGAACCACTGCTGGAGTGACTGACTGCTGAAGATGAGCACAGGGCTTCTGATCAGACCAGATGCTGACTGCGTATCACACCCAAATCCTAAGCAAAATTCATCCAACTCTCACTTAATTCCTGGTCTGACAAACAACCCACATTCAGGAATAAGCTGTGGACAAGAGGATCCAGGATTAGCGAGACCCAGCCTGTACTTCTGGCACACTTTCCTTTACTTTTAAACTTGCATACTGAGAACTAATGAAGAGGGAAAACATCCAAACAAGAACAAAGATGAGATCCAGTGGAGCAGTTTAACATGAAGAGATACACAAAAACAGAACGCCACAGCAGCAGCAGCACTAACAACCAGAAGAGGAAATCCGCCTACAAGTGAACTTGAACAGCAATTCCTAGAAGAACATAATCAGGAATTTAAAATTTCTCACAGGAGGTCAGACCTTAATCATGAATTTTTAGGTTTTAAATCCATCTAACACCTACCTATATTTAATTATACAGTAATTTTCTGCTTAAAATAAAGGGTTTCCCCTCTCATGGGCCCTTTTCTACTCCCCCCACCCCATGTGGATAGCACTTGCACAACTAGAAGCTACGATCCACATCAGAACAGACCCACGTCAGAGAGAGCGTGTGGTGTCTGTGGCTCTCGGCCTGGGCAACCTCACTGAACACTGTATCATCATTCTACCATAATCATGTCTTTGAGACAGGTTCTATCATGATACATATTTAAAAGTTTTATATCTTTCTGTGGTCATAATTCTTCAACCTTAAACAATATTTCTAGTCCCCTGTGGCTGAAGGCTATCACACTAGTTTTTATATAACACATAGCAAAATAATTAAGTACCTAGACTAATAAACTAGTATTAAAATATCAGTAGTTACAGAAATCACCAATGGAGTTAATTTTAGACTTCTGAGAGACCAAAAACAACTTGGTGCTGCACACACAGCCTGGGGCTTCAATTTTTTTTTAAAGATTTATTATTTATTTGTTTGTTTGTTTGTTTATTATGTTTACGATATTCTGCCTGCATGTGTTCCTGCAGGCCAGAAGAGGGCACCAGATCTTATTACAGATGGTTGTGAGTCACCTGTGGTTGCTGGGAATTGAACTTAGGACCTCAGGAAGAGCAGTCAGTGCTCTTAACCTCTGCACCATCTTTAAATTTTAAATCAACAAATTAGTCAAGGTTTCAACATCTCTTAAATTATTTATTTAGCTTTTTGAGACTATAATATATCATCTCCTCCCTCCTTTTCTTCCCTCCAAAGCCTCTCAGTCTTTGTTCTCTGCGTCTGGCCTCTTTCTTCATTGTTGTTATATTCATATATGTGTGTATGTGTGTATAATATGTATACATATTTATAATATTCTTAAAGCATGAATATAACCTCCATCTGCATGTTACTTTTATACATGTTTCCAGAACTGACCATTTGGAACTAGAAATATATATTATGGCAGAGCACTATTCTTAGCTAAAAAACTTACTGTCTAATAAAGAAAACATACAAATCCCAATAATGTAAATTAAGAAAAGGAAACAATGATATGATACAAAAATTTATAACTTGAGTTTCAATACAGTCCCATCTTATAATTTATATAATACTTCATGATTTATAGTATACTTTTTCATACTTAAACTAATTTTTACAACATTGCAAATACTTAATATGGGGATGCTCACTCCCATTCTTACAACCAAAAACAAAACCACCCGAAAGCTAAAATTTCCCGTTTCAACAATCTATACAGAAACTAGAGCTGTTTTTCAAATAGCCTATCAGATGACTCACTCATTTCTTAGAATCTAGACATGCTCCTTCTGTACCTGGAAAACATTCACCCATCAGCTGGGTCTGGTAGCCACATGACCTACCAGACCCAAATCATCAAGCCTGTCCACCTTTCAAACCTAAAGTCCCCTTTGTCTAATCCCCCATTCCAGTGGCTGCAAACGTACCAAACACACTGCAGCTTCCAAGTCTTCACACTGGCTGGTTCCTACCTACAATGTCCCTGCTCCTGCTGCTCTGCCCACCAAGACTCGTTACCACTCTCCCATCACCATCCCTACTGACTCTCTCCAGAGCACCTTGCATTTCCTTCCTAGCTGCCACCTGTTTGCTTACTGTTTCCCTGCGGTCTCTTTTACCTTACGGCTGGATCCCTAATGCCTACAGCAGTATTCTCTAACAAAAAACTAGAATCCATGACTCTTAGGTCCAATCCTACAATCTCAGGCACAATACTCTTTTTTGTTTGCTTGCTTGCTTGTTTTGGTTTTGGTTTGTACGTACGTGTGTGCGTGTGTGCGTGCGTGCGTGCGTGCGTGTGTGCGTGTGTGTGTGTGTGTGTGTTGTTTTTCAAAAGAGGGTTTCTCTGTAGCTTTGGAGCCTGTCCTGGAACTAGCTTGCACAACTACTCTTTTATAGTAGGCTAATACCCTGGTCAACAGCAAGTAGAAAAAAAAATATTCTGTGGCTCTACTTGGTAGAAAGACAAATTCAAATCCAAAAGTAAACATTTAAAACTCATTCTAGAGGTGGAAAGATGATTCAGCCATTAAGAGAGCGCTCTGCTCTTCCTGAAGACCTAGGCTTGATTCCCACTTACCCCCACTGTGGGGCTCCTAATTGCCTCTAACTCCAGCTGCAGGGTAAGCAGAACCCAGCATCTATGAGTGCCCATACTCATATACACAAACCTACTCAGACACATAACTCTTAAAAATCAAGTATTTTTAAAAGTCATCCTGTAACTGCCAGACATGGTTGGGAGAATCACTTAAGGGGAGTGTGAGCTCAAGGCCAGCCTGGGCTACACTGTCAGTTCCAGGTTACTCTTCACCATGAAACCCCTGTCTCAAAAAAATGAAAATTCACCACCAAACCATGATTTGATCATTGTTTCACCTAATAAAGTAAACAAAACTCACTGGAAGAGTCAATATCAAACTGTCACATTTAAGAGAGAACTGAGCATGGTGCCACGGTCCTGTGATCCCAGCATTTGGGCTGGAGCAGAAGGATCAAAAGTAAAAGACCATACTGAGATTCTATCTTTGTTTGAGATGGGAAGGAGGAGAGAAAAAAAAGGAGCAAAGACACAAGGAAAAGGAAGCATCTGACAGTCATTTCTCTAGGTGGAGAAGCAGCATGTGAATAAAAAGCCTGACAAAAGATAGCAAAAATGCTGGCCCAGCAGCCCCTTTTAGGAGGTAAACGTACCGTCTTGTTTCGTAACCGAATGATATCCGATACAGAACCAGCCCCACAGTACTCCATAACAATCCACAGGTCTGTGTTCTTAAAGTAGCTGCCATAATATTTGACTACATGAGGGCTGGAGAGAAACACAATACAAATTAGTAGAACACCCTTTAAACATTTCAATTCATTCTGTTCAATGCACAAAAAGTAATTTCACATCTCAAAAAATGAATTATTTCTAATTAGGACTAACACAGCAATCTCCTGATAAGAACATGAAACGAGATCATTTTTTCCTAAGAATAATAACACAGATTCAAAACAAGGGAAAAGTATAAGTGTATAATTTATCCTCAGAAAATAATCACAGATTCTCAAAAAATTAGCTACCAACACCGAATGGTAATAAAAGAGAAAATAGATACAATTTAAATGACATCCAATATGAGGAAACTTAAGAAATAATGACACCACAAGTCCCTAGAACACGTTAGAGGAATATTTAATAAATAACATTAATATGTCCTGGGACTGGAGAGATGGCTTAGCTGTTAAAGAGTACTTGCTGGTCTTCCAGAAGACCTGGAGTTCAGTTCCCAGCACCCACATGGTGGCTCACCACTGTCTGTAACTCCAGTTCCAGGAGATCTGATACCCTCTTCTACCCTCAGGCACCAGGCATGCAAGTGGTGCACAGACATACATGCTAGCAAAGCACCCATATACATAAAATTTATGCAGCTTGCCGGGTGGTGGTGACGCATGCCTTTAATCCCAGCACTCAGTAGGCAGAGGCAGGGGATCTCTGTGAATTCGAGGCCAGCCTGGTCTACAGAGTGAGTTCCAGGACAGGCTCCAAAACTACAGAGAAACCCTGTCTCAAAAAACGAAAAAATAAATAAATAAATTATGTGTCTGTGTGTATGTGTGTGTGTCCTGTTTACAAGAGAGAGATAAGCTATAAAACAATAAAGTAATCACAGTTAAACCCCCACAGAGACAAGGAAAGATGTGCCAAGGGATATATAACAATGATGATTTTACCAAAAAGAAAGCAATCTTTTTTTTCCCCAAAAGTCATAATTGGGAGTAACAAAATCATCACTATATAATATAAAGAAAGAATATTTAATATCAAAACTGGAACTTTAGGTCTTAAATTTCTAAGAACTCAAACACCCCAGTAAAATGAAAGTCTGTCTTGACAATTTGTAGCATTAACAGCAGGAATGCTGTTAGAAACCGGTTGCACAGCAACCAAAGATGCTAAAATTACCCTGGCTTCCTGGACATATGCCAGTGACAAGGACAGGAGGAAAACAGTCAAAGCGCAGGTAACTGAGTCCCTGTGGCTCACAATCGTCCTGTGTGCTCTCTTCCCTCTCCAGATGGCACCTCAAGTGCAAAATGTCTCCATCCTCACTTCCAACTCCCTGGACCTAGCACTGCCCAAACCTTACGTGTCTCTCACATCTAGACAGTGCTGGGTTTGCCTGCTCCATCAGCGGCCAACTCATGTTGTCATGGAACTTCACACAGATCACGTGCTCTTCTGTGGTTGACTCTGGGGCCAACTTCCTGCTTATAGCATTTGACAAATCTTAGTTCCTCAAAATTAAAACACTTAAGAACTCTTGACTCGAATAAAAAGAACAGTTAATACCTAAACAAATATTCCCTTTTTATAGACCAAACTGATATTCTATGGTTTCTAGGGCTAAAGGGTGTTTGAATTATCTCAGCAACCTCTGCAGAAAATTTTCTCAAAAGAAAGAGAGCAAAAGAGAGAGAGAGAGAGAAAGTACCATCGTCCCTTCTTCCTCATCTCTAAAAAAACTAACTGATAAAAAACACAAAAATGGAAACTGCAATTATCTACAAAAACATATAAGCTTTCTCACATTTTTCAGAAAATACACAGTGATTCCACTGACCTCAGTCTTCCGCAAACATCTCAGCAAGTCAATCTGTAGGTGTCAAACTGTATGATCCCAGTAAACAATTCCGTCAAAGGATCCCTCGAGCCCTTACCTGTCACACTGCTGCATTATGGAGATTTCTTTGATGATCTCCTGCAGGTCTGACTCCACGGGCACTTGCTTAATAGCAACAATCTGGCCAGTCTCTTTATGAATAGCCTTGTACACGCTGCCATAAGACCTGCAATTGGAGAAGGAGACCGTTTATAAAGCCACAGCACTGAGACAGAAGACCAGGTTAGCACAATCAACCCACAGGTCTACTTTCTATCCCAAGTGCCTAACGCTGCCAAGTTTAACTACATTTGCAAAGCTGAGATACCTGAGAGAAAAGATGGCACCCTAAAAGTTCATATGCGGAAGAGCAATTATCTAGCACTGCAAGTATTGGGTTTAACCCGAGCACCCAAAGAGTTATCAAGTCTATCTGATAATTATGACTATCAAATAACTGTAACAGCTTCTATGCACCATCCCTGATATCTGCTTTATTAAAAAAAATGCATCTGGGTCTATCCTTTGAAAATAAAAAAAAAAAATTAAAGGCAAAGAGGTGATTATTCTACAAGTAAAAATTAAGTTTAGAGGTCACATGATTTACTCAAGGTCACATAAGGTATGAGTTTAAGATTCGAACTCTGAACACACAATGCTTGTTCTCTCTCCACATCAACACAATACATGTGTTTTCCTACAGCATTGTCTTTCTGCCCTGTTCCTCTCACATGCTATGGAAACTCACCAAGACCTAAGCCCCCTTCATGCTAGTATCAGATGAATGGTACATATGCAAATCTTTTTGCCTTCTGTCTCATCTTCCCTGAAAAGCTCCTTATCAAAACCAAGGTTCTATGTTCATTCAGTCTGGGTGCTACAAGAACACCAGGTTTAGAGTCTAAAGAGGAAAGACTGTGCCCCTCTACTGCCACACATTATTGTAAACACCTGAGTCAGCTCTCTTGTGCCTACATTGTCTCATTTCCAAGATGACCAAAAAAAACTACAACCAACTCCCTCACGAGACGGTTATGGAACTCAAGTGAGATGCCACCAGAATCTTGCATACATTTTTTTCATTAATGTCCAGGGCAGCTCTCAGTGAAATATGAGAAAATCATTTTTTTAAATTTCCCAAGCACACCAGGCAGTGGTGGCACACACCCTTATTCCCAGCACCTGGGAGGGAGAGGCAGGTGCATCTCTGTGAGTTCAAGGATAGCCTGGTCTGCAGAGAAGTTCCAGGTCAGACAAGGCTACACAGAGAAAACTTGTCTCAAAAAAACTGAAAAAGCTAAAATAATTAAGTTTCCCAAACACATCTGTTTCTACATACTATCTTGGTGAAGCAAAAATAAAAATAAAATATGTGACCTAAGATGTCAAAATAACATTTCCACTTCAAAAATGAATTATCTCAATGTCAAAGTAGATTTTTTTTCTTTTTTCGAGACAGTAGATTTTTTTTTCTTTTTTCGAGACAGTAGATTTTAAAAACATCTTTAAAAAAGAAATATCTATGAATGTGAAGCACACGTAAAGTTCTATTTGAAGCTCTTATACGTAAAAAGGAATAAAAAGATGCTCCAGGAGTCTCAAATCCTGTTTTACCACAGAAACACAACTGCTGACATGTGTGGGAGACCCAGCCACTGCCCTTTCTTCCTTGCTAAAATAACTCTCAATTAGGACAGCAGGGTGTTAGTCCTTGGGGAAATCGTGATAGGCTCTGCCAGTCATGGTACTCCACTTCTCTTCTGCCCGTGACTGAACCAGCAGCAAAATCTAACCTAGACCTAGCCACTGGATGGCAGAAATGCTGAAGACTTTCTTCCTGGGTAGGACAAGGACATAGGGCTGTCTATTTTCATGTGTCACTTTCCTCCTTGCCCTGGTTACTCTCAAGAGGGATGGCACTTGAAACTAATATAACCATCTTGTGACCGTAAGAACTGTCCAGACCAACCATTAGCAAGTCAACTCTCCACTTCTGGGAGATTTATTAGTTTGACACTAAATGCCATCATAGTTAGCCACTGCTAGCAGGTGTTCTGTTACTGAGATCCAAAGAAAGGCCTTTTTGAAATTCTAGACCCTGTATGTGCAAAAATATCTTCATACTGGAGTAAGTTTTGCTGGGTGCAAAATTCTTCTTCCCCTCAGGCACTGGTACTGCAGTTTCCCCACACCCTGCTTCTGAAAGTCTGCTTTCACTAAAGCAATATTCTTCAGAGAAACGCTCTCACAGCTTTCCATGTTTTAATAGTCTACAATTTTACTATAGTTTATTCACCAAATAAGCTAATGCCTTTGCCCTACAATTAAATATTTAGTAGAGATTTTACTCATTATTCTTATGCATTAGGAATGAAAAGCAAACTTTCCAAGTGGACTTGTTTAGTTCATAACCAAAACAATGTCCCTACCTCCCACACTATTCTGATAGCAAAGAAACTCCTACAGGTCAGGTGAATAATGAACAAAGATTCATGATCCCACATATCACTCTGATCATAATCTGAAGAAGTTAGGCTTTGACAATCATGTCCAAGGTTATGGTTTGACAGTGAAATGTCCCCAACAGCCTCATGTGTCCCTAGAAGACGATGCTGTTTTGGGAGATTGTGGACTTTTATAAGGTGGGACCAAGCTGGAAGAAGTAAGCTGGTGAGCGGTACGCCTTGAGGTTCATACCCCACCTTAAAACTTCCTCTATCTAGTTCCCTCGTTGCCCTAGGCTCTCACTGCCAGAGCTGCAGGCTGTGCCTGCCACCACGATTTTCTCCACCATATTGGACTACACACTCTCAAACTGAGACAGTTTCTTCCTTTCTTAAGTTTTTTTCATCAGGTATTCCATCAAAACAATAAAAATAGCTAAAATTCCACATACACGCAAGTCCCTTAGGACCCGATTTCCTACAATGTTAACTAAGCGATTCGGTGAGCTTTAACTTTCAGAGAATGAACATAATGAAGTGGCTGTTTCACATAACCATCAAAGTAGGCGTGAATGCAGAAAGATGGAAACAAACAGTATCTGAGACCAACACAAACAGGCACACGTCTCATTAGTCATCACTACTCATTAGCTATGGAACTATGAGAATAAGTTGTTATTATCTTATGATAAAAACTTATATGAAGGCTGGGAATGTAGCTCAATCATAGAGCACTTGCCTAAAGTACATGAGGATCTAAGCCTGCAAAAAACAAAAAACAAAAAAAAAGAAAGAAAAGAAAAAATGAGCCAATATGTAAAATTTAGAAGTAACAGAAGCAAAAGGATGCTAGGCTCCACTCTAAACATTCAAGGTGCTCTCCACTCCTCTGGCTCAGGCTGTGACTCTGCCCTGACAAAGAGCCACATGACTTCTTCAAAACAGCATGACCACAGCTCCAGAACCCAACACAATTCTTCGGCAGGGTTAGCATTGAAAACAGGCCACAAGTCCCTGAGAATTCGCAACCCCTTCACTGAAGGAACATCTGAAGACTGTGTGGCATTCGCATTCGAGAAGTACATGAAAGGAAGGTCATCCTTCAGGATCATGCTTGTTCCATGAAACCTGCCCGGGTTCATTAAGTCAGATGACAAAAATACAAGTGTCTGGGGTATCATTTAAAAGTTCAATGAGACGACAGCATGAGGAAGGTTCTTTACAGGGAAATTCCCAAGTTCTTCGCTGAAGACATCCATATCTAAACACAATTTAAAAACAATACAAAACATAGTTAGCTTGTTTTTCCCCACATTATATTTCTGACATTTTCCAACTATAATTTTGATATTTCCTAAACCAAGCCCAGCAAGCAGGGTCCCTGATAAGAATACCTAACTGTACTTTAAGACTTAAGATTTATCTTGGATTTGACATAAGGTCTGAAAAACGTTTCAGCATATACACTCAAAAACAATAGTTGTGTCCTACTGAGCATTCCCTTTGCGACAATCACGGTACTTTACATTCATCAGGTCATGCCATACTATCCACGACACCACGTAACAGATTTTGTTATTATCCCTACTTTGTAGATGAAGGTTGTGAGGATCAAAAATATAAGCCCATCTGCTATGCTAATAAATAGGATACCAAGGCTTTTAACCCATGTCTGTGTGATTTTAGTGTTATTACTCAGCATGCTTTTACTAAAAATAAAAATAGAAGTTAGTTACATATATAATTATGCCCACCAATCTATAACATATTCCAAAAGCTATCTGTGAACATTGTTTGATTAAGGGGCATGGACTAATCGCCTTCAGGAGAATAGCAAGAATGCCAAGCAAAAGCTACAGACCCCAGGCAAAAGATAAGGAGTGGCTGTGGCCACCGCATACCTTTACTGGTGCCATTCAACTGGCAGTCTTCCACCATCTTGGGCTTGTTCCAGGGAGTCACAACTCGTGTTCATTTCCTTCCTTCCTCTGCTCGATTTTTTGATGGATCCCAAAGAGTATTTTTTCAACTAACAGAAAGTTGAAGACTAATGTTTTTAACAAGGAGGTAATCCATGAATCTATTCCATGCAATCCAGAAGTGCATTTGTCATGACTACAGATCTGTGTTTAAATATAATAATACTAAACTCTCAAACAGGGAGGGAAGGGGAGGCTTCGCCCAGGCAGAGAGCTTGCCTAGGAATGTGTATGACCTGGGCGCAATCCCTAGCACCACAGAAAAAGAAGAAAGCATTCAGTCAGTCAGTCATTAGTCAGAGGTGTTCCAGAGGGATTAAAATTTCATAAACAACAATGCCCATTTATATATGCATTAACTATCTCTGAATCACATGAATTTATTATCTATTCAAAAGTTAAACTCTTAAGATATCCCTAGTATTTTAATGTACTGACACTACAAAAGAAGCAATAAATACAAAGAATTAAATTAAAAGGGTATGTAGAAGTATATATAAGAAACTCTGATATAGCCAGGTGTGATGGTGGAGGCAGAGGCAGGTGGATCTCTGTTGAATTCAAGGCCAGACTGATCTACAGAGCAAGTTCCAGGGTGGCCAGGGCTACACAGAGAAACCTTGTCTCGAAAAACCAAAAAAAGAAACTCTGATGCAATGTCCTACTGTATCAAAGAAAACCAATCCCAACCCACATCCATGCAGCGCTTCTGAACCTCCACCAGAAGTCCCACTTTAAGAAGCCCACTGTTTCCCAACCTGAGAAGCTGAATCTTCTGAGAAGACATAAACAGTTCTTAGTTTATTTGCTATTTTTCACAATGCTGCAACAAAAACATTGAATTTCTGTAATTTTTTACTGACTGGTAATTACATACTCATCATAAATTCTGATCAGCATATAAAATTGCCTGTGTCTAACTCCTTTTTCTTTTTTTTTTTTTTTTTTTTTTGGAGACAGGTCCTCGGTATATAGCTATCCTGGAACTTGCTATATAGACCAAAATGGCCTCAAACTCACAAAGATCCACCTGCCTCTGCCTCCTAAATGCTGGGACTAAAGGTATGGACCACCATCCTGGCTGACTTTTTAAAACCTTAATAAATCATAATCTAATTAACATTTTCTGTTAGCTAAGTAAAATCATACACATCACAGATTCTATAAGAAAAATAAAAACCTTAACATTAAAAAGACTGAAAAATCACTAGATCTAGTGATAAACCAGAAAATTTAGTGACAGGAGATTGAAAAAGCATTGCAAGCAGCAGATGCACCTCCCACGCCCTGGAACAGTGCTGATCTGTGGCATTTTCTTTAGTGCAGGCTTGAGTTTTACACCAGGAGAGGCTCACATCCTTCAGCTCGTAGGCCAAGATAAAGACGGACCCCAGCGGTCTACACAGATTCTATCTGTACTCACCCTTCTCCAAGTTTCTCTAAGACATCAAACACTTCTTCCGGCTGTTTAGTTAAACTATCTTCATCCAACTTTCTCAGCTGCCTGTGGGTGAAGAAATAGAAGCACAAAATGTGTCTTACTTGCAACTAACAAATAAAGGACATTGTTTATTTTACAGTTACCGTTCTAGGGACTGATCTACAAAGTCTACTTTCTCTACTGGTAACTAACAGTAAAGACAAGCTAAGAGTTTTTGTTTTTTTTTTTAAGACAGACTCTCACTACTGTAACCCAGGTTGACATCAAACTTAAAATCCTCTTGCCTGAGCCTCTCACGTGCTAGGATTATGAGTGTGCTCCACCATCCCTGGCTCTTTTAAGAGCGAGATTCTACTTTTGCTGGGTCACCGAAAGAGCATATTCTAGACCAGAACATGAAGAGCTGCCAAGAATCAAATTTCAGTTCAACATATATATGAATTTTCTAATGAGAGAGCTGCCCTATAGTGGCTGAGTCTACCTTAAGAAGATCAAGTTCTCTACAGTTAGAAAACTTATGGAAAATAAAGTATTATGTGACTAAAATGTTACAGTATATAGTCAAACATTAGGTAAATTATTTCTGAATTTAACTGGCATAGCTACCTCTTCAAAAAAGACATTTAAATGAAAGACTGTATATTTAAGCCTGAATTGGACTAGCTGACCTTTTCCCTCTATTGGCAAGGTTTTGGTCATTTTATCTACCCATTAAATCCCATAGGTAACACAGAAACAGCAAGTAGAAAGCAGACATTTATACAGACCCAAAAATACAAACTGACTTGACAGCAGGGAGTTTAAACAATCTCATCAAGACCTTCCTGCCATGAACAGCCAGTCATGTACCTTTCACTAGCGCCAAGAAGCGAAAGAGTCATTCACTACTCCTGTACATCTCAAGCTCTGCAGCAGCACTAGACAATCATAAGACACTGGGGAGGTTAAAAAGCAACATTTAAAAATTTAAAACTCTGAGGCCTCTAATAAAACATTTTAACAGGCTTAAAGAGTTTGCTGTGGAGCAAGTGTGCGCGCGCGTGCGTACGTGTGTGTGCGTGCGTGTGTGTGCGTGTGTGTGTGCGTGTGTGTGTGCGTGTGTGGTGTGTGTGTGCGTGTGTGTGCGTGTGCGTGTGTGGCGTGTGTGTGTGTGCGCGCGCGCGTGTGTGTGTGTGTGCATGTGTGCGTGTGTGTGTGTGTGCGTGTGTGGTGTGTGTGTGCGCGCGCGTGCGCATGTGTGTGGTGTGTGTGTGTGTTCTACACAGTGGTTTCCTGAAGCTACAAAAGACAACAAAGACAGACAGCTCAGGAAACTGATGAAATATGGAAGCAGCCACACTGTAAATTTCTTGTGCAGAAAAAGGCTCGAACTAGTTAAACAATACCAATTCTTAAAAGAAATGATTTAAATAAAAACAGAAAAACCAGAGGAATATAAAATTAAAAACAAACAAACAGACAAAAAAGCCTGACCACATGAAGTACAACTAACTACCAACAAGCTGTAACCTCAAAGAAACAATCTTGCAGAATTTTATAAGAAATGAAGAACCACAGAGAGCGAATGCCTTGACTTGAAGAGCTACAAAATACACTGGCTACACTGACATTTGAAGATTCAAAAGACCCTAAAATTGAAATCCCAATGACTTCATAAAAAAACTCCCAGCTTCAAAACAAAAGGGCTGAAGTGAAACTCCTTTTAAACTTCAGAAGTGATATTTCTATGATCTCACAAACTAAGGCGAACAGCTAATATGCCAGGGTTTTTTGGTAAAATCCCCAGCCATAGCAGTATAAACAATGGACAATACCTCATTCATCAAGAATAAACTCTTCAACACAGCTTATATAAAGGAGATCTGATTCTCTTTCAAGTGTTGACTCTTAGAATGTAACAAAAGTCAAAGTTGCTATTTCAGAAACCACAGAATAACAAAGGAAATTGCTTGGGCCCTAAGAGACAGTTGCGAGACTAGATAAGACTGACAAACTTTAAACAAATGCTCACAGTGCTCTTTTAGACAACCTATGTGGGAGTTTTGTTTTGCATCTAGAATTTTTAAAACACTTTAAACATGAAGAAGTGTTATTATCTGTGTTGCCAAAAAACCAAGAGATAGTCAGAAGATATTTGCCAAATGGATCAACCAATGTAGGGGTGGCAATCACAAGACCTTGAGTAGCAATCTGTGTTCTCTGTGGTGTCAAAATAGGATTTCTTTCTTTTTCTTTTTTGGGACAGGGTTTCTTAGCTCTGGCTGCCCTGCAACTGGCATTGTAGACCAGGTTGATTTCAAGTTCAGAGTTTTGTCTGTCTCTGCCTTCCAGAAGGCTGGGACTGAAGGTGCATTGAAATAAAACTGCATCTAAAATAGTAACTAGTAGGTTACCAACAAATAAAATTTCCACAAAACATCTGCTAAGTGACTGAATCTTAAAGGACAAAGACTATTACCCAAATGGTCTGCTTTGGGAAACTGGGATAAAGTTCACTCAGAGGTGACATGCCACACCAGTTTTTACTTACTCATAATGAACAGGCCTGGCCAATAAATACAATTACACACGCACCAAATGTTGGTGATGTCCCTATCCTAAGTCAGCCGACACAAGAATGGCCAGCATCCCAGGAATGCACCCTAAGCCTTCCACTACACCATTACCCAATGGTAACTTACGTCTTAAAATCACTGACTCCCTGCAAGACACCATCCCTCATCAGTCCCTGAGTCACGCACGCACTTCAAGCTCATGAATGCAAAGAGTATTTCCTGCACCGAGGTGGCTGAACAGCACACCACCCGAATCTCTCAAGGAGACATCTGTATCTTTCCAAATACGAGAAATGGTATGAAGTGGTGCTCAGATCCGGCTGATTCTCAATCATCTATCCCATGTCAGAACTCCCAGAGGCCCATTGTATGTATGCATATTTATTCCCCTAACATAATTTCACAGATTACAGCAAATATAAAAGATAAACTGAAACGTTTTAATAACAAAGTTGTCAGGTCCAATGGCTCCTGCCTGCTACTCAGGAGGCTGAGGCAGCTAGTGAGTTTGAGGCCAGCCTGAGAACACCTCTCAAAACAAACAAAAGGGTAACTAAATTAACTATGCCCTGTCCTTCACACAAACATTAAGATTCTAACTCAAAGAACATCAGAATGTGAGATTGTTACTAGAGATAAGTAACTTTGTAAGCGGAAGAAGTGGGGGCAGGGACAGACATGAAGAAGACCGTGTAAAGATGTGGGGAAAAGATGGCCATTTGTAAGCCAAAGACACCTGATTTCAAGCGTCCAGCCTCCAGAATGGCAAATAAATAAAGTAAATTTCTGTTGTTTAAACCATACAGGTGTGGTACTCATCAAGGCAACCCAAGCCAGTTAACACTGATGATAATAAAGCCCAGCATTTCACTAGTTACAATGAACAAGACAGTGCAATCATCCAACAATTCGGTCTTGCAATGCTTTTCTCTCACACAAAATCCAAAAGGTAAACGGGGCAGTGGTGACGCACGCCTTTTAATCCCAGCAATCGGGAGACAGAGGCACTCAGATCTCTATGAGTTCGGGACCAGCCTGGGTCTACAAAGCAAGTTCCAAACAGCCTATACTGTTATACAGAGAAATCCTGTCTTGAAAAACCAAAAAGTAAAAATTTAAATGTAAAGGCTGGAAAGATGGGTCATCAGTTAAGAGCACTGGCTGCTCTTTCAGAGGACCTGAGTTCAATTCCCAGCAACCACATGGTGGCTCATAACCATCTATAATGAGATCTGGTGCAGAACACTACATACACAGTAAATAAATAAATTCCTTTTTAAAAAAATTACAATTTAAAAATAAAAAGTCCAAAAGATACAAGGATGAGCAAAGTCAAAACAATAACAGAAAAATCACCCCTGCTTACAACCACCAAACACAAAGAGAGACACAAAATTCACATTCCCAATTCTTATTTTAATTAAATGAAGGTATTTGGGGAAAGGAACCAAAGAGAAAGAACGAATCTAGTGGTTACTGACTGCACACATACAGTAACTCTTGCTGAGATAAACATCTACAAAGACCCAAAGTAGCAGGTAACTTTCAGAGAGATGTCAGAGTAGGGAAGTTATAAGAGCCAGGCTTTGGACTAGATTACCAGACATGAAAATTCCACCTCTGCCTCTTACCAGCTAGGGAGCAGCTAACAGATGACCTGCCCGTCTGTGCCCTGGCTTTATCATCTGTAAAACAGGGATGCACGGATATCCTCCTTATGAGTCAGTAAGCTGTCCGTTCCGAAGCACCATTTTCTACATGTTCAAAAGTGACCAAGCACCAGCAATGTCACAGGGTTGAACTGGCGAGATGGCTAGCAATTAAAACAGTGTCTGGCACCCTGCAAGTGCTCTGTGGATGTAGTTAATGATGGTCGCTACTACAGTCTCAGCACACCACACTAACAAGCTGTTTGTTTTATTCCATGCTTCGTGTACTTCCAACAACCCCCAAGAGGGCTCCCCAGGCTTCCCACCCCCTCCCTTCACCTCTCAGTTGCCGGGCACTCCCTTATTCTGAACACTTCCTATTTTCGTGCTCATTCTGCTACAGGAAGTCAAATGTCTTCTCTGTGAAACCCAAGTTTTTAGCTGCATCCGAGAGACTCCCTCAGGCTGTAGGCCCTTTTCTCCAGGTGAGGGGGAGTGGTCCAACACACAGAACATCAACCAGTCCAGGAGCACAGACTTCCTGGAGTCGGTCATCTTGACCCAAAACAATCCCAGGTACTTCTAGAATCTGGAGCTGATAGTATTGAGACAAATAGGAAAGGACAGTCTGGCTGGATCTCCTGTGTCTAAACTCTACTTACTGGATCTCAGCTTACCCAGCCAGCCTCAAATATTTTCTTTCCTTATCTATGTCCCAACTTTGGGTTTGGAAGGCGGAGGAGGACATGAAGAAAATTAGGCAGGCACTCGGGACATCAGCAACAAAAGCCCTCACCCCCATCACCATCGCCATCATCACCCCCACATGGGGATGACACCCAGAACACCCTTGGAAACTCTACCCTCCACAACTCTCTCTCCATTACTAGACCCACGAAACTCGGGTACTTCCACAGTAAGGCAGGAGCAATGATTTTGGACAGGACCACGAGAACACAAAATCACGGCTTAACCCTCTGACTAGCCATGAGACCTCCAACCAATTTACCGACTTTTCCCTCAGAAGCAATGCAACAGATCTTTCCCCACCGCACCGTCTGTGGGACTCCGGACTCTCTCAGTGAGTCCTCGCTCATCCCCAGCGGGTTCGCTTTCACTCACCCTCAGCATTAAGTCCTCGAGTCTCTTTTTCGGGGGGGGGGGGGCTTTCCCCGGCCTCGGCAAGTGTCTCCCTCACTTGTCCGCAGGTTGCCCAGAAGAGTCCCCCACAGAGAGTGCTCCCCCTGACCGAACCCACTTTCTAACCCGGTCAGCGGACGCTCCCTCACTCAGCAGGTGCTCCTGCAGCAGGGTCGCCTGTCTCGCGGGTCCCTCTCCGCCCGGGGCTTACACACGGGTGTCTCCCCTCAGCAAGTTCGCGCCATGCCTCCCCACCCAATTCTCCTCCCCTTAGCCTACGGCCCCTCACCTGCGCGGCGGGTTCCTCAGCTGCACGGTCTCCATGGTGCTGCCGGCAGCCGCCCAGACCGCCTCAATGCTCCATCCTCCCGAAGCCCGCCCTGCAAACCCTCCCACACTTCCGCTTTCCGCCCCTACCGGAAGCGGCTGGGGGGGGGGGGTCCTGAGCGACGTGGGTCACGTGGTACTGTGGCGCGCATAAAGAAGCCAGAAACCGCAGCGGCGCCTCTGGGGCGGCCTCTAGTGGCTAAAGTGTTAGCGACAGCCTCTCCCTGACTCGCCTTTGGACTGAGTACTTTCTGCCTGATTGCCTGAGGGTTCCCCAATTTCTAAGCGTAGTGAGGTTTAGCAAAGCATGGCCTTGATGAGAATTGAACTCTTCCTAGGGCCGGAGGGAAAAGCCCAAAGCACCCTGTAAGCTAGGGCGCAGTGAAAAAAAACACAGAAATGTCGGCTCCATGATTAGGAAGGTTTTGGGATTTTTTTGGTTTTTGTTTTTTTTTGGGTTTTTTTTTGGTTTTTCGAGACAGGGTTAGATAAGAACAGCCAGAGACATCTGAAAGAGTCCAGAACGGAGAGAAAAAGCAGACGGGCTAGGACTATTTCTTGGGGGCAGAAAAAAATAGGCAGAAAAAAATAGAGAATTTCGGGTCGGAAGAAAAAAAAAGACCTTACCATTACTAGAAACCAGAGCTGCCGCAGAGGGGAGTGAGCTAGCTGAATCTGGAAAGGCCTAGGAGCTAACCCAGCAGAGATGATAAGGGCCCGGATGTTAGCTAGTGTGTGTGTGTGGGGGGGGGGACTTTGATATTCATAACAGGTACCTGTTACTAAGGACCCAAGGAGCCTGGTGGTTACTATGGGCTTTGATGTGTAACCACAGCTACTGTCAACAGAGAGCTATGGGTAGCCTTTGCCACAGGCAAAGGAAGATAGATAATGGAAGTGGCTCCTTTTGGTTCCAGAGGAATACACCAGTCTGTCCACCAATAATCCTTTTGTTTACCCTGACAATATTCAGCACAAGCTGAGCCTAGACTGTCACCCTGGACCTAGTCAGTAGGCCTGCCCTTTTGGGGGATGGAGGTTTCCTTTGGATCTGTCACACCCCCAAAAAGAGCAGACCACTCACTGACTTGGTCAAAAATGACAGTCTAGGCTAAGCTCAAGCTGGAGTAAAAAATTTGGTGGCAGATAGAGCAAAGCTCACAGGTTTCTGTGGTTTCTTCACTGTGCCCTCACAGCTCATTTGTGGCTATGTGGGTTAAGTTTGGGTTTTTTTTATAAGGATTTGCTTGAGGCAGTATCTCAATATACATCCCTGGATGGCCTGTAACAGACCGCCTGCCCTTCCTTGTCCCCCAAGTGCTGGGAGCATGTGCCACCATGCTGGACCAAATCGGGGCGTTTTTTTGCTTGCTAACAGTTTGGTTGTTTTGGTTTTTAATTAGCATATATTGGTGTGTATTCATTGCTATTGAGTCTCTCACTATTATAGTCCTGACTGGCCTGATATTCCTAATAGTCCTGTAGCAGTCTCCATACTACATAACTAAAGGTGCCCCTCCAACACACACACACACACACACACACACACACACACACACACACACTATTGTTTTGAAGTGAAATCAGCCACAGTGGAAGAGCTTGATTCATCTGTGTTCACACATTCATTTTATGGTCCACAAGATGCCAGGTACTTTCCAACTCTCTGGAATCCTATGCCTTACATTTCAGGTTTCAACTTAATTACCTTCAAAGGCTTTCCTTAGCCTGCTCATGTCTAAAAGCCTCCACGTTATTTACTATAATTGTGTTTTCTTGGTTTTGTTTTAAAACGGCTCATTTATATTGGCCTCAGAATCCCATGTGGTGGGATTACAGACCTGAGCCACCAAACCCAGCTGGCTGCTTTGGACTTTATTAATATCTTCTTGTTTTTTCCCTTTTTTTGGACGTGCATTGTATTCTTTCGTGTGTATGGTCTCACTCTGTATAAATGGTGCAGTCCTCGAAGGTGCCGGGAGCCAACGGCCTTAGCCTTCCATCACCTTGCGTTTTGCTTCTTCATAGTACTAATCTACTGATGAAATGTGCATCTTCTTTTGGTCGTGGATCAGTTGCTTCCCCGGCCCTCCGAAATGTGAGCCCTACGAAGGATAACAACCCGTCTTCTGAGATTCAGCCATGGTCGCCTCCGCAATTCCGAAAGAAACGTGGAGCACAAATCCCAGACTGAGCACGCGCAGAGGGCCTGGTTCTCAAAGGCCCCGCCTACGATCCTCCTAGCCCCGCCCCTCCTAGCCCCACCCCTGGAGAACAATGAGAGGCCAGACCTAAGGGCCTAAGCCCACGCTTCCGCCCGCCCCCGGCCACTAGCCCCACCCCGTCTGACCCCGCCCCTCGAGACCAGGCAGCCACCGGCCTTAAAGGCACGCTGCGGCTGCTTCCGCCCGGAAGCTGTTGCGCACTAGGGTAGTTGGGAACCGAGTTGGTCTCTGTTTACCGGCCCTCCCGGGGATGGCCCCCAAAGTCTCAGAATCGGTGGAACAGCTCCGCGCCGCCGGCAACCAGAACTTCCGCAATGGCCAGTACGGCGAGGCCTCGGCGCTGTACGAGCGCGCACTGCGGCTGCTGCAGGCGCGAGGTAGGAACCCGCCCCTCGTTTCCCCTCCGGGCCTGCGTCCTCCACCTGCATCCCCCGCACCGGGTCTCACGTCGGCTCAGCCTTCGGGCTTTCCTTTCCCCTAGTCCCACCGCCACACCAGGCCCCCTCCAGGGCTTGATCCAGCGCTTCCTCCCGTCCCTCGCCGCCTAGCTGCGACCCCCATCTAGCCCCGCTCCCCCCGCCCCAGGCCAGTCGACTGCGGGCCTTAAGGGCACGCAGCCTCCGCTTCCGGCCGGAAGCTGTTGCGCACTACTCTGCGGGGAACGGAGGTGGTCCCTGTTTGCCGGTCTCCCGGGATGGCCCCCAAACTCTCAGATTCTGTGGAAGAGCTCCGCGCAGCCGGCAACCAGAGTTTCCGCAACGGCCAGTACGCCGAGGCCTCGGCGCTGTACGAGCGCGCGCTGCGACTGCTGCAGGCGCGAGGTAGGAACCCGCTCCTCGTTTCCCCTCCGGGCCTGCAGGCGTCCTGCACCCGCTTCAGAGCCCGGGCCTCACGTTGACCTAGTGTTCTGGGTCTTTTTCCCAGGCCAACCGCCCTCCAGGCTCTCCCACCACGCTCCCGCATCTTCCCCACTTTAGCATCCTATGAAAAACTTACTTGGCTCTTTTTCCGGCTGCTTTTTAATTGTCCTCTTGGCTTGTATCCTAAGTTACTCAGGCCTGCCTCCCTCTGACCCTTGAGGATGTAGCTAACGCCCTCCAACCCACATCTATTCATTTTACAATTCAGTTGAACACCTTTCGTATACTGACTGAATGTGACGAGATGGCGTCCTTTCAAGGGTCGAACTTCCTGGGGGCAGTTGTCAAATGTTTGTGAATAAGTAGACGAGACCTCTGAGAGCTAGGAAGACAAGTTAGTGTGGTGGAGTTGGATCCCTCACAAAGGAAATCATGGACAGCTTCTCAAGATACTTGAGGGGATGCCCATGAGAAACTCAGCGTCTAATGCTTTGGACACCGATCATCCCAGGTGTAGGGAACCATCAGAAAGGATCCAGATAGATTAAACAGTATGAGCTTCTAAGCCCTCATTCTCATTTTCTTGGTGACGTTTGTTGAGTGTTTTTCCTGTCTATATTCTCATTGTTCATCTTCACTGTGATCAAAACGATTAGACACTTGTAGATGGGAAATTTAGAAGAGTTATTTGCCTGACTAGGATTGCCCAGTGAAGATGTCAGCTCCAGGATTTGAATATGGATTTGTCTGGTTTCTGAATCCAGTGGTTTTTGTATTTATTTGTAATCATATGTGGGGGAGGGTAATGATGCATATAAAATACCATTCACCTGAGGCTGAGGTAAAGCTGTGAGCCTCCTGATGTGGGGGGGCGGGGAACCGAGCTCTGGTCCTCTGCAAGTGCATGCATTCAACCCACAGCCGTGTCTCTCCAGACCTCCCACCTCCTTTTTGGTTTTTTAGAGACGGGTTTCTCTGCGGCCTGGCCTCCGTCCTGGAAGTAGCTCTCTAAACCAGGCTGGCCTTGATCAACCTGTCTCTGCCTCCGGAGTGCTGGGATTAAAGGCATGTGCCACCACTGCCTGGCCAGTCAATCCAAATTTTTAATCATTAGCTAGACTTCTCCGTAAATTCTCAACATTTCTCCAAAAGTTTCAAGCTACCTGGTTTTTCTCCCTGGAAACCTTGGGCTCCACGTGCTATGTCAGCCCCACATCATGAAGTTGCTGAGGACTCTGAAGTTGCCTTCTTTCATTCAGAGCTCCCTTCCCTGAATAAGCATAATCACTGTTAGCCCAGAAAAGCTATACTTTTGTGGGGGTTCATTCTGAGACCCCTAAAATAGTTAACCTGTTATTGGATTTTTGTTCTGATCCTACTACTGATTTTCTATGTGACAATGTTGGCAATTCTCTTGACTTCTCAGAAGGAAGGGGTACTGGAGAGCTGGCTCAGTGGTTAAGAGCACTAACAGAACCCACATGGAGGCTCACTGTCTGTAACTACACTTCTAGGTGTCCAACACCCTCACACAGAATACATGCAGGCAAAGCACCAATGCACATAAAATAAAAATAAATAAATTATTTAAAAGAAAAAAAGGTCACAGGGGAGCCTTCAAGTGTAGTTGCACACAAGTGCTCAGAAGGGTTGAATTAATTGCCCAGACCATTTGTGGTTCTAAGAACCTTCCCAACACACCCGCTGCTTGTGAACAACACTATGCTTTGCTGACTTGATGGATTACTGGTTTTTAAGTGCTTGTACTTGTTCCTTATGGCAAGGCTTACTTCTGTATTTTTTTGGCCCAAGAGAAGAGAGAAAGGGGTATAAACTTACTATGTTCCTTATTGTTAGTATTGAATGAAAGATATCAAGTGGCAACATGGTATCATACTTCCTGAAGCAAGTTACTAAAGGATAGGCAATGGGATGCCCCTTGGGAAACACTTTAATGATACTGTATCTTATCTATTAATTGTGTGTACTAAAATGGACAGCCCTTTGAGAATTCACACAGCAGCTTGGGGACTGTGCTGGTCTCCAGGGACAAGGATGAGGATAGATGGAGCTTTAGCCATTTCAAAAAAAAATTGAGGCCAGCCTGGTCTATGTAGCGTCCTCCAGGCCAGTTAGGCTACATAGTGAGACCTTGCTCCAGAGTAAATGAACGAGTGAGTGAGGGTGTGGAGGTGCCCACCTGTTACCCTAGCACTCAGGAGGCTGGAATAAGAAGGCTGGTGGAAGGTCAAGGCTAGTTTTCTCCACATAGTAAGATGGAAGAAAGGCTGTGCCACCACACCAGCAGTTTGTTTTGAGTTAAAAAGTAAAGAAATGAAACAGGTGTGATGGCGTGAGTCAGGTAGCCCCAGTACTCTGGGAGGCTGAGGCAAGAGGATTGCTAGTTCAAGGCCAACCTGAATAGTGAGGCCTGACCCAGAAAAGGGGACTGGGATGGGAACAAGTAGTTTTGCTAAAGTAGTGAATACTGAATATCATACAGTTTAATGCCCAAATCGAATTTTTCAGTAAGACCTTTGGACTATATACCTAGGAGTTAATGTGGTCACCACTAACTGTTTTCTTATTTCCTGTGTTTGGAGTATTTTGTGGCTCATGCTAATGAGTAAAACGTAGTTGAAAATTTCTTTTAAAATGAAAATCAAGGGAAGGGCACTGGAAGATGCATCAGCAGTTAAGAGCATTGACTGGCCTTCCTAGAAACCTGGGTTCAATTCCTAGTATTCACTTGGAAGCTCACAACTGTCTCTCCAGGATCCAACACCCTCACACAGACATACATACAGGCAAAACACCAATAAAATAAAAGATAACTTAAAAAAAGGGAGTACAAAGTTGGGGAATGTGGAAGTGCAGTTGAGTCCAGGAGGTTGGGGACAGTGGGGGCTGATAACGGCAAAATACATTTAACAAAATTCTCAATAAAAAATATTTTTAATGAAAATCGGAGGTCTGTGTGGTGGCTCAGCAGGTAAAGGCACTTGCTGCCAAGTCTGATATCTGAGTTCTGTTCCTTAGACCCACATAGTGGAAGGAGAGAATTGATTCCTTCAGGTTGTCCTCTGACCTTCATGTGCGCCGTGGGCGCATGTACACAAAGTAAATTTTTAAAAGCTCAAATGATTATAGTCACAGAGATTTGAGCCTCTGTGACTGCTGATAGTAAGCATTGGCTTTAGAGAAATGACTGATAATTGTCCCTTTTGGGTAATTCACTTTGATTGAGTTGCCAGTAGACTTGGCAGGCCCCACCCTGTTACCCTTTTTCTGGAAAAGTCTTTCCTGATTTAACTAACTGCTCTCTAGCTTGCATTTCCCACCAACTCTGGGTTACTCCCTCTTCCAGGCATTTATTATTGTCCTTTTCCTTGTTCCACTGAGTCTCCCATACTTTCTATAATAAAGTTAGCCACACACCCAAGTAGTTAGGCATTGCTTTCTCTGAGGCAAGAAGCCAGCTGTTTCATGTTAGTCCTTATTTCTGGTACCAAGTTCGGTGCTTAATGAGGAATAAATAAGGTTCTTGTGAATGGCAGAATCTCGATTTCCCCACTGTCGGACAAGAACGGCAAATGTGCTATCCTTCCTGATAGAAGCCTTGTTAGGCTACAGTACCTCTGCTGCCTTTTCCCAAAGCCTAGAGAGTTCCGGGTGTGAGGTGCATCCCTGTGTCCTCTGACATCTCCCTCCCAACTCATGATCTTGCTCTTCCTGCCTCCATCCGGGCAGGTTCTGCAGACCCCGAGGAAGAAAGCGTTCTGTACTCCAACCGTGCAGCGTGCTACTTGAAGGATGGGAACTGCACAGACTGCATCAAAGATTGCACTTCGTAAGTGGCCCAGGGAGGCTCTGGAATGCCTGAGGGTTTCCAAAGAGCAAACCAGGTTTCTTCTTTAGAAAAATCCCATCATTTCTCTCTGTGACAGATCTTATAAAGTGTCACTAAATATCAGGCCATTTAGAATGACAGGCCCTACTAGGTCTTTGTTTTTGAGTTTTGGCTCGGTGCTTCTGAGAATGGTGTAGGAAGTTAGAATGGATAGGAAGTTAGAGGTAGGCAGTAAAGCCTCTGTGACATTGATGTGAGGTAAGATACAGTTATTGGGACTGACTTGCTTTTCCTGGGATGATGTGGGAGGGAAGAATAAAAGGGGACAGGTGTTAACCAACCATCTAAAGAAGCAGAAATGGTGGGACACCTTTAATCCCAGTGTTCAGGAGGCAGAGGCAGGCAGATCTTTGTGAGAGCAAGGCTAGCCTGTTACATGAGTTCCAGGCCAGCCAGGGCTACATAGTGAGACCCTGTCTCAAAAGGAGGCGGTGGATGAGGGGCAAGAGAAAGAAAGAAGCAAAAATCTGTCAGTAACAGTTGTACAGGACATTGGACAGTTTTTCCTATCCCATTCTTGCAGCTAACCTTTGTTCATCATTGCTGAACTAGCTAGCATAAACTAGTCTGCTAACTGGGTTCATCTGGCTAATCCTAGATGTGATGCTGTTTTACATGCATGGGAGGAATAGGGAGAGAGGCACACTCATGGAATCTGCTAGGTTTTTTTCTCTTTCACAGGTATTCACTCTGTAATGATGGTAAGTTTATCCTCCTTCCCAGAGCAGAATGAGTTGCCAAAGACTGGGATGATAAAGTGATTTGCCTGGGATCCCATGGCTATTGGTAGTAAAGTTACAGTGCAGACCACAGTGTGAAATCTGTGAGGCTTCTTCTCTTCATTGGGTTGGGGGTAGAGGACATAAAAATTGATACAGATGCACATAACTTCCATTAGTGGTTCTCTGCTTTCTTTCCCTTTCCGTCTAAGTTGAAGATTCCCTACCTATCCTAAATGGTATCTTTCTGCCAGAAATTAAACTCATGCTGACTGCAACATTTGACCCTCGCTGAATCAGTACACTGTTGGGGAACTCTGTTGGTCTAGCAGACAGGTGACATTTTTGCATCCTGTTCTAGAGCGCTGGCCTTGGTTCCCTTCAGCATCAAACCCTTGCTGCGAAGAGCATCTGCATATGAAGCCCTGGAGAAGTACACACTGGCCTATGTCGACTATAAGACTGTGCTGCAAATTGATAACAGTGTGGCATCAGCCTTGGAAGGCATCAACAGGTAAGCCCAGTGCACTGTAGAACTTCTCCATATTACGTGGAACCAGCTCCCTTGATTGGCCTTGGGCTGCTTCAGTTGTTTTCTGAGTGTGGACCCTTTGACTATGCTTGAAAAACGTGTGTGTGTGTGTGTGTGTGTGTGTGTGTGTGTGTGTGTGTGTGTGTGTGTACATGTAGAGGCCATGGGTTGATTGGTGTCTTCCTTTATCACGCCCAACCATATTTTTTGACAGTCTCTCATTGACAAAGCACATCAATTTGGCTAAACTAACTGGCCAGCAACCTCCAGAGACCCTCCTGTCTGCCTCTCTGGGATTATTACAGACATACACTATCATGCTGAGCTTTTTATTCAAGTGCTCAGTAGTCAGAATCAGGCCCTAATGCTTACATGACAAGCATCTCTTGCGCTCCATTTATTGGAGAAAGTCATGTTTTTTTTTTTGTTTTTTTTTTTTTTCTTTGTTTTGGAGACAATCTCACTATGTAGCTCTGGCTGGCCTGGAACTCACTATGTAGACCAGGCTGGCCCCAGAGACTTGGAAAACTCTTAATATTGTCGACAGTATATAAGGATAGTCTACTGCTGTATTTAGCAGATGCATGCTTGCTGCTTTTGCAGGGGACCTGAGTTCAATTCCCAGCACCTACATTGGCCAGCTCACAACCTTCTATAATTCTAGTTCCAAAGTGATTGATGCATCCATGGGCACTCACGCTCCAGTGGACAGACTCATACAAATTTACTTAGTTAAAAATAGTGAAGTCAGAGTTATTGAGATTGCTGTTTGTTTTTGTCTGCATGTGCACATTTATTCATGCACTAAAGTGTAGGAGGCTCAGTGGAGGATAGCAAAATTGAAAAGAGATTAAGACCCCACTTGTGTTCAGAGTGCTAACTCTAACTGGAGAGTAAGAGGCACAGGAGCTAGACTGCTGCTGGATGGGATGTTGTAAGTGTGAAAGCATCTCTCTGGTCTCCTGAGCCATGACTAGTTTCTTTCTCCTAGATCCTTGTTTGTATATTTGATCATGATTCCCCTTCATGCGGGCTGCTAGAAAGCCCAGCCCCAGAGTAATAATTTAATGTGGTCTATGTTTGGTTTCTTGATTGACTTTTGTCAATACCCAGTTTTCTCTTTGAGTCTTTTGTCATTCATCAAACACTGCCAGTTCTGTGCCAAACTTTGCACAAGGAGCTGCTGCATGAGACATAACTTTGTCCTTAACAGCTCTTGGCCTCGGCGGGAGTGCTAGTCAGTATTGCACAGGCTCAGTGTAGTCAGTGCAGCGTTAAGTATGGGAGTGGCCAGCACAGGCTGCTCCAGGAGATTGATGGCTGGGAAGGAGGAGACCAGAGGGTGCTTCTCAAGTGAAGTCACTAGTGAAGTTGAGAGAAGCACTTCAGTGAGCTCAGAAGCAGATGGCAGTTGCAACAGTAGTGATGTCATGAAGGGAGACAGCAATATAGCTGGGGTGGTAAGGGATGTCCAGGGGAGGAGTCACTTGGGAGACATGGTGCAGGTGGAAGAGAAAGATGCTGCCCTGCTGGGGTGAGCTCCCTGAGAGAAGTAGGGATGGGACCCAGAATTTCATGGAACAGTTGGCTCTGTGTGACAGGAGAGAAGTAGATTGAATGAACACTATCTGAACAGCTCTTGATGTTGCTGTGATAGGGTGCCCTGACAAAAGCCTTGTAGAGGTCAAAGGCTTATTTTGGCCCCCAGTTAAAGCATCCATTCCATCATGGCAGCAGGAGCTTGATGCAACTGTTCGCATTTTACCTGCAGTTAAGAAGCAGGTGGTCGTAGCCAGGCGGTGGTGGCACACACCTTTAATCCCAGCACTCGGGAGGCAGAGGCAGGCGGATCTCTGTGAGTTCGAGGCCAGCCTGGTCTACAAGAGCTAGTTCCAGGACAGGCTCTAAAAAAGCTGCAGAGAAACCCTGTCTCGAAAAACCAGAAAAAGAAAAAAAGAAAAGAAAAAAAAAAAAAAAGGTGAAACACACTATAAGAATGGGAGTTTTGAAATACTATAGGTCCAGCGGGCACCACAGAGAGAGTGTGCACCTGCATCCCTGGGTTTTTCTACCTGAGCTCTAGGTGGCCACACCCTAACTAAATGTGATTGGTTGAAACTATCAGTTGATAGTTTCCCCATCGTGTGTGTTTGTTTTATGAATATGAGTGTTTGCATGCCTGGTGCCCTCAGAGGTCAAAGGAGGATGTGGGATGCCCTGAAACTGGAATTACAGGTGGTTGTGAGCCACCATGTAGGTGCTGGAAACCAAACAAGTGTTCTTAACACACTGAGTTATCTCTCAAGCACCCAGGCAGGCGGGTTTTTATTTGGTGTATAAGGAAGAATGCTTTGAAAAAATGTTAGGGAATAGGGTTGCAAAGAATTGGGGTAGCTGAGCCAACAGGAAACTGCTTAGTAAGAGGCTGTAAGTTTGTTGTAGTTTCAGTTTGTGTGGTTTCATTCTTGTGACACGGAACATGGCTATAGGAGTTTTGTTCACTCGTGTAGGACACACTGTCCTGGTGAGAGCCAGGGGATGTGCTAGGTGCCGAAAATCCATTTCCATTAACAACACGGACATCATGGGCAAAGAACACCATTTTAAGTTGAAAATGAAATAAGCAGGAGTTAGCTAGATCTCCAGAGTAGGAATGGGAAACGGAAGCAGAGGAGAGATGTGCATAATAAAGGTCAAGAGGGGGAAAGCTTGTTTGCTTGCTTGTTTTTGCAGTGCTGAGGATCAAACCTAGCCTTGTATGTGCTGGGCAAACACCCGACCACTGAGCCAGCCTGAGGACCAGGGTTTGTGTGACACACAGTAGGAATGGAGAGGAGGGAGAGAGTCAGAGCTCACCGGCCATGTTAGCCTGCAAATGGGGACCATTGAGGATTTTTTAATATTGCTGGATGGGCTAAGGTTGACACTTAAAATCTGAACAGTAAGCAAATAAGTGTTTGCATGCTTTGTACTAGTTTCATGGAGAAAATATGTATGTATTTTTAATGGGATCCTTTCTTGGGGGGTGTATATGTAAACTTTATCTTAACAAGTAGCAGGGGACCTTAAAATTCACGTATGGCAGCCAAGCTAAGGGAAAGTGTACTGTGGTGTCAGATCTAAGAAGGAGTTGATGGGTAGTAGACTCTGTTCATCTGCTAGAGCATGTGAGAAATACGATGGGGAATGTGGGAGTATGCCCTGCCTTGTGAAGGAGCCTCCATCCCTTGGGTGTGACCTGGCCAGACACTACCTGTAACTCCGCCTCTTCTTCCAGAATCACTAGAGCTCTCATGGACTCACTTGGGCCTGAATGGCGCCTGAAGCTGCCCCCTATTCCTGTGGTGCCTGTTTCAGCCCAGAAGAGATGGAATTCTTTGCCTTCGGAGAATCACAAAGAGACAGCTAAAAACAAATCCAAAGAAACTACAAAGAGCAGAGGTGAGCTCTTTCTAAGAAGTTTAGAGTCGCCTTCTAGAAATTGGCCTTGTTTAGCTGTTAGGAAATAAATGAAGTGAAAAACATAATTAAAAGGTCCAGCTTCTTAGAGATTGTCTCCTTGATTGTACAGTGATGTCGTCAGTGAAAGGCTTAAGTAATACAAGATGTGTAAACCTAGCCTGGCACACGGGTACACGTGCTAGCTCTCATTCTCTAGCAGTACTTGGAGTGTGTTGCTCAGAATGTTTTTGGTTATAAGAACAGGAACTTCCAACCTGGCAAAATAATGAAGAAAATGTATTAGCTCAGAATTATACATGTCATTCCAAACCCCATCCCACTTTTACCTACCCCACAGCTCACTAGTTCTTCTGCTTGTTTTTCAGCTAACTACTTAAAAGATACTTTCTATGTACTTAGCTTATATTTTCCCAGTGTCCTGGTGTAATTAATTGATCACCAACTCCTGTGACCAGGAAATGAAGTTTGTAACTGTCTCAGCCTCCTCTCCCTTGGAGCACCCCCATATCTAGAAAGTGCTGCCTCCCTGAGATCACTTGTCCTGGGTGACTCTGGAGAAGGGTGAATAAGCAGATAGACAGAGCTGGGCACCTGCTGCAGGAGATTGTCTGCTGGGAAGCTCTCACTATGGTCCAGGAGAACTGTCCCGGGCTAGCAAGCATGAGTCAAGACGGGAGTACAGAAGGGACAGGGATAGGGCTCTTTTATCAATAAGTCAGTCTCTGGTAGTGGAAGAGGGCACTCATGACTCCTCTGCAGGAAGCTCCCTGTACTGCATATGAGAGCCAGGTAGTTGTTTTCCACTATGAGAAGGAGATTGCAGAGTGCTAATGAACTAGATGGCCTCAAGGTACCTGACTATTTATTTGTTCCTCTAGATCACTGAACCATGTGTTCTAGGCCCTGTGCTAAACAGTGGAGCACAGGGGACAACTTGACCGTTAAGGGAGCTCCTGGCCTAGTGAGAAACTGAGTCACGGTGATGATGCTTTATGATACATGGAGGAAAAGCAGGTGCCATGGAATTGTTAGTGTTTGGGAAGTTTAAATCGAGAAGTCAAGGTTCACACTGGGGCAGGTGATAAAAGTAATATCTTGAACTGGAGCTCAAAGGATGAGGTCGTTAGGGAGGAAAATTGAGGTCAGAGGCAGTGGAAGAAACTAGAGACGGGAAATGCATAAGTAAACATGGCTGTGGGCTGTGGGGAAAATATTTCAGAGCCCAGGTGAAACTAAGTCTGCATGCATCCACCCTACAGAATGTTCACCACAGAATGTTTGGTAATAGCAAAACAAAACTAGAAATAACCCAGGTCTCCACAAACAAGGAATTTTGGGAGTGAAAATTATCAACTACAGGTCCGTGTATTGACACAGACAAATCTCAGGAATGGGATGTTGAGGGGGAAACAACCAGGCTGTAAACGACTGTATAGAAACACTTGCTCCCTTCTATGAAGCTCCGTGGCAAGTGGCTTATAGGTGATTTTATATCCATAGATGTAGTTTATATAGATTGAGATAGTTAGCTTACGTGAGGGGGAAGCACAGAGTCAGAATAGTTTCTTTCAAGAGTGGGTGGGCTGAGGAGGATCCACAGGGCTTTGGGTCCTAATAATAACTCCTAAACAGGGGACGAGCTGGGGTGCTAATTTTATTCCCACAACTTTGCCCTGGTTGTAAATATTGACTGTTTACCATGACAGCTTTTAAAGATTAGATGTGGTGCTGTGAGATGAGACTGGGACAATTCATTGGAGCCACACGGCAAAGGGCCTTACAACACTGAAGTGTGAGCAGCGTGGGTTTCTCCTTGTTCTCTGCTCTCTCCCCTTAAGGGCTGGATCAGAGCTGCGTGTGGCAGGTGAAAGTGGATACTCACAGTAAAGCAGGACAAGCCCTCTTCAGCCCCTTTCTGAAACCTAGAAGGCACAGCCTCCTTTCCGGATGCCTCTATTAAGTTTGTAGGCTGTTCTCCACTTCCTCGGTATTATTCTCACAGCTGATCCTGACATAGCCCTTCACACTGGGGAGGAAACTGAGGTACTGAAGTTAAGTGGGTCATGCAGAACATTCCAGCTACCCAGTGGCAGTGCTATGAGTAAACCTGGCTTGCTTTTTATCATGTATATGATGTGCATGTGTGTGTTGTAAGGCTCCATCTTCTAGTGAAAACCTTTAGTTGACTAGAAGCCACTGATTAGAGGACCGAGTAGTCAGAAAGAATGGTTTGCAGCCGCCCAGGCAGTCCCTGGCTTAAAACAGATGGTGCCGATCTCATCTGAGCCCCTGATCCATGGTTTTTTTTCCTCTCTGAATTTGTGTCTAGTGCCTTCTGCTGGGGATATGGAGAGAGCCAAAGTTCTGAAGGAAGAAGGCAATGAGCTTGTAAAGAAGGGCAACCATAAGAAAGCTATTGAGAAGTACAGTGAAAGCCTCTTGTTTAGTAGCCTGGAATCTGCCACGTACAGCAACAGGTATCTTCTGCGCAGCTGCTGGCCTCGGGGATTCTCCAAAGGCTTTTCTGAAGGCTGGGGTGTGGCTCACTGGGAGAGTGCTGGCCTCCCGTGGGCTCCAGGGATTGGGATGTAGCTCAGAAAATACTTGGACTCCTGATTGTGGAGGGGTTTGGGTCCTTTTCAGGTAGTCATGTGCATTCCCACCTACTTCAGTGCTGAGCAAGGAATTAACAGCAGCACCGATAAAGGGGTGGAGATTAAAGAGATGCTCCACAGTTGTCTTCATTATCTGTCCTAGCCCTCATCCCAGAATCTTAAGCTTTCAGTGTCAACACAGCTCCCTCGCCTGCTCTCTGCCCATGGCTGCTCTTATCCACCTATTTCTGTCCCTTCTGGCCTAGAGCCCAGCGAGTGGAGTACCTAATTGTCTGGCTAGAATAGGAAGAAAGGGTACGATCTGACAGAGCGCAGACCCTTGTGCCTGTAGCAGGCTCTGCAGCAGGAACTGCTATTGGGGAGCAGTGAGTGGAAAGCCCAGGAGCCAAAGCACCTCTCCCCCTTCATGTGGGACTCGCTGCTCTATACTGGTGCTCAGTGGTGTGTAGGTGGCAGAGATGGGGCATGCACATGTACACACACACTGTTGAGTGGGACTTACTGTTCTACACTGATGCTCAGCAGTATAGATGGCAGACAGGTATTACTGGTTTAAAGTTGAGAAAATCAAGGCACTGTCTAAGCTCTGAGCTGATTGAACCAGGGTACTTCATGTGTTAGGCTAACTTGTAAAAAGAAGCTTTGTGACCCACTTGCTCCGTGTTTGTGGCATCAACTCCCTCCTTTCTCTAAGCTCCTTGGCCTTGATGCTCCAAGATACCTATTAGCTCATTCTTCTAAACAAATACTGTATTTTTACCATGGCTTGGAAGAATTTTGTTTACATACTGTTCTTTAAGCAAATGTATCTGGCTACACTTACTTCCCTTCGTTTATAATATGCTCATTTAATAAGTGGTCTTTCCCCTTGGGCATCATACTGGGGGCCTCATGCATGCTAGGCCAGCACTCTGCCACTGACCTGTACTCCAGCCCGGTTAGATTTTTGTTTTGTGTTTGCATTTTAGCTGTGATGATTCCAGAATTTATCAGGAAAAAATAAAAGAATCAACATTTAGTTTAAGTGTGGGGCGAAGAGGTATCATTCAGTAAATAAGGTTGGGTTGGCTATGTGGGGGTTAAATACAAATTCTTCTCTGTTTTTAAATAAAGTTTTAGAAGAACACAAGTCAAATGTAAAAACAAAACAATTGTGGGAGAACCTACAGCGCAGAAGGAAAACCACAGAAGTAGTAAGGATAAATTGGATAGCTTTGGTTTTATATGAAAACGCCTATGTAAAGATGCTCAGCTTTTCATGTTTATAGCACCAACACAACACCCTGGGTGCGGTGCCCAGCAGGACCAGGAAAAAAGTAACTAAAATACCATTTTCTTCCATCTTCACAGAAATTAAAATTTGAGGCGCAGGTTTGTTACAGTTACAGGAAAAGAGATTCTTGGTAACTTCTTCAGAGTGCCTGGCATTAGCAGAATTTAAGCTATTAGTGTCCCTTGATCTAGCGGCCTCCTCCCCAAGGGAGTTTACTGCCACGTTCTATACTTAACATGCTAGAAACAGTGAAAATACTTGCAGAGAGGTATTTGGTAAAACAAATGATGCCATATCCAACTAGTGAGTGCTCTGTGGCCACTGAAACAGTGATGAGGGCCAAGGTGACGGCTTCCTTCTAGTGATCGTCTTTGAAGAAAGGACCAGGCTTGAATGATGAGAAATCACAGTGGGTATTGTCCACATTTTTATTGTGAGACATTTCAAAGTATGGGAAGTTGGAAACTTGTAAGTACCTTAAATACACATTTAAATTGTCTAGTTGATACACAGTGCTGGAGACCCTATTCAGTGCTGACCTGTACTCTATACCTGGCCCAATTCATCTTACTGTTGATTGTTCCAAAATAATTGCTTACATCTTTACACTCCACCCCTGAAACACCAGCATGCACAGTTAATTAGGATTAATATTCATGTACTTGTTTTTTCTTGGGAAATGCTTTGGGAATTTTGCTGAAAGAACCTGATGAAGGGTGGTGAACAGCAGAAGTGCGCAAGGCCAGGCTCAGGGTTCCTTCAGAACCACTGGTCTAAAGTCCAGCTCTGCCCCTCACTAGTAGGTCTTGGACAAGTCCCTTGACTCCTAAGCCAGTGATGAAGCTTCTCATAGCCTTTGCATCTGCAAAAAAGGCTAGGGAGCTGGAGAAATGGCTCATCAGTTAAGAGCACTGGCTGCTTTTCCCGGGGACCAGGTTTCAGTTCTCAGCTTCCTCATGGTGGCTCACAGCCACCTGTAACTCTAACTCCAGGTGATCCAACACCTTCTGTCCTCCCTAGGCACCAGCACACATGTGGCAGTCACATGCACACATAAGCCTCCATCATGGGAGGGAGGTAAGGCTAGACTTGAGAGGATTGAGGTGGAAAGCAACAGCGCAGAATGGGTGCTTAGCAAATCAGGTCATCCCCAGCTGCCTCCATCTTGCATGTGGGGATCCACAAGTGACTGAGCTTCTGCAATGGTCTTTCCACATCAGAGCGCTCTGCCATCTGGTCCTGAAACAGTACAAGGAGGCAGTAAAGGACTGCACAGAAGCCCTCAAGCTGGACGGGAAGAATGTGAAGGCCTTTTACAGACGGGCTCAAGCCTACAAGGCCCTGAAGGTAAACAGTCCCTGCCCAGAGGCCCAGCTGTAACTGCAGAGATGTATGCTGGTGCTGGCGCTTGCTGTGGTCTGTCTCCCGGGCCCTGCCTTGGCTCCAGTCTAGGGTTTGAAAACCACCTCCTGGTTCTCCAGCTGGTTCTCACCTCCTCGGTCCCTTCCCAACTCCTCTTTTCTTTCTCCTAGGACTATAAATCCAGCCTTGCAGATATTAGCAGCCTCCTACAAATTGAACCCAGGAACGGCCCTGCACAGAAGTTACGGCAGGAAGTCAACCAGAACATGAACTAAAACCCCAAGAGGGCAACAGGAACCCTCTACCTGACCTTCCCAGAGAAGCTAGGGGCTTCCCCTGCATCTGCCCCCAAAACCCAGCATGCCCCTAAGGGAGTGCAAAAGCAACCCCACTTTGGCCCCTTGGAGAGGTAGCAGCCTTCCACCTGAGAAGCTTCGCTTGTTCAAGTTAAGACCATTTACTGACAAGCACAGGACATTTTTTTCAGAAAGGTCCCCACTGGAGCTAAAGTGTGAAGCTACAGCCCTGGGCTCATCCCCTTGCTTCTGCCTGGTCCTTGTCAACAAAGTACTTGGCGATTGTCATGACCCAGATGTGCCGCAGACCGATTGTTGCCCTTGTGGTGTCCCAAGATACCACACCTCTTCAGTTAATCTGAGCTGGGAGGGTAGTGTTGACAGGCTAAAGTGCTGGCTTACCTACACCCGAAGCGGCCTGTTGAGCTGGTTCTCCAAGGCTGCCATTTCCCCAAGGGTACAGCTGTTGTCTGCACCCTGTCCTTGGCACAGTGTCCTGTGTTGAGCCCCAGTGCCTTTAGTCCAGGCCCTTTGTGGGAAGGCAGAGCCTGACCCTTGGAGGCTCTGTGCTGTTGCCTTCTGTATGGAGCTACCTACGGTTCAAAGAGCCCAAATTCCTCCTGGGATGGGGAGAGAGGCCTCCTTGAGATTCGTGTCCCTCCAGTCTGAGCAGGAACTGACCTTTTCCCCAACAGCAGCCCCTCAGGCTTCTTTGTTTTTGTTGTTGTTAATATGTTGAAGTTAATTGAACTGATTTTATTGAAACTGTGTGTTGCTGTTGCATTAAAAGATTTTCATCTGTACAATCTGCTTTTGCACGTTTGTCTTAGCCTTGCACCAGAAACTCAGCAGTGATAAAAATTGTGCTTTGTTGACTGTAGCACAAAACAGAAAATAAAAGCAAGCTACAGCTTACATGTACCTTTCCTATTACTGAATTTCAACCCTGTAAAAGAAATGCTAATTTAAATATATTTTCACTTATTTCCTTAACTATATAGAATGATCTATGAAAAAAAACAGCCACTGGTTTTTGGACATTCATCTGTTTACTGAGCAAAATTTTGGAACAGCCCAGGCATTGTGTATAGTCCAAGGGAAACAGGGTAACAAGATGGTCCCTGCTCTCAGGGCAGTGGCCCTGTGAGAAGACGGTTAATCAGATAGCTGCCTGAGTATAAAGCTGCACCTGACTTAGGCATCATGGAGAAGCTGTCCAGCACTCAATGTTTGTCTTGCCTGCCTCCATGACGAGGTAAAGGTCCACTGGTAAGTATAGCATGAACTGAGATCAGAAGAAAAAGCTAAGCGCTGGAGATACAGCTCAGTGATAGAGCATTTGCCTAGCATGTACAAGGCCCAGGTTCAAGACCCCGCACCATAAAAAGTAAAGGGGGAAGCTACCCACTGTGGAAATTAGTATAGAGGTCCCTCAAAGAGTTCTGGGGATATGTGTAGACCTGTCTCGAGGGCTGGAGAGATGGCTCAGAGGTTAAGAGAGCACTGATTGCTCTTCCTGAGGTCCTGAGTTCAATTCCCAGCAACCACATGGTGGCTCACAACCATCTGTAATGAGATCTGGTGCCCTCTTCTGGCGAGTAGACATACATGCAGATAGAACACTATACATAATAAATAAAAATCTAAAAAAAGTTTAAAAAAAAAAAACTCAAAAAGGGGAAAAAAAACACCTAGCAGTTACCACTCCTTAGAGACAACTGTACGTCCATGTTTACTGTGGCAGCATTCACAGAAGCCAAGATGTAATGAATCAGCATAAACAACCAGCAGCACCAGCAGGTGAATGCCTGAAATGTACACATAGTGGGTGTCTATTAGTAGCATGTGTGTGCCACAGTCTGTACCTGTGGACATCAGAGAGCAACTTTGTGAAGTTGTTTCTCTCCTACCTTTCATGAGTTCAGGTGTCAAACGCAGGTCACCAAGTTTTTGTGGAGAGTGTGACATTACCTGGTTGTAGGTAGAATTGAAGAGGAGGTGAGATAGATTGCATATGGAAGATGAGGGAAGGGAAATGACAGTGAGTGGGAAGCCCTTGGTTTTAGAATAGAATGAGGGTGGGAGACTTTTCTGAGAACACTTAAAGACAAAACCAGAAGGACAGGGAGCTCTAAGCCATAAACATGGCTTTGGTGAATTGGACTTGTTACTGAGAGTCTTCAGAACTAAGGGTGAATAGGGCATGAGATCTGTGGTCCAGGAGCTTCCTCAACTAAGTACGATTGAAAATGGGGTTGTAGGGCTGGAGAGATGACTCAGAGGTTAAGAGCATTGCCTGCTCTTCCAAAGGTCCTGAGTTCAATTCCCAGCAACCACACGGTGGCTCACAACCATCTGTAATGGGGTCTGGTGCCCTCTTCTGGCCTGCAGACATACACAGACAGAATATTGTATAAATAATAAATAAATATTTTTTTAAAAAAAGAAAATGGGGTTGTAGAGTTGTAGGGAACTGGAGAGGTGACTCAGCGTTTAAGATTACTGGCTTCCTTTCCAGAGGACCCAGGTTCAATTCCCAGTACTCACATGACAGCTCACAACTATCTGTAACTTTTTTCTTCATTAATTTTTCTCTGCTCCCCTCCCTGCCTCTCCCCTCCCCTTCAACCCTCTCCCAAAGTCTCCATGTTCCCAATTTACTCAGGAGATTTTGTCTTTTTCTACTTCCCATGTAGATTTGATTTATGTATGTCTCTTAGGGTTCTCATTGCTGTCTAGGTTCTCTGGAATTATGATTTGTAGGCTAGTTTTCTTTGCTTTTTGTTTTAAAACCACTTATGAGTGATTACATGTGATAATTGTCTTTCTGGGTCTGAGTTACCTCACTCAAAATGATGTTTTCTAGCTCCATCCATTTGCCTGCAAAATTCAAGATGTTATTTTTTTCTGCTATGTAGTACTCCATTTTGTAAATGTACCACATTTTCCTTATCCATTCTTCGGTCAAGGGGCATTTAGGTTGTTTCCAGGTTCTGGCTGTGACAAACAAAGCTGCTGTGAACATAGTTGAGCACATGTTCTTGTGGCATGATTGAGCATCCTTTGGATATATACCCAAAAGTGGTATTACTGGATCTTGAGGAAGGTTGTTTCCTAATTTTCTGAGAAATCGCCACACTGACATCCAAAGGGGCTGTACCAGCTTGCATTCCCTCAAGCAATGCAGAAGTGTTCCCTTTTCCCCACAACCTCTCCAGCATAAGTTGTCATCAGTGTGTTTGATCTTGGCCATTCTTACAGGTCTAAGATGAAATCTCAGAGTTGTTTTGATTCGCATTTCTCTGATGACTAAGGATATTGAACATTTCCTTAAGTGTCTTTCAGCCATTTCAGATTCCTCTGTTGAGAGTTCTCTGTTTAGGTCTGTACTCCATCTTTTTATTGGATTATTTGTTATTTTGGTGACCAATTTCTTGAATTTTTTTGTATATTTTGGAGATCAGACCTCTGATGTCGGGTTAGTGAAGATCTTTTCCCATTCTGTAGGCTGTCGTTTTGTCTTATTGACCGTGTCCTTTGCTTTACAGAAGCTTTTCAGTTTCAGGAGGTTTCATTTATTAATTGTTTCTCTCAGTGTCTGTGCTACTGGGGTTATAATTAGGAAGTAGTCTCCTTGCCAGTGCATTCAAGTGTACTTCTCACTTTCTCTTCTGTAAGGTTCATTGTGGCTGGCTTTATGTTGAGGTCTTTGATCCATTTGGACTTGAGTTTTGTGCATGGTGATAGATATGGGTCTATTTTAATTCTTCTACATTTTGATATTCAGTTATGCCAGCATCATTTATTAAATATGCTTTCTTTTTTCCATTTGATATCTTTTGCTTCTTTGTCAAAAGTAAGGTGTTTGAAGGTGTGTGGATTAACATCCAGGTCTTCGATTCGGTTCCATTGGGCCTCCTATCTGTTTTTATGCCAATACTAGGCTGTTTTCAGTACTGTAGCTCTGTAGTAGAGTTTGAAGTCAGGGATTGTAATGCCTCCAGAAGTTCTTTTATTGTACAAGAAAGATTGTCTTGGCTATCCTGGGTTTTTTGCTTTTTCCATATGAAGTTGAGTACCGTTCTTTTGAGGTCTGTGAAGAATTTTGCTGGGATTTTGATGGGCATTGCATTGAATCTGTAGATTGTTTGGTAAGATTGCCATTTTTACTATGTTAATTCTACCTACCCAAGAGCATGGGAGATCTTTCCATTTTCTGGTATTGTCTTCAATTTCTAAGTCTTCCACTTGTTTGATTAGAGTTACTCTGAAATATTTTGTTATTTGTGGCTATTGTGAAGGGTCATGTTTCTCTGATTTCTTCTCAGCCCATTTATCATCTGTGTACAGGAGGGCTACTGACTTTTTTTTTTTAGTTAATCTTGTATCCTGCTACATTACTGAAAGTATTTATGAGTTGTAGAAGTTCCTTGGTAGAATTTTTGAGGTCACTTATGTAAACTATCATATAAGCAAATAGTGAAAGTTTGACTTCTTTTCTGACTTGTATCCCCTTGATCTCCTTTTGGTGTCTTACTGCTCTCCAGCAAGGACCTCAAGAACTATATTGAACAGATAGGGAGACAGTGGACAACATTGTCTTGTTCCTGATTTTAGTGAGCTTGCTCAGAGTTTCTCTCCATTTAGTTTTATGTTGGTTGTTGGCTTGCTGTATATTACCTTTATTATGTTTAGGTATGTTTCTTGTATCCCTGTTCTCTCCAAGACCTTTATCATGAAGGGATGTTGTATTTTGTCGAAAGATTTTTTTGGCATCTAATGAGATGATCATGTGGTTTTTATTTTTCAGTTTGTTTTTTTTTTTTTCTTTTTTCTTTTTTTGGTTTTTCGAGACAGGGTTTCTCTGCAGCTTTTTTAGAGCCTGTCCTGGAACTAGCAGTTTGTTTTTATGGTGGATTACGTTCTGTCTATAATTCTAATTCCAGAGGATCTGATACCCTCACATGTACATTCATGCTACTGCACACTAAATTAATTAATTAATTAACTAGTTAATTAATTAATTAATTAAATAAGTTGGGGTTGTAAATTAGGTATGGAGAAGAACATGGAGAGAAGAGTGAGGGTCAGGCCTAAGGAAATGCTAGCATTGAGCATATGAGAGAAGGGGGGAGAAGCTGCGTGGGGAGCAGTGGGCTGGAGACTGGAGGTGTGAAGAGTTTAAAGTAGCCTTCACTGGGGAGGGGGACAAAGAATAGCAGGACCATGTTGGATTTGTTCTGGTGAACTTGCGACAGCACCAATGAACCAGTGGACCCTCACCACTGCTCTGGGCACGTTGGTATGGGGAAAACAAGGAGCTGAGGTCTGAACCCCTTAAGGAGGTAAGCACAAACTTCCCTGAAGAACCTTGGGAGCTCCCTAGTTAGGGGTGGAAACCCTAAATCTAGTATGATAATTTAGTATATTTCTATGGGATTCCTAACTGCATTACACAACATTTGGTCAGCTGAGACCTACATGCAATTGCTGACTTCTGTGGTATACCTGACCTGCAGAAATGCCACATACTTCAGATATGGCTGCCCGGAGCTTTAGTCCATTTGTTCAGTCCATTGCATGATGGTCCCCATGTCACCATCTGCTGTTGATGGCCAGTTTGTAGTTTGGAGCTTTCATATACCTGAGCTCAGCTCCCAGTGGGGCTCTTAATCTAATGTGCACACTTTCTGTGTATTTCGGCACGTGTTTGGAGTTCTGGTTCTAATTCCTTAGAGCCAAAGTTCCCATCCAGTAAATATTTTTCTCTGCCCCACCCTCCCTTAGACACAAGAAAGCCTCCTGGGAGGCAAGACAGATTTTGCAGCATTTTTTAATATACAAAAGAAAAAAATTAGCAGTGGACACTGTCCAGCCTTCATTCCACATCTAAAGCTCGAGAACAGAGAGACCAGTCAGGAAATAAGTTAGCATTCACAGGACCTTAGAACCACAAGCAGAAATGCTGTACTCAGAAGTCAAGGGAGTGCAGGTTCCAATCCCAGTGGAGGAAGGAAAAAAAATGTTCCCAAAGTATATAAGACACCCAGTCTTAAGAAGGTAGACTGACTCACAGCAGGCCAAGCCTTCAGACCAGTAAACCTTGAGGCCTGGCAGGACACCTGGCATGAGAACACTCCAGTTACTGTGCATGTCTCCTGTGACTCGGTCAGCTTCACCCAACTCCTAAGCCACCAACACATCACAGCGAGTATTTGAATGTCAGCCTCCACGGGGTGTTCTCCAGGGTCTCCTGACAGCAATTCAGCTGCTCTGCCGTGGGTCCTCCCACCCCCAGCCACCCACTGTGCTCAGTTCCTGTTGCCTTCTGCTGACTCCAGTTGCTGATGAGCCCACAGCACTGCCAGCGCCTCTTCTATCTACGGAACACAAGAAAGAGGGGCTTAGAGCAGTTGCCCAATAAGGCCCCAAAAGAGCCATGACTTCCCTTGCCTCAGCATGGTAAAGGATTCGTGGAGCCCTCACACTCTGCCACTCCTAAGATCCCAGCCCCACTGCCACCTTCTCAGGGAGAGGTACCACTGCTGGATGTGGCTCCATACGGTCAGAACACAGCTACAGAGCTCGATTGAAATCCAGCAGATTGGTGTCAACTGCCTGCCGTAACCTATCGAGAATAGCCCTTCCTCTTTGCTGTGCTGCCACCCAACCTCCACCTGCCTTGGCATGGAGGGACTCTGGGGACTCCAGCAAAAACAGAAGCTCCAGGTTGTCCATCTCCAGCAGCATGCCTGTGATCTTGCCAGTCAGTGGGGCGCAGGTATCATGGATGAGGGAGTAGAGACGCTCCCCTGTGTGGAACAACCTGAGAGCTTTACGCACACGCCTGCCTCAAAGCCCAGCACCCGGGAGTGGTGGCAGCCATGGAGTGAGGCAATGAGGGTGTCTGGGATCTAGCCCTAGAACCTGTCACCCCAAGCTGTGTCATTTAACCTTACTGGAAGCTTCTCTTTCCACCTCTATGAAGTGGGCATCGCAAACCTGCCTCAGAGAACAATCTGAAGGGCCAAGAGGAATATTATATGTGAAGAGATCTACGGCAAAGTCAGTTAGGTTTCAAGACTCCATTTGGGAGAAGCGGTTCTCACTGGACACACTGGGATTCCAGACAGGATGTAATGCTCAACTTGAGACTTCGGAGTGTGGGAGGCAAACACACACCAACAAGTATTTCTAGCAGTACAACCTAGTTTCGGTGTCTGCCCAACTTGACAACAAATGGGGGGGGGGGGGGACCCCCCAGAGTGAGGGTGCTTACGTGGGTGTAAAAAGGTCTTCCCGTAAAGACGTGACACTGTTTACAGACATTAAGCGTATGTAATTTTCTTCTATGTTGAGGGACATAAAGTGACAAAACCTAGTGGGTAACCTAAGGAAACAATGGGGCAGTGGCAATGAAGGCTTTCAGCGGAGGGGCTCGAGGTCTGCGTGGTCACGGAAAGTGTGCCCACCAGGAACAGGCTGCTCATTCATTCCAACATTAGTGACATCACATTCATGTACATGTGCATGCGTGCGTGGTGTGTGCATGTGGCATGTTTGTGTGCAGGTGTGCTGTCCGAGGCTGGAGGAGGACATCAGGCACCCTGTTCTATCACTCTGAACCTTATTCCCTGGAGACAGTGTCTCTCACTGGCCCTGAAGCTACCTGTTCTGCTAGGGGGGTTGGCCAAAAAGTTCCTGCCATCTTCCTGCCTTCAGCCCACAACTCGGGTTACAGGAGCACACAGCCATGACCAGCTTCTCCATGGGAGCTGGAGATTCAAACGCAGGTCCTCAAGCTTACACAGGAAGCACTCTTACCTATTGAACCATCTCCCCAGTCCCCACCAGTGCCGTCTTTCGTTGGAACCTGCCAGAAACTCCAGGGCTAGAGAGGAATGGCACTTGGAGCTCCGAGTTCAGAGGGAACCACGGGTGTTTACCCACTGCATGGTTATTTCCCACCTCCTGCAGTGGGCGCCAGGAGACAGATGAAATCTGGCCAGGGCACCCCCTGGAAGAGGTGTGAAGACATGAAATGACCACCCTGGACTGTTTCCCAGTAGAATCCCAAGGGCGTTCTCCTACTGTGCTTCTTGGCCCTGTTCCACATCCAGATATCTCCCACCTAGATTCCGCGTCAGCTGGAAAAAGCTCTGGGAGCATCAGCCACTAGTGTTCTAAGGCAGGAAGACAAAGGCTTACCAAGGCAGCTGAGATGAAACTACCTCACTCCCAAGTCTGTCCTCACTCAAGCTGTTCCCGGCAGGCTAGGCAGCTCTCAGCCCTCCTACCTGCCCCAGGATGGGAGAGCCAGCCACTCACCAATCATTTGTTTCTGTTCATGCAGGGGCGCGGCAGCCAGCATGGACACAGTCAGAGGCTGATGGCCAGGGACATATACAGCCGACTCCTGGACCTGCACATGGTGCCAGGAACAGATTCCTTAACCATACGGATGGGAAAGGCCTCAGACACTTACCCCATCAGGTGAACATAAACCTCCAGGAAAGGTTCTGGAAGAGGGAAGCAACGTCTGCACAATCAGGTGGGACAGAGAATCCCTAACAGGGGCGTGGACTAGAAGACAAAGTTACGCTCAGAGATGCTGTGACCCAGTGAAGGCCCTTCAAAAACAGTCACACGACAGCCACGCTTCACTAACCACTCCAAGCCCAATAAAGCACTCTTCTTGACAAGCTTTACAAACACACCAGCAGTAAGCGTACATCTCAATGGTGCATGTGTGTGTGCGTGTGTGTTGAGACAAGACCTATATAGTTCAGGATGGCCTAGAACTCACTAGGTAACATGGGCTGGCCTAGAACTCTTGCCTCCTCCTTCAGCCCTCTCACGTCTTGCTAACTTTAAAAGTAGGTATTGCCGTTTAAATACTATTGTTTGTTTTGCAAGAAATCATTAGAACTGGACATAAAGAAATTCTAGACATGCTTCAATGATGTTGAATTTGAAACCTTTGGAAGGGAATAAAGAGAAGCATAGCCTTTTGTTTAATTATAATAAACGTTTTTAGTTCTATTTTGAAGTTTAATCTCATTCCTTCAGTACTCAGTGTGTTCTTAGAATTCCTTCTCCTGATACAGGAAATTCAAATTCATTTTGGCAATAACCTAGACAAAAAGTTTGCAACCAATAAAATGTGACCATGGTTCTTTCTCCCCTCTTAGTAAGAATGCTCTTTGACTGATTACACATAATAGTAAATGAAATTTTATAAGCCAAGAAAAGCAAATACCAGAGAGAAAACACTTTAGCCAAAGTTATGAACCAGGAGACAACAATGAGCAGGCAGCCTTACCCCATGGGCACTGTGTGCAGATGAAGGTCCTCTATGTGTCAGGAGAGACTGGCCTGGAATAGAGCATCCCTCCCCACCTGGACCTGTGGTCTGAGTACCAATGTTGACTGTAAAAAAAAAAAATAAGAAGAAGAAGAAGGTTTCAAATAGCCACTTAGAAAAAAATAGATAGCGAATTTCGGTGGAGCATTAAAGAAATTTATGTACTATAGACAAGAATGTCAGATAGACAGCAATGATAGAAATACAATTTACAACACAACCAGCAATTTCAGCTCTAGATATGTACTCAAAAGAATTGAAAGCAGGGTCTCAAGGAGAGAGCTATAAATCCGTGTTTATAGTGGCAGTATTCATGGACGAGAGCTCACAGGTGGAAGAGAGCTCACATGGACGAGAGCTCAGTCTGTGTGCTCATCAACACGTGAATGAACGCATAACCAAATCTCCATATGCAGGGAACTGTTACATGGTGGAACATCCCTGAATCTTGAGGACACTGTGCTAAGTGAAAGCCAGTCACAAAGGATTGACAGTCCGATTCCACTTGCATGAAGTAACCATACCCAAATTCATAGAGACAATTGCTTCTCAGCCTTTTGGCAAAGAGCCACTGAAAATTCAAAGAGCCAAAAATTGAATGGTGGTTTTTCAGGGGCCAGAAGGGATAAAATGAAGAACTCCAGCTAATGGGAGTCCAGTTTTATAAGCCAGAAGGCTCTAAAGAGACGATTGCGGAAAATACTGCAGTTTACACTCTGCAGTGGAAACACACTGGATGCCACTAAACTATGGGCTTAAAAGTAGCAATGCTCGGGGCTGGAGAGATGGCTCAGTGGATAAGATCATTGCCTGCTCTTCCAGAGGACCCCAGTTCAATTTCCAGCACCCACATGGCAGCTCACACCTGTCTATAACTCCAGTTCAAAGGATCTGACATCCTCACACAGATACACATACAGATAAAACATGAACATTTAAAGAGAGTTCTAAAACTCTCACTGTTCTTGTGGAGTACTGGGATTCACTTCCAAGCACCCACATAGCAACATACAACTGACTGTAACTCTAGTTCCAGGGTATTCTTTTGGCCTCTGTGGGTACTGCATGCATATGGTGCACATACATCCATGGAGGCAAACACTCATGCACAGAAAATAAAAATAAATTTTTAAAAAAATAATAAAGCAGTAAATTTTATATTGTGAATATTTTACTACAGTTGAAAATATATGACAAGGAGCATGTATGTTGAAGCCTGACAACAACAGAAGACAGGGATTTATTTCATCTGGTTCATTCATGCGGAATCCCCAAAGAAGCCTCAGGGCTGAACAGAGGCCCAGCACAGAGATGTGAGGATACTGGCCAACAGATACTCTTGTCTTAGAGCCACAGCAGTTTCAGTACTTACTAAGATTCGAATCCTCCCATCTGGGAACTCACCAACTCTCATAACAATGGGCCTACTATTTGTATCTCTATTTTAAAGATTAAGTCCAGAGAGATAGCAATCAGCAAGGAGCACAAAGTGACTCCCAAGGTCATTTATGTTACAGACAGCCTCCAAAGCTGGCCTGGCTCACCAAGAAAGCAGTATCCCCATGGAGCCTAATCTAAACTCCCCTCCACTGCCAGCCCCAGGGATAAGATTTTGCTCCCCCACTGACACCCTTCCATCCCAGATCCCGGCCTTGCTCACTCACACTCACCTACGCTCTGCATGTGAGGCATATGGCTGGAGGCCTGGCAGGCACTGCCCAGGCGAAGATAGGAGTGCTGCATCGTGCTTAGGGACTGGACCACGGAGGCAGCTGGAGGGCAGGCAGCACAGAGAAAAACAGAGGGTTTGGGTTATGGTCAAAGCAGCACACTGTGGCCTGAAGTTCCCAGGGCTGGGGAGGAACTAGAAATTCACAGCAGAGAAAGAGAGTTGATATACTTAGACCAAGAACTCTAGGGAGATTGTCTAGAAACCTGTAAATGACGAAACCCCGCTGACATCTCTCCTGAGTTCTGATCCTTCACTTTAGTCCCAAGAGTGTAAGCTTGGAGCTTAGGTCACTCAGCAACAGTTTAGCCAAAGGAGTTTCTTTTTTTTCTTTTTTTTTCCTTCGGCTCCGCAAGAATTTTCAGCCCCAAATCTGAGTAGCTTCTGGAGATAACTGACAATGGCCACACTGTGTCCTTGTCAGGGTTGCCACAGTGTTTGCTGCTACATGAACATTTCATTTGGTCTCAAGTTGGAAAGGGGTAACTGAGGCTCAGAAGAGGGAGGGAACCAACTCTGAGAAATGCAAAGTGAGGCTTGGCCCCAGAGTTATAGACTGCCTCCTTTTGGGGAGTGTGTGGGGGATTTGAGACAGGGTTTCTCTGTGTGGCCCTGGCTGTCCTGGAACTCACTTGGTAGACCAGATTGGCCTACCAGGTTGAACTCACTGAGATCCTTCTGCCTCTGCCTCCCAAGTGCTGGGATTAAAGGTGTGCACCACCACCCTGCTATACTGCCTCTTCTTTTGAGGCTCACACTCACAAGCCTTGCTGAACATAGAAAGGCTGAGTCACTTACACGAATGTCCATGTGACTGGGCTGTCCACCTGGGGTCAGGTTGCATCGGAGCCATGGAGCCAGAACCATAGTACACGGCCTGGGCTGTGGACTGTGGGAGAAGAGGACCCAAGGTGAGAGGCATCTTTGCATCTTCTCAGGGACACCATTGCAAGAACTGCACTATCCCCTGCAGGAGGTAACTCGGGCCTACAAAGCTAACATGAGTGCTCCATTCTCCCATCTCGGGGTGTCCTTTATCCCTAAACCCCTCAGAGTAAGATCGCAGATTTCTTTCAACCATTGTTCCTTACCCTCGTTCAGTGACCTAGATAAAGTATGTCACTTACTCCAGGTGGTGAAAGCATAGCCAATGGCTGACGGATGTCACCGAGCCAGTGGTCTTCAGTCATGCATATCTCTCCACTGTTCTAAGTTCTAGGGTGTCATTCCCCTAGCCATGCTCCTCAGAACACGAACAGTCAGGTCATGCCAAGGTGCAGACGCATCTGTCTGAGTGGGGAAAATGCTACAAGCACTATGGCTGTTTAGGAGAGCCAATGGATTCTGACATAACTGGAGAAGATAATGTATACAATAAAGCAATTGAGGTTACTTTTTTTTTTTGAAACAGAGGTATCTCTGTATAATGTTGACTGTCCTGGAACTTGCTCTGTAGACCAGGCTGGCTTTGAACTCAGAGATCCACCTACCTCTGCCTCCTGAAGGCTGGGATTAAAGGTGTGTGCCACCACCACCCTACTTTAGGCTTCAGTACTTAATGTAAGACCTCCCAAACTCATTTAGCCACACAGTCTCTTCCATACAACACAGAATCACACACAGACTGGAAGACAAGATAGCATGCTATGCCGCTTTAAAGATGGGGCTAGTGAGACTTCAAGGGGTTGGAGCAGCTTGCCCAAGGTGTTTTCAACAGAACCTATTTGTGAAGTTCCATGCCCCTGTGGGAGCTGTAGGCACACTGTCACCTGGGACACGGAAGGCACTAAGTAGTTGGTAGTTTGCTGGAAGGAGCTCAAGACAGGGCGCGACAGCTGCCGCCTATACTGGTTGGTCAAGATGGCCTTCCGCTCTTCCTTGCGCTGCGCCAGGGCCACATATAGAGGCTTAGTACCCACGATGCGCCCATTCATCTCGGTCACAGCCTTTGTTGCCTCTTCTGGAGAGGAAAAGCAGACAAAGCCAAACCCCTTGCTGTGGCTACTTTCTGTCATCACCTAAAAGCAAGACAAGACAAGAGTTGTTGGGCGCGGGGAAGCAAGACTCCTGGGATACAAGCTTCTCCCCTGGGACCACATCCAGCACTGAGCACATCCTGTGACAGCCTGTGATAGAGGGACGAACCACACTCTCCTCGTTTGCTGAGGCCTACTGTATGCCCCACATCTCACGAGACTTTGTGGCTCACACCCGGACTCCTGATTAGGGAGGCACAGCTGGGATAGCTGGGATTAAAGGTGTGCACCACCACTGCTCGACTCTGACAATCTTATTAATTTTGTTCTAAGCAAAATACTCTTAGAAGGGAACCAAAAACTCATTAGGACCAGATGTCATTGCGTGTGTGTGCACGTGTGTGTGTGTGCATGTGTGTGCATGTGGGTGTGTGCATTGCATGTGAGTGTGCATGCGGTATGTGTGCACATGTGTGCATGCAGGTGTATGTCATGTGCACACGGAGGCTGAAGAAGAATGTTGGACATCCTGCTCTATCACTCTCTACTTTATTCCTTTGAGACAGAATCTCTCACTGTACCTGAAGGTAGGCTGGAAGCCAGCCAGCCCTGCCATCCTCCTGTCTCTACCCAACATAGTGCTGGGGTTACAAGCACATACATGAGCAGAGTTAGGTTTTTACACAGGCTATGGGGATTTGAACTCAGGTCTTCATGTTTGCACAGAAAGTGCTCTTACCCTCTCTCCAACTCAGGGACCAGAAGTCTTGATGCAAAAATATTGTTAAGAATTTCTGTTAGCAGATAGGTGTGTGTGTTTTGTTTTTTGTTTCTGTTTTTTGAGACAGGGTTTCTCTGTAGCTTTGGAGCCTGTCCTGGAACTCTTGTAGACCAGGCTGGCCTCGAACTCACAGAGAGATCCACCTGCCTCTGCCTCCCTAGTGCTGGGATTAAAGGTGTGTGCCACCACTGCCCGGCTCTATATTTTCTATTTTATATAAAATGCAATAAAAATTAAACAAATGAAGATGAGTACATTGCCTGCTGTAAATAAGCTACTGGCAAGTTCACAGTAAATTCCACTCAGGCTTTACTAACTTTATTGTTCCCTTTGAAAATCTATCTGCTGGGGGCTGGAGAGATGGCTCAGAGGTTAAGAGCATTGTCTGCTCTTCCAAAGGTCCTGAGTTCAATTCCCAGCAACCACATGGTGGCTCACAGCCATCTATAATGAGGTTTGATGGCCTCTTCTGACATGCAGGCACAACACTATATACATAATAAATAAATAAATCTAAAAAATTAGACAAATCCCTCTCCTACCCCTGTTCCCTATCTCCTCATAGTCAAGCCAAAGACCATCTCTACTTCCTCCAGGAAGCCCCCTCCTTTTCCCCTGAGCTCTGCATCTCTATCTCCAGCACTGCCTCCCATCATCTGCGTGTATGCATGTGTGTGCACATGTGCAGAAACACATGTTCATATGTGTGCAGGTTAACATGCATGTGTCTACAGAGCCCAGAAGACAACCATGGGTATCATTCCTCAAGTGATATCCATCTTTGTTCTGTAACAGGGTCTCAAGTTGGAGAGACTGACAGACAGATCAGCAAGCTCCAGCAATCTGCCTGTCTGGGGTTAGAATACACAGTGCCGCGCCACCACACTGAGCCGCACCGCCTCACAAGGCAATGCAGCCCTCACATGCTGCGCCACGGCACAGAGCCGCATCACCTCACACGTCGCCACACCGCGGTACACGGCACCGCACCACGGCACACGGCACCACACCGGGCCTTTTATCTTACCTGTGTTCTGTGTTAGGCCAGAACAGGTCCTCGCGCTAGCAAGGCAAGCACTTTAGGAACTGAGTTCTCCCTGAATCCAGGCCTCCCATCTCACAATTGTGATGCATCTGACCTCATCACTAGACCATAAAGTCCTCAAAGGCATGGACCACAGCTTAGTTATCTGTACATGCTGCCACAGAGCCTGGCGTGAAATGAATAAATACTGGGCCATCTTACAATCACCTGGGCTGCTTTGATAAAGTCAAATGTCCCTGGGGCTGGAGAGGCGGCTCAGCGGGTAAAGGCCCCTGCTGCCAAGCCTGATGACTTGAGTTAGATCCCTCAGGCCCACACAGTGGAAGGTGGAGAACGGACTCCCACATGACCTCTGAACTCTGGGCATGTTTGTACCTACACATATATAATAAAATATAATAAAGTTTTAAGTTAGAAAAGAAAGTCGGATGTTCAGGTCATGCCCTGGAATTCTCCGTGTTTCTTGTCTGACCCAGATGAGAAGCCAGGGCTGCGAACCACACAGGCCACGCTTCACCTTCGTCTTGTGAATGAGACATAGACTCAGCCTCCTGCACAGTCTTGGAACTGCTGGGCAGAACGGCCACTTGTCACCTCTTACGGACTTCGCAGGACTGGGCACACAGCTGGCGCTCAACAAATGAGGAAGAATGAGTGATCGTTTTCCAGATGGGTAAACTGAGGCCCAGAAATAGGGGTAAGTTTCTGGAACCTGACATATATGGTATCTATGGATGTTGAATAAAACAAGGTTATATTACATCAAGCCCAGCTCTACAGCTAGGGTATATGTTTAATTTCTCCCCATCCCACCCAGACAAGGTTGCTGATAGACCTCCAAAGGTGTGGGCCAGAACCAGAAAGAGGAACTCAACTCAAAGTCCCTGGAAGCCAAGCAAGGGTGAGAAGCTGGGGGTTCTGCAGGGGTGACAGCGGGGTGACAGGGGTGACAGCCAGGGCAGGGAGTGCTGCGCTCCTCACCTTAGCACTGGTGATCACTCCATAGGCAGAGAAAACTTCTTTCAACCTCTCGTCGTTAATGGAGTCGTCCAGGTTCTTCACGTAGAGGTTCACACCCTGGAAGAAGGGATACTGCTCAATGCCCCTTCCCCTCTTGTCCCAGACTGCCTGGGGTGGGGTCAGTGGCTGGCAGGGCCACAAGGGACATGTAGGGCTCAGCCTCATGTAGCCACTCAGCCTGCCTGTCCCCAGTTACTGCAGCTCCCGTAACATCTAAGGCCCACAACTGCTCCCACACACCTGCACAGATCCAAGCCTCCCATTCCACACGTGGGAACCACAGAAGGTGGCCTCAGACCTATAGCAGGCTGGGTGAGACTCAGAGCTCAGCCACACAGCTCTCTGGGAGGCCGTATGGAATGACTGTAGGCAGAACGCCTGACCGGCCAGTTCTGTTTTAGTCACAGAGTACAGGACAGCTGCCACTCCACCATCTGCCTGCACGACATACTACCTTACTTGCTGCAAGACACGACTCTAAGCCCTTTCTTGCATCGGCCCTAAGATAAGGAAACTTTGAGCCCCATCCTAGCGATATCAAAACTGTAGCACAGCCTTTTGGGCCAGTTCTTTGTGTGTGAACTGTGCTGCCCACCACAGGAGGTTTGCCAGCATCCCCTGCCCTGGAATGTGACAACTGAAAGTTCTTGACATTCTCAAGTGTCTCTGCAGTGAGAAGAAAGTGGTCTCACTGAGAACTATTGCAAATGGATGCATGTACGTGAGCATATGTATATATGCATGCATACTACGGACATTCTCCATAAAATCTAAAACTCTTATTAAAAAACTTAAAGAGGTTCATCTCCAAAAAGTCAGACTACTAACTTTAACCAGCTAACTTGTAGGGTGTGGTGGCTCCTGACTGCAATCCCAGCACATGGGAAGGAGAGACAGGAGGATCATGGCCAGCCTGGTCTACATAGTGAGTTCCAGGCCAACTAGAATTATATGATGAGCCTCTGTCTCAAAAATGATGACAAGGGCAGGGCAGTGGTGGCACATGCCTTTAATGCCAGCACTCAGGGGCAGAAGCAGGCAGATCTCTGTGAGTTTGAGGCCAGCCTGGTCTACAGAGTGAGTTCCAGGACAGCCAGGGCGGTTACACACACATACTTACACACATACTTACACACACACACACACACACACACACAGATGATGAAGGGGCTAGAGAGATGCTCAGCAGTTCAGAGTACTTGTTGCTCTTGACAAGGACCCAGGTTCATTTTCTAGAGCACACAAGCATCTATAACTCAGGTTCCAAAGGATCTGATGCCCTCTTCTGACCTCCACAGGTGACAGGCATGTACCTAATGACTTACATAAATCCAGGCAAATACTCATACACATAAATAAATCTTTAAAAAAAAACCAAGTTAACTTAAGGGAATCTTTTGTGTATGTGCACATGTGGAGGCCAGAAGACAAGCTTAGGTGCCTTCCTCAATCATTCCTTGTTTTCTGAGACCTGATCTCTTCGCTGGGAGTTGAAGATCATCAGTCAGGCTAGCCCGGTGGGTCGGTAAGCCCCAGAGATCCACCTGTATCTCCCAGTGTTTGCAGTAAGCTGTGTGCTGCCATACCCAGTTCTCATGAGGGTTACTGGGGGTCAAACGAGTGCTCATGTTTGTACAGCAAGCGCTTTGCTGACTGAGCCATGACTTAATGTGATTATAATGGCTAAACAACATTCCAGCTTCTGGATATAACATACTCTGCCTGATTATTCTCAACCTAGAGGCATCTGGCAATATGTAAGGCATTCTTGGTCCTCACCGGAGGATGTAGTGGTCACTGAACACTGAAGCTGACAGCATTCCAAACAGCCCTTTGTGGTGCCTCTTCTCTCTCACAAGCCAGGTGGTGATGCCTACCCCAGAGCTCCTCTGATTCTGGCCCTGAGCCACGTTTCTAGAAGGAGGGTGGCTAGAGGAAGGAGTCACACTCAGAGTGCCCCACCCTCAACCCCTCTTCAGACAGGAGCTGTAGCCTCCGTGAGGCCTGGCCTCACCTGGTAACGGTTCTGCCTCTCCTGCTTCATCTGCTCAAACCTGCGCTTCAGCTCGCTCTGCCGTTCTGCCCGCTTCTGGGCCCGACCCACATACAGCTGCTGCCCGCTCACATCCTTCCCGTTCATGTGGTCCACGGCCTGGAGAGCAGGAGCAGGCACACGGTGAACCGTGTGGATATGGCCTTGTCCCCAGTCCTGCCTCTGGGGCCAGAAAAGGACACCTGCAAGGCTGGCCTTCCTCTTTGGGAATAATTCATTCCGGGGAAAGGGCCACTTATAGGACAATCACTTTTAAAGATATGGCATAAAAAACTATTTATTTATTTATTTGATTTTTCAAGGCAGGGTTTCTCTGTAGCTTTGGAGGCTGTCCTAAAACTCGCTCTGTAGACCAGGTTGGCTTCAAACTCACTGAGATCCGCCTGCCTCTGCCTCCCAAGTGCTGGAATTAAAGGTGTGTGCCACCACTGCCCAGCTGGATTTTAAATTTGTGATTAAGATTTTTATTTTCTAAAACAGGAATAGGCCAGGCAATGGTGGTACACGCCTTTTAATCCCAGCACTTGGGAGGCAGAGGCAGGTGGATCTCAGTGAGTTTCAAGCCAGCCTGGTCTATTGAGTGAGTTCCATGACAGTCAGGAACTGTTCACAGAGAAACCCTATCTCAAAAATAACATAAACTTCTCTTTAAGTGTTTTTATTATTATTTATTATTTATGTGTATAAGTGTTTTGCAATTTCTGTCTGTGTATGGTGATCATAGAGGGGCCAAAAGGGGTGCCCCAGATCCCCTGGAACTAGAGTTACAAATGGTTGTGAGCTGTCATGTGGGTGCTGAGAATTGAACCTGGGTCCTTCAGAAGAGCATCCAATGTTCTTAACCAACCAGGTTCTTTTTGTAATACACTTGGAGAACCAAATTCCCATTCGTTTATCCACAGAAAGCAGCAGAAGTCAGACCCAAATGCATACTGACTCAATGTTTAGGATTTTTTTTTAAAGATTTGTTTATTTATTATGTATACAGTGTTCTATCTGTCTGTATCCTTGTTGGCCAGAAGAGGGCACCAGATCTCATTACAGATGGCTGTGAGCCACCATGTGGTTGCTGGGAATTGAACTCAAGACCTCTGGAAGAGCAGTCACTGCTCTTAACCTCTGAGCCATCTCTCCAGCCCAATGTTTAGGATTTTTAAAACCAGTGTGGGAAGAAATATTTGAGGGTGAAGAGGCTTCTTAAGAGGTCAGTTATTAGTAAATATTTATACACAGTGAAGACTTTCTCTTCCCCGCCTGAATGTTCAATTCTTTCAACTTCTAGGCCTAGAAGCCAACAAGAAAAGATAATGCTAGCGCCTTTGGTCCTTGCATCCTGGGCCAGGAAGGGTGCTTTCTGGCTTCCCAGTTGCGGGTTTGTGCCTCTTTACTGGAGCAGGGCCATGGAGGCACCTACCTTCTGAGCTTCCTCGTGCTTCTCAAAGTTGACAAAGCCGAAGCCCCGGGATTGGCCATTGCTGTCTCTCATCACCTTGACACTCTGCATCTTTCCTAGGAAAGACCAAACCAGCTTAGCAGGGAGCTGGGAAAGGGCCAGCATGCTCTCTTCCTTCCTATAAGTTCCCAGGAAATCCCAGGGAAGCCCTCCTCCCATCAGACCCAGGCATGGAAGAATAATAGTGTTCCCCCTTCTCCTTTGGGGAACACACCCACCAAATTGGGAGAAGAGGTCCTGGAGGCCCTGTTCATCTATGTCCACATGAAGGTTCTTCACGTAGATGTTGGTGAACCCCAGGGCCCGAGCCCCCAGCTCTGCCTCCCGCTTCTGTCGAGACTTGAAGTGGCCTACGAAACTGTAGACACATCAATAGAATAAAAGCTGCCAGGTTCATCACCCCTTCATCCCCGTCTGGGCTCACCTGGCAACTCTGGGTCACTTGGACCAATTGCTATCCTTCAGTTTCCTGTCTGTTGTTGGGAACCCAGGCAGGGTCATACTCCATGGACTGACTCTGTCCAGAGCCCAGCTGTTTTCATTAGGCAAGAAGCTATATTCCAGAACTCCACCTTGTATGAGGTTACAGGAACTTTAGTGACAAATGCATTCAGAATGCATGCTCTCGACTGGGAAGCTGAGAGCACAGGAAAGAATTGGACTCAAGTCTGGATCCTCATTTCAGTTACCTAGCTGTATGATCCTAAGCAAGTTACTGAACTTCTCTGAGCCTCAGCATCATGTCTGTAAATCTGGGGTCCAATTCACGCCATGGGGACTTTGCTTATTCACTGAACAAGCTTGGAGAGTGTACCAGAGAAGCACAGGTGAGCTAAGCAGACACGGTCAGTGCCAGGGTCACTGGTGATGGACAGGAGATAGACTGACATCATTTAAATGTGACATTCATTTTAAAATCTAGGGGGCTGGAGAGATGGCTCAGTGATTAAGAGCACTGGCTGATCTTCCGGTCTTGAGTTCAATTCCCAGCAACCACATGGTGGCTCACAACCATCTGTAATGAGATCTGGTGCCCTCCTCTGGCGTGTGGGCATACATGGAGGCAGAATGTTGTATACATAATAAATAAATCTTTTTTTAAAAAAAAATCTAGACTTTCTGGGCTTGGTGGTAGAGTACTTGCCTAGCATGGGTGAGCCCCTAGTTCAAGTCCAAGCATAGCCAAAAAGGAGAGAAAAAAATCTAGAAATGTCCAGTTTACATAAACACTTCTAAGAATCTTTTTTTTCCAGAGACAGAGAGAAAGAAGGAGAGAGGAAGAGAGGGAGGGAGAGAGAAAGAGAGAGAGAGAGAGAGAGAGAGAGAGAGAGAGAGAGAGAGAGAGAGAGAATGAGGATATTGCTATGTTGCCCAGGATTCCCTGAAACTCCTGAACTCAGGTTGTCCTTCTGCCTCAGTCTCCCCAGAAGCTGGGATGATAGGCACACACTACTGCACTTGGCTGAAAAGAATTCTTGATTAACAAGTGCCAGGCATAGGAAAGGCAGGTGGTAGATGGAGCAGATGTATCATAAATAGGTTGGAACAGACACCAGGAGCTGAACATCAGTGGTCCATACAGGGAAGTGGTTGTCTGTGAATCCAGGAAATCTTAGAACAATGTAGTAAGATCAGTGCATAGGACCTTCCCCAGAGAAACTCCAGATCAAACAACCCAGTGCCTCTGGCAACTAAAAGTTACCTCTCCAGTGAGTTCATATGTCAGGGCTGGAGAGATGGCTCAGAAGTTAAGAGCACTGGCTGGTCTCCCAAAAGTCCTGAGTTCAATTCCCAGTACCTACATGGTGGCTCACAACCATCTATGAGATCTGGTGCCCTTTTATGGCTTGCAGGGATATATGCAGGCAAAACTTTGTATACATAGGGGCTGGAGAGATAGCTCAGAGGTTGAGAGCATTGCCTGCTCTTCCAAAGGTCTTGAGTTCAATTCCCAGTCAACCACATGGTGGCTCACAACCATCTGTAATGGGGTCTGGTGCCCTCTTCTGGCCTGCGGTCATATAAACAGACAGAACATTGTATATATAATAAATAAATAAATAAATATTTTTAAAAAAACTTTGTATACATAATAAATGAGTCTTAAAAAGTAAAGAAAGTAGTTCACATGTGTGATTTTAGTACTTAGAAGGTGGAGACAGGAGGATGGGAAGTTCAAGATCATCTCCAGCTGTAGAGTATGAGACCCCTGTGAAAACACAGAAAAGCTGTCATTCCCCCACAGCACTGAGTGTGGCGGCTGGGCCATCAGATGGGCTGATTCCAAATGGGAAAGGAGCAGCCCGCAACAGGTTCTCTCTGGACCTGCGGCACAATTTTCCTATCTGTGAAGAGGGATGATGCCAAGCTTGTACAGGTACAGGCCTGCTGCTTGTCCAAACACATACCTGCCTTCCCACCTGCCCCAGATCTCAGGGAACAGCACATGAGAAAGAGAAAGAGAGAGAGAGAGAGAGAGAGAGAGAGAGAGAGAGAGAGAGAGAGAGAGACGGAGGGAGGGAGGGAGGAAACCGCAGCCATACCAGGAGACTGAAAAACAGATGAAATTGTCAAGCCCGTCGATGATTTGGCCATGAGCTATTCCCTCTAGAATTCTCATCCTTGTTTAACGAATAGTCCATTTGAATGCCTATCGACTTCAGCTTACAGAAGGGAAGCATCCCTGAGAGGTTGAGCCCTCTCCTGAAGTTACAACCCCAGGGGAAGAGCTCTGCCCAGCACCCTGTACCCATTAGACAGTCACAAAAGCAACACTCCTGATTGAATAGCTCCATCCTTCAGCCTCCACCCTCTCCACAGGGCTGGGAACTCACACTTTTCGGTCATTCAGCAACATCCCGTTCATGGTGTTGATGGCTTTCTGGGCAGCCTCGTGAGTCTCAAAATGTACGAAGCCAAAGCCCCGCGATCCATGTTCGTTATATACTACCTGGGTCACAGGGAGGAGTGACAGAGAGACCACTCAGCAGGGACTTCAGGGAGAAAAGGAAGACAAGGGGGTAATGACCAGCATACGAATGTTTGTTGGTGAGCGTAAAAGACAGTTATGAAGATGGAGCTCAGTGACAGGCTCTGCCAGCTGCTACTGGACCTTGGGTTCCACCTGAGGGGCGTCCGAGACTTAATCTCCTAACAGCCCCAGGTTAGAATGGGAGGATGGAAGTTTAGAGGGACTTGCTTGAGGGGACAGCATAAGGAGGAGTGGACTTGGGAATTCAACCCCACAGCTGTCCCCTAATTCTGATAGCAAACTGGGGATACTGTGAACATCCCAGGAGGCCAGCTGTAGAGGCTGTGTACAGTTGCCTGGTCTACTGCTGGTGACAGGCTGAAGAGAATGTGCTGGGTTATGAGGCTGACAGTATTTTGAAAGAGAGAACTAGCCAGGCGGTGGTGGCGCTCAACTTTAATCCCAGCACTTGGGAGGCAGAGATATGCAGGCTCTCTGTGAGTTCGAGGCCAGCCTGGTCTACAGAATGAGTTCCAGGACAGCTAGGGCTGTTACACAGAGAAACCCTGTCTCGAAACCCTCACCCCACCGAAAAAAGGGGCAGGCAGAAATCAAGTCTATTTGGAGTAAAGTGGGATCTACAAGTAGGAAGTTTTGAAACATGTGCACATGTGCATAGTGCATACACACACACACACACACACACATCTGTTTTAGTTGACTTTTGTTTGTTTGGAGATTTTTTGAGACAGGATCTTGCTCTTTAGTCCACTGGCTCCAAACTTGAAATTCTTCTTACCTCAATTTCACAAGTGCTAGATTACAAGTGTGTGCCCCTGTGCCCACCTCACAAACTATTGACGGTGGTTACTCCTGGTGGCCAGGTCTGGGAAGTGTTTAGTTTATTCCCTTCTATATTGCTTTTTGTTTTTTGGGGGTTTTGTTTTTGTTTTGTTTTGTTTTTTTTGTTTGTTTGTTTTGTTTGTTTGTTTGGACATAACAGTCCTAGCTGTCCTGGAACTCACTTTGTATACCAGGCTGGCCTTGAACTCACAGAGATCCACCTGCCTCTGCCTTTTGCATACTGGGATTAAAGGCATGCACCACCATGCCAGGTCCTATATTGTTTGAGTTTTACCAATTCCTATACTATTCTAACAGCAAACTCACCATGCCTGTTCTGTAATGCATCTGGTTCAAATTGAGAAGGCAGAAATGGGGAACAAAAACATACCTAGAGTTCAGATGGTTCTCGGCTCTTGATGAACTTGAATTAAGGACTTAGGTCCCACTTCTAAGGTCACCATGACCCCAATTTCACAGAACCACCACCTGGCTCAGCTCAGTGCCACTGTCTACCCTTTCATCTCCATGCCAATTGCTGGGCTGCTCTTCCTAAAACTCACTGTGACTAGGTTCCTTAACTGCCATGGCTTTAGCCATGCACAGAAGTCTGTCAGCTTGCAGTTTGAGGCTCCTCTGATGGGCCCTGCACAACAATCCTGCATCCAAGCATTTCTAATAGAGTTGGTGAGATGTGCTCCTGTGGCTATGAGGACTTCCTGCTCTTTCAGAGGCCCTAGGTTTAACCCATACTGGAGAGCTCCAGGTCTAAAGGCACCAACGCCCTCTTCTGGCCTCCAGGGGTACTGCTTGCACATAGTGCCCATAGAGACAAGCAGACACAAACACATATACATAAATAAATACAGTCCTCAGTCTCATACCCATCACACTCCTCTACCTCTCCACCCCAAGCATGGTCTTTTTACGTTTAGTTCAAGGAATTTCAGGCTCAACCATGCTCCCTCCCACCCCCACACCCTGGATCCACCATTGCTGAGATATATACTTATCTTGTTACATGTTCCAGAAAACCCTTTCCAGGTAATTCTTAACTTCCGAACCCCAGTGAGAAAATGAGAACAAATGATCTGTCCAAGGTCAACCACTCAATAGCAATTTCCTAATTATCACACTTTCACTTAGATGTCTCTTGTCCCAGGTATTTTTCCATAGGTGGCACGTATCTCCCCGCAGCCCTATGAAGGGAGTTCTACTAAGGCCCCTTTTTGAGGAAGTCAAAGTAGGTGCAGGGTGCACAGTCAGGAAATGAAAGCATTTGAACTCAGGACATCCGGCCTCGAGACTCCTCTTTATGGCCCGGTGTTTTATGTTGCCTTGCTGCTATGCAGCTGGCTTTGCACTTAGGTGATTCAGATCATGTGTTCTTCCCATGATGCCATTGAACTCTTTCTTGATTGGCCTAATGGCTCCCTCCATTCTGGGCCCCTGACTCTGAGAACCTCGGGCTTCCCTCTGAGCCACATTTCCAGTTATTCCTACCAATTCAATCCAAGCTCCCTGGAGTGGAGATAGGGATCTCATTGTAAGCCTTGTTCCCAACTGAGCCCACAGCAGGACTTCCTGAAGCCTCAAGGAATTTGCTTATGCCACACAAAGCTTGCTCTCCAGTCTTGAGTGGCCCAGAGGATTTAAGGTCTGAAGAAGTTCGCTTCAGCTAATCTGGTAAATTTGAATCCAAACTGGGCGGTGGTGGTGCACTTGGGAGCAGCACTCGGGAGGCAGAGGCAGGCGGATCTCTGAGTTCGAGGCCAGCCTGGTCTACAAGAGCTAGTTCCAGGACAGGCTCTAGAAACTACCGGGAAACCCTGTCTCGAAAAACAAACAAACAAAAAAAAACAAAAACAAACAAACAAACAATAAATTTGAATCCATTAGTTCAAATGGACTCTGAAGCCAGACATGGTGGTGCATAGAAAAGGCTGCAGGGCAGGAGGGTTGGCTGCTTTGACTTTGAAGGAGACCAAACTATATAGTCATAGAAACTCAAGGCTAGCCAGGACTATGTAAGACCTTGTCTTAAAAAAACAAAATAACAAAAAAATAAAAAAACAGCTGGGCAGTGGTGGCACATGCCCTTAATCTGAGCACTTGGGAGGCAGAAGCAGGCGGATATCTGTGAGTTCAAGGCCAGCCTGGTCTACAAAGTGAGTTCCAGGACACCCAGGGCTGTTACACAGAGAACCCCTGTCTCAAAAAACAAAAATTAAAAATTAAAAAAAAACAAAACAAAACACCAGGCAGTGGTGACACATTAATCCCAGCACTTGGAAAGCAGACCCATGTGGATTTCTGAGTTTGAGGCCAGCCTGGTGTACAGAGTGAGTTCTAAGACAGTCAGGGCTACACAAGGAAACTGTGTATCAACAAAACAAAACAAAGAACCCTTAAAATAAAACAAGAAACAACATCAAAAACCAAAATCCAAACAACCCACAAAATCAAACCCAAAACTTTTAAAGATTTACTTATTATGTATACAATGTGTTGTCATGTATGTCTGTGTGGCAGAAGAGGGCGCCAGATCTCATTACAGATGCTTTGAGCCACCATGTGGTTGCCAGAAATTGAAATCAGGACCTCTGGAAGAACAGCCAATGCTCTTAGATGCTGAGCCATCTCTCCAACCCCCAAAACTTTTACGGCTAACCCACATCCATGTGCTCCACGGAACTGCAAGCTGCTCCAAACCTCTGTGGCCTCAAGCAAAATTTGGGAATCCTCCTGGGGACACCTGAAGGGGTGGTAGGGAGGAATCCAGAGTGGCTCCAGAGGCAGACAGCCAAGCACATAGAAAGACAATCTGCTGACGGCATGTAGGAACTTACCACACGGTTAAGCTTCTTCCTCCCACTGGCTGTCAAAGCAAGGAGCTACCCTCTCTCTCAGTACAGTACACACCTCAGGCTGTGGTCAGTCTACTCCTTTGAGTAGTAGACAGGCCTTCCTCAGAGGGACTGTGGGAGGCCCAGCTTCTCAGGGACTATAGCTGGCTCATAGCGGTTTTCTGGAAAGGCTCAAACCCAGAGATCATGGTACCTCTGCCTTTGCCCCCCTAGAGACCTCTGGGGATCTCATTGGCCATCCTCAGTAACATCTGGGGCATAACACCCAGGTTTTAGCCCACTACTTAGAACACATGGACCTGCTGTCAAGTCCTGCGCAGCCTCATAAATAAGGTCAGAGAACTAAGCTGAACCCTGCAAAAGCTGTAATCCATCTAGTAATTACTGCACATCATGATGGGGGAGAGTTTGGTCTGCTCGTGCATGCAGGAAGCTGAACACAAGACAGACTCGGAGACACAGCCGTGACAAGAAATAATACCACCACTCAGGTGGACTTTATGTTCTAATAGAAGAAATATCTTAAAAACAAGCCGTGGTGGGGGCTGGCCATGACACGCAGTGGTAGAGGGGGCTTCATCTCCAGCAGCAAGGGAAACCCGGAGCAAGATGTACCTGCTAATTGCTGCAATGTCCCCAGTTAATACCTTTATTATAACCATACACTTACTTCTGTTTTTTGTTGTTAACTAATGCTCACTTGAATGTGGATTGGTCTGGGGCTGGCTTTGGTCTCTGGGGAGCAGTAGGAATAAAGGGGGTCCCGATTCTGAGTTGAAGCTACAGGTAGCCTGTGAATTTTTACTCCCAGCTGTCTGAGACATGGCACAGCTGTGAGAAAGACCTGGGATAGCCTGCAGGAGCATGGAAGACCACACAGAGGAAATCCCAGATGTTTCAACTGACAGCCGGCCAAGCCCACATAAACTAAACAAACTGTATGGGGTGATTATCCCAGGAGCGGGCTACCGGGTGCGGGGGCGACCTCTAGTGATCATAAGAAGATAAAACCATGAGCAGCTACCGGCCAAGAGCTTGCTGTACCCACAGCCTGCGGGGTGCCCGTTGGTATCCCTCTAACACAGAGGTAATGGGCGCCAACTGACTCAACTAGAGGGGCTCACCCACCTTAGAAGAGAGGATGCTCCCAAAGGTGGAGAAGGTGTCATAGAGAGCCTTGTTATCAATGGAATTCTCCAAGTTTTTGATAAAGATGTTGCCCATACCAGACTTTCGAAGCCCTGGGTCTCTGTGGGACCACATGATACGGATGGGTTGGCCTTTGATCATCTCAAAGTTCATTGTGTCCAGTGCCCGTTCCGCTGGAGAGGAGGCAAGGAAAGGGGCAAGTTAGGTGACATTTGTACCCCGTCTCCATGGTGCTGAGTAGGAATCAAGGAAGGACAGCCATAAATCTGGGTCTCCACTTGAGATATGCGCTGGGAGACTCGGTGGATTCAGAAGCTGAGGAATTAATGGGTACATGGCATTCCTCGGCACACTCACGGGGAAAGGTCAGACGCTCAACAAGCGCAAAGGATCCGCCATCTTACAGATGCAGAGACTGAAGGCTTGGACAAAGCCAGAGCCAGGCTATTCTAGCCTTGAATGGGCATTGGCATGTGACGAGCAATGGGGAAGGGGAAGCAAACCCCGTCCCAGTCACCTCATGCCACCGGTGAGTGAGGTACCTTCCGTCCAACCACCGAACGGAGGCCAATGCCACCAAATGCCAGGCAGTCAGGGACAAAGGTGGGAAAGCAAGCATGCAACAATGGTACTCGGGTTCTGTACTATACGTCAGAGAACAGGCCATTTGGCAAACGGCAGTGTGTCAAGCCACCTCTGCCCACCATCCTTTTCCTTGGACAGCCTGTTTCTTGCAGATAATGCACTGCCTGCTTCAGAGACCCTACTAGCTTCAGAGGCACAGAAGCGGCTGAGGGGATGGAGTAGAGCAAGCATAGAGGTCTGTGCTTACCATCCAGTGCTAACATACCCAGCCGGGAACAACACTCTACAGTTCAGATCTCCCATCTATGGATAGGCCCAGAGGGCTAGCTCCTGTTTTACTCACGAGCCTTGCAGAGGGGCAAGAGGAGGCAGAAGTGGGGTGTAGTAGAGGAAGAGAGCATCCTGGACTTTGGAAACCTCCCAACTCACCCAGGAGGCCTGAACTACAGAATCTTTCTTCATTTTGAGACAGGGTCTCAACATGTAGCCCAGGCTGGCCTCAAATTCATGTTCCTGCCATGGTTCTTAAACCTGGTCCTCCATTCTTCGCGGAGCCCAGACAGGGTTGACAGTTACCAATCAATCCTCTCACCCAACAGGGGCCAACAAAGCCGAGAGGAGGCAGCTTTGCCAGGATCTGAAAGGTAAGGCACCTGGTGTAGGCCCTATGCCAGGCTACACCGAAGGGCAGGAACCCCAGGCTTCCTCACTCTCCACCTGCAAGGCTTTGGGCCGCGTCCCCCCAGGTGCTCTCCATCTCTTAGGTAACCACTCTTGGAGGGAGGCAGAGCTCCGCTTCTCCTTTCACTTGGGCAACTGAGTTCAGGATGGTTGAGCCTCTTGCTCCACGTCACACAGATCCTGGGTTCCTAATCCAGATCTACTTAACACCAAAGTCACCCGGCAACAACCAGTACACCCAGCGGTAACTGCCAATTCTCCGAATGCCTGCCTTCCAACTTCCTGTCTGTGGGCCTCAGTTTCCCTAACCATGATAAAGAAGATGGAAATGCAGGCTGCCCTATCTTCCCTGGCTAGGATCTATAACACTAAATACCCACAATTAGTCACAGGACCATTTCCACCTAAAAGATAGAAAACCACTGTTACTTAGATAATAAAAGTTCATTTGAAATAAAATTGCCAGCTTTCCAGCTTAGGGTGGCAGTTATCAAAAGGACATTATTTTGCCCAAGGATGTTAACAGCAAGGTCTTCCTCTTCCCTGGGACTCACCGTCAGCAGGCTGCTGGAAGTTGATGTAGGCATAGCCCAAGGAGCGTCGGGTAGCCACGTCCCGGCACACACGGATGGACAGAATAGTGCCAATGGGGGAGAACATCTCATAGAGCATAGCTTCAGTCACGTCGGGGTGCAGATCGCCCACATAGAGAGAGGAGAGTGCGCAGCCCTGGCCACTGGGGTCCATGGTGTGCAGGGCACCCAGAAGTGGGTCACCAAGCAGCCCCAGCCCGCAGGGCACTGGGCCTGGCAATCGCGGTGGTGATCACAGCGGGGCTCTGCCAGTCGTCCTGACTCTGTCAGCTCCTTGCCTTTACCAGGCCTGCAAGCCAATCCGGGCGCCCAGCCCCACCCACCTGGGAGTCCTCAGGCTGGGAAAGGCGCAGGTGGCTGTCATTGCCTACCTTGCCTAGGGGGAAGGCCACAGGTCAGCGAGGCTTGGGGCAGGGTTGTCAAGAGGAGTCGTGGGTGGAATTGTTTAGAGTAGAATCGAGTGCAGACTTGAACCTCAGGTCATTCATTTTCTCTCTATATAAAATGGGGACCACTTCCTCTTGGGGAACCATTAAAAGGAGATGACTTTTTGAGGTTTCAGTACAACCAGAGAATTTTGTTTTGTGTTTTTCAAGACAGGGTTTCTCTGTGTAGCTTTAGTTGTTCTGGAACTCACTCTGTAGACCAGGCTGGCCTTGAACTCAGAGATCCCCCTGCCTCTGCCTCCTAAGTGCTGGATTAAAGGCGTGCGCGCACACCACCACTGGGCACAAACCAGAGGATTCTTACGGAATACTGTTTCAAGGGTTTTATAGTTTAGACTGGGGAGATGCCCAGTGGGTAAAGTCCCCTATGCAAGCAGGAGGATCAAGGGGCAGATCCCCAAAGTCAATGTAAAAGCTAATAAGTATAACGGCGATGGGCACCTGTGACCCCAGCCTGGAGGAGATGGAGACAGGTGGATCCCTGGGCTTGCTGGCCAGCGGATCTAGTCAACACAGGCAGATTCAGGCTCAGCATAAGAAAACTATCTCAAAACAGGTGGTGAGCTATAGATACCTCCGACCTCCGCACCTGCACACACAGTCACATGCACACAACATGCAGCTGCACACAAACGATTTTATCTTGCCTCCAGAAAAGCCTTCTCTCTCATCCAGGTCCAGTCTCTCCTTCAGCACTGAGGTTTTGTGTCTGAAGGGACTGAAGGCTGCATGTGACAATTTGGGGCTTGTGGGCTGTTACATAGGAAACCACAATGGGCTCTGCTTTTGTATCACATATTAAATGTGCATGTTTTATATATTGATTATATTTATAAACATATACAATTATTTATTTATATACTATACATATTTAACTTAACTGTATTATGTATTTCCAAATCTGCTCTTTTCTGTTACTGTCCAGCTCCCCCCAGATCCCCCTGGCCCATTGGGCCACCTAGAGTCAAGCCTCTGAAGACAGCTGAAGGATGAGTCTTCCACGTTGCTCTGCATTCAGGCCCCTGGCTCCTCCCCTCCTCTCTAGTCACTTGGCATCTGTGTTCTTTGCATTGCAGCAGCCACCATTACTGGCTGGTGACCTTAGTTGGGACAGCATTGCTTGTAGCAGGAATCTACAGATGTGGGGAGCAACCTTTTCTGTACCTTTTCCAGCTTGACTCTTGGTTCAGTTGTCAGGAGAGGGAGAGGCAGTGGCTGGAAAGGATCTCAGCACAGCCTGGATGGCATCGGCAGCAGGGTTTGCAGACACCACATGGTATCGTCAATGTGTTGGACTGCCTTTCAGTTGCCAGACGCTGGGTCACCCTCACAGGTTAGGCCACGAGGCTCTCCACTCTATCCTTAGCTGAAGAAGTTGCTTTGAGTGCTACTGAAGTGGAACCAGCGGCAGATTCCAGCTGTGGAGATGCTTTGTCCATGGCTGGTGATAGCTGCTTTAGTGGTGGACTCTAGATGTCTGTTCCTTTCCATGACTGGGGCCAGGATCCTACTGGGACAGCTTGCTCAGGTCGGCTCTGCCTAGACCCCATCTGCAGCCCTCTGGAACTTCCTCAGAAGCCTCTAGGTCTATTTTAAAGAATTCCACATGGGTCACCCTCCTTTTTTTTTTCTTTAAAAATCAAGTTCTAAGGATAGGAAGGCAGGACACAGAAATGCCATTTGCAAAGGAACAAAGTTCAGTTCCCAGCACCCACCTCTGAACCTGCAGTTCCAGGGGTACTTAGACCTTTTCCTGGCCTCCAGGGTCACTGCATGCTCATGATGGACATACATGCAGGCAAAACAGTCAGTCATACACTTGAAATAAAAGCAAGCAAGTCTTTTTGTTTCAGATCTAGCATCTAGACAGTCTTTTAAAAAATTATTTAATTTTATGTGCATTGGTGTGAAGATGTCAGGGTCCCAGGGAACTGGAGTTTACAGTTGTGGGCTGTCCTGCAGCATAGGAGGTGCTGGGAATCGAACTGAGGTCCTATGGAAGAGCAGCCAGTGCTCTTAACTGCTGGGACATCTCTCCAGCCCAAACAAATAAGTCTTTCTTAATGAAAAAAATGAGATAAAAATGCATCAGCAAAAAGGAGCTCCCAAACACCCATATCTGTTTTAGGTTTTGTTTTTTTTGGGGGGGGGGGTTGTTTTGTTTTTCGAGACAGGGTTTCTCTGTAGCTTTGGAGCCTGTCCTGGAACTTGCTCTGTAGACCAGGCTAGCCTGAACTCACAGAGATCCGCCTGTCTCTGCCTCCTGAGTGCTGGATTAAAGGCGTGCGCCACCACCGCCCCAGCTATGTTTTACATTCTTAGGCATAGGCTATTAGAGAATTCTTTAAAACTATTTTTGTTTTAGCTTTAAGATTATTTTTAAAGGCCGGGCGGTGGTGGCGGCACGGCCCCCTTTAATCCCAGCACTCGGGAGGCAGAGGCAGGCGGATCTCTGTGAGTTCGAGGCCAGCCTGGTCTACAAGAGCTAGCTCCAGGACAGGCTCTAGAAACTACAGGGAAACCCTGTCTCGAAAAACCAAAAAAAAAAAAAAAAAAAAAAAAAAAAAAAAAAAGATTATTTTTTAAAATGTGTATGTGTGTTTGTATGTAGATATCTGTATATGAGCGCATACACCCATTAAGGTCAGAGCTGTTGTCCTGAGCAGCCTGGAACCACTAAACGTGGATTCTGGGAACCAAACTCATGCCTTCTGTGAGGGCATATACTCTTACTCATCGAGCCATCTTTCCAGCTTCTAGTTTTTACTTACTCATTGACGATTTCATACATGTATCCAATGTCTTTTCTTTTACTCATATCCACCCTCACTCCCCTCCTGACTTCATGCCTTCACTGCCCCCCCACTTTCAATACCCACTGAGTTCAATAGAGCTATGAATATATGAATGGGTCTTGTAGCCAGCTACTAGGATCTATGGCCAGTTTACCAGGGCCCACATCCCTGAGCAAAATCGACTCACCTCTCCTAGCAGCCATGGCTACCAATAGCTCCCCAGCAGCAGTAAAGGGGCTCACACCCCTCCCCATTTGTGCTAGAATGCTGACTGGCTTGATCCTGTGCACACCATAGCTGCTTTGAGTTCATTGAGAACAACAATCATGTCCAGAAAATACTACGGAATTCGGCCATTAACCTTGTCAGGGATCATATGTGTCTCACCCAACCATAAAATTCTTAAGAATTCTCAGATGGCTCGGCAGTGGTGACACATGCCTTTAATCCTAGCACTTGGGAGGCAGAGGCAGGATTTCAGTGAGTTAAAAAAGCAAGTTTCGAAACCCTGTCTCAAAAAGAAAAGAAAAAAAAACTCAACTGATCTCACACTGTGTAGATTAACATCCCACTCTCTCCCTTAGGTTTGGTTTGCACATCTTCAAGGTGTTTCTACATCTGTAAAACGCTTCGAGGCTAGCACCATATCATCTATATAATGAAGCTATCTTCCTGGAGTACCATGTGACCACACACTTGCATCCTAAAGCAATGCCGTCCTTGGATGAAGGAAGCACGTGAGTTTTACACAAGATTATAGCTACTCAAGAAGATGCGTCCCCCCTCCCCATCCCAAGCAGTCAGTTTAAGATGCTGAAACACGTTTTAAGATTAAAGTGATGGACAGGAGTGCCTCTGGGCATGCTCGGCTTGCACTATAAAGTTTTAAGGGAGCCTGAACATTCTGAAGGTAAATTAATCCAAGATTTTGTTCCTGAAGGTGCTAACAATCCCGTGACAGTGGGGCTCTGGAGGAAACCTTGACGGAGCACCGAAAGGAGAGTTGGTTGGGGATCCAGCAGCCAGGGGAATAGGGAAGCAAGTATTGGCAAAGGGAGATTTCACCACTTGCACTGTTTTCAAGAGACCAGCTCTGAGTTCAGCAGTGTGGCCAAGAATGGCATTTCTCTATTTAGCTCTTTGTAATTCAGCCATTACCCATGAGTTGTTTGGCTTTTTTGTAACATCATTATTTATTGTTAACTTATTCACTCTGTCTATGCACACACATGCATGTGCACACTGGCATGTATGTCAGGGTCAGGGGACATCTGAAGAGTTGCCTGTCTTCTTCCACCATGTGGGTGGGCCTTGTAGATCAAACTCAGGTTTTCAGGCCTGGAAACAAGAGCCCCCTCCAATGAGCCACCTCAATGGACCCATATAGCTGCTGCTGCATAAGGTCTCTGTGTAGTCCTGGCTGTCCTGGAGCTCACTACGGAGACTAAGATCGTTTTCTGACTCCCAAGTGCTTGGATTAAAGGGGCATGGCACCATGACCAGCCTCCATCTGGCTTCTTTACAGGCCACATTGGGCGGCAGAGTGTTTGCTGCTGGTTGGATACTCTATCCTTTAAAAATTCTTCGTGGTTTCTGTAGCTTTGTCACACATTCTGGGCAGCTTATTTGTTTGGTATTTATTGTCCATGGAAGAGAGGTCAAACTTTACAGCTCTCATCTCACCCAACCAGGCATGTCTGCCTTAAATCACAACAAGTAGAAAACATTCCCAAGTGGTCTGCAGTGTCGCTGGCAGTACACTTACCAACTGAGGAGGGGGAGACATTACAGTGCTTGTGGGCAGTAATTAGTCATTTATAGGACAATAGCACCTACTGTGCCTTTCTCAATCTACTCAGTGCTGCTTAGTTCTTGGCACCTGAGGGCTGCCCATGGTACATTTAGTCCCAGTATGTACCATAGTCCGTGTTTTACAATCGAAAAGGGGCAGATAAATGTGCAATCATGCAGCTTCTAGTTCCTTTGTTGCTCATTTAATCTTGGCCACTTCTGATCATCTTCCATCCCCCAACCCTCCCTGCCCTCATTCACACCTTGGAGTGAGCTTGGCTCTGAAGCCTTCCTTTTAGCTGGTTCTCAAACTTCCTAACACTGCAGCCCCTTAATAGAGTTCAAGTTGTGGCTGACCCCCCCAACCATGAAATTTTCACCGCTACTTAACTGTAATTTTGCCTATGAATCATAACGTAAATGTTTTCCAGTGGTCTTAGGTGACTCCCTGTGAAAGGGGTGTTCAACTCCCACAGGGGGTTGTGGCCCCCAGGTTGAGAACTACTGTTCTAGAGGCTCAAAAACACCCAATTTGGTTTCCTGTCACTCCAACTCAATCAATACAAATAGGACTCCACTTGGTTTTAAGCAACTACCAAAGACCTTCCTTGGGTTTCCCTTTCCCCAAGTCCTCAAGGTTTTTAGCGCTCACTAACCCTATGTGCGTGCTATTCTTCATAGACCTGCTGGCTCCTCCTACATCATAGAGGTCATGTCACCTACTATTATCAGTAAACCTAAAGGCCCAGACCAGTCTTGAGGTCACTGCTAAATTAGCTTTTAATTTTGCTGTCAACAGTCTTATCTAGGTGTTGAATTATGCAGCATGCATTTCCTTCACACCCAGTTCTCAGTAATGCCTGCCCTATTGCCTTCTAGTCTCTCTAATATTCACAACCACCTCAAGAAACAACCAAAAGTCCCTAATAGTTTATACAAGCTGATGGTCTGATTCCCTGTTGTCTCAGACTATACTTTTTATCTCAAGGAGAGATGTGACAAACTCCATTTCATGGCACCTACAATTAAGATTTTTTCACCCCATCATCCCCCCATGTCCCTAGTCTCAAAAGGACAAATTGTTAAAAAAGTTTTTATTTTAGTTTTTGTCGTTATTGTTTGTAGTGTGTACATGGGTGCATACACGCCAGGGTACATGTGTGGTCAGAGGACAGCTTCCCTTTTCTCCTTCCGCCATGACAGGTCCCCAGGTCCAGCAGCAGATACATCGTCTGTTTTTCCCATGGAGCCACATTAGTCCTTCCCAGTCAAGCTGCTCAGAGGCAGAGTATTCTGATGATCATTGTCCCCCATTGAACCATCTCTAAGGCCACCAGCATGTTGAGTCATAGATCTTCCCTTCCTTTATATTTACCAACTCTTGCATGGCTTCCCAAGTGTTTTAGATCCCAGAAACAGGACCCATTAGCTGTATGACAAGCAATCCCCTCTACCTCTCTTCCCTTTTCCCATTTAACTCACAGAGGCTAACAGTAGGTAACAGCCATTCTTTCCACTGTAACTGCTCCGCTATAAAGCCATCCTGGGCGGACAGTGCAGCCTCAGTTGCATGTCTGTTACCTACAAACACAGGCACGCAACTGCCTGCTTATGATCCTGATCCATAGCTTTCAGGGACTGTAACATACTTGTCCACCAGCTACTTGGGGAGGGGGGACATCCCTTACCTGGCAGACCCTGTTACAGACAAAAACTGTCACCTGGGGGTTCCTCTGACACTTGGCTCAGTTGTATGCCTTATCACCTATAGCTAGGGGCCATTAACTGCTCCTCCTAGGACTGCCTTTGGTTTTGTTGACATAGAGTATCACAGGGCTTTTTTCCTAGGGGAGATATAGACACATCTATTTACTATAGATAGGGAAGATACTAAGAGACTAAAGAAAGGAAGGATTCCATCCAAGTCGATTGGCAAACTAGTTAAGCTTTATTGGGATACTGATGGGAAGGGGCCTGCGCAGGTTCAAGGGCACCTGCATCACTGTCAAGTCCCCTGTACCACTTAAAAGCAGCTAAGCCACCAGCAGTGCTGCCATCTGTGCTCGTCACCAGCCAAAGTGCTTACGTAATCTTGTGAAATATTGCCCCCGTTCCCTCCTAAAAAGAAAGACAAACAAACACATGCCATTCTGGGTGCAGGCCTTGCACAGGTAACTGATCACACCTGCTCTGGTTTAAGATGGCAAGGATCACATCCAACCTAACAGAAACACAGTCTTACTGCTGGCTCTAAAGGTTAAATAAAAGTATTAAAAAAAAAAAAAAAAAAGCCCAAAATAGGTGTGCTTAGAATAGCCCTGGAGAGTGACAGATAGGTGGTGACACATCAATCCACAGGCAACTAACTGATAAAATGTTTTATTTCACTTTTGAGTTTTTACATTTTCCTGATTACTCTGTGTAAGGTGAAACTAGAATGTTTAAAAGACATACACGAATCTAGTACATCAGTAACTGGGGTTTTTTCTTTTTCTTTTTGCTATACTATTTTCACACCACGGTGTGCTTGCTAGTAAATATAACCACCACCGAAGCAAAACGTTAGGCAGATACTGGTAAGGAAAAAAAAAGAGCAAAGAGCTACCAGATTGCACAGACAGGCTTGGTTCCACACCCACTACCGCGTCGTCAAGCGCCAAGATTAACTGCAAATTTTTGTTCAGCTAGAAACAAGGGATTTTTTTTTTTTTGGTGTTTTTTTTTTTTATTTTTTTAAAATTTTTTATTGGTTTTAAATCAGTGCATGAATTCTTTTCTCATTTCAGCAGAGGACAAACGGACTCTACAGCTACATGGAATGTCAAGGTAGGGGGTGATACTGGGAATACGGGCCTGGCTGTTCTTGGTTCTCTCTATTGTAGTGTCCATGCAACTTCCCTGTGCTCTAGGGTCTTGTTTAGACATGTCTGAGAACTGAGCTGGATGAGTACACTGGGAGGATCTGGTGACAGGCACTAACAAGCATTATCAGGGCTGCTGCAATAGGGAGAAATCATGGATACTTAAAAATACTTTTTCGATTTGAGTCATGGACTGAAGGACAACTGTGCCGAGGACTAGAGAGGACGGGTGGCGGTGCGGGCAGGGCCCTCCTTCCCAGCACCCCAAGCAAGGCTTGCTCACCACTGTGCTCAGTGCCTCGCCCCTGTCTGACAGTAACGACAAACAAAGGCTTCCAAAAGGAAGCACACAAGGAAGCAGAAAGCTGTAAATTTAAAGAGAAAAAGAATCAAAGTCAGCAGTCAGGACGGAAAGAATGTTAAATCTCAAAATTCCCGCCCTCCAAGCTAGGAAGAACCCCAAGACTCTGAGTGCTCCTCGGGCGAGGACCATCTCCACAGAACATTAACCTTAAGGGAATTATCCAGCAAACTCATATGGCCATCAGAAGATATACCACTCTTTTTTTTCTCTCCTTTAGCTAGGGGGTAAACAGAAATAGCACTCTATTTCACAAGTTGCTAATCAGGAACACACTGCTATAGTAAAGGGGTTTAGTCACATATGTGTATGCGCATGGGACCTTTTTGTGGGTCACAGCCCAATTATCAGCCAAAGAACTTCACTTTCAGGTTTTGAGTTTCCTCAGAAGACATGCAGATATTTGTGGTCATGAACTTTTAAGTGGCAACAGCCCATACTGATCAAGGTCGATAAGCCCTCAACAGAGGCAGGTTTACCAAACTCGGCATACCAATGGTAAGCATCTCACCCTAAGTCGGGCATCCATAACAGAATCTCTACAACTTTCTGTACAACTTTACAACAGAATTGTCTTTTCAGCAACTATTTGGATATCAGATTAAACTTTCTAAAAAGTATACATAATTCAGGTCTATTTTTCCTACCAGTAAGAGCTTCTGCTAAGTTAAAAACCCCATAATCACAGTGTTAGTATTGTAAAAATAAACACACAATAATCCTTGTCAATGTTGATCAAGTCAAGATTTCAGAATGCCGTGGCATTTTTAGGGACCAGTTTGAGTTTTAGGTACAAATACCAGCTGTTTATCCCAGGGACCATTTTGCTAGGCTTAGGCTGTGAAAAATCGAAAGTCAACATTCGATTTTTTTGTTTTGTTTATCGCACAAAGGGCTATAATGTGGAGGATACAGAGTGAACCAGACAGATCACAAAGCATGACAACGTTAGTTCTCGCCCTCTCCAGCATCTCCTCATCTCCCTGGTTTTATGACGTCCATAGCTGCAAGAGAAAAGGAAACAGAAAGCTATAATAAAAGATAATTTTCATATTTTCTTCAGATGTGGCCCAGTATATTTTACTTCAACTACTAACTTTTTTTCCCATTTTCATTTTACATGTGTAGGTGTTTTGCCTGCATGTACTGTCTGTGCATCATTTATATGCCTACTGCCTTAGGAGGTCAAAAGAGGGCACGACGCCCCCTAGAACTGGACTACGGATGGTTGTGAGCTGCTATGTGAGTGCTGGGAACCTGGGTCCTATTTCCAGGCCCCTCACTCAAATTCCTCATACTACAGACAACGACTGCAAGGGCGTCGTGTCAGCTAAGATACAGGCTACCTTAACAATGTAAGCTGTACTCACAGTGTTTACAGACCCCCTCTTGAATCCTGGATAACAGTGGAATTACTAGGTGAACAGCCTCCAGAGTACTCAACACGTGAGATTGTCCCTGAGCAGCTGCATGATCAGGGTGCTGTCTTTGTAAGACTCTTCATTCAGTGTATCCAGTTCAGCAATTGCTTCATCAAATGCCTAAAACAAAGAGCTATTAGAAAGATCTGGACATTCTCAGCCTTAGTGCTACCCTTCCTGCAGGTAAAGAGGATGGGAACTGCCCTGATCTCCTCTCACATCTGCCAGCTGTTTCAAATGTTTAACACGTATAAAGCACCAACCAGCAATGATAAACAGTGTTACTGTTAGCACATTTAGTCTATAAGCTCACTCAAGTTTTTAAACTGCCAAAGTGGTTCTATTTTTCTTTAAAATAAAAAGGCCTGAACACAAAGGTCAAAGGGGAGAACAGCAAAGCTCACCTCACTAAGCTTGATTTATCTCAGGGGTTCAAGTTGTAGAAATCACTGCAGGTACCCTTTCCAAATTAAAGCTTCATGCATAGGAGAGAAAGCTCCCCAAAGAAGACCGGAAGTAATACAGCACAAACAAAATGGGATCTCAAGTCGGACAGTGGTGGCACATGCCTTTAATCCCAGTACTTAGGAGGCAGAGGCAGGTGGATCTCTGAGTTTGAGGCCAGCCTGGTCTACATAACAAGTTCCAGGACTGCCTCCAAAGCTACAGAGAAACCCTGTCTCAAAAAACAAAACAAAACAAAACAAAACACACACACACACACACACACACACACACACACACACAATGGGATCTCATTTCTTTCATTATGTCTTTCCTATCTTGGCACAAAGATGGCAATGCCAAAGCTTGTTGAGAACCACCACTTTACCTTGAAGGTTCTACCAAAGACCCCAATAGTAATCAGACAAAACAAAACAAAAGTTAACATATATCCACATAAAAGCACCAACTAACAGTTCTGTATTTATTTCCTAAAAACCCTACTCCCCAGAAATGTTTAAAAATCCAAGGCAGTGAGGACTGTTCATAAAATAGAAGGAAGTTCTTGGAAATAGCCTCACCGTTTTGGCGAGGCGCAGGCCTTTCAGGAGAGTTTAGAATCTCATAGTAGAAGACTGAGAATTCAGCGCCAGCCCAAGTCGAATCGGGTGTGGTGGGCTGCATTTCTTTCTTACTAATTTCAAATGCTTCTTGGTAAGCCTGCTGGGAGTTCGACACAGTGGCTAGGAAGAAGATAAAAAGGGTCAGCTTCTTGCATAGGCTGCATCACACATGGGATGCAGTACAAGTTACTTTAGTATACAAGGCTAAAGCAAATGAGCTATCAAAATAAAGGTCAATGTTTTCACTATTCAATTTAAATATTGTTAAATGTTTATGCTAAGCACTATATTAAATACTTTGGAAGAAAACAGACAATTATGGTGAAGTCTATTAAAGCAGCCAAGAAATACAGATACAGCCTTCATAAGACTAATTGTGGAAAATATAGTCTAGTGAAAAAAATGAGGTTTAAGGTCAGCAAAGGACCAAGCTCAAATTCTCAACTTAACTCACCCAGTATGTGGACTAGAGCAGCAAAAAGTCGGTATATATAACTGGTTTCTCTTATTGGAAAAATGTGAGACACCCAATTCAAAGTGCTAAGAGGATAATGCATCCCCAAATACTTGGCACACAGCAATCAATAAAGCAGCTAAATCACATCACTGTAGCCATATTCTGAAAGAAATGCATCCCTGTGGCAGTCTCACACAGCAGTCTTGCTCATATGTAGATACCTGAAACTAGAGAGTGCTGAAACCTATCAGATGTGCTCAAGGTAACTCCAGAGATTAACAGAACAGCTCTACCAAATACACTGTAACCACTGTAATGTAAGCTTGTACTCTGGGAAATCAGTACATAACTTGAACACAAGCAGTACCATGCTAGAAAGAGTTCAATCAAGTAAACCAATATGGCAACTAGGTAAGTAATAGGTGGCTAGCCCATACAGGGTAACTCGGGCAAAATTTCTCATATATCTTTGGAATTTTCCACCCTAGACGTCAGACTACAGTTGTAGTAACTAAAATAAAACTGGGTAAAGCAAAGTCATGGCCAAGGTGAACTGCTATATTTTCCAGTTTTTCCTATAAAAAGAGAACCATCAATTCTTAGGTAAGAGGTCACCAAATACAAACATACCAAACTAATACCTAATACCCTTCATATCTGTCTATTATATAAAGAGATTTGCTAATCCGTGACCCCATACATGACAGATCTGTGACATCTGAAATTCTCATTATTGTGATCATAGTATATATAGTAAAAATGGATTTCATTATGAAATATTAGCCCTCCTACTGACTTTTTTTTAAACTTTACTTACTTTGTTTATTGTCTCCAGATGCAACTTCAGAGAGAACATAAATAGTCTCCTTTCATTTTTAAGTAGAACACCTTGCTTTCTGGCTGTGTAGCATTGGGAATGAGATATTTGTCCAACAGCTCCTAAAAAGTGATTCACATTAAGAATTTTGAATTGCTTCTGAGATGTTAAAATTACATTTGAGATTCAAGATATGAACTACTACTACTGATTTTTCTGAAGACTAAAATAAAAAATGCTAACACAACAAAAGAGAAAAACCCAACCAATTTTCATTCAAGCTGCTAAATACTGTTTAGGCCAAGTCCTAGGAGCAGACCCTGCACTCTCGAGTTTATAAGCCACTCTGACACTGAGAGCTGGTTATAATGCAGCCGCTACAGTGGGATGCGATGTAAAAAGGACGGCACAGAGCCACACCGCTAACACAAATCTACATGGAAAGGACCGTCAACAAAAGCATCACTTTAGTATTAAAATAGGCGTGGGTGCATGCACACAAAACATGGGGAAAGCCTTGGAGGAGCCCATTAATAATAATGCTTCTCTGGATAATAACACTAGAAGGAACTTTTACTCTGTACTCGTGTCGCTTTCTTAAAAACAAACAAAAACCCCATTCACCTTGTATTACTTCTGTAATTGTGAGTGTGTGTGGGTCTTCCATTCTAGGAAGGAAAAAAAAAAACAAGCCAGCAATAGAACAAAACACCAAGACTAAGTTTAAAATTCATCTGACCAACCTGGGGAAGAAACCTTCTGACGCTTACTGATGTTTCCACACGACCCTGGAGAGACTTAGGACCCCAGCCTCAGAGTCCTTGGCTGTATAGTGGGGGAGGGGAAAGGAGACCAGCATGGCCACCTTCTAAGGCATTATAAGGACAAGCAAGGTAACGTACAATTTAGTGCTTAACACGCTGCTTGGCACGTAGTAAGCACTCAGAAAGTCTAGTTCTATTATTAATAACAAATTCCTTAAACATTTATGCTTACAACAAAAGTGGGTTCTGAAGGAGTCCAAGCTTCGTATACAGAGCAATATTTCGAAGAGTTGTTTTAGAATGTGGCATCCTGAAAAACTGGTTAAGAGGCAGTAAGTACCATGCTCTTCTTCACATTCTTTCAGATGCTCTTAAAAGCTGGTCTACATTTCAGGAATTATGGAACTCTTCTTGCCTTTGGAATGCATGCCATACTTCATCTGAATACCAGATGTACCTACATTCAGGAATTATTGCACCATTAACAAACCCCCAAACAACCGACAGGAAACAAGTTTAAAACCCATGAAACTCTTATCTTATACCAAGAATCTATAAAAAGAGAAGCTCAAGCAAAGCTCAGCTATCGAGGATTTCATGAATCATTCTCAGAGTATGCAAGAGGGCAGCTTTAAAATATTGTGCAGACAGAGGGTGTAACTCCTGTGGGTTAGGGGTGGAGGAGTGCTGCCTGACAGATGACAAGCTTTACACTGGTTTTCAAAAAGAAGATGTCAAAGGAAGTAATCTGGAGAGACAGACAGTAGGTAAGAAGGAAATCAGTACGTGTTAACTCCCTTTTCCCTTTAAAGCAGCCTTCAGTTTCCATAGAAAATAAATGTTCCCAGTGGGCTCCAGACATGAGGGAAAGAATATAATTATGAGTATTCTAGGACTAGGCAACCAATCCTCCCGTCCAACCCCAATGTATTAAGAAGGCTGTACCACCTGACCGTAGTGCATATAACACACAGAAGCCCCATACCACCTCTGATTTGGCTTTGGACTGTACACTGGCAGCTGGCAGATGTGCCTAATCTTCAATATCAAAGTTCTACACTTTGTGAGAGCATGACCAAGGAGAGGCTCAAGGGCCTTTACATTGACATCTCTTCCTTTCTAGACGACTCACTTCTGAGACTACTAAAGCAGCCTACTACTGAGTGCCCCTTTCTGATTATCCTCTCCATCTAACCTCAGTATCTAAAGAAACCCAAGGATGTTGATGAAATGCTCCTGTTTGTTGCAGATCTTTTTCAGAGAAGGAAAACATCTCAGAAAAGGTGAACTGATCAAGAAAGAGTGATGAAAATTACAGTACATCCTTTAGATAAATTACAAATGGTTTTCAGCTTTGGAGTATAGTGGAACACCTCCACTCTCTCCTAAGCTGTTTTTAGAGTTTGTATCTGGACTACTCGTGGAGCCCAGAGACAGACGTGAAAAGCAGAAGCGCTGCCCTCACCAATACGTCGTTGCAGATGTCCTGCAGTTCGGCCTCTATCTTCTCGCGGTACTCTTTGCCCATCTGCTGCTTCTTCTCATTCCTCTCTGTTTTCTGTTCAATGCTGGAGATGACACGCCAGGAAGAACGACGGGCACCTACCACATTCTTGTAGGCAACAGAGAGTAGATTTCTCTCTTCATTGGAGAGTTCATGTCCCTGTTCTGTTACAGCCTTCATAGCTGCAGCCATATCATCATAGCGCTCAGCCTGCTCAGCAAGTTTGGCTTTCTGTACCAGCTCGCTTTTGTCCATGGTCATTCCTATAACAGCAAGAGCACAGAGAAAGCAATGTCAGGCTTCTGACATTCTCAGAAGAGCGCCCTCCAATGCCATCAAGAACGTGGACATGTACTGAATATCTACAGAATCAGGACTGGGCTGAGGCCTTTAAATCATTTTGGTCAATTGTTACCAACAATCCTACATGGTAGGAATATTCCCAATAATCCTTCCACCTTCTTAGAAAACACAACAATTAAAGAAAATGATGTATCCAAAACAGCAGAGCAAGTAGAACATAGTGACGTCAAGGCTTCCTAGCTGGCCTGTCCAATTCTAGAGCTTGTTCATCCTTCCCGATATACAGAAACTACTTAAAAATACTTGCTTATGTGTACGTGCACATTGGAGCACACACATGGGCATGTGTGGGGAGGAAGGACAACTGTCAGAGCTGGTTCTCTCCCTGCACCATGTGGGTTTCGGGTTTCAGGGACTGAACTTGGGTCATCAAGTTCGGCAGCAATCTCCTTTTCTTGCCAAAACCATCTTGACAGTCCCCCTGCGCCCTGAAACAATTGTTTTTAAGTTATGCTACATACAGGTTCTTTAACTTTTTAAAAGCGATCTTAATTTGGGGTTGGAGAGATGGCTCAGAGATTAAGAGCACTCACTTCCACCTGCTATTCCAAAGAACCTGTATTTAATTCCCAACATCTACATGGCAGTTCAAAACTGCCTGTGTCTCCAGTTCTATGGGATCGAGCACCCCACCCCACTTCTGGTCTCTGAAAGCACTGGCATGCATGCGCTCCACAAGCATACATATAGACACAACACCCATACACATAAAATTTTATTTTTTTTAATTTTTTAATTTTTTTTATTTTTTGGTTTTTCGAGACAGGGTTTCTCTGCAGCTTTTTTAGAGCCTGGCCTGGAACTAGCTCTTGTAGACCAGGCTGGCCTCGAACTCACAGAGATCCACCTGCCTCTGCCTCCCGAGTGCTGGGATTAAAGGCGTGCACCACCACCGCCCGGCTAAAATTTTATTTTTAAAAAGCAGCCTTAGCTCAATACCCAGTAATACAGAAGCCTCTTCTCACTGTTCACTTCCCAGCATACCACAGCAGCTAAGAGTCAAACAGCAAGTGCTTCTGCTGATGAGATGTCAGCAGAAATGAGAGTTCTCCAGGCCCAAACAGTGAACACACTAAGTACAGGTCCCTAGATCCTCTTCGTTACAGCAGTCACCTAAAAGTCCATGGATAGTCCTCAAAGGGTGATCTTCTACTAGCCCAAGTTCCCGAGCGACTCTGCTACACTGCACATGCAGTACAAAAAAGAACTTTTGGGAGGAAAGATGGCTAGTCAGTTCAGAGCACCGGCTGCTCTTCTAGATGACTTGGGTTTAATTCCCAGCACACACACAGTAGCTCACAACCATCTATCTACAACTCTAATTCCAAGGGCTACAATGCCCTCTGAGGGAAACAGGCACACATAAGTGGTGCACAGATAGATACACATGCAGGTATACATACACACCTAAATACATAAAAATAAATAAATCTGAAATCAAATGGAGCCATTCTTGGTTTGGGACTATTTCAAGATTCTTTGACATTGTCACAGAGTTCTTTGAGATTTAAAACCATCATGTTACCTTAGACTAAATGTATGTCTTTAAAAAGAAAACTGATACTCATTTATCTATCAGTTTCTAAAACTTTCAATTATACATACAAAGAAACAGGAAAACACATTAAAATAAAGGTCCCAATGCCTGTTGCTTATGTAACTCTAGACTTATATAACATGGATTTTAGAGCAGCTAGGCCAATTTCAACAGGAAATGGGTTACACAACATCTAGTAGTTTGGAGGAAAGCACAGACAAGGAAAAATGAAACAGTTCCTCTTTCTCCATCGATAGTGACATCCACCATTACCTCTAGCTAGTTCACATCTCTGATATCAGGCCCATCCTCTGAAGTTCCTTCCCAGTAAAGACACTTCCTAATTAAAAGTTTCCACAGTCCCTTGCCATGGCCAGTCGAAACAGTGAAAAGAGTAGCAACTGACAGCAGGCCTCTCTTCTCACAACATGTCCTTCATCAAAACAGCTATCTTCATGTCTGCTTTTTTGTCTTCTCACTAGGCCACGGCTCTCCTTCACACGGCTCCTACATCAACCTTCCCAAGATGCTCCAATAGCCACTGACCACTAGAAAATGTAATTTAGTGACACCTTTTGAAACCATGATATTTTGAATATTTAAAAATGTTAGTTTCACTTGTCTTTTGGTACCTATCTTTTTAAAGCTGGTTGGGCTTGAACTCAGGACTTCATGTGTCTTCCACTCCAGCAAAGTCCCCTTTAGTTAATTCATCACTTGAGTCTAAACCTTTCAAAGTCTTTCAGAACATGGCCTGTGAGGTTTTCTGATCCACTGATCTTCAACAGGTATCTTGTCTCAGGTACACATTCCCAAATACCCTGTAAGCACCTTGCTCAAACACGCAGGTCTCTTCGTCTAGACTGCTCTGCTGGATATTTTGCTTCCTGCCTATACAAACTCTATTCACCTGTCTAGGGCTACAGAGTCCATGCTGGTCTACGATACAGGACTCTCAATACACATGGAACCTGCTACATAGTAGCCTCGATTCTTTATGTTGGTCTATGGTAGACTACTTGGTTTCCCCACACATTATTCTCAAAGGAAGGATTCACATGTAATGCCTCAACTGCTCAAGTAAGCATCTGTTAAGGTTTTGAACACACATGACTGGGAGAACAAAGAACACACAGGAAGACAACAAGCACCATATGTCAAAGCACATTTTGCTATCGCACAGAAAAGGATCCTGTTAAACTCAAGCCTTACAGTTTACAAAGCAGACAATGGAATCTCCCTTGGTAGAGCTGCTGTGAACACCAGGAATAGGGCATTAAAGAACAACAGATATGAGATCTTTCTTAGAAATACATGCTGCACAAACAAATCTGAAGATCCTTAGTTCTTCGCAAGTGTCCATATATCATTTTTTTTAACCCAGAGTGTGAGCTTTTAAAAACTTTTAAAAAAAAATACATAATTTCAAAAAATGTTAAGAGTGTTAGCTCAGTGAAGGAATTCCTGCTTTGTGTGTACTAGGCCTTGAGTTCAATCCCCAGTATCAAAACGATAAACAAACAAACAAACAAACAAACAAACAAAAAAACCAGGAAAGAGGAAGTGAGTCTGGGTTGAACTTTGCACAGAAAGTAATTATATGTTAACATGAGACTCATTCTCTCAGTGAGTTCAAAATGGACATACTTGTTAACAGTGATGTTTTAGCAATTGCCAATCAGACTTTTCCGCAATTAGTAGGCAGTGGCAGCTTATCGGAAGGGCATGCATTTCTTCTGAGACTTTCAATGAGGGTCACAGCCTTTATTTGCTTTCTACCAGGACAGACGGCTCCCCAGAGGCCATTCTAGACTGGCAGTGAGCCAGTGCACTGACATGCATGAGAACAGAAGTTCTCAGAACACCCACAGGGTAACGATGGGTGTCAATCTGTCTGTTCTAGGCCACTGGAATCATCAAGATACAGGACTGGCAGGCATTTGCTAATAAATGTAACAAAATGCTTAGTGACATATTGGAAACAATTCAAATATCCAACAGTAGAGAGATGCTTAATAAAGAACAGCCAACAGTACAGACTGCAGGAGCCTCACAAGAAAGCTTTACAGAAAGATAAATTTAAGATGTTCAGGGCTGTGCATGAAGGGGTACACAGTACTTTCCTAAAATGTTCCTAAAGAGCATACACACAAGATTAGAAAAGTCAACACAAAATGGCTAAAAGTAGTCGGGCAGTGGTAGTACATACCTAGCACTTGGAAGGCAGAGTCAGGGAGATCTCTGTGAGTTCAAGGCCAGCCTGGATGCAAGTTCTAGGACAGTCAGAGCTGTTACCCTGAGAAACCCTGTCTCAAAACACCAAAAGAAAAAAGGAGGGGAGGGTTGCGCTAAGGGTAGTAATTTCAGTGTTATCTCTAGGTGGCAAATTTTTATAATCCTTATTTTTAAAATTGACTTTTCTTTCTTTTGGAGACAGGGTCTGAAACTCAGAATGTGTTTCAGCTTCCCAAGTGCTCACATTACAGATGTGTGCCAACATACCTGACTATCCCCTACTTTTAAAATCATTTTATTCCATGTCTCAGTCACAACACAGACAGACCAGATGAGGCCCAGGACCTGGAACTCTAAAACCCGTCCATTCCCACTGCTGAGGGTTGAGGTGCCTATGGTCTGCTTGTTTCTACACAGTCATCCTAAGAACACAGCCTGTGATAGGCACTAGGGGAAGAGCCTATTTTGTCTTATAATAAAAAGCGTTAAAAAAAAACCAAGCTACTGGGAGTGGTGGTTGTAAAGCAGATGTTTAGCACACTTCTTACTCTTTCAGAGGACTTCGCTTGGGTTACCCTATCCAGTGGGATTAGATACTGTCTTCTAACCTCTGTAGGCAAACCCCCAACTCCATAATTTTCTGAAGAAAAAACAGTATTGGGGAAATCCAGAGACTTGGCACACTGGCCAAGTCATTACTTGCAACCCTCGTTGGTGTTTTCAGACAGGTTCTCACCAAGTAACCCCAGGGTAGCCTGGAATTCTACATCCTCCTGCCCATCTTCCCAGTGCTGAGATCACAAGAACATTTCAAAATGCAATACTAAAGTGACTACAAAAGAAGTGCTAACTCAGCTAACCAATGCTCCAAGAGTACATGTGAGCCAATCTCATTCCTCTGGCTAATGCTTTTCCTAAGGGACATTTTCTAGTTAGAGGTCAGTCAAAATTTAGAAGTCATTTCAGACTGGTCAAGCAAACAGACGATCACTACACTCATCTATATATTCTTTTAAAAAGTTACTACAAAGAAAAGTTGAATATGGGAACCAGCTTTTAGAAGCATTAACAATATTTTCAAAAAAAAAAAGAGAACACTTTCAATTGTAAAAGAGTAAGTTTGACAAGTGGTGCTGGCATAACTAGATATCAATATGTAGAAGAATTAAAATAGACCCATATCTATCACCATGCACAAAACTCAAGTCCAAATGGATCAAAGACCTCAACATAAAGCCAGCCACAAGAACTCAAGAAATTGGACACCAAAAGATCACATAATCCAATAAAAAAAAAAAAAAATGGAGTACAGACCTAAACAGAGAACTCTCAACAGAGGAATCTGAAATGGCTGAAAGACACTTAAGAAAATGTTCAACATCCTTAGTCATTAGAGAAATGCAAATCAAAACAACTCTGAGATTCCATCTTATACCTGTAAGAATAGCCAAGATCAAAAACACTGATGACAACTTATGCTGGAGAGGTTGTGGGGAAAAGGGAACACTTCTGCATTGCTGGTGGGAATGCAAACTGGTACAACCCCTTTGGATGTCAGTGTGGTGATTTCTCAGAAAATTCTTCCTCAAGACCCAGTAATACCACTTTTGGGTATATATCCAAAGGATGCTCAATTGTGCCACAAGGACATGTGCTCAACTATGTTCACAGCAGCTTTGTTTGTCATAGCCAGAACCTGGAAACAACCTAAATGCCCCTCAACTGAAGAATGATAAGGAAAATGTGGTCCATTTACACAATAGAGTACTGCACAGCAGGAAAAAAAATGACATTTTGAATTTTGCAGGAAAATGGATGGTGCTAGAAAACATTATTTTGAGTGAGGTAACTCAGACACAAAAAGACAATTATCACATGTACTCACACATAGGTGGTTTTTAAACATAAAGCAAAGAAAACCAGCCTACAAACCACAATCCCAGAGAACTCAGACAACAATGAGGACACTAAGAGAGACTTACATAGATTTAATCTACATGGGAAGTAGAAAGTATAAAAAGACAAGATCTCCTGAGTAAATTGGGAGCATGGGGATCTTAGGGGAGTATTGAATGGGGGAAGGGGAGATTCAGGGAGGGGAGCAGAGAAAAATGTAGAGCTCAATAAATATCAATTAAAAAAAGAGTAAGTTTGAGTGTGATAACTTGTTAAAAATTTAAAATGTAAGCCAGGTGGTGGTGAAATACGCCTTTAATTCAGCACTTGGGAGGTAGAGGCAGGTAGATAGATCTCTGCGAGTTAAGAGGCCAGCTTCATCTATAGAGTGAGTTCCAGGCTATCCAGGACTGTTTCACAGAGAAACTCTGTGTCAAAAAACAAAACAAACAAATATTTTAAAATGTGGATCCATTATCTACATGTCAAGAACCACCTGACTTTGTAGAAAACATGGTTCTCTTTTCAGGAAAGCCCTACATAAAACCAATAGGAAACTATATAAAGCAATGAAGTGATTTCCTCACACTCTAATACCTGTTTCTGCAGTGTTAAAAGTAAACATTAACAGCAGACAAAGAGGATAATACACACCAGATGCTTAGACAGTGCTCAGAGTGAAGGTTCACGGACAAGTAATTCTGACTCTTAAGATACTTCACAAAACAAAATGCTAGAGTTCAGAGTTGGATCACCTGCAGAAGTAACCAGTATGTCCAAGAATTCTTCAGAAAATTCACTCAGAGGAGTTGAAAAGAACTCCCAGCAGAGTGCCCCATACTCAAGCTAAACTATGACAAAACACAAGGCAGCACATCCGAATCTCCTTGGAAAGTCAACCAACTACACTCAGAGGGAAAAGGATGAAGTGATGTGAATTCTGGAACTGGGGTGAAGGCTGAGAAGCTAGAGCACATACTGCTCTCAGAAGCAATCAGTTGTACTTCCAGAATACATTTCTGGAGCTCACTCACAGCTGCCTGCCTGTCACTCCAACTCCAGGGACCCGATGCGTATCACAAGAACACACACACACACACACACACACACACACACACACACACACACACACACACACGACAGACAGATAATCTTTTTAAAAAGATGGTGTCCTAGCTCCTTTTATGAGATGGTGGGGAAGATGGTGGAGCTCCAGGCTGAGTGTGACTGGGTGGGGCTGCACCAACCGCAGCAGCCCCAGCACCATAAAGCAGATCACAGCTGAAGAAAAGCGATCACGCCAAGCTACCTATCCTGGGAGGAGACGTTGGGGTCAGCTGGTGGGTAGTGCTATCCTGAAACAAATGAAGCACTTCTGGCTCTCAAAGGAAACTACTCATGAACACACCTCCTCCAAAATGTCTCTGTGCCATTCCACACACAAAATGTAGTTTTGTAAAACTTTAATTTCATTCAAACATGTACAGAGTATTTGCTGGAAACAGAAACAGCATATCTATAACACAAGAGTTCTATGTTCAGCAAACACCGATTGTGAAGAAAAAACAAAATCCCTTCCTTCTTCCACAGCAGTTGTGGAGTTTTGTTGTTTGTTTGAGATGGTCTCAGGTAGCCCAAGCTGATCCCAAACTCCCTATGAAACTATCATAATGACCTTGAACTGAATTTCTGTACTCCTGCCTCCTATGACCTTAGTGTTGGGATTACAAGCATGCCCAGGCCCCATCTTTCACATAGGTTTTCAATTATCTTTACTAATTATGCCCAACGAACCAATACTTAACTTAAAAACCACCAGTGTTGAAACACTGTCTTGAAAAACAAGCAACACACACACACACACACACACACACACCAAACCCAACCAAGAAACCCCACCAGTGATAAGCAGTGTGTCCTAGTGTGAATAAATAACATGCACAACAATAAACTAATCTGCTGCTATAAGTGATCAATCCAAAGACATGCCAATTCTGATTGATAAAGGTGCCCAATACTGACCCTATGAACAGACTTCAAAGGCTACCCCACCATTATAATGAAGCCACTCAATGCAATTCACCAATTTATCTTTCCAGACACACCTGCACATCCATATTAACACCTGCTGTTTTACAAAACCTAGGCAACATTCAGCCGAGGTATCCATCTACTAAGCATATTTACATGAAATGAATTTTACTCTGCTGTGAAGAAAATAAGAAAAGTCACAGGAAAATGGATGAAACTGCAAACTATCACATTAAGTGAGGGAACCCAGGCCCAGACTCCAGCTCTGGTCTTGGATTTGTGTGTTTAAGTGTCTGTGGAAGTCAGAAAGCTAGGAGGACCATGAGAGTGGAAGGGAAGAGAGCCCAAGGGAGGAAGGGGACAAAGGTGGAACTACTGAGGGTGGAAAGGTTTGGGAGAAATTGGAGAGAATTTTAAACTGAATAAACTTTTTCTCCTCTGCTGCTTTTGGTCAGATATTTTACCACAGCAACAGAAACAACAGGAGCAAAATCACTTTCCCATTAGATTCAAGGGCATGGATTCCACAGGAATCCAAAGCCCACTGCTAAAAGGAGGTTCTAGACCCTGGGGGGAAGCTACTACTATTGTTTTATTAAGCAGACATGCTGTCAAACTGCCTTCTACATATCTATGCTTATACCAATAGATTAGTATTCATCTCAACCTTGGTCGGAAACGCTTCTTTTGCAGTAGACAGTGGATAATGCAGACTTGCAACTGGTCAAAGTGCTGAAAATAAGTGATTACTGCCCGATTGGGAACACTGCAGGCATCTGAAGACTGTGCGAGCCAGAGGACATGAAGAAAGGCTGAGAATTTGTCTTCTAGACATGATGTGGTTGTTGCACTCATGATCCCCATCAGCTGTGGTTACCTGAACAAGACAGGGCCTGTTAACATTCTAGAATGGATGGGGGCAAGGCAAATGAGGCCCCACATCTAGTTGAGGATCTATTGGCAGTGAATAACTGTTGGCATGGGGGAGTCATTTTGCTTCAGGGGTGTAGCCACTGGTTAAAAGTCATCTCTGAACCAGTAAATGACACACATCCATGGGGAGGGGAGCTCCTTATTAGGAGATGTTGTATGATACCTATAGAACTTTGCACAATGTTCAAGCACTTGAATTACACATAATGAGAACTCAAACTTTTTGGCTTACGGTAGTCATTTATTTATTTTAACTGTTCAAAAATAAATACCCCAACTCCATTTAACTCGATTTGAAAGCACATGAAAGCAAACATGGTGATAATCCAGAGCAAGTAACTGCTCCAGGTTCTGGAGTCCTATTTCATACTCCCGCTTCGATGCTTCTAATGTTATCTGTAGGAATCAGAGGTAATAAACAGTATTCCCCATTGCTAAATAATTTTAAAGGTATAAATCATCTATAGCCATACTACCCTAAACATACCCAGTCATTTAAAAGGAATACATTTAATTCACGATTAACTTGTTAGGAGTCTGCAAGCACGCAAGTCAATGGCAATGACAACATATTCCACACAGAAATTAATGGTCAATGAGTAAGGGACACTCAATATGCACCTCATTTCTCTTAAATCTAAAGAGAACAACTCTTTAAGGATTTAAAAAGGATAGCATGTGTTAATTACTTATGCTTATTTCTAGAATATGACTCTCAGAGATTATTGTAAACACCTTTATTGGCACCTACAGTGGGCTGTAAGCTTAAGTTAGGAATCCAGACTATTAATTATCCCATGTCCACCACACTAAATCTCAAGCCACTCAATCATTGATGAATTTTAAAAAAGTGAACAAGCTGTTATTTTCCATGTGGACAGAAGCAGGCAGGTCACACTGACCTATAAAATACAGACCACATCATATACAGTCTACTTTAGACTACTTTTTTTGGTTGCTTTCGGTCTCACTCTGTAACTTAAATTAGCTGGGAACTCACTATTCAGCCTAGCCTGGCCTCAAACTCTTGGCAATTCTGTTGCTTCAACCTCTTGAATGCTGGGGTTACGAGGTGTGAACAACCATATCCAGCTGGACTTTTCAAAGTACCACCTCACCTCAAATCAAGACACAGCACTAGGCTTTTTGATTACTAATTTTTCAGCTACCAAGCATACTTAAGAGATTCAAACTGGGGGCTGGAGACATGGCTCAGCGATTAACAACACTGACTGTTCTTCCACAGGGCATGGGTTCAATGCCCAGAACCCACATGGAAGCTCCCAATTCTCTGTAGTTCAGTTCCAGTGAATATGACACCTTTACACAGACATACAGGCAAAACACCAATGCACATAAAATAAAAATAATTAAAAGAGAGATTCAAACTGGACTCCAACAAGTCCATAAAATATTTTCAAACAATATCCATACAAAGGTATCAGGCACCTATAAAAAACCCAGAACAGCTAAAAGGCTAAGTAACAACACTATCATTTATGGTCTGCTGAATGGATAAAGCCCTTAGGAATTTGTATCAATTCATACAATACTAGATACCTATGAGAAAGGTGGCACCATCTCCTTTTACACATGTAAAGAGTAACTTACTCAGGGTCACACAGCCTAGCTATTCATGGCAGAGCTGGGAATCTACCTCAATATGTATGTATGGAAATCACAGGTCAATTTTTTGAGTGTCACTCTGCAGGAGCTATCCTTGGGGGCTGGGTTTTTTGTATTTGAGTCAGATCTCTCTCTGACCAGCCACAGAGCCCCGGGCATTCTTGTTTCCACATTCCCAGAACTGGGATTATAGATGCACAACACATGTTTTCCTGTGGGTGCTGAGGACCAAACACAGACCCTTATGCTTGCATAGTAAACATTTACCAACAAAGCTGTCTCCTGAGTCTGCAATATTAATTTAAAAAGTTGCTGACATTTCTTTTGTATGCACATGGAAGTCAGAAGACAATTTGAGGGAGTTGGTTCTCTCCTTCACTATGTGGGTACCAGGATCTCAGGTTTGGTGGCAAACACCTTTAACAGCTAAGCCATTTCACCAGCCCCTCAACATTAATTCTGAAGTTAAATGTTTCTTTCTAAGATAAGGTATGATTCCCAACACTTAGATGTATAACTGAATTGTGATGAAGAAATAATTTAAGTGTTACAGTCGTCATACTCATGTCACATGAGCTCTAGTGTTAAGGCTCTCCCCATGGCGACAGACAGCAGCAGACCAGGCTTATAGCTACTTTCATTTGGCTTTTCATCTGTTTGTCATGGCCATTCAGAAATAACTCTTCTAGATGAGTCTTTAAGGAAAACAATGAAATAAACAACCACAATAGGAAAACTTACATAATCAAGAACTGGCCAGAACTTGAAGGGGAAAAAAATTTACCTACAATCTCCAGAACAGCTTGCTTTTGTGAGGCCGCCACTCACTTTCATCTCATTACAAGTACCAGAAACATCTAACTGTCCTTCAGAAAGCAGCCTTGTAAGCTGCTTTTAGCAGACATATCACAGAACAGAAAAGTACTTTAAATCCATATCTCTTCAACGTTCTCCTTAGGAAAATCCCCTCTGAGTCTACCTCCAACTGTTTCTCATTATGAAACACCGATCTACTACAATCCTTTTCATGTAGTGAAGACAGATCTAAAGTTAAAGAGTCATTATGTAACTATATTCTCCTGGCCTCTAGAGTGAACTCTCATCTCCTTAGGTAAATGGATAAAGCAGGGATCCTCTTATTTATTTTTTAAGTCAGAGTCTTGCTGTGTAGCTCTAGATATCCTGAAACTCACTATGTAGACCACACTGTCCTCAAACTCATAAAGATCAGCCTGTCCCTGCCTCCCAAGTGCTGAGATTAAAGGCAAGTCATGCTGGGGCAACCAAGCATCTTTAAACTTCTGTTTACAAAGAAGTTATAGTTTCTAGGGTTCCTTGCTGACATAACTGCTTTTGCCTGATGCCACTGAAAGAGCAGGGAGCAGTTTTTATAGATGCAGTAACTTAGTAGCTTCTCCCTACTTACAGGAAGAGATAGACTCTCTTTTTCTTCTCCTAGACAAAATAAGAACCTAGATTACTACAAAGTGGTATAAGTAACACTAAATGATAGCTATAGCTAAAATATAGTAAACCAGACCCTAGGGTGATTTTCTGTAGAGTACCCAAACACTGGACTCTTCAGCAGCTTTCACCAGCAATATTGCCCTACATGAGAACAGCATTGCATACGCCTTTAAGAACAGATGAAATTACAGCTTCAACACATTAACAGGATGCAGGTACAAAAAAGTAAGGTGGTCATGGAATACATGTTGTTCAAATCATTACCTAGAGTCAAACGACCTAGGCGTAACTCCTGATTTTAGTGGTTAATTCTGTGCTACATGTATGTGTCTCCTTGAAAAAAGTTCTAATTTCTCCACTTCAGTTTCCTCATCTATACAATGAAGCTAACAGTACTTACCTTTCATTGGCTGAAGACTAAATAATGCTTAAAGTGCTTTATGACGAAGCCTGGCACATACAAAGTGCTACAAGTGGGGATAGTGTGATCAGACCATTTAACCTGATGATCCTTAGAAGCTATCGACTAAGTCACAACGGGTAGATTTTGTACTTGTCTATAGGCACATATGCAATACCTAATCTAAATGTAGACTCATGTATATGCACAGTCAAAAATCTGATAACTCTAAAAGATAAAGGCTGATCAATGGCCACTATGTTACATAGGTGTTGCAAGTTCAGCTGTGCTGTGCACTGTACCCTGACTACACTAACATGTACCCTGTGTGCTGTGTTTCTCAATGGGCTAAAAGAAAAGACTTTATTTTTCACCACAAAGAAATCATGTCTGGCAGGGCGATTGTGGTGCACACCTTTAATACCAGCACTCGGGAGGCAGAGGCAGGTGGGTCTGAGTGAGTTCAAGGCTAGCCTAGTCTACAGAGTGAGTTTCAGGACAGTCAGGGCTGTTACAGGGGAACCCTGTCTTGAAAAATTAAAAACAAAAATCATATCTGAGGAGATAGGCTATTTAAACATTACATAATATATACATATATTTAAACATCACAGTAATCACAGTATATATCCATTCATGTTCAATTTATTTTTATTAATTTTACTTGTATTAAGAAATAAACATCCCAGGAACTGATCTGAATTCAGTCTGCCACCACACATCCAAACTTTGTATTGCCAGCCCAGTACAGAGGAGCACACCTGTAACCCCAGCTCCTGAGGCAGAGAGAAGACTGAAGCAGTGAGCTTGAGACTAGACCGGGTTGCTTAACACAGAGGTGGGGAAGAGGAAACATTTGTACAGTACAGATGAGAAAAACTGGATCTGCTATATGTAAAGTTATATAATGCATCATTTTTTAATAGCAAGTGGACAAAACAAGATTGTGTCTTATCAGAAAGGGAGAAAGAAGTGAACTCAACCATTAAAATGCAACAAAACCAAAGGCTTACATTTAACAACTTAAGAGTTTACAAAGGGTCTCAGACAACTGTGGAGATAGGGAAGCTAAGAACCAGAGATGATTACTGCTAGAAAACAGTACAGGGAAAGAACAGAATCAAATTTACCAAACATCAACTTCAGCGCTGTTTTTGGATCCACAGCCAAGTGGGAAAAAAAACGCACTTTTTGCAGCAGCCCAAATCTCTGGAGACTCTGCCTAGGGAACAAGCATCATGGGAATGTGCTCGGCCTGGTTTCACACAGGCTGCCTCCCTGATCCATACAGCTCCAAGTCTAAAATGGCTTCAATACAGCACAAGCACTGCATGATGGGAAATGCACAGAAGATAACAGGGTAAGAGCCATACTCCAGGGGCTGACAGTCCATAAATACTTGCCACAGATGAGAGAGGATATTCAATCTGAAAATAGGTATGTGGCTTAGGCCAAATCACCTCATTTCTCATAAAGACTTCATTTGTAGGGTGGTTTCTCATCTTGTTTGAAGGCAGAAGTAGGAAAAATAATTTAGCAATTGGTACTGGATTTTCAGTCTTCCATTTCTAAGGTCATGCTTAAAATTCTAACTTGGGTGGGGAAAAAATAACCAATATTCTCCAGCTATATGCTACTAAAAACATTGATTTAAAAAAAATAAAAAAAAAAAAAACTAAGAAATGAGGCTAGCTGGGTGGAGGCAGTCAAAAAGAAATCCACCAAGAGCCAAATATTTGTATAATTTCTCAGCAGCTAAATGTAAAACGCTGAGTAACCACGTGTTCAGTCCTATACACTGTAGGTGTGCGGTTTCACAGAAACACCTGAGATACAGTAAGAAATATAATTTTCATATTCTCTAAGGGTTGCACCTTTCAGCATTGGCCCGTGATAACACAGACTCATAGCATCTTGCAGATTCCACCTCCCACACCAGACATGTAAAATCAGGGGTCGAATGCTATCTGCTCTTACCAGAGAGAATGTACTGAAGGCAAGGACAAGCCTTATTTTTACAGAGAGGTTGGCAAATGCTCATAAACGCTGCCACCTTTGGAATCCTCCCTGCACGCAAGTTCTCCATTTGCAATAGACCCAGATGCGCTCATCTTGGAAAGAGAAGGGTCCACATCCTGCCCACTCCTTCCCCACCAACAGAAAAATTTCAAATAGTAAGAGACAAAACCAACAAACAAAAATGTATGGAGGAACTCGGGGCGCAGACCCACGAGGTTATGGCAGTAAAATGACGACAAACAGCATGAGAAGCCTCAATTCTCAACCTGATCTTCCCCCGCCCCACTGGGAATCCAGTTTGAATCAGTAAAACGATTCGGACAATTCCATTTCTAGATTCAAACCTCAACCCTGCTGTCAGAGAATCTCGGGTCCAGCAGGGTTTTCCACACCAGCGATGATGAAACAGCTTTACTGCAAAGTGGGAGAGGGATTCGCCCCAGCTGTCGCCAAGGTTAAACCCTTACTCATCCAGGGGAGCGCAGCAGGGGCGTCGCAGCTCGGGGGAACTCGCTCGCCTTCGACTACATTGCAGTTTTTGAAAGCCACAAAGGAGCGAGGTTGACAGGCCCAGAGGGATGGCTCAGGGCCGTAGGGGAGCAGGCAGGGGCGGCGCCGAGCAGAGGACCTGCCGAGGGGAGTCCGCAGCCCAGCCGTGCCCAGCCGTGCCCGGCCGCACCCCGTGCGGCCCTCCGAGAGAGAAGCCCGGGCTTCCCGCGGAGGCGCAGGCCTGGCCGGAAGCGGGGAGGGGCGGTGGCGAGACGGGCCGCGGCCGCCGCCCGAGAAGGGGCTTCGCGCTGGGGCCCCTGGGAGCCGCGCCGCACTCACCGTGGAGGGCTGTAGAGAGCAAAGGCTCTTCCGGGAAGCTCGGAGGGCGGCGACTACGTCTTTCCCAGGCCCACTCCTCAGGCGGTGGTGGCGGCAGCGGCGGTGGCGGCGACCGTAGCTGCAGTGGCAGTGGCGGCGGCGGCGGCGGCTACCCGGCTCCGGAATCGGCGGCGGCGGTGGCGGCAGCTGCACTTCCGCTCCGGCCACCACTTCCGCTCTAGCCCAAGTCCCGCCCCACCCTGAGTCGGCTCTTCATTGGGTGAGCGAGGCACGGGGTTGCCTCGTCCTCCCGAGAAGGGCGGTGATAGCCGGGAGGAGGGGAAGTCACGGAGGGCCTAGAGGGAGCGGTCGTGGGAGGGCGCAGGGCCTGGGTGGAAGCGAGGAGGGGGCGGACGCAGGGAAAGGAAGTGGGGTGGGGGAGCAGGAAGAGGAGGAAGAAGAGAGGGCGGAGCTGAGATGACCGCCCCTGGGCTGCGATGTGTGAGAACAGGGCGAGCTCCAGGACGGATGGTTCTGAAGCTTGGAGCATTTTTGGTCCAGGTTCGGGGTCATAAGTTTCCACCCCACCCTGAAAATAATCCTCGCGGGATCGGAGTCTCTAGCAGTTCTATTAGCTGTGAGCTAAGGGATTGCTTGTAACCGAAGGAGAACAGAAATGGCTCAGCCCTACATTTTCAGTTAATTCATATTTTCGGTTCAAAAGGTACTTACTGTTCCTTCCCTAGACCGAGGAAGCTACATCAAGTGTTAGGAACAGAACATCCTCAAGGTTTTAAGAAAAACAACCCGTGTACATCCTTTCTTCGTTGAAATTCCCTGGTCCCCAAATACCATTTATAAGAAAGCCTCAAAGGCAGAACTCCGGGCCTCCCTAGACGGTTTCGCCCAATACCTGAATGTATTAATTCTCCAGTCAAGTCTGTTGACTCTTAAACCTAGCCCTTCAAAATAACTCTATCAGCACTCTTCGCTTTCTGTGTGGCAGCTTTCTGAATGCTGGAGAATACAGCAAGGGCCAAGACAGACGCTCGCCCTGTTGTCTTGAAGCTTACAATCTCTAGGAGAAAGAACAAAAAGGCTTTTGTCATTTCTCCCTTACTTAACTTAATGATAGACTTCTAATTCACCGCTTGCCTCTGAGCCCTGCCCCCATCAAGTACCAAGTGATCTTTTTCCAATGTCATTCTAAGTGTGTCCGGAACTGTAGGCTCAAACCTATAGTTCCATGAGTGTGACAGTCAGAGCTCCCCAGAAGCTGTCCTTACCGATCCTCAGCACCCCAATTCATTTATGTAGCGCCCTATTTCCCCAATGTACTGTTCCAGTGTCTATAAACAGTTTGAGATAATTGCTGTCTTAGGGTTTCTATTGCTGTGATGAAACACCATGATCAAAGTGACTTAGGGAGGGAAGGGTTTATATGGCTTATACTTCCAAATCACTCATCATCAAAGGAAGTCAGGGCAGGAACTCAAACAGGGCAGGGACCTGGAGGCAGGAACTGATGCAGAAGGTGTGGAAGGCTGCTGCTTACTGACTGGCTTAACCTGCTTTCTTATAGAATCCAGGACCAGCAGCCCAAGGATGGCACCATCTCCTTCCATCAATCACTGATTAAGAAAATGCCCTATAGGCTTGCCCACAGCCTGATCTAAGGGAGACATTTTCCCAATTGAGCTTCCCTTCTCTCTGATGACCCTAGCTTGTGTCAAGTTGACACAAAACTATCCAGTACAGATGCTGACTTTTTTTTCTTTTTCATGTATGTATGTGTGTGGGGGCGGGGCTGAGTTTGATGTTGGGAATCATTCTCCGTCATTTTCCACCTTTTTCATTGAGGTTTTTCTATTAAACCCAGAACTCACCAGTATGGGATTCTCCCAGAGCAGTCATTTCTGGGAATCCCCTGCCTCTGCATTCCAAGGCAGGAACTAGAGGTGGGGAGTCATGTCTCACCTGGTATTTCTGTGTTGTTTGAGAAGCAGAATTCAGTCTTCACAGGCACAGGGCAAGTGCTGCAAGCACCAAGCCAGCTCTCCTGCGCCACTGCTGCCCTTTCTGTCTCATAGAGCCCAGGGCAGCCTCCATCTTAAGGGTGAAGTTGATTTTCTGATCCTCCTGTCTCCAGATTCTGAGGGTTGGGATTACAGGGCAATGCCACAATACTAGTTTATAGGGTTCTGGGTATCAAACCCTAGACATCATGCGTGTTGGCAAGGGTCCTACTGACTATAACCCCAGTCCAGTTGCCAACTTAAAAAAAAACCTCACATTTCTCTGCCTTGTCTGACAATGCAGTCCATATTTCCATGTGGCAGCTGAGACCATGGAGTAAAGTGACTGTTTGCTTAGATTGGGTATATATGCACAAACGATCCAGGGTGTAAGGGTCTTCTCCCAGTCTGTGGGCCATTTTCATTGACATCCTTGGTTGTACAGACATTTGTTCTTAAGACTCAGACTTCATCACGTGTCCTGAACCAAACACAGTGACTTTTAACTTGAACAAGATTGAGAGTGTGTTGTGTAATGTTAAACATTTAAAAAAGGATTTTAATGAAAACCACTGAACTAGAATATTGGAGGGGTTTCTTAATACCACAAGTACCCCATGGGAATTTGTCTTTGGTGGACCAAAGCCCAGTCACTAATCCAGAGTCTGTTCAGATTGCACTAGCTTTAATGTGACAGCACTGTCTTATGCCCCCATCTAGAAAGTGGCCGAATGGGTTAGAGGCTTCTAATGATTACACCACAGGTTACATCACCAGAATGTGGAGCTAACAGACATGCTCTTTGTTAGGCCTCCCCTGGTGCCTGCTAACGGGTTGCATGGATTAAGTACTTTCGCCATCTCTGCATTCTAGGCCAGGGGTCAGCAAGCCACCACTGACAGATTCAAAGGTGAAATCTGATGTGTATTCCAGTTTGCTGCTCTCCTGCTGAGATAAAACACCATGACCAACACAACCTGGGAAGGAAGGGATCTATCGGCCTTATGCTTCCACATTGTAGTTCACCATTGAAGGAAGCCAAGACAGAAAGCTGAAGGGAGGAACTGAAGCGGACACCATGGAGGAATACTGCTTACTGGCTTCCTTCCCATTGCTTTCCTTTCCTGGCTCTTAACCACTGAGCCATCTCTCCAGCCCTGCATGTCTTCTTCAATCATCCTTCTCTCTCTCTCTCTCTCTCTCTCTCTCTCTCTCTCTCTCTCTCTCTCTCTCTCTCTCTCTCTCTCTCTCTCGTGGTCGCTCATTGAAGCTGCCACACACTGATTTATCTAGGCTGGCTGACCAGTGAGTTCCAGGGATCTCCTATTTCTACCTCCAGAGTTCTGGGATTAACAATGTGTTCTGCTGCATCTGGATTATTGCATGGGAGCTAGGGATGTGAACTCAGGTCACCATGCTTGTTCTATAAACACTTTACAGACGAGGCCATCTCCCTAGCTCCAAAGCCGTGTCTGACTTTTTAAGAAGCTATGGAAGTATCTTTCAAGGTGGCCACATGTTTTCTATTACACCAACAGCCAAGAGTGCTTCTTCCTGAGCATGCCTATATCTGATCTGGTATGGCAGACTTTAGTTGATTTGTTTTCTAGATTTTAGCCACTGAGGTTAGTGTGCTTTGGTTCTCATTGCTGTCTTAATTTACAGTCCCCTAGTGAGACCTTTTCACAGGTTCACTTATCATGGGTTTCTTTATTACAGTGTCTATTTCCTTTTCTTCCCTTAAAAAAGGATTGATTTATTTTTATTCTCTGTGTGCTGTCTGCATGCATGTATGTACGTCACATGTGTGCCTGGTGCCTGTGAAGGCCAGAAGAGGCTCTCAGATCCGGTATGGGATAATTGTCTGTATTCTGTCAATCATATTTTAAATAAATGCTGATTGGCCAGGTAGGAAGTATAGGTGGGTCGACCAAACAGGAAGTAGTAGAGGCAGGTGATGAGAACAGGAGTATTCTGGGAAGAAGGAAGCTCTTCCCGCAGTCCTGCCCAGACCATGGAAGAAGCAAGATGTAATCTGCCAGGCTGAGAAACGTACCGAGCCATGTGGCTAACATATACTAGAATAATGGGTTAATATAAGTTTAAGAGCTAATAAGAAGCCTGAGCTAATGGGCCAATCAGTTTTATAATTTATGGAGATCTCTGTATGGTTTGGTTTTCTTTGGGACTTGCCGGCTGTGGGAACCAGGCAGGACAGAAAACCCCAACAAGCCAGCCCTCATGTTACACAGATCCTTGGGATTGAAGCTGTGGATGGTTATCTACCACCATGTGAGTCCTGGGAACCATACCTGGGTCCTTTGCAAGAGTAGCAATACTCTTAGCTGCTGAGCCATAACCCGCCCCCCAAACACACACACACACACACACACACACACACACACACAACCTGTTCTTTTGTTTCTTTTCTTTTTTATCCATTTTAAATTGGGTTGTTTGTTTCTTGTCCTCGAATGTTGGGGCTTCTCTGTAGATTCAACATGCCTGTCTGTGTCAGATGGGTGTTTTGCAGGTTGCCTTCTTCTCTGGCTTGGTTTCCACTCTCCTAGCAGTAGCTTCCCAGAGCAGGAATTTTCTAGTTTAATAAACTACAACTTACTTTTTTCTTTCCTCCATGGATCATATTTTTGTATCTATAAACTCATTGCAAACACAAGGTTACCCAGAGTTTTTTTTCTTTTTGTTTTCTTCCAGAAGTCATATAGTTTTGTATTTTGCATTTAGATCTGTAATCCACTGAGGGTTAAATTTTCACTGGGATCAACTGAGGATTCATTTTTGTTTTTGTTGAGACAAAGTTGCATGGAGCCCAGTCTGGTCTCAAACTTGCTAGGTAGCACTGGAGCTACATGCTGCCACGCCCAGCAAGGGCTAATTATTGGTGAAACAAATAGGGTTATGGTGAGATGTGCGTGGGGTGCGTGTGTGTCGTGTGTATGTTCTCATGTGTCCTGGCTTGTGCAGGGGAATGCATGTGTATTTACAGGTGTGTATGGAGGTCTGAGGTCAGTGTTAGGTGTCCCCTCATCTCTCTTCATCTTAGTTTTTGAGACAGGATCTCCTACTGGATCTGGAGCTCATTGGCTGGCTAGGATAGCTGATCAGTGAGCCTCAGGGTCAACCATCTCCCCTGAACACCTCAGCATTAGGGTTATGTGTAGCCTGTTCTTTCCATTAGAACCCTTAGAATACTAATCCTTGGTAATATTAAATTCCCTGGTTTAGTAATGTCATCTTTGCTTGTCTGAGTCTGGTTATGGTTCTCTGTCTCTTTCTCTGCCTCTCTCTCTGTACACACACACACACACACCACACAACACACACACACCACACACTGAGTTGTAGGTATATAAAACTAAGGGCCTCACACATACAAGGCAAGTATCTTCTACCATTGAACTATAGCCCCTGCTCTTGCTTTGTCTCTCAGGGTTTTTACTTCTTGTTTTTAAGCTTGCCTTATAATTTTCTAGTACTCAGACATGATTGTATTGTCTGTAACAGAAACTGCGGTAAACAGGCCCTGTGCTGATTTTATATCTCTCAGCCTGAGTTAGGCTGTGTTTACCGCTTACTGTAACTATGTCAAAGGCTTTAATTTCCTCTTTAATTTGGTCCCTTGTCTAAGTTTCCCTGGAAAACTCCTTTGAATGAGAGCTTGTATCTCGCAGTTTTCTCAGTTGCAATCCCCTGTTTTTATGTTGAAGGCACCTTAATGCTGTAGAAGGTTCCGGTGATGGGAAGCTTCTATAATCCGGAATTAAGTCTTGTGTGTGGGGGGTAGCATTTCTAGTAGGTGGGAAGTCCCTAGACTGTAACCTCGAGATATATTTAGTCTCTTCTCTTTTGTGAGACACGAACCAATGAGGCTGGAGATGTCTAATGGGTTTCTGCTGGAGTAGATAAGGCTCTGGCACAAGTAGTTTTTCCTTGAGGGAGGCCTCTGCCACAGGAACACGGTGATCTGGAAGTGAAGGGAATGTTCTTCTCTCCTCTTGCCTAGATTTTTGTGGTGAAGCGAGTTGGGCTCACTGTGGAGCGCTCTGGGGATAGGAAGCCACACTCAGCCTCCAGTGACTCCCAGCTACGGTTTGAACACGTTATTGACTGTGCCCAGTGAAGGCTGCCCCAGCGAGCCGTGTTTCTGTGGCTCTTTAATCACTCCCATTTTCAGTAATTTCCCCCTCGGCCTCATTTTCTTCATTTCCAGATCACCGTGTTCTCTGTGGCAGAGGCCTCCCTTCCAAGGAAACTCCCCGAGTTCTCTAAAGGCTCTGGGAAGAACTGCCACCTTTAGCTGGCTTCTGCTTCCTTGTGGAGATGGAATCACAGCTTCTGAGCTTGACATCCAATCTGAGCAGAAATCGGGAGTCATTCTAGTGAATTTTTCATTGGCCTAGAGGAGAATTAAAAAAAAACAAAACAAAACACAACACTTTGAAGCTAAATGTTAGATTTTTGTACAAGTTAATAGATGCCCAGCTTATCATTATCTTGAGAACAGAAATGGTGCCCACATCCGAGCCTATGCTGGATGCAGAGGCTGCTGCACCTGCCCCCGAATGAGTGAAATCAGGGACAGCAGCATCTGTCCATTTATGAATCCAATAGCTGTAATGATCAGCTATCATTATGTAGATTCCATGGCCCCCTTACCTCCTGAGGAATATGATCTGGTGACGTCATAAGAATTTGAACGACAGCAGAAACTGAGGCTATCCCAGGGGAGGCTTCAGCCAAAGAACCGTAACAGTTTTGTCTGTTGCCTTCCATTTCAAAGGTGGTATCCAATAGACTCCAAATTTCACATGGTCGGTTGGCTGGTGGTTCATAAACATTGTCTTCATCTGTGAACTGCAGCCAGGGAACAATGTAGCTTTATAACAGTATTATTGCATAACTGTTGGTTGTAGAGTCTGAAGCATGTATAGCTTCCTGTTTTTTGTTTTTTAGGTTTTTTTTTTTTTACAATTTTATGTATAAAATCAACATTGATTTAAAAAAATTTTTCAATTAATTAATTATTCCCCCCCCCAGACAAGATTTCTCTGTGTAGCCCTGGCTGTCCTGGAACTTGTATCTCTTTATAGACCAGGATGACTTCAGACTTATTTCCACCTGCATCTGCCTCCTGGGATTAAAGATGTATGCCACCATGCCAGCTTATTTTATTTTTTAAAAGATTTATTCATTGTTACTTTATGTATATGAGGGTTTGCTTGCATGTGTGTCTGTGCACCACACATGTATCTGGTACCCTTGGAGGTCGGGGAGTTATAGACGGTTGTAAGATGCCATGTTGGATTTGGGGATCAAACCTTGCCCTCTATAAGGAGCCGGTGCTCTTAACTGCTGAACCATTGATCTGGCCTCTTTCTGGTTTCCCTGTGTGACAGTCCTAGCTCTCATGGAACTAGCTCTTGTAGACCAGGCTGGCCTCAAACTTACAGGGATTCACCTGTCTCTGCCTCCCAAGTGCTGGATTAAAGGTGTGAGCCACCACTGCCCAGCCTCCTGCTGTTTTTTTTTTTTGTTTGTTTGTTTGTTTTTCGAGACAGGGTTTCTCTGCAGCTTTAGAGCCTGTTCTGGAGCTAGCTCTTGTAGACCAGGCTGGTCTCAAACTCACAGAGATCCGCTTACCTCTGCCTCCCGAGTGCTGGGATTAAAGGCGTGCGCCAACACCGCCCAGCTCCTCCTGCTGTTTATATATGTTAGAGCCTGTGCTGATTAGTTTTATGTTAATTTGACACAAGCTAGAGTCATTGGGAAGAGGGAATTGTGAGAGCCAAAACTACATTTTAAGTTTTAATTACCATACTTAAGAGATCCATGAAACAAAAATGCCTATGATCTGCAAGCTTCTTATGCAAGGACAGATAGTTCCTGAAATGTTGGAAGCTATTGTTTATGGGAGATAACAAGTCACATATTCCCACTCTCCTAAACAAGTCTGTCCCATCTACACTGAATGTGCTTGATCACATGTGGGTGGGAGGTTCACAGGCAGAAAATACATCAGGATGTATGCTTGTCCCTGATTGGACCTAAAGGGGGAATACTTAAGCTACTGCAAACCATGACTTGGGGGGCATTTTTCTGGGAACCCAGAGATGAACCTGACCAAAGCACATCCACCAAAGCTTGCTTCAAATTTGGCTTTAAATTGTGGTAGTGGTCCTGTTCTCGACAGGGAATAACCACTACTTCTGGAATTAACAGAAGCTTAGTTGAGAAAATGACCCCACTAGATTGATTGTGGGCAAGGCTTTGAGACATTTTCTTGTTTGATAACTGATGTGGGAGGGCCCAACTCATTGTGAGTGGCGCCATCCTGGGCCGGTGGTCGTGGATTCTATAAGAAAGCAGGCCTAAACAAGCCATGGGTAGCAAGCCAGTAAGCAGCACCCCTCCATGGCTTCTGCATCAGCTCCTGCCTGAGTTCCTATCTTGACTTCCTCTGGTGATGAGCAGCAATGTGGAAACATAAGCCAAATAAACCCTTTCCTCCCCGATTTGCTTTTTGATCATGGTGTTTGCAGCAATAGAAACCCTAACTAATATACAAGGCAAGGTCTCTAGTTCAGGCTGGCTAGGAGTTCATTATGTATCCAAGAATGACCTTGCTTTGATGGAGGCGGGTCTTCTACCAATCTGTTGATTTCATTGGTTAATTAATAAAGAAAACTGCTTGGCCTAATAGGTTAGAAAATAGGTGGGTGGAGTAGATGGCTCAGACAATTGCCCCGCCTCTCTTCTCTGGGGCAGATTGCCATGCCTCTCCTTTCTGATACAGATGCGATGAAGCCAGCCACCAGGTCAGACATGCTGAATCTTTCCCGGTAAGACACCACTCGTGGTGCTACACGGATTATTAGAAATGGGTTAAAGCAAGATGTGAGAATTAGACAATAAGAGGCTAGAAATAATGAGCCAGGCAGTGTTTAAAAGAATACAATTTGTGTGTTGATATTTCGCGTGTAAAGGTAGCCGTGCAGGAGCCAGGGCAGCAGGAACGCAGCCCGTCTGCTCCTCACTATATTGCTTCTCATCTTTTTACTGGGATTACATGTACCACATGCCTGATTGTGCCATACTGGGAATTCAAGGTTTGTGCTATGAGCTGAGATACATCCTTATACCCCAAGGAAAAATTACACACACACACACACTTGTGGTCTGATTTATTATGTATGTTTTCAAAAATCTCTTGTACCCCCTATATTTTTCCAAATTGATCCCTTCTGCTACTTATTCCAAAACTATGCATTTTGTCTACAAGCTCACAACTCATATGCTTTCAGAAATTTCTTTTAAAAAAACATTTATTTATTATGTATACAATATTCTGTCTGTGTGTATGCCTGCAGGCCAGAAGAGGGCACCAGACCTCATTACAGATGGTTGTGAGCCACCATGTGGTTGCTGGGCATTGAACTCAGGACCTTTGGAAGAGCAGGCAATGCTCTTAACCACTGAGCCATCTCTCCAGCCCTGCTTCTGGAAATTTCTATTGAGTGGTTTGTTAAATGCTCAATTTCTTACTTATATACCCCAAATAATATTTCTTCAACTCTCCCAAGTTAAAAAAAAAACAAAGACCTAAAACAAATCTCTCAGGTAAATACTTATTTCAGTCTCCTCCACACACTTTCTTTCACAGTAATTTGTTGAAGGAAGCCACTAGTTTCATTCCCAGCTGCTCAACCCTGAAATAACCACACAGAAACTGTATTAATTAAATCACTGCTTGGTCCATTAGCTCTAGCTAATTATTGGCTAACCCTTACATATTAATTTAACCCATTTCTATTAATCTGTGTATTGCCACGTGGCAGTGGCTTACCAGCAAAGTTTCGGCATGTCTGACTCTGGTGATGGCTCCATGGCTTCTCACTAACTCTGTCCTTCTTTCTCCCAGCATTCAGCCTAGCTTTCCCTGCCTACCTAAGTTCTGCCTTGCTATAGGTCCAAAGCAGATTCTTTATTCATTAATGGTAATCACAGCACACAGAGGGAACTCCCACATCAATAATTATATCACAATTTTAGTCAAGTTCATATTCAGTGTTTACGTGTGTGTGTGTGTGTGTGTGTGTGCAGAGTGACTGAAAACAGGCTAACAAAACTGTGCCTCGCTGTATTTCCTTGGTTGCTTTCTCTTTATTGTGCAAATTTCTGTTGTCCTAAAGAGAAGCAAAGCTTTTGTTTCTTTACTCAATTTTCCATATTCTCATGGAAAGGAAAAGTGTCATCTCAGGACTCCAAGACCAAGTTCTCAGCACAAAGGAGATTTATTTGCCCCAGAGGGACAGAGGGCAGGGGATAAGAGACAAAGACAGGAGGTAGAGAAGGAGGGAGAAGGGGAGGGAACAAAGGAGAGGGAAGAAAGAGGCAAGGGAGAGGGGTAAGGGGTATTTGTCTCAGAGAGACAAAGAACTGCCTCTGGATAAAGGGGAGTCAAACATAGCACACAGGAAAATAAAGGTAAACGGGAAACTCTGTGTTAGGATGAGGTGTTTAATTTTAATTGAGCATGTCAATTAGTTGAGCCAAAAGGGGCTTTTGATTGTTGAGCTTCAATACTTTGATAGCTGGACCTTGGTAATTAGCCTCAGGAGGAGGAAGTGACCAAATAAGGGAATAGATCATGCCAGCTAGCTTTAGGAATGTTATCTAATGGTTTCTGGCAAGGCAGAGGGAATGGGGGTGGGATGGGAGGAGAAGGGTAAGGGCTGCTGGAGCCCTGCCAATCACACTCAAGCAGGCCAGAGTGCCTTCAGGCCTCACTAGTCACTCCGTACTTGTTTCCTGTGATGGTTACTATTAATTTTCAGTTTGACCTGGGAGATGAGCCTCTGGGCATGCCTGTGGGTTTATCTCTGTTAATTTAGTTTAAGTGTGACTGCTGGCTCACTGTGGGTGGCACCATTCCCTGGCTGGGGTCCTGGACTATACACCTGGAGAGAAGAACTGAGCATCCTCGTGGTCTCTGCTTCCCGACTGTGGATGCCTGTTGATGAATAAAGCTGCGTTTGGCTAATGGCTTAACAGAGTAGAGCCAGGTGGGAAATCCAAACAGAGATGTAGGGGGAAAGTAGATGGAGTCAGTGGGATGCCATGTAGCTGCCAGAGGAAAAAGATGCTAGCTGGAACCATGCTGATAAGCCACAGCCATGTGGCGATACACAGATTAATAGAAATGGGTTAATTTAAGATGTAAGAGCTAGCTAGAAATATGCATGAGCTAACAGGCCAAACAGTGATTTAATTAATACAATTTCTATGTAATTATTTTGGGTCTGGGCAGCTGAGAACAAATGAGCAGCCTCCACCAACAGATTGGTGCATCAATGTGTGCCAGCTAAAGCCACATAAAACCTGATAGAGCTTATAAAAAATTCCAGACACATACAAAAAACAAAGTTTAGCCACATTTTTGGGGGGATGGGTGAGCATGGGTGCCGTGGCTCATTTAAGAGAGGTCTTCCTGATTTAGCATTATCACCAAAACAAAACAAAAACAAAATTATGCAACTTCTTTACAAAATGGTGGTTTCCTGGTTCATGATAGTTGCACATACAGCTCTGGCTACTTCAGGAAGCCAAGCATTTAAATGGGATCTGTGAGCAGTGTGTTACAAATTGCTTAATGGTGATTCAGACCTGCTGTGACCCTGGATCTTGGGCAGAGAGAATGACTCTCAGTGGCAGCAAACATGCCTCTAACATGTTAGACAGGGCTGAGCAAGCAGGCAGGACCATAGAGTTGGTCCTAGCCAGGCACACTTAATATTTAAAAGAAAAAAAGCATTCATGGTAAAAAAAATAATTACAGATATGCACACAATAAAGACAAATCCAGTTGGAAAAGATCTCTAAATAGGTCACAGTGTTGGATAAATGTGCACAGGCTTGAGAGAGAGAGAGGAAAAAGAGTATAGATAGCTATAATATAAAAGAGTACAGTCATAGATTAAAGGAGTAAAGATAATAAAATGAATATTAAACTTGTAAAAACAGTAATAGAGTAAAAAATAATGTGAAGGTAGAATATACATAGAGAGTCTGGATTATGTATATTATTGTGTTTTCTTTGAATTTTTTGACGGTGAATGAGCTAAGTACAGAGAGACATTTTATTGTATGAACTGCTAAGCTAAACTGACATATATATTTTAAAGGTATCTTGACTTCAAAATTTGGGTCTAAGGATATGTTGCTTTGGAAAAGTTCTGTTTTTGTTTCCACAGAAAATAAGAACCTGTGGATTCCTTCCAGACTAATGTGATTTGATCAAACAAGACCCCTTAAAACAATGGCCCAGGTGGTCCAACATCCATGGTGACTTCAGGACTGCCGGCTGAGATGGACCTACCACACAGGATACTCCATGACAGACTTGAATAACAGTGACCTCAGTCAGCAGGAAGTAGTCTAGACAACAATGCCCAAACTCCCTAAATGATTGTTTATAAATGTTTGTTTACATGTAAAGGGGGATATACTATAGAGATGAATACTTTGCATTGGTGTGGATCTTGGTTTGTTGATGCAGGTTTGGGGTCAGTTTTGTTATATGCATATTTCTGCTCTTGATTGAGGTGTTGTGTTTGTGCAGTTCATTTAGAAATGTAGTGTATAATTAAGAAATAAAGGTTAATAGATAGCCATCTGTGATAGCTAAGCTTGTGGTCATGTCGGTTGGGTTTTCTGGATGTATAGAGATGTATTTCAGTTAGATAGTCTTCAAACTTTTTGGAGACCTACAGAATATGGCATTTAGAATGTTTAAGAAATTGGGACTTTTCTCAACAGTGAGTCTGCTCCTGGCAGCACCAGTTACTTCAAGAGGCGGATGGGCAACGAAGAGGCTCCTTATGGACACAAAAGTGTTCTTTCCTGAACTGCTTAATGTTATACTTTATGAACTGGACATGCAGAACCCACAGAAAAATGACTGCTGAACTTGCCTAAGGGTAAGGCAGTCCTTTGGGGTTCCTGCTTCATGGGGGAGTCTGCCAGACATTCTGCAGGACACAGAAGAGGGTGATTGGCAAACTGCCAATATAGATGGAACTGTCTTTGAAATTTCCTGCTTTATGAAAATGTCTGCTGGATACTATGGGCCTGTATGCATAAGCTAATAAGCCAAGCAGTGATTTAATTAAAACAATTTCTGTATAGTTTTAATTTCGGGAGTGAGCAGCTGGGAACGAACTGACAGCCTCTGCCAACAGTTGTTTCAAGCTCCTTTTTACTTCCCTACCATGATACACTCACTGTACCTTGAGCTATGAGTCAGACAAACTCCTCCTCCCTTACGTTGCTTTCGTCAGAGTGTTTTATCCCAGATACGGGAAGGAAATGAAGACTTTTCTTACTGCTGCTTCAATGATTTCTTGCAAAATTTGTTCCTTGGAACAACGTCTGTTTCTCTGTCTCTGTCTCTCTCTCCCTATCTTTCCTGACAACATTGGGAATACAAGGTCTTAAGCGCGTTAGACAAGTGCTGTGTCACTCACTGACACCTTTAGTCCCGAAACCCATGTGTTTCTTATCTCATGGTTCAGGAGATAAGAATGAGTCCAGTGTGAGTCAGTGTGATCCCCTCCCCTGCTTTGAGATTCGTGCAGTAAGAGTGTCAGCTGAGGAACAGTCCTTAGTGCTGTAGATCTTAGATTTGAATCCACGTCCAGGCTCAGGAGGTTGTGGCTTGAGTTCAAATTCCTGTAGCCTCTTCCCTCTGGGCTGTGTTCCGGGTTCTTTGCTCCTGGAGGCTGTCTGCATTCCTTTGTAACTACTCCTCTCCACGCCCACCCCACCCCAACGACAGGGGCCTGGAATCTTTGCACTTGGCACTTTATGTCATCTCTCCACCTTCCTCTTTTGCCATCTCTGTCATTCCAGCCGAGAAAGTCCTCAGCTTTTAAGGCTTCCTGTGGGTGGGCTGCTCTTCTGATCACGTTTGATTCGTTCAGTTAGTCGAGGATGCTCTTCCCTACTTTAAGGGACTGTATCTCAATAATCAGCAAAGACCCTTTGTCATGCAGCACGACACACTCGTAGACGGCAGTGTGGGGCGTGAACATCTTCGGAGGGGCTGTTCTGTGTACCATGTTTTCTCTCCAGCACATTAATCCATCCAACAAATAAATATTAAATTCTGCCTACCCTCTCTCCCTAATTTAACTTTCTCCTTTCCTTAAGTACAGAACATTGACAGTGGGAGCCTCACACAAGAACTCTACCATTGAGCTATATTCTCAGCCCTCTTTTACTTTTTGAGACAAGGTTCACTGAACTGCTTAGGCTGGCCTTTAACTGTTGATTCTCCTACCCTTCAACCCCCTCAGTGCCGGAATGACAGGAGACCACACTTGTTTTTCCTGTTGTTGTTGTTTGTTTTGTTTTGTTTTAGGGAAGGTCTTGCTATATAGCTTAAGTTGCCCTGGAACTCACTATGTAGATGAAACTGGCTTTCAGCTTGCCTGTCTCTGCTTCTCAAATGCTGGTATTACAAGGATGGGCCACCACAACCGTGATGACATTATTCTTACATTTGTCAAGCATCTGTATTGCTGTGGCAAAATCTGATTCCCTCCCTGTCCTGGAACTTGTTCTGTTCAAAATCAGGCTGGGCTCAAACTTATAGAGAACTACCTGCCTCTGCCTCTCAAGTGCTGAACCACTACCTGGCTGCCTTTATGATCTTTTATTTTTTTAATATTTATTTATTTAGTATGCAATATATGCCTTCAGGCCAGAAAAGGGCACCTGACCTCATTACAGATCGTTGTGAGCCACCATGTGGTTGCTGGGAATTGAACTCAGGACCTTTGGAATAGCAGGCAATGCTCTTAACCGCTGAGCCATCTCTCCAGCCCCTTTATGATCTTTTAAAAGGTGTTTTCACATTTATGTGGTGTGTGTGTGTGTGTGTGTGTGTGTTTAGGGCTAATGCCGTTTTGTATGAATGGCACTTGTGGAGGCCAGAGGAAAAGTCACAGAAGTGAGTTTTGTCCTACAGCGTGGGTCCTGGGGCTTAAACTCTAACCATCATGATTGGTGGCAGGTGTCTTTACTCACTGGTCCCCATTGTGAGTCTGGATTTATTTTTTATTTTGTTTTATTATTGGTTTTTCGAGACAGGGTTTCTCTGTAGCTTTGGAGCCTGTCCTGGAACTAGCTTTTGTAACCAGGTGTACCAGGTTGGCCTGGAACTCACAGAGATCCACCTGCCTCTACCACCCGAGTGCTGGGATTAAAGGCGTGCACCACCACCATCTGACTGATTCTGGATCTTTTGTAACAAACTGTTTATTCTTGTCTCCAAGCTTCTTTTGGACCTACTGTTAGAAAACTTCAATGGTATTTTAGAATATGGCCTTGAAATATCCATTAGTGTCTGCCCTTCCTTCTTTCTTTCCTTTTTTTTCCTAAACCATCTTGCCCTGCCACCCGCAGGTTAGAACCAAGGGTGTGTGTGTGTGTGTGTATTAGAGCCAAGGGTCAATGTGTGTGTGTGTGTGTGTGTGTGTGTGTGAGAGAGAGAGAGAGAGAGAGAGAGAGAGAGAGAGAGAGAGAGAGAGAGAGAGAGAGAAGGTCAGCGACCTTGGGTGTTGGTCCTCAACATTCACCTTGCCTGAGTCAGTGTCTCTTGTTCCACACCATGTAAACCAGGATACTGGGTGTGTGAACATCAGGACATTTTTTTCTCTGCTTCCTATGTTGCTATGGGAACATTGGAATTATGGACATGTGGTACTACATTGGCTTTCTGGGGGTTTGACCTCAGGTCCTTATACAGCCTACACCAAGGGTCTTGCCCACAGATAAGCACTCTACCACTGGGCCAAGGACTCAGCCCTCTTCCTTTTGGCCTAATGCTTTGTTGCTCTTTGCTTTTCATTAAAAATATTATGATAATTCTAAGTAAGCACCAAACAGAGAAGGATAGAAGAAACCTACACGTTTCTATTGCTTGTTTTTTTTTCTGGCGAGTAAGCAGTATTTTATAGCAATTTTTGTACATTAGACAGCTCTGACAGATGAGAACTTAGAAAACGGGCTTCATGTATCCTACTGTCGCACGTAAGGGAGCTGGCAATGATTTTTACACAAGCTAGGTCTAGTTTCTCTAATTATCTCAGACATGGCTTTTCATGCTGGATTCCTTAAGTAGGCATCCCGTCTCCCTTCCCCATGTGGTTTACTGTTGGAGTAGAATCTGGATTTGACTGCTGAACCTTCAGGTCCTTAATGTGTTTGAAAAAATGACAGCACCCTTTGAACATGTTATAAATTGATAATGCTGTCTAGAGACTCAATTAGAGTCCAGTCCTGTTTGAGAGCCTTTGCAGGTGGAATTGCAGACTTCCTGCTGCACCAGCTCAGGGGGAGAGCACTGTCAGCCGCTCCTCAGTGAGCTCACCCAAGGGGGCGAGCACTGTCTGCTGCTCCTCAGTGAGCTCGCCCAAGGGGGCGAGCACTGTCGGCTGCTCTTCAGTGAGCTCGCCCAGTGAGAAAATCCATCCCATGCACTTCTGCTCACCTGGTGAGAAAAATCTGTGCTGTGCACGTCTGCAATTGTGCTTGTGTGAAACTGTATTTTGACAATATCTTTTATTTGTCTCTCTAGTTTCCACATTTTCACTTCCTGGGGCTTAAACTCTTCAGACATTTGGCCCCATGGGATAGTTGTCTGATTTCTAACCCTCCGGCTTTCCATCTTTTTGTCTCGTGGTCTACTGCCTGGATGTTCTTTTCCAACCTCTACTTGGTCACGTTGAATTCAAGGTATGAAGATGGGAATCATCCTCGGTATTAGAAGCAGGAAGTTCTTGAACCCAGGGAGTTAGGTCTTGTGAACTCTAGACAAGAGCTGCAGTCTAGGGACATTCTTGTCTCCACGTCACCAAAGCTGTGACTACCAGGTCGGAGCTGCCGCTGCCGCTTCTGAGGCTGTCACCGTATGTGCTCGGCCGTTATGGTGATGAGAAGGGCTGCCTATTTTGCTTAGGAGAGAAGCTGAAATTTCAAGGTAGCCTATGACACGACAGTTTGCTTGTGGTCTTTTAGTTCTGTCCTCTCTGGTTCAGAGAAGCCCACAAGAGGACTCAGAAGCCCACAAGAGTTTTGTAGTTCTTACCAATGTTGCTAGGCAAGAGGGTGAGCGCAGTGCGGAGGAGACCAGCATTTTCCTAGATTACCTGAAGTGAGTTGGTCATGCAAATGGGGTCACTGGAAAGTTAAACATTACAGATGTAAAAATAAATAAATTAAAAGATTCTGGGGGCTGAAGAGATGGACTTAGTAGTTTTAACTACTAAGCACCAACTGTTCTTCCAGAGGACCTGAATTTGGGTCCCAGCACCCATGTTGGGTGGCTCACAACTGCCTGTAACTCCAGGTCCCGGGGATCTACCGCCCTCTTCTGGTCTTCATGTGCATCCACCCTCACATGTATATAATTGAAAATGCAATTTTAAAAAGCATTCTAATCCAACCCATGTTTCAATTTCAGGATAACTAGACAGAAATAAATTTCCCGGTGTGTCTAGGCTCTGTAGATTTCTACCTGCAGAGAGACTGACAAGACACTGTCATGCTCCAGCACTTCCTCTTCTCTAGAAGCTTCACAGAGCTCTCTGCCTCTAGTTTCCATCTTCAGAGCACCAGATGGGCAGGAAGGACCATTAATTTATAGGGCATTTATCTATGTATTTTAAGAATGATATTTTTTAGCATTTTGTTGTACGTAAGGAAACACCTGCTATATTCCTTTTGTGTGATGTATTTTTATTATATGGTGACACATAAATATATTTTCAGTGTAAGAAGATGAAAATAAATATAAAAGTCCTCTGTGATCATCACCCCCCCCCCGTGTGCTCCCCCTGTGCCAGAAGGAACTGCAGACCAAGTATATAGCAGGGCTAACCTACCGTTGTAGGTGAGGCTGTGCTGCAGTAACAGACATCCCCCAAACCTCAGGGTTTCACAGTCATGAAAGTCTCTGCCTTTGTGTGTTGAGGGAGGGTGTGCACGCATGCGAGGGGCATGCGCATGCGGAGGCCAGAGGTTGATGTCGATGTCTTCCTTGATCACTTTCCGCTTTATTCACTGAGGCCGGGTCTCTCACTTAAAGCCAGAGCCGGTTGATTTGGCTACTCTAGCTAGCTAACTATCCCCAGGGTTTTCCTCTGACACTTCCCCTCCAAAGGCCAAGAGTAGCAGGCAGCTGCCATTTCCAGCCCAGCATTGATGTGGATGCTGGCGATCGGGACTCCAGCCATCAGACTTGTACAGACAATGCGTTATCCACTGGGCAATCTCCCCAGCCTCTTACTTACATTGTATTCCGCACATATTTTTGTGAGTTAGCTTCAGCTGTGTTTCTGGACATGGGTGGGAAGTCTCCCACGTCACTGTCACTCAAAGCAAATCCGAAGGCCACACCTGACTGCCTTTGGTGGGGTGGGGGTATAGAATCTTTCCTCGCGGAAAAGCAGAGAAACACATGGAACTATGGAAATTATAGCTCTCACGTAATTCATTATGGTTCTGGTCTTTCTTCACGTACTAACATGTTTCAAGTCTTTCCATGTTATACAAGTAGATCCAGCCTCCTTTTTAATCAGCGGTATAGCATGCCATGGTGTATGAATATAGTTACTTTACCAATAAATTTTGTTTAACTGTTTCTCTGTTTAAAGGCATTTAAGCAGTTTCTAATTTCTGACTCTTGTAAACAAGGGTGTTGCAAACAGCCTTCCACTTACCCTCTGGGCAGATATCTGCCAGTGTGTGTTGTGATGTGGGTACAGAGAAGCGGCGTTGCTCATGGACAGGCAGCCGTTGGCTCTGGGCCCACTCATCTCCAAACTAAATGCAGTATTCTCACCGGGAGAACGCGGAAGGTGGTGTGAGGGGTGCAGGTCAGACTGGCTAGCACTCTTCCAAAAGCTCTGGGAGCAAGGAGCGCATAGAATTTGGTAGAAAAGAGTCAAGTTGGGGGAGAGATGAAACCAGTGCCATGTGGCCCCACAGGGAAGGAGCTATGGGAGTAAATGTCTTGGGTCACCCTTTCCCTCTGTCTCCTACTGGGCTGACCTCAACCAGATGGCAGCAGAATCTGTTGATGTAGTCCATGCAAGCCTGCCTCCTGGGACACAGAGGAACACGAGGAAGACAAGGAGCAAATATGGAGAGGCAGCCAGGAGTGTTCACCCGACACTCTCCTCATCCCTCCAGAGAAAGCGTTCAGCCCTTTGCCAGTATCGTAGGTGAAAACGCAAACGCAGTTTGCACTGCTCTGTCCATGGTAATGATGCGTTCTCCTATCGTGGCGCCATCAGTGCCCTCTCACATTACTAGCCGTTTCCTGTTTTACAGCATTTCCCTTGCTCTGATGTCTGGGCGTGCGCTTTGCCACCTGAGTTTGAAAGACGACTTGTTTTCTGCTTGTGTTGTCTGTTTTGTCATCGAAAGGCTTAAAACTTCAAAATAGTAGCTCCTTTATTTAAATTTAAAATATATTTTTATTGGCTCTTTGGGAATTTCTGATACGTATTCACCCGCAGCTCTCCACTTCTGTCTCCCCTGAGAGCCCCTCCTAAGTCATGTTTTCAGTTCATTTTAAAAGCAAGACACCGAGTCCAATCAATGGTGTCAGTTAGCACATGGTACAGGCCCACCCTTGGGGTATGGTCACCTTACCAGGGGCCATACCCTAGAGAACATTGGCTCTCCCTCCTCCAGCAGCCATCATGTGCCAAAAGTTCCTCAGCTGGGAGTTGGGGCCTCGTGAATCCGTCTCCCAGCAATGCAGGAACACTGACTGTCTTGTTCTTGTATGGATCTTGTGCAGGCAACCATAACTGCCACGAGATAATAATTTAATCAGTCTTTTCCTGTATAGTTTTTGTCTTGCATCATGTTCATGGATGGCCTTCCTATTCACAAAGGATCAATATATCCCCTTATTTTTCTAACACTGTTAGGACTTTGATCCATTGTTTATAGTCCATTGTTCTATCATACAGAAATAATAGGTAACATATACTAAATCCAATGTGTGTATTCCTTTTTAAAATATTTATTAAGTATACAATGTTCTGCCTGCGTGCATGCCTGCAGGCCAGAAGAGGGCACCAGACCTCATTACAGATGGTTGTGAGCCACCATGTGGTTGCTGGGCATTGATTGAACTTAGGACCTTTGGAAGAGCAGGCAGTGCTCTTAACCACTGAGTCATCTCTCCAGCCCCATGTGTACATTCTTATAGTGATGTTTTTATTTGTGTTTTATTTTTTTAAAATTTTAAAATTTTTTATGATTTATTTATCTTTATTTTATGTGCATTGGTGTGAAGGTGTCAGATCCCCTGTAACTGCCATGTGGGTGCTGGGAATTGAACACGGGTCCTCTGGAAGAGCAGTCAGTGCCCTTATCCACTGAGCCATTTCTCCAGCCTCTATTTGTGTTTCAATAAATAAAGCTTGCCTGAAGATCAGAGTGCAGAGCTGAGCCACTAGAGGCCAGGGAGTGGTTGCACACACCTTTAATCCCAGGACTCAAGACCACCCTGGGCTACACAGATTGAATCTGTCTAAAAAAGAAACAGAGCTCACACAAAGGTGATCCCAGCACTAGGGATCCCACACCTTTAATCCTAGCACTAGGTAGGTGGAGAAAGGAGTGGCATGGTGGGTGGAGGGAGGAGTATAAGGCAGGAGGAGACAGTTGCAGTAGGTTCGGTGGAGAACATTGCAAGCTGCAGTCACACTGGGGACAGAATCGCCCCTTTGTTTGTCCGAGTCTTGGTAGAGGTAAGAACTCTCTAGTGGCTTGGCTGCTTTGCTTTTCTGATCTTCGTCTTGAACCCCAATATCTGTCTCTGAGCTTTTATTAGTTGTGCTACACATTCTGGCTTCTGGTTTCACAGAAACATTTATAAATTTCAGTACTGATTTAATTACTGAAAGTATTTTGTGAGATTTAGTATCTGGCAAGGTTTCTCTGTTCTATTTTTTTTTTTCAAACCTGCATTTGCTCTGTCTGAACATTTACTGTTTTACACAGGTTTGAATCAGATTTCCAGGTAGTCTAGAAGATATTGAAGGATTTTCTTGAAATTGCGTTGTATGTGTGGATTCACTTTGGGAAAATCAATTTCTCTTTGGTGTCATGTCTTCCACACGCAGAAAGGTGATGTACAGAGAACTCCTGGTGCGGTTTTACAGTAAAGACTTAGAGGTTTTTTTTGTTTGTTTTTTTTGTTTTTTGTTTGTTTTTGTTTTTTTTTGTTTTTTTTTTTTTTTTTTTTTCGAGACAGGGTTTCCCTGTAGTTTCTAGAGCCTGTCCTGGAACTAGCTCTTGTAGACCAGGCTGGCCTCGAACTCAGAGATCCGCCTGCCTCTGCCTCCCGAGTGCTGGGATTAAAGGTGTGCGCCACCACCGCCCGGCTTAGAGTTTTGTTTTTAACAAGACCCTAGGAATGTCACCATTTTGTGGCTATTGAAAATGCTATATTTGGTTCCTTGATTTTAAAACCTTTTGTTTGTCTTGAGATAGTCTTGCTGTGCATTTCTGGCTGTACTGGCATTACTTATGCAGCCCAGGCTGGCCTCAAACCTGTGGCAACCCTCCTGCTTAGCGTTTTGTGGTAAGGTTGCAGGTGTGTATCACCATACCCGTCCTAAAACTCAGTTGTTACATATGTGATAACTTATATTAACTGTCAGCAGCATCCAGAGTCATCTTGGACACAAATCTCTGGGTATGTCGGTGAGGGAGTCTCTTGATTAGGTTAACTGAGGCAGGAAGAGTGACCCTAAATGTAGGGGGCATCATTCTGTAGTGGGGGGGGAGGCCCTGGTCTGAATAAAAAGGAGAAAAACTAGCTGGACAATAGAATTTGTTGCCCTCTGCTCCCTGACTGGATGCAATTAATCAACTGTCCCAAGACCTTGTGGCTAGACCTTCCCGGCCTTGATGGACTGTTCCCTGGAGCTTGAGCCGAAGAAAACTTGTCCTTTTCTAAGCTGTTTTTGTCAGCCATTTTGTCCCAGAAAGGAATGAAGTAACTGATATAGTATGTTTGGTCAAACTGCTAACAACTCTTCATTCAGGAGTGACTGGCATGGGTTTAAATGTTTTCTCGCATGCCCACTTACCTCATTCTCTCTCTTCATGTCATGTGAGGATGCAGTAAGAATGTGATCATCTGGAAGCCAGGAAGAGAGCCCTCACTTGGCTATGCCAGCACCTTGACCTTTGACACCCAGCCTCCAGAACTGTGAGAACTTCTTCTGTTTAAGCCCTCAAACATTTGAAATTGTTTAGTGATAGTTTTAACTTTTACTTTATATATTTGTGTTTTGCTTTTGCTCGAATTAAAAAAATTAATTTCCCCAGACTCCCTTGCAGCTAAGCTATGCAATCTGCTGCTCGGCTGTCTTCTTCACTAGAGAGATGAGTGAGGCCAAGGAGCAGCAATTTGTGGAGAGTTAGATTCTTCTGGCAATCATGGCGGATGGAGAGTGTTGTTTGGGCACAAGCTCCATCACTGGGTTATAACATTATCTGATACAGGCATTGTAATTTGAAAAAAAGCAGCGTGTGAGAGAAAGATGCCATGCAATAGAGCTCAGGGGGAGGGGTTTTTATTGGGGAAAGTGAATGGAAAAGGGGGGAGGGGAGAGGGGAGACTGGCCTTTGGGGACAGGAGCGACAGAAGAGGGGAGGAGGGAGAGAGAGAGAGAGAGAGAGAGAGAGAGAGAGAGAGAGAGAGAGAGAGAGAGAGAGAGAGAGAGATGGGAGGTGGGCAGGGCCCCTTTTAAAGGGAACGTAGTGAATGTGCACAGGAGGGGCTCTTAGTGGCTGCAGCTGAGGATGCACACCCCTAGGTCAGACCAGCACAGATGCCCGAATACTAACAGGAGTGGATGGTCAAAGGGATGCTTTCCTCACTTTGGCATGGTCTCATGTACTATAAATGCAGACAAAAGGTGTGTGCAGGCCTCTTGGCTGCTGGATTCAGTTCCAGTTCCCTGCGCACGCAGAGGGCTGTGGATCACTGCTCTTTCTGTGAGTTTATCCCCAGATAAACCTCTGTTATATTCCATTTCGGGCTATTGTAGAACTCTTTTGTACGCCAACACTTAACCTCTGAGCCATCTCTCCAGCCCCTATAGTCTCATTGTTTAAAACTTTTTTTTGCATTTTAAACTTTTTTTTTGTTTTTCGAGACAGGGTTTCCCTGTAGTTTCTAGAGCCTGTCCTGGAACTAGCTCTTGTAGACCAGGCTGGTCTCGAACTCAGAGATCCGCCTGCCTCTGCCTCCCCAGTGCTGGGATTAAAGGCGTGCGCCACCACTGCCTGGCTGCATTTTAAACTTTTTATACATATGAATGTTTTCCCTACATGTATGTATGTGCACTGCATGCATGTCTGATGCCACGGAGGTCAGGAGAAGGTATCAGGTCCTCTGGAACTAGAGTTATGGTTTGTGTGGGCCATTGTGTGGGTGCTGGGAATCGAACTTAGGTCCTCTGCAAGAGCAAGTACTATAAATGGCTGAGACTACACTCCAGTCCCCTAACCCCATTTCTCAATAATTCAGGGACTCTGGATTTCTCATTGCTTTGTAAAAGAGAAAGGGAGAGTTTTCTTAGGGGCTACTTTGTAGTATCTGCCACAGATGTAAGCACAGTGCCTGATTATGTGTTCAGTCCTAAACAGGACAAGAGATGTAAGAGGAGGTGGAAAGAATATAAGAGTGGGAGGATGGACGTGGCAGAACCCTTGTATTCATGCACCTGTGGTCACCTGCAGAAGATGCAGTCAGTCATTCATGCACCTGTGGTCACCTGCAGAAGATGCAGTCAGTCATTCATGGACCTGTGGTTACCTGCAGAAGATGCTGTCGGTCAGCACTGTGGCATGAATGGGGGGAGGGGCATATAAGGTCCTAGTCATAATTGAGGAACTATGGGGAACTGATATGAAGGAGTCATTTTTATTTAGGAGCGCAGCTGCTGGTGGGTTCCCATGCTCTGGAGGCTGGTGCAACACCCAGGCACATACAGGCAGCACTAGACTCAAGGGGGCATCCAAAACAAAAGCAGAGGGTGTGAAGGTGGGAGGTGTTGAAGGGGTCTGGGAGGAGTGGGAGAGGGGAAATGGAGGTGGCTGTGATTAAGATACATTGCATACATGTACAAAATCATTGAAAAACAAATAAAAAAATATTCTTAGTTTTAAGAAAGGAAAGGAAGGTGCCTGGCCTAATTCTTTTGCTGTATGAAAACACAGGAATCACATCTAGAAGGAGCAAACCTTCTTGGTAACCTTTACCAAAAAAAGAAAAAAAGAAAAAGAAAAGTCACAGTACTAGCTCTAACATCCGTATGTTACTCTGTAAAATCTTAGAAACTCATACCTGTCGGCGGCTGAGGTATGACAGGCCACCTCAAGGTTCAGACACACACTAACAACCATGTCTTCTCATTCATGCTTCAGCAAGTTGACTGATCTTCATGGGCTCAGCAGGCTTGGCTGGGCTTGGCCCTAAACTGTAGGCTGGCAAGGAGGAGAATGGGCGGAGTGAATTGTTTTCAAACAGTTTAGTGAGGCTGGTGGCACACGCCTGTAATCCCAGGAGTTGGCAGGTGAATCTAGGAGGATTAGATGTCCAAGGCCATTCTGGGCTACATTAAGAGTCTCTGTTACAAAAGAGAGGAAAGAAGGAAGAAAGAAAGGAAGGAAGAAAGGAAGGAAGGAAGGAAGGAAGGAAGAAAGGAAGAAAATTAATCTACAACAGCACAATTGTTTTGACTGGTTGCTCTAATGTATTAATTTATTTATGGGGTTCAAAATTTTCTTTTTACTACTTGAAAATGTTGAAGTATTCACCAGTCATTTGCATGGCCACTTCCCTTTTTCCTTCTTTATCCATATATTCCTTCACTGCAAATTCACCCAGATTCATTGGTTATTGTCGTAGAATGTGTCTGGGTCACGAGTTCATTGGGTGGATATGGACAGACCATTATCAATCTTTCTTTTTAAATTATTTTATTTGTGTGCTTATGTATGTGTATATATACACACGTGTGCATGTGTGTATGCATGTGTGTGTACTATGCGTTCATATGTGTGTATGCATACACATGTGTGCATGTGTGTGTACAAATCAGGCTCTGGGGATTGGACCCAGAAAGCCACTTTCCTGGCAAGTGCTTGTACCAATTGAACCATCTTACTTCTCCAGTATAATTCTTTAAAACCATAATCCATAGCTGTCTTTGTCGGCTTAACAGTTACCCTCACGCCACCCGAATTGCTCTGAGCCATGCAATGTATCGCTGGGCAGGTAGGACAGGTGCATGGACTTCATTAAGGGCACTGTGGCACACTGCCCCGATCTGCCACTCCAGGACTCAGGCTTATTTGCCCGGATGTCGGGTACCAGCTGATGGTAGCTCTTAGCTGCGGCTGTCTAGGGAACTGATTCAGACGAGAAGGGCAACCGGCCAAATTCACGCCCATCTCCGGAAGAGTGATGTGTGTACGAGTCAAGGTCCTGCCTCCTTGCCATCCCTGTTCCGTCTACACCTGGCATCAGTGGGCACCTGCTGAAGGCACAGGCTTCCCGCCTGCAGATCCGCATCTTGGAGTTTTTCTTCTGGGAATCCCATGGACATTACACTCCGATGGGAGGTGGACCTGGCTTTCTGTCCTTTCCTAGACAGACTGTCCATGCGATCTTCAATGCTGTACTAAACATTCTAAAGCACTGTAAGTCTCTGTGAACCTCGAGAGTTTGGGATCTACGGCTACACTAATTATAGTATCTGCCGCTTGCAGTTACTTTGAGGATGAACAATGGCACACATGTTTAACTCAGTGTCTGGCATGTGTCAAGTGCTACAAACAAGAAATAATATGCCTATTTTGATAAAAAATGATGCTTGATAGAGCTAATAATATCGATACAATAGCCAAGAGATCCAGAGCAGAGGAGATGGGGTTGTTTTGTTCTTTCCTTTCCACTCATAGGCCTTCCTTTTCTCCCATCCTTGCAGCGGAAATTGACCCAGTATACTAACTTATGTCCAGCAGGTGGCGCCAGCGCATAAAGCACATAAAGCCTCTGCTCCCTTTTACAGGTGCACATCATAGCCTTCCATTCTCCTCCAACAAATGCAGATTATCCCGTCGCTTATTCTTCCATCTTTCCACCCCTCCCAAAAATGCTTACCGAGCGTTGGCTACGCTCAAAGAGCAGTTTTAAAGCCCATCTAAAGTATCACGGTGACCAGAAAACAAAAAGGAAAAATAAATTTAAAAAGGCCTTGACAGGGGCTGGAGAGATGGCTCTGCAGTAGAGAGCACTGGCTGCTCTTCCAAAGGACCTGGGTTTAATTCCCAGCACGCACATGACAGCTCACAGCTGTTTGTAACTCCAATTCCAGGGAATCTGGCATCCTTGCACAGATGTACATGCAGGCAAAACCCCAGTGCGCATCAATCAATCAATCAATCAATCAATCAATCTTAAAAAAAAGGTCCCTGACAGCCAACTAGGATATTGAAAGACAGATAAGGCGAGATCTAACTGTGGTTTCATTTCTGTTTCTGGGATGGTGCCAAGTCATGCTGTGGGTTGCTTTGTTTGAGTGAAACTGAGTCAGAGAGCGAATGGTTTCTTTGCAAAACCACTGAGGGCATCCCAGAGACTATCTGCAGCTTTTCCCAGGGGCCACTGATGTAAGACTCATTGAAAGTGCCACGCAGGAGAAAGAAGAAGAAAATCCATAAAGGCAAGGGAAGGGGGAGTTGAAGGGCTAAATGGGGGAAGGGAGGAGGGGACCTGGGTTCTAGAGCTCCAGGAAGTGGTGACTACGCAGGTCCTTGACCTGTGCAGACAGACTAGCAAGCCACCCGAATGCCAGGATGCCGGGCCCCGATGACGGCAGTGAGTGCCTACCCTCACCTGTCTAACACGGACTCCCAAACTCTGGGCGATGAGCTTGCCTGAAGGTCACCTAAGCAGAGCAGTTTGGGGATGGGTTATAGCTGGTTTGCCGGCGTCCTTGCTTAGCATGCACGGGGCCCAGGTTCAGTCTCCAGTGCTGCATGAATCAGGTGTGGTGGTGCATGCCAGCAATGCCAGCACTGGGAGGGAGGTAGAGGCAGAAGGACTAGAAGTTCTAGGTTTTCCTTTCTACATAATGAATTTGAAGCTAGTCTGGGCCGCATGAAATCCTGTTAGAGGAGAGAGAGAGAGCAGGAGGCTTGTTATATGGGTGAGAGTCCCTTCTCACAAGCAGTCTCTGACACCCACTGTTAGTGCCCTTTAAAATCAATAATGCGGGCATGGTGGCACACACCTGCAACCCCAGCACTGGGGAGGCCGAAACATGAAGATTGTGAGTTCAAGTCCAGTCTGGTTAACATAACAAGACCCTAAAGAGTACAATTTAATAAATATGCATTAATGGGATGGCGCAGTGGGTAATGACAATTGCCACAAGTGTGGTGACCCAAGTTCTATCCCCAGAAGCTACATGGTTGAAGGAGAGCACTATTTTCGGAAGGTTGTCCTCTATTTCCATAAACATGCTTTGGCAACACACACACACACACACACACACACACACACATGCACACAACATACACACATGCACACAAATTAAAATAAATAAATAAATGTGAAAATAAGATGAATGTTGAGGAATTATGTTGTAGAATATTTGTTTAACTATGCAAAGATGTGTTGCATTTGTTCAGTTGTGTAAAGATGTGTTGCATTTGTTCAGTTGTGTAAAGATGTGTTGCTGTTTCACTTTGCCTGCCTAAGGCACCTGATTGGTCTAATAAAAAACTGAGTGGCCAATAGTGAGGGAGGAGATATAGGTGGGACTTCCGGGCAGGGAGAGTAAGTAGGAGGAGGAATTTGGGAAGGAAGAAAGAAAAAGAGATGCCAGGGAGACACCAGGGCCGGATAGCCAGACACAGAGGAAGTGGGAAAGTAGGACATACAGACGAAGGAAAGGTGAAAAGCCACAGGGCAAAGCATAGGTGAACAGAAACAGGTTAATTAAGTTAAAAGAGCTACTGGGACAAGCCGAAGCTAAAGCCAGGCATTCATAACTAGTAATTAGTCTCTGTGTCTTTATTTGGGAGCTGGTTGGCAGCCCAAAGAAAAATCAGACTATAGAGTTATGAGCAGAATTTATACATAGATGTGTGGAGTGGGGGGAGGCAAACCTTCCTATACACACACCAGTTGTCAACATTGGGTTATCCTGAGTCAGAAGAGGTGGAGCAAGTTTGCGAGATAGTGCTGCAGAGACGGTTCAGCAGTTAAGAGCTCTGACTACTCTTCTAGAGGGCCTAGTTTCAATCCTCAGCACCCACACAGTAGCTCACAACCATTGGTAACTCCAGTCCCAGGGGATGTAATGCCTTTTTCTGGCCTCCATGGGGTCCAGGCATGCATATGATACATGGATATATGTGCAGATAAAACAGATATACAAACTTTTTAAAAGTGTGAGAAATTTGGTTGAGCATCTAAGAATGGCACCCATATTTACACTGGTCCTGGCATACAGGTGTGCCCCAGCCTCAGATATCATGCCACCCTCAACCTGATTGCCATTGAATCACAAGAACATGGCCTCTCTCTGCCTCCACCAGACCTGCCAGGTAACATCCTCCTGCGTAGTTTTCCAGTCCAAGTCCGAGGGAGCAGCAGCTGGTTTGCAGATCCAGTTGCATGTGCATGTTCCAAGAGCCAGGGATGCTTGGTGGCTGGGAATGCATTTTCTGTCATTCTTGGTGCTAAATGGGCTCTGGGTCCTAAGGAATCCAGTGAAGTAGACGATTCTCTTCAACACAGGAAGCGGGTAGAGACGACAGGGAGTAAAGAGCACCAATCTAAAAAATAAAAAAAAAAAAGAGCATCAATCTAGCTGGACCAGCTCAGCAACATTGTCGCAATCCTGGTACTCAAGTGTTCCCACCTGCAAAGTGTAGTTAGTGTTACTTCCTCCCCGAAGCCCGCCTGGAAGACAAAAGAAATGATCACGGCTCAACTCTTGAGGTTGAGTTGTGCTCCCTCCCCAAGTTTTTAGTTACATAAACCAGTATCCTTTAGCCATTAGGAAGCTGCCTGTTATCCTGTTGGTTTTGCTACTTGGAACTGATAGCCATGATTACTGCCAGGGTGAGTGGTGCCCCCAGGGGGGCTGTAAACCGTGACTGAGAAACGAGGTGTACAGTTCCCGGTCCATAAGACTTCGGTTCCTAGTATCTGTCTCCTGCCAGTTTTAACACCACCACCAGTCAATGAGTCTTTGTGATGCTTCCCAACAGAACTGCTAAGAGGTGGATTTGTAAGAAGTGCCTGAAATAGCAAGTAGGGAGAAGGTTTCACTTTTTTGGGGGGGTGCATCAGAGGATCTGGGACACCAAAGATAACAGAGCACACTGTGTGTTGGAAGTAAGTCCATAGCCAGCCAGTGATTCCCCTCCCCCTCTTCAGTTTAGGGCTGGAACACAGGCGCCAGCAAGCTAGGTCGGCTCATTACCACTGAGATACATACCCAGTGAGATATATACCACTTGAGGTCCTGCAAGCATTTGTTGAGTGACTAAGTCTGTTAAGAGGGTAGGAAAGAAGCCAGAAAGAGCTCGCGGGAACAGGAGCGAGAGTTGCTTTCATCTTTCCAGCAGCCCACTGCAGGCTGTCAGAGCTGCACATACAGCAAGGCTCCAACTCTGTCTTTGAGAGTCAGCTATCCCTGGCCCAAGGAAGGGAAGCCCAGGCACCTACAAGGACCGAGTCCTGAGAGAGAAATCTGAGAAGTGAGGGAGAAACATGGGTAAAGGAAACCGCTAGCTTTTTTCTCAATCCAGTGTAAGAGAGACCACTAATGCGCTCATGGTGACACGCAGCCTGAGGCTCTCTTGCCAGGGAGATAGTAGAGTGTGGTGGGGCTGTGAACAATGGAGAAGGTACACTCTTCTCACGGGGGCGCTGCGAAGAAGAAAAAGGAGGAGGAAGAGGAGGAGGAGGAGGAGGAGGAGGAGGAGGAGGAGAAGAAGAAGAAGAAGAAGAAGAAGAAGAAGAAGAAGAAGAAGAAGAAGAAGAAGAAGAAGAAGAAGAAGAAGAAGAAGAAGAAGGCATAATTCTTTCTGAATTCCTGATCCGAGCCAGAGGCCAGGATATGACCTCCAGTCTTACTGGGACAAACAGATGGCTCCAAAGGGCAATTGACACAGTTCGTTAAATGCAATTCAGGAAGACATGGTGTGACGTGCCAGAAAGCAAGAGGCAGCCTGGAGGAGGCCACAAAGCTAGGTTCAGACAGGCCAGTTGGGGGGGACAGCCCAAGGGACAGGGCTGGTAGAGCTTAGATGAGAACGAAGAAGGAGGAGACCCGCTTGCAGGGGACTAAGATGTACAGATCATGGCTTTGAGTGCCTGGCCCACCTGTTCAACCATCTCTCAGTACTTCTGATAATAACTTCTGCTGGTTTTGATAGAAAAACAGAGGCTGGTTTTATGCCCTCCCCAGATGACCATTTCCTGTAATTAGAAGGCCTTTCTGCAATCAAGATGGCAACACCCCCCCCCTCTTTCTCCTTCACCCCACCCCTGTATTTGTCCCATTCCTTTCCCAGGAATCTTAAGGAAAATACATACTTTTGACCTCCATCTGAACACCTTGCACTTGCAGTACAAAGAGGAGTAATTTGCACCGGAGGGAATGTCTTCCCCCACGGCTCTCTTTTCCCTGCGCCCCCAGCCAAGCACAATGGATGACTCAGACGTGGCAGGAGCAGCCGGCAGGACCTGGCCTGAAAGTGAGGAGTCCAGTCCAGGCCGAGCCCAGCAGTCCGACTCATCCTGCGGCCAGGCATAAGCCATAGCCACATGGGCTCTGCTGTCACACAAGCAGAAGGTTGGGCGGGCTCCAGGTACCTAAGGTCACTTCCTCTACATCATGACTCAGGACCCGGACGTCTCCCACACAGAGTGGGTCTGAAGTCAGTTTGGGTGGCATTCACCTAGCCAGTGCTTGTCATGTGCCAGTCATGATGACAGGCTCCTGACACATGTGGTTCTAACTAATAACTGGAATACTGGTTATATTTCTTGCTTCTATGACATGCCGGATAGCAGTGACTCAAGGAATGGCTTATTTTGCCTCAGAGTTCAAGGTACAGCCAGTTCATGATGGTGAGGAAGGAGCAGAGAGCTGGTCCCATCGTATCCAGTCAGGAAGCAGAGACAACTGCTGGTGCTCGCCCCCTTCCTCACTTTTATCCAGTCAGTGAATGGGATTGCCCCTGTTCAGGGTGGACCGTCTCACATCAGTTAAGCCTCTCTACGGATGCCCCACAGCTTTGCCAGTACATATGCCTCTGAAGTGATTCTAAACCCCCATCAACTTGGCAATCAGGATTAAACATTACAAGTTCACCCTCGGTGATTTGACAGATAAACACATCATTTAGTCATACCATCCCAACCTTGACTCTCCTGTTCATCTCATAATGCACAGCTCAAAGTATCCACAACTTCTGGCCGCCCAGAGTCATTCAGATGTCCAACATCTCTCCTGAGACTGAAGGCAAGCTGTGAGCCTCAATATATAAAAACAAGTTGTACACTTCCAACATACAGCAGCAAAGAGTAAACATTCCCATTCTCAGAGGCGGAAACAGGAAGTTAGCAAGGAAAGTCAGAGGAATCAAGACTGAAACAGCAGAGCGAGCACCAGACTCTCAGCTCTTGTGGGCTCTTGGTGGCATCCTCTGGACTCAAATGGACTTGGGCAGTGTGACGGTTTGAATGAGAACTGGATAGTGTGGTGGCTTGATCCCCAGTTGGTGGAACTATTCAGGAAGGATTGGGAGGTGTGGTCTTGTTGGAGGAAGTGTGTCGGGGGGGGGGGTTCTTTGAGGTCTCAAAAGCCCATGTCATTCCCAGTTAGCTCTTCCCGTCATATGGTTGTGTCTCAAGATGTAAGCTCTCTGTCACTGTCCCAGCCCCATGCCTGCCTGCCTACCTGCTCCCATGCTCCCTGCCATGATGGCCACAGACTGTAACTCTCTGAAACCATAATCCCCAAATAAACACTTTCTTTAATAAGTTACCTTAGTCATGGTGTCTTATCATAGCAATAGAGAAGTAATTGAGGCAGACAGCCCTGCCCCTTAGCTCTGCTGCCTGGAGCATATGTAGCCTCTCTCTTGGGTTGGGTCCTCTCTGTGCCTACAGCTTTCCTCAGTGAGCATCCTATGGACTTTTCAGCTACCACATCCTAGAACCTCCACGGCCCTTAGTCTTTACCGTCACAGCTTCATGCAGAGACTTCTTGCTGGGACTGTGTGTCGAAGAGCAGCCTCAACAAAACTCATGCATTACAGGGTAGGAGCATGAGGATTAGAATTATTAATCAAAAGGAGCAGAGCTGTAAGACACAGAACAGCATCGGGAGGGACATTCAGTGAATACTGAAACTGCCTCATTTATTTCCCACACGCTTATATATTTCACCCCCAAACGGGAGGGAGAATGCAACAGACTTCATTAACATGATATAAGAAATAGACTTGAGGGCTGGAGAGATGGCTCAGAGGTTAAGAGCATTGCCTGCTCTTCCAAAGGTCCTGAGTTCAATTCCCAGCAACAACATGGTGGCTCACAACCATCTGTAATGGGGTCTGGTGCCCTCTTCTGGCCTGCAGGCATACACACAGACAGAATACTGTATACATAATAAATAAATATTTTTTAAAAAAAGAAAGAAATAGACTTGAATCCTCCGACCTTTGGTCCAGGTGGAGCAGATCCACCTCTCCACCCAAAATACTAATCAATCACACCCTAGGTCACAATCTCTCATTTGTAGCCACACCTGTTGTCAACAGCTTTGAGAGAGCACAAATAAGCTGCAACTCTCTGACTTCCAGTCAAGGTGGAACAGGCTCACATCTGTGGGTCCCCACAACTATGACCCTGCTACACAATCACCTGGCCTCCACAGCTTTTCTGGAACCTCAGTGCAAACCTACGTGACTGCATCATCACAGGCCCACAAACAATGCAAGTTCTGTCAGCTCCAAAGAGAACGTGGTTCCCTTCTGCTACCACTGTAGTGACTTGGGTATTGTACTGGTTGAAGCTGGAAAAATGTTTCCCAGTGACACTGTTGGGAGCCTCTTCTGTCACGCTCTCAGGCCAGGCCTTCTCCTCTCAGATGAACTTGCATTGTTTACATGGTGGTAGAGTCTTGCCGCAGAGCATCTTCCTTGTGCCCTAGTGCAGAGATCCAGACTTCTCTGTAAGGACTTGAACAAATTCTGTAACGATTACAGCTGGTTTCTGCATGCCTACCTTGTTAGCAACTTTAGATTTGCTTATGTTTCTCCCTTGGCCAAATTACACATTTTTTTTTTATGTATTTCTACTCTCTTTCACTGTAGATCTGGCTAAGAGTAACTAAGTAGTAAGTAAGTAGTAACCATTCCACAAACTGGACGTTACTTGCTTCTGGAATTTCCTCTGACAAGTAAATCTGTACCTTGCTTTTGAATCCAGTTTCGTTCAGATTTTTCAGGACAGAGGGACAATGTAGTCAAATTCTTTGCCATAAAATAATATAAATGACCTCTGATTCAGGTTTAAGTGGGGTCCTTGTCCATCTCTGAACTCTCACGAGTTGGGCCTCCATTGTCTGCAGTTGGAGGGCTGTTAGTTCGTTCCTGGCTGCTCGGCCCAGAAATAATCACACAGGAACTACATTATTTAAATCACTGCTTGGTCAATCACTTAAGCATATTGCTATCTAGTTCTTATATTTTTGGTTAACCCATTTCTATTAATCTGTGCATCACTACGAGATTGTGGTTTACGGGCAAAGTTTCAGCTGGTGGCTCCAGAGCAGGTGTCTGTCCCTGGCATGGACTACATGGATTCTCAATGACTCCGCCTTCTTTCTCCCAGCATTCAGTTTAGTTTTCCTGCCTAGATCTAATCTGCCCTGTTTATAACCGGAAGCAGCTTCTTTATTAACCAGTGGTATTCACAGCATACAGAGGGGAATCCCACATCAATTGTCCACATTTCTCTCATCAGTCTAGTCTTCTAAACTCCCACCAGAATGATGCCTTCTGATCTGCTTAGGGCATTCAGGTGGTTCGCTAGCTTGCAGGTTCAAATCTTACACATTCCTCCCCAAAACCAGTTCCAAAGGCCTGCAAACTTGACCAGGTCTGCCACCAGCAACCCCACTCCTGGTGCTAATTTTCTGTATTAGTTACTTTTCTTATTGCTGTGATAATTACCTGAAAAAATCAGTGCAAGAGGTTATTATCATGGCTTAAAGATACAGCCGGAAAGGTGTGGCAGCAGAAGTGTGAAGAGGCTGGTCACATTGTGGAAGTGTGAAGAGACTGGTCACATTGTGGAAGTGTGAAGTAACTGGTCACCTTGCAGAAGTGTGAAGTGACTGGTCACTTTGCAGAAGTGTGAAGTGGCTGGTCACATTGTGGAAGTGTGAGGTGGCTGGTCACTTTACAGAAGTGTGAGGTGACTGGGTCACATTGCGGAAGTGTGAGGTGGCAGGTCACAGTGCAGAAGTGTGAGGTGACTGGGTCACATTGTGGAAGTGAGAGGTGGCTGGTCACATTGCGGAAGTGTGAGGTGGCAGGTCACAGTGCAGAAGTGAGAGGTGGCTGGTCACTTTGCTTCACAATCAAGAAGCAGAGAGATAATGCTAAAGTTTCCTCGCCCGTTTCCTATTTATTTAGCTGAACTTTGAAGCCATAGAATGGTGCAGTTTGTGTCCACAGAGGGTCTTCTCACCTCAGCATCCTCACGGGCATGCCGAGAGACTTGTTTCCTAAGTGATTCTAAGTATTGTCAAGGCAATGAACTTAACACACCTTGCTTGTAAGGGTCCAGGAGATAAAGGGCTTTGCTCTGCTTTGTACATAAGGAGGATGAAACCAGGGAAGTAAAGAAGACACTTGCCTGCTATGGCAAGGCCTGTAGATGTGAGTCAGAGTTGTTCTGTTAGAAACAGATGACTGCAAACATCTGTACAACAAACGGAAGTCGGGCCTGCAGTCGCAGTTACGGGGGCGACTGAGACAAGAGAACTCAGAGTTCAAGGCCAACTGGACGACTTCATGAGAACTTGTCTCAAGATTTTAAAAAAGTGAAGAGCTGGCTGAAGATACAGCACACTGGCAGAGCATAGCTTACCATGCACAGGGCTCTAGGTCCAGTCCCTACCACCCCCTACTGCTAAACACACACAATAGCACATTAAACAGCACGGGAGACTCTCATGTGGAAAGCTCTCGGCATCTTCCCAGCTCCAGTCCCAGCCCTCAGGGACACCTTGGTAATCATTTTGACTTTTTCTTCTACTATAAACCACAGTGTTGTGGTCTGAGTCTTGTGGACCTCCGCCCCATCAATTCCTCTGTTGAAATCCTAGAGCCAATGTGGGGTATTGGGGGTCGGGAGCTTTGGGAGGAGATGAGGTCATGAGGGTGGAGATCTTGTAAATGGAATTGGTCTCGTAGGAAAGGACCACTAAAAATTGTCCTTCCACCATGTGGCACTGTCTGTGTACTCAAAGGTAAGCCACAGACACTAGATTTTTTGCTTGGTTTTGGATTCCTGGTCTACAGATCTGTGCAAATAAGTCTGTTGTTTACAAACCGTGCAGTTCCTGACAGTTTGTTAGAGCATCCTGAAGGGACCTAGACAAACCGCTGGGCAAGAAGTCCTGACTGCACCCTAAAGCTCACTTGTCTGCACAGTTTTCTCGTCTACGACTGTTTGATATTTATGTACTTATTTGTAGTTCTGTTTCTTCTCATAAAGTCGGTAAATGCACGCCGTTTCTCGCTTTCCCCTTCTGTTTTGCACTGAGTCTATCCTGTTGTGAGTTTATGTCAGGTTTTGTTCACTCATTCATCCCAGGTGAACGCTTGGGCCATTTCTCTGGCTGGTCATCGTGAGCAGTGCTGCTGGGACGTGAAGGTTTCTACCTTCTGTATTCCTTCAAAAGCTCTGCTTTCGTTTATCCTGTAATTGTATTTCATTGCTGGGACCAAACAGTGGGCAAGTGCTTGCTCCACCAGTGAGCTATTTCTCCGGTCACTGAGCTCAGCTCTGTCAATTTCAGAACTGGAATGGATGGATTATATGGTAACTCTGTCTTTAATGAGTGTGTGTGTGTGTGTGTGTGTGTGTGTGTGTGTGTATGTATGTGTGCGCACGTGCGCACGCATGGGTTGGTGCCCATGGATCTGGAGTTCTAGGAAGTTGGGAGCCACCCTCTGAAGGTGGAAACTGAGCTTGAGTCCTCTGGAAGAGCAGGAAGAGCTCTCACCTGCTGAGCCGTCTCTCCAGCCCTTCTTTTTCTATTTTGTCTTTAGTAGCTGTTTCCATTTCCAACACGAGGGCCAAAAGGCTCGATTTTATCTACATTCCCTAACACCTTTAGTATTTTGTTTTATTATTTTGCTGGGCATGTGTTGTATGTAAGTGTCTGTGCTTATGTGTGTGGGAGTGCATGTGTACATATGTGCAAATGTGCACGTATATGGGTATAGAGGGCAGAGATTGATATTCACTGCATTGATTGCTCTCTACCTTGTTTTTTTGAGACAGGGTCTCTCACTGAACCTAGAACTCATTGATTCAGCTAGATTATCTGGCTGGAAAACGTGAAGGATTTACCTCTTTTCGTCTGGGGTTACAGATATGTGTGTCATGCGAGGCTTTTATGTGGGTGCCCGTGAGCAGAACTCGGGTCCTCACGCCTTCCCATCAAGCCTCTTACCAGCGTCTCCCCACCCACTCTTTGGTTTTCCGTAGTCACCCATCCTAATCCATATGAAGTGAACTCACTGTGGTTTTGATTCACATTTCCATAACGACTAGCTTCATTCATTTTTTAAAATTAAGAAAACAGCTCATACGCAGGACAGTGCCTTATGTTACAAGCACAGATGAAGCACTGTGGAAGTGGCTTCCATGTGTGACACCACTAGCAGAGGAAGGTCTGGAAGATCCCCAGGGCACCAGAGGCTCTCTCTTGCTCCTCCTAGTCAGCAGCCCTCCCAGGTAACCATGCTGCAGGAGCACGGGTATCTTCATTATAGCCTGTGGCTATTGCCCCACTCAACTGGTTTCCAGCCTCGAGCCGTGTTCTCCTGGAATCACGGAAACATTAACGTTCTATGAAGCTTTTTCATCTTCATCTTGGAGAGGGTGTTTCCAGGGCTGAAAATTCTCCAGGTATTGGCACTCTCCAGGTCGTGTCCCCTCTCTTTACGCATCTCCTTATCGCATCTGCTTGCAGCTTACGCTTTTGTGACCAGGGTGCTGCAGAGCACAAGAGCTGCTGTCATTTCTCAGAGGTGGAAGTACAGGAGCCGAGCTCCTGGGACTCGAGTGGAAAATTGGAATGTCAATGTGTTTGTTGATAACGAGAAATAAAATGGTTGAGCGGACAGGAGTCGTCTCCTCAGCTTGAAGGCAGAACCAAGGGAAAAGTCAAACGACGCTCGGGAGGTGGCTGGTGGGCAGGAGTCTATTTCAGGGGCAGCTGAGAGATGCCAGATGTCTAACAATGTCCTGGACACAGGAAGAAGAATGCCTAGGAAGGACGGGTCTTTGCCCAAGTGCAGGAGATCCCAAGTGCAGGAGAAGGCAAGCCCTGAACAGATGAACAGACTTCTGGGTAAAAAAGGGAAAAGGCATTGCGTATGTTAGCTTTTGATTTCTCTCTGAACTCCCTGAAATAGCAGCCATAGATCTTGTAGAAAGACAATTTACTAAGACAGGGGTCAACAAATGCTGACCTGTGGCCTCAATCTAGCTTGCTGCTAATTCATCTGCAGTCTGTAAGGTGAGTTCTATATTCTCAAATGGCTATAGGAAAGCATTGTAAAGGGCAGTAATATTTTATGACATTGAAAATGATGTAAGGTTTGTATTTTAGGGCTCCTAAATCAAGTCTCTTTGGATGACAGCCACATGTCCCAGCTGGTGCTCCACGCATTGTTTGTGGCTGCCCTTCTGCCACAGTGACAAACACACACAGCAGAGACCTTGTGGCGGGCAGGGTTTGCCAACACCTGCTCGAGAGCAGCCCTATTCCACAGACCTCCATGCAACGTGGGACGTATCATACACTACCCAGTACAGCAGTCAGCTCAGTACGGCAGCCAGCCACTGCTGCATGTGGCCACCGAACACGGTAAATGTGGCTAGTATGGATGTGAGCTGGGCATTCCCTAGTTTAAATATCTGCATGTAGCTCGTAGCTAGCACACTGCAGAGCACAGCTCTGGTGAGTAAGAAGGGTGTGTCACCACACAGAGTGGAAGACAGGGGTTTCACACCACAAACAGGTACAGAGTCGAGGCTCCCTGCTCTTCCTCTCTGTCTTCTTTCAAACTACGTTCTAGAAGGCCCGAATGTATACGGAGATGTTAAGATGAAAAGATACACAGGGTTGTAATCTTCTTAAGAGAACTGTCCATTTCTTTCTTTTCTTCCTCCCTCCCTCCCTCCCTCCCTCCCTCCCTCCCTCCCTCCCTCCCTCCCTCCCTCCCTCTCTCCTTCCCTTCCTCTTTTCTTCCCTCCCTCCCTTATTCTCTGTCTCTCTTTTTCCTTTCTGTTTTTTTGAGACAGGGTTTCTCTGTGTAGCCCTGGATGTCCTGGAACTTGCTTTGTAGACCAGGCTGGCCTCAAACCCACAGATCTGCCTGCCTCTGCCTCTGGAGTGCAAGGATTAAAGGCGTGTGCCACCACACCCAGCTCAATTATCCTTCCCTTAAAAGATGTCTTAAGAGTCTTTTCTGGAGAATATGACCAGCTCAAAAGCAAGAACCTAAAGATCCTTGGGCACTGGGGAAATGGATCCCTGGGACCCATTTGAGAAACTGGGCAGGTCCTGCCTCTGTAATCCTAGCCCTGGGGAAGTGGAGACAAGAGACCTAGCCAAATTGATGAGCTCCAGGTTTGGTGGGTGACCTTGCAGATGCACACACACATGTGTGCACGCGTGTGCACAAACACACACACATACACACACACACACACTCTGACATTAAGGATCCATGGTACATGGGCACACCCTAGCTCCCGATTACTAAGCTTGGTCCACATGCATACAGTTTTCAATAAATATTGGTCAATGCGCCTCACCCAGACAGCAAGGACTGGCATACATTTGGGGTAAGGGTAGAATAAATAAGAATGAAACCAGTTATGAAGATTCTGGCAAAGGCCCAAGGGAAGGTTTCCGACTCAGTTAGGAAGCCCTTGGCACTGTGAGGGATATAGGCTTTGTTTGCCCAAAGTCCAGTGGCATGTGGCCTTTCCACTTAAGTGGCCTTTCCACCGACTGTGACCATGAGCAGCAGAGCATAGCAGTGTCTGGCAGTCCCTGTGATTTACTCACAAACAGTCGCTGCATTTAAACTTAACTCCTTGCTGGTGTTGAGCTTATTTCAAAATCTCAACTATGCTCATCGTGATGTTGAATTACAGTTCTTCTTAGACACACTGTTCAAAACACCTATAGGAGCACATGTGTTATTAGATGACAGATTGGTTTTTAAAATATTTTTGATAACTGTGTTTCAATATATAGATGCTTCTCAGCTTACAGTGGGCCTTGCCTGGTAAACCCATTGTAAGCTGAAAATAATCGTGAGTAAAAAATACATTAAAGGTTGTTGTAGAATATTGTTTTTTAAGATGTGTTACATTTGTTTATGCTGTGGAACATTTGTTTCATTTGTTTAACTCAGTGAAGCTGTGTTGCTTTGTCTGCCTAAAACACCTGATTGGTCCAATAAAGAGCTGAATGGCCAATAGCAAGGCAGGAGAAGTATAGGTGGGGCTGGCAGGCAGAGAGAGAAAAAATAGGAGAAAACTGGGAAGAGGGAAGGAGAGGAGGATGCCACACTGCAACCATAGAGTGGGCGTGAAAGTAAGATACACAAAAGCAAGACAGGGAGAAGCCCAGAGGCAAACGGTAGACGGGATAATTTAAATTAAGAAAAGCAGCTGGGCTGGAGAGATGGCTCAGAGGTTAAGAGCACTGACTGCTCTTCCGGAGGTTCTGAGTTCAATTCCCAGCAACCCACATGGTGGCTCACAACCATCTGTAATGAGATCTGGCACCCTCTTCTGGCTTGCAGGCATACATGGAGGCTGAACACTGTGTACATAATAAATAAATAAATCTTTTAAAAAAAAAAAAAAAAAGAAAAGCTGGTTAGAAACAAGCCAAGCTAAGACCTGGCAATTATTAGAAAGAATAAGCCTCTGTGTGAGATTTAGTTGGGAGCTGGGTTGCGGGCCCCCAAAAGAGGCAAAGAGTGAAAGGAGTAAAAAAAAAAAAAAAACAACCACAAAAGATGCTCACACTGCAGAAATATCACAGCTTAGTTGCAAGGTCCACCGTAGAGGACCAGGAGTTTCCCCTAGAGATACCCTGGCTGCCTGAGAAGTGCAGCTCAGTCACCTGCTCCGGCAGAGAGAGAGAATATCATAGCACTAAACCACTGGCCCGGGAAAGAATCAAAATTTAAAGTGTGGTTGCTGCCGAGTGATTAATTATTTCTAAACCATCATCAAATTAAAAATAATTGGGCACCGTCTTCAAATGATTTCTTTTATAAGTATATGTTTAAAATATTATTTTCAGATACAGCAAAAATGTGTTGATAGGCTTCACGAGGCTCTAAGGGATATGGGGCATGGAAAGGCTGAAAAAAAGAAACCAGTGAGAGGCATCAGTTGGTAAAGGGCTTGTCTTCAAGCCTGATGACCTGTGTTCAATTCCCTGGGCCCACATGGTACAAGGAGGGAACTGACTCTTGCAAGTTGTTCTCTGACTTTTATATATGTGCTATGGCATGCAATACCCCCCACATATAAATAAATAAATGTAATAAATAATGTATTTTAAAGGGTCAAAACCCATCCACGGTAGTATTGCCTTTAGAGCTACCCATGGATGGGGAGTGCAGAGGATGCTCAACAAATACACCATGAGGCAGATTCTAAATTTCTTAATTCCAAAATGCAGCTACTGTTATTTAATAGCCTCCATTAGAATCTTGAAATCCTTTTCTTGGTTTCCATAGGATATAGGCTATTTGGAGGGAGGAAAGATGAACAAATAGACCCCATAATTCTCCTTGGCCCCCAAACTCAGTTTTTCTTTGTCAAAATGATGTTTGCATCATAAATCTGTTAGAGAAAAGCAAAGGGGAAGGCAGTCAGCATAATCTCATTGCTGGTGCAGTGAACTGCATTCTAGGTGGCATATGCTGTGCATATACAAATATACACAGGCACAGGTAAGTCTATAATAGACAAATATGTGTATAAGGATACATACATAATTAACTTTAAACAAACAGGGTCAAACTGCACATCTGCTTTTTTAAAATGTGGTGTGTGTGCATAGGTGTGTGTGTGGGTGGTGGTATGTATGTGCCTATGTACACACATGTACAGGCCAGAGGGGGACATCAGGCATCCTTCTCTGCCACTTTCTGCATTGTTCTCTTAGACAGAGTGCCCACTGGATGTGGAACAAAGCTGGGAGTCAGTCAGCAAGCTCCCAGCATTCCCCTTGTCTCCACTGCACTCCACCACAGCACTAGGGCTGCAGGCTTATGTGGTTAGATTTAAGTTTTGACCTGAGTGCGGGGTGAGGACTCAGGTCCTTATGCTTGCTCAGCAAACATTCTTACTAGCCGAGCCATCTTCTCAGCCCCCAAACTGTACATTTGCTACAATTATTTTTTAATTTTGTAATTAATCAATACATTGTGTTGACCTTTCAAATGAATAATAGGAACTCAAGCAGGTTATTGCTCTTCTTCTTCTTCTTCTTCTCCTTCTCCTTCTCCTTCTCCTTCTCCTTCTCCTTCTCCTTCTTCTTCTTCTTCTTCTTCTTCTTCTTCTTATTATTATTATTATTATTATTATTTATTAGCTATTCTCAATGCACAGGAAAGAGAGCAGAGAGGCAGATGACTGCAGCCCAGAAGAACTTCATCTTTAAGAATATCATCTCTGGGGGCTGGAGAGATGGCTCAGAGGTTAAGAGCACTGGCTGCTCTTCCAGAGGTCCTGAGTTCAATTCCCAGCAACCACATGTTGGCTCACAACCATCTGTACTGAGATCTGGTGCCCTCTTCTGGTGTGCAGGCATACATCGAGGCAGAATGTTGTATACATAATAAATAAATAAATCTTTAAAAAAAAGACTTCTAGTGCTATAATTGAATAAAGGAGCTGAAAGTGAGTATTCTAAAAAAAAAAAATATCATCTCAGAGAGTGGCAAACCCTTCCGTGTAGACAGGATGAGCAGCCTCCCCTTTCTCTGTTGTGTTTATCTGTAGGCCGGCAGCCTTGGTTACTGTAGAGAATTTACAACTCATGTGCATCCAGTCCGTACACTAAGGTCCAACTTCCTCTGAACCATCCTAGTCAGAGGCAGAAATCTGGATTCTTGCTGTTACTTTTTTTTTTTTTTTTTAAATGGGAGCAATGGACTATTTCACTAAGCACAAAGACAGGAACTCACCACTAGGTGTCGCCGTGGGGCCCATGTGTGCTCACACTGAGGGTGACTTGTCATCCCGTTCAGCTTACAGAGACTGGAGATGAGAAGATTCAAATGGAAGGCCCACAAAAGAGAATTCCGTGGGGTCAGATCCAGGACTTAATTCATCTCCCATTTCCGAGAGCCAGACTATCACAGACACATGTTCCCATGGTAGCAGGTGCCAATCTCACTATCCATGACAGAGACAAGAAAGTGTCACACAGGCCGGTGTCTGTGGGAGCAACTGGCTCTCACGTTCCTCCACAGCAACAGTGAGGAACATTAGAACCAGAACTCCAGAACATTGTCGACAGTTCCCACAGCTGCAGTACCTAAGTGGACGACAAGTTGAGAAAACACAGCTAAAAAGCAGCTTCTTGGATCTGAAGGCTGAGACGGAGTTCTGGAGAGCCCAGTTCAACGTCAAAGGGGAACACTGGCCTAGGCCTGTGTGCCAAGAACAAGGGGTGTGCTCTGCTGTCTTGTTCATTTATTTTGACTTCTTCTATTCAGGGATGCCTTTGTAAAAATCTGGTTGAACAAAAGTCAAAGGAACAGAATACAGTCCTTTATTCTTCTCTGGTCTTTTCTTTCTTTTTCCTTTTTTTTTTTTTTTTTTTTTTTTTTTTTTTTTTTTTTGGCTTTGTTTTGCACGTGAGACTGAGTTAATTATCACCAGGAAAATTCTCACCAAACTGTGTTGTGCTTAAATATGCCTAAAATAGACGACTTGGGGTCAGATTCTTGGAGTATGACCCAATGCCATCTACTGAGTTGGGTCGAACTGAATGCCTTCTTGCCTCCCTCAGATCGCTGCTCCATTGCCTGTAGTGGTTGCAGAGACACCCCACACCCCTCCACACACTTAAAAAAAATTTCACCCTTTGTTTTTTTTTTTTGTTTGTTTTTTTTTTTTTTTTTTTTTTTTGGTTTTTCGAGACAGGGTTTCCCTGTAGTTTCTAGAGCCTGTCCTGGAACTAGCTCTTATAGACCAGGCTGGCCTCGAACTCAGAGATCTGCCTGCCTCCCGAGTGCTGGTCACCCTTTGTTTTTTAAAAATAGAGATTAAAAGTATAATAGAAATTAAAAATAATATGTCCAAGCCTCACCTGGTTTCATCAAAACCTCTGGTGGACAAATTCCACTACTGGCTTTCTTTCTGTTTTTCTCATCTCCTCGTCCTCTTCCTCCTCTCGCTGTATAGCTCTAGTTGGACTGGAGACTAGGCTGGCCTTGAACTCAAAGGGACCTGCTTGTCCCTGCCTACTGAGCGTTGGGATTAAAGGTGTACTCAACTACTTCTGGTCGTCAGTATTGGCTTTCAACATTCTGTCGGCACTGAGAAAGGAGACAGAGAGCTGTGGATCTGAAGTACCAGCATACCGAAAACTTCAAAAGCACTAAGGTCCGAACTTCTAACCCGGGCTATAGGAATAGGTTCATAAAATGTGCTTTAATGTTCACCAATGAGGCTGTTGATCCTGGGTTAATGCCACCATGATTTGGGATGGCAAAAACTTGACCTTACCATCCATCTCATAAATATTCATAAAAATTTCCACACTACAGAGCCCCCAGGGATGCTTGCTCCCTGAGGCAGCCCACTCCAGTCTCGCAGAGCCCCCGGCAGCCCACTCTAGTCTCTCTTTGGCTGTTCGCTTTCTAAATAAACTGCTGCTTAACTGTCTGCCTTTTGTCTGAGTTCTTTCCTTCGAGGAGCTGAGAGGCCCTCATAGCACGAAGAGACGTAAATGGGACTATGATGACGCTCTCTGGGAAGCTCCAGTCTTCCTTAGGGGCGAGGGGATGACCCTGCACGACACAATGACTATGATGACTCCTCAGCCAGCACGGGCCATTTTCCTTTTCCTTTTGCTCTTATTTCTGCCGGGAATGTAGGTGAGCTTTCTGGAAGCGAGGCAGCCATCTTGTGACTGGGAGGAGGAGAGCCCCTTTCCTAAGAACTGAGGGTAGCGGCGGTGGCGCGGCAGCAGAAGGAACTTCTGTCCTACAGGATTTCCTTCAGGCTCTGGGCCTGCCCAGACTGTCTCATTAGGTGAGAAGGTGAAAGCTACTTCTCGGTCAGATTTCTGTTACGTGCCACTCAGTACAATCCTGACTGATACATTATCCCAGAAATGTCTCTTTTCCGACCTATAGCCCTGGCATGTGGCATTAATAAGTACCTGGGGTGACCCAAAAATAGACACGAGGGAGGAATTGCTGGCTGGGGCTGTGATCCTGAACTTGCTGAGCTATCACCTGTCCTAGCTGAGCTATGAGCAAGAGTGCAGTAATTAGCACTGTCCCCGTCAAGCACAGCGCAGGACGCTGCGCCTGCGTGTAAGCGGAGAAGCTCAAATACAGCTCAGACCTTGCCACCACTCCTGCTTAGTAGGCAGCATTGCATGCCTGAGGCTCTCATGCAGAACTAGGAAGCATTTCTTGGAAGGTTCTAATCTGAAGGCTAGAGAGCAGGGATGTTGGCAATGCCTGCCTCACGTAAACGGGGTCTCCTTCCTCCGTCTTTCCTTGAGGCAGGGGCAAAGAGTGAGGCAATGCCAAGACCTGTTTGGGACCCACACAGGAGCATGGAGGGTGCATACTCTATTAGCCCAGGTACTGCGTTATGTGCGACAGAAACCGAGCCCACATAATTGGAGGAAAATATCGCTTGATGGAAGAATCTTAGGCAGGTGCACAGAACCATAAGCAAAGCTGGCGGACAGAGCTGGGCTCACCGGAAGCCCCAGTTCTGGGAAGTCTCGGAAGTGGAAGCAGTATTAGACCGTGTAGCCTCGATGAAGGAAGGCAGCTGGTACTTTGTAGATGGCCTTGTGGAGAGTGGGTTTCTGAAAGCGACTAATTATTCTAGTACCAGAAGAATGGAGGGAGGAGGTGGGGGTGCGAAAACAAGCAAACAAACAGACGGTCAGACAGGCAGGCAGGCATGTTGGCAGACACACTGTCCACTGCCCAGTATAGAATTAACATGCTGGGCTTTTGGGATGAGGCTGACCTCAGTTACAATCTTAGCTCTGACCTTTGCTCTCTGACCTTTACCAGATTCATTAAGCCTCAGTTTCTCCACCTATGATCAGAATGGGTCTTATTTACTTACTTATTTATTTATTGTCTTTCGAGTCAGGGATTTTCTGTATAGCCCTGGTTGTCCTGGAACTCACTCTGTAGACCAGGCTGGCCCCCATCTCACAGAGATCCCCCTGCCTCTGCCTCCTGAATGCTGGGATTAAAGGCGTGCACCACCACCGCTGGCCAGAATGGGTCATATTTAAAACCCACTAGCCTGTATGTCTGGGAGGGCAGGGAGTTTTGTACCCCACCCCACCTGTAGTGTCCAGCTCCCCACTGACCACTGATGCTCAGTTGTGCAAACAGAAGAACTTTACAAGTGCCCGGGATAGTTCCTGTGCAGAGGACTCTTCCAGAGCGTCTCCCAGTGGTGGGTTCTTGGAGCGATAGTCAGCCGGGCGACATCACTTTGGAAGGGAGAAGGGAAGTGAGCAGAGACCCTGGCACACACTGAGAGAGACACAGTGGCCTACACTATAAACATACCCTGTTAGCATGCTGACTTACTGTCCCACAGGTACAGTCCATAGCTCTCATACTCCCAGGAAAACCACTGCAGCTAGACCCATAGTTTAATGTCTCGGGTGCGGCAGGTGCATGCCAACAACTCCAGGGCTCCCTGCACAACGTTAGCATGTTAAACTTCACCCCTAGGTTTGACATGTTAAGCAGCCTGAAGTCACCACGCCCCCTATAGTTCACAATGAACCATGACACACAGTAGCAAACAGAATAAATGACAGCCCTGGGAATGTGTGCATTATTTTTTAAAAAATACACACAGCAGGTCTGCCCAGGAGGATGAATGCATTTATTTCTGTTCTCTCTGTCATGTTTTTCATCTGTGTGTCTTGATAAGAGGAAATGTTAAGTCGTTCTGCTCCCCGGGGCCACTGAAGAAACACAAAGGATGAGAGAAAGAGACAAACCTTGAGGAAACAGAGACGTGGGCGCTTGTGACCTTTACTCCCACTAGTAACCAGCACGTAGTCATTGTCACTCTTAGTGCCACCTCCGTGGTGCCACAGACTCCCACACCAGTCCCACAGCAGCAGAACACCCGACCGACATCTCCTTCTCTCTCGCTTTCCCCACAAAAGCGGTCATCAGACTAGTGACCGCCAGAGACTGACGCACACTAAGGCCTTGGCTTGATGGCCTTCCCCACATGGCCTGCCCTGTCCCCAGCTTCTGTCACACTTGATAACTCAGAGGTCCCAGCTGTCCCCTTCTGAGAATTCCCCTCAGCCGATGGAACTTTCTTGTGCCTCTCATCCCCAAAGGCAGCCTGTGCCCTGACGGAGTAGGGCTGAGAAGTCCCTCCCCACGCCTCATAGCTCCTTTGTCTCACGCCTACGCAACCCTGTGGGGTTAGTGGACGCACAGTGCCCTCTGTGGGGTTGGGGCTCAGCAGGACCAGCAGTTTTTTTTTTTTTTTTTTTTTTTTTTACCATGTTTTCTCTTTTGTCCTTCACGGCTTTTTCCATTCCTCTGCTGATTAATATTTATCACCAACCTGACAGGACCCAGAGTCACCTGGGAGACAAACCTTTCTTTGGACATGTCTATGAGGGAGTTTCTGGATTAAGTTAACTGAGGTTAGAAGGCCCATCTAAAAGTGGGTAGCATCAACCTTGGGCTGGAAACCCCGACTGAAGAAGAAGGATAAAGTGAGCTGAACACCAGTGCTCTCTCTGCTGACGGTCATCTCCTGGCTAAGGATGCAACGTGACATGCCGCCTCATGCTCCTGACGCTTTGGATGCTGTGTGTTCTCTGCCACAATGGACAGAACTTGCAGACTCCGGGCAAAATAAAGTCCTCCTCCCTCAATTGCTGCTGTTGAGTAATTTGGCACAGTGACAAGAAAAGTCACTCAATAATCCATTGGTATGAGATGGTATGAGAATGCCACCTCTGAAAAGTAGTTGCCAACACACAGCTGGGCACAGACTATACAGTTCTACTCCTGACTACACAAAGCCTCACTCTGGAGAGGCTTCTCTAGAAGCTTCCAGTGGTATATGAATCATATAGGAAAAAAAATGGCCTCCGTCAGCAGATGTCTCATGGAACTGGGAAATAAGTAAATTACAGGCACTTGGCAAAGAGAGTTGAATATTAATCATGGCTACCAAATAGTCAATGCTCAGCTAAATTTGGACCACGCTGTGCACTTACCTTGTCTCATACTTATGTCTGTCTTGCAGTAATCGTACGGTCCTCGCTTACCACATGAAACAAACTCAAGGAGCTGAAGTCTGTCCAAGGCCATCTAGCTGGACTGGGCTCCAATCCCTCACTCCAGAGGCTGCATTCATGAGACAGATCTGGGGGTCCAGGCAGGAGAGCCAACGGGAATGATGACACCCTGGGAGAGAAGAGACTGGAGTGAGCAGGAGATGTCCATCAGGAGATGTCGGTTTCAAGTTGCAAAAACTGAACTACAAATAGCTTCAATGAGTAAGGCTGTTTCTTTAGCTAAAATCCAGGCACAAGATGCAACCTGGATTTTGGGTTAAGCAGAAGGAGGAATCTGAAAGCCAGTGATATCTTTGTGTCTCTCTTTCTCTCCACCCACCTGCTTTTTCTTTCTTTTACTTATTGTTATTGTGTGTGTAGGATGTGTGTGTGAGTGCAGGCACACGTGTGTCCTAGGAGGACAACTTTTACACGGACAACTTCTCTCCTTCCACAATGAGTTCAGGGATTGGGCCTTCAGGTTTGCATGGCAAGCACTTTTACACATTGAAACATCTCACTGGCCCAACCTTCCTTTCTGAGTTTCTCCCTGCACAGTGGTGTCCTGCCAAGAAGAGTCAGGGGAAAGCTGTCCCAGCTCCACGGGGTTCTTTGGTTGTAGCTTCTAAGATTTCCAGTAGATAGGGGTGTCTGTGGAGAGGCTAAGAAATTGCAAAGACTCTTGTGGTTGGGAGAATGGTCCAGACTCACTGTCCTTGCCCGTGGTTGGATTCCTGCAGCTCTTCCTGGGAAGCGCGCCGTGTGACCTGGGAGAGCACAGGTGTGATGTCACAGAATCCGAATTCAAACAGTGACTTTGCTGTGCCTCCCAAACCACGGTCCGGTGGGTCCTCACTTGCCAAAATCCATCTGGTTTGGGGCAAATCATTTGCCTTTTGGAGTCTCTTTCCCTATGAAAAAGAGAGGGTCGCCATAGTTACCTAGCAGAACTGTGGAGACACAGCAAACAAGGAGAGGCACCTGCAATAGCAACCACGATGCTCCATGTCTGGCCCACCTGACTTACTCCTACAGTGGAGCCAGCTAAAAGCTAAAGAGCTCGCGGGCAGCCCCGCCCTCACTCAGGGAGATAAGTTCAAAAGAAAATAGTGTGGTATTAAAAATATCTCCAGAAGGCCCTCTTCACTCTGGCGGCAGGCACGTAATTCTCAAGGTCATCTCCACGGCACCCCGGCCAGACTCCAGACCGATTAAACCTTGATAGCATTCATCTCCCCTCCCTCCTCCAGCCAAGCCCTGGACATCATTTCCTTCTCTCAAATAAAAAATTGACCTCCCACCTGGGTGGAAGTCTCTAGACTTTCTCTTTTAGCAAACAGGTGGTAAGCAATATGGGAAAGCCAGAAGACTGGAGAACAGAAATATGGCCTGAGAAGAGCTCCGTGTGCCCTGCGCATCCTCCCAGGTCATGTGGTGAGGCGAGCCTGTGGCTCCCGTGGAGTCTCGTTCCCAGCCTCTGACGCGGCAAGTTGGAGATGTTCTAGAAAAGATCCGACCGCTACCCTTCAAAAGCGTCAAGGGTTGAAACCCAAGTTAACTGAGAAGCTCATAGGCCAGAGGAGACCAAGGAGATGGACATCTATACACAGGCTGACATTCTAATTAAGGAACTAGGAGAGAAAAGGACATCACTGGAAAATAATTAGAAAATCTGAATTAAATATGTAGAATGGTTAATAATAGACTTCGGATCCAACCACCAAGTCCGTCTTTTAATCGTCACTGATGTACAGCACAGTGCTTATGTAAGATGTTAATGTCCGAGCAGGAGGACTAAAGGGCCGAAGGGAAGTCTGGGCCCTGCTTTGTAACTTTTCTGTAAATCCACATTTGCTTAAAAATTTAGACTTTACAAGCAAAATCAAACAAAAAGTCTGGCCCTGGGGAGACGGCTCAGTCAGGACATGCTTTCTCTCAAATAGAAGGGACCTGAGTTTGGATCCCAGCACCCATGTCCAGAAGCCTGGTGTCGGGGTTGGAGAGACAGCTCAGCTGTTAAGAGACTGGCTGCTCTTCCAGAGGACCTGGGTTTGATTCCCAGCACCCACAAGGCAGTTCGCAACCACCCGCAACTCTAGATTCGAGGGGTCTGATGTCCCTTTCTGGTCCCCCTGGGTACCAGACACGTACATGATGCAGATATAAATGCAAGCAGAATACAGGGATGTGATATAAGGGTGTGGGTTGGTGGAGGCAGACAGAGCTCAGGAATGCATCCATCAGTCAGTTCTGGGTGCAGGGAGAGCCCCTGTCCCAGAATGGTAACGTGGAGGGTCATGGAAGCTGACACCCAACTCTGGCTTCCACAAACTTGCACCCCTACCCCTCCAGGGAGCTAGCAGTTAAGTATGCTTCTAGAATACACTAACAGGCTGCAGCTGACCCTGCTTTAACTGTAGATCTTCTCCCCTCTCCGCTTTCTCTTTCATTCCTCTCAGCTGTGGAGATTGGGCCCAGAGCCTCGTGCACCCTAAGGCATGCATTCCGGTTTCAGGTGGTGACTGCCTTCAACACAACATTGGTATGGCTACACTGTAGTTTTTCCTCTGTCTCCAAACTTCCTATTCTCTGTCAACTACATTAATGTTTTTATATTGTTGAGTGACTCGGTTAAAGGTTGCTTTTAGCCATGGCTTATAGAAAACCCAGCAGCCTCGTGACAAATAAACATCGAACAGAGGTGAGGTAAGTGACCACGGTGTCCTAGTCAGGGTTACTATGACTGTGATGAGAATGACTTAGGTGACCATAGTGGCCTAGTCAGGGCTATATTGCCGTGATGAAACACCAGGACCAAAAGCAAGTTGGGGCGGAAAGGGTTTATTTGGATCACACTTCCACATCATACTCTGTCACTAAAACAGGGCAGGAACCTGCAGACAGGAGCTGATGCACAGGCCATGGAGGGCTGCCGCTTACTGGTTTGCTCATCATGACCTGCCCTGCCTGCTTTCTTATAGAACGCAAGCCATGGGCAAAGGGATGGCACCACCCACAATGGCTAGGTGCTCCCCCTGTCAATCACTGATTAAGAAAATGCCCTACAGCCGGGTCGTGTGGAGGCATTTTCTCAATTGAGGTTCCCTCCTTTCAGATGACTCTATCTTGTGTCAAGCTGGCATAAAATCAACCAGCACACATGGACGCTGTTTCTATACCTTGAGAATGTCAGGCTCTTTGTAGTTCTCCTTCGGTTTTCCTCGCGAGTGCAAAACTGGCATTCTACCTCCAGCCAGTATGGTCTTGTTTTTCTCAGGAATAATGAGAAAAATTACCATATCAGAAAAGGAAAGTTTCCCACAAATTCCTAGCCTGGATCTATTGACCGTAGCTATTATATGCTACGTCTAGCTGCAGCAGAGGCTAGGGAATGCATTTTTCTTCCAAATTAAATACATTTGAAGGTTCTAACATTGTTATTACTTAGGAAGATGCACAGAGCCTGGAGATGTGGCTCGGAGATGTTTGTTTCCAAGCACCTACATGGTGGTTTACAACCATTCATAACTCCAATTCCAGGGGACCTGATGCCATGTCCTGGCTTCTGTGGGCTTCTGCATGCACATGGTACACACATACTCATTCAGGAACACTTAGATACACATAAATTATATATATATATATGTATATATATAAAATATATATGATTTTAAAAATAGCTAAAGAACTGTTAAACCTCACAGTTGTGATTTCTCATTTTATAATTTATTTATTTGTGTTTTAGGTACATTGGTGTTTTGCCTGCATGTATGTCTGTATGAGGGTGTCAGATCTCCTGGAATAGGAATTATAGACAGTTGTGAGCTGCCATGTGGGTGCTGGGAATTGAACCCTGGTCCTCTGGAAGAACAGCCAGTGCTCTTAACTGCTGAGTCATCTTTCCAGTCTTGTAATTCCTCATTTTCTGTGATGTGTGCATGCTTGTGTGTTTGCATGTACGTCACACGTTGTTCATGTGGAGGCCAGAGGTTGACCCTGTGTGTCTTCTGTGATCTTGTTCCTCCTTACTTTACTGAGTCTGGGTTTCTCATTGAACCTGGAACTTACTAACTCGGTTAGTCTAGTTGACTAACGGATGCCCAGTCTCCACCTGTGGTTTCGGGTGAGCTGTTACCCACTCAACTTTTCCGTGGATTCTGGGGATCTGAATTTTAGTCCTTGGGCCTGTGCAGCCTGGATTTTACCCACCAAGGTACTTCCAAGCTCTGCTAAATCTTCCTACATGCTGACTATTTAATTGTTTTTTGAGGTAGGGTCTCACTGTATGTCTCAGAGTCTCAAACTCCTAATTCTGCCTCAGCCTCTCCAGTGCTGGGATCACAGGTGTGCTGCTATGCCTGGCTGTTTCTAAATACTTGGTTTTAGTTTGTATCTTCCTCTCCATTGTCAGCACTGTAGAGCCATGGTTAAACACCAGGCTCTGGGGATTTATGCTAATCGCGTCCCCCATCTCTCTCTGGTGTCTCCACTGCTCTGGAATCAGACTCTTTGGAGAAAGAGCTTCAAGGTGACCTAAGCCTGGCTCCCTCATCCAGGGAGAAGCTGTCCCTTTAAAAGAGAGAGGAGCAGAGATGGCTCACTGCCTCGAAAAGCCTTCTGATTGACAGCCAAGGGCTCCCAGGAGGCCTGATGTCACCACCAGTGAGCAACAAGCCATCCAACCAGCAGCTGAACGGTGAGTTGTCTCCTCGGCCAGGAAGGTTCTACACAGCACCTGCACAGCGGGACTTAAATGTCGGAGGGAGCATGTTAAGGGTGCTGCTTTATGCCCATTCCCGGATGCCCAGGGCCTCTCCCGTAGCCTTCCTTACCAAGCCAGCCAGAATTGGCCTTCTCTCCTCTTTTTTTTTTTCTTCAGCCTTGGACCCTGACATTTAGTTCACAGAGTGCTGAAGACCTTGAGCAGACCTGACCACTTCCAGGGTTCCAGGATTAACTGGCTCTCATGTGCATGACTCCCCACCCCCACCCTGTTCTCCCGAACCCAACGCTATCCTTTTCTAATATGAGAACAGTGCAGCTCACTGTAAAAGAAAAGAAAAATATCAGCCAGTATATGGAAGGTAATGTAATTTGTGTTGTGCTTGGAATTCATCATGGCTGACACTGTTCTGTTCTTTGCTTCCGGGGTATTTCTATACACCTCAGCACTTCTTTTAGGGAGATATAAATTATGTAAGCCTATATAAAGCACACGTAACTACACGACTGGGTTCATTTGTACTGTGTAGACACCCATGTGACGACAACCCAGTTGGAGAGTCATTATATTCAAGTACCCAGTAGCTTCCTGGTCCACATCCTCTTTCCACTGACCAGGCATTCCAATTTTGAACTTGATAAAAATGACTAGTAGGCATTTAAAAGATGAGAATGAGAACTGGAGAGATGGCTCAGCCATTAGGAGCACTTGCTGTTCTTCTGGGGGACCCTAATTCAGTCCTCAGAAACCCACAATGGGTAGCTCACAACTGTCTGTAACTCCAGCTGTAGGGGATACATGGGCATCCACACTCACGTGTGCATAGCTACATGTTGACACACACACACACGCATACACACCTACACATAATTAAAAGTAAATCTTTAAAAAGTGAGAATGGGATTGTGGCTGGGGCCGGGGGATGGCTCAGTTGGTAAAGTATTTGCCTTGCAAGCACAAAGACCCCAAACTCTTTCTCTGCAATGCCCCTTCCCCCCTATAAAAGCCAAGCTGCCTGTGGCAGTATGTGCTTGTATTCCCGGTGCTGGGAAGACCAGGGCAGATCCCTGGCTTGCTACCCAGCCAACCAACCTTGCCTAACTGTTGAATCCCTGTCTGAAAATAATGAGGATGGTTGGTCCTCCCAAAGAGCTACACTCAACACTGTCTTCTGGCAAGCATGGACATCCATACATACATGTTCATCACACACACACACACACATGCACAAAGTTAAAACAGGATGCAGGTGTTTTATATCATCTTTACTCAGTAATCCGGGTATATTTCTATAGTCTTTATTCCTTCAAGATACTTTATCTTGCAGCGGTAGGGGATCACACGTTCCAGGAAAGCACTCTACCACTGAGCTACATTTCCAGCTTCAAATCGTATTTTTCAAGATCGTGCATTTTAATCATATGACTCTATACCATTTATCTAACCATCCTTGGTTCTTGCATGTTGTACTCATTTCTGATTGGCTGGTATTTTAAACAAGATTGTGTACAGCATTTTTTGAGTTCAATGTTCCAGAAAACAGGACAAAAACTTGATCCAGAATGTAGGGTTTCCAGTTTGGGGATTAAAGAGACCAGGGTACAAGTCCCAGGCCAAGCTCCTTGAGCTTAGCAGTTTACACCGCCACAGTCGCCTCAGTTTCCCCAGGTAGACACAGACCTGACGGTACGTGTCATATCATCTGTTGCTCCAAGGGCGGAAAGAGTCAAGAGCAAAGTGCTGACATGTTGCATGGTGGGGAGCAAACCCTCCGTGAATGCGGCGCCACTAGAATCATCTTTGTGTTCACTTCTAATTATTTCCTTAGGAAAAATTCCTAGAAGTAGGATTGCTGGATCAAAAAGAGCACTTGTCTTCAGGATTTTTTTTTTTAATAGTCTGCCAAATTGCCCTCCAGAAAAGCTGTGCCAACTCATAGAACTACCAGCTGCGCCTGGAAGTGCCCTCACCATCTTCTCAACAGTGAATATCTAGGAAGAAAGAAAGGAGTGAGGCAGAGGGAAGAGAGAGGAGGGGAGGGGAGGGGCTAAGCAGACAGGAGACATTCCCTGACTGTTGCTTAGCTTTCCGGTGCCGTCACCTGTTTTCCCCCTTCACGCTGGCTGTTTGTTTCTCTCCATGTGGGTGTCCGATGATTAGGTCTTCTCCCACTTTCCCCTGTTGGGATGTGGGCTGATGCTACACTCATTGGACTAACAGCATGGCCTATTGTTCCTGTGATGGAGTTTGGCCTTGGCCTCAAGTTTCTACTACAGTGTTCTACATGATTTCCTGAGGCCTCCGGGTTTGTTCTCACAGTGCTGTCTGATCATCCCGCCCACCCCAGACCTTGCTATCCTAAGACAGGCCGGTCTCCAGAGTGACTGATAAGCTGGTGACTCATTTTGCTCTAAATGTTTGTTCCGTAGTGTTTAAAAGACAGCTTGAGTGGCGCGCGAGAAATAACCAAGAAGGAAGACGGCTTGGGTCGACGCTTAGCATTCTTTTAAAGTACTTTGGCTCTGGCTCCAAGCTCACATAACTGGCACGGTGGAGCCAGTCGTGTGGTTATGCACGCATGCTGTCCTCAGCTTTTGCAGTTTGATGCCATCTTCTCCCATAGCGTTTAGAAGCTTTATCTTCAAATGTGTGCAGCTATAGCTTTGGGAAAAAGTCAGGTAAATATGGTTTTCTGAATCTCATTTATTTATTTATTTATTTATTTATTTTTGGTTTTTCGAGACAGGGTTTCCCTGTAGTTTCTAGAGCCTGTCCTGGAACTAGCTCTTGTAGACCAGGCTGGCCTTGAACTCAGAGATCCGCCTGCCTCTGCCTCCCGAGTGCTAGGATTAAAGGCGTGCGCCACCACTGCCCAGCTCATCTTATTTCTCAAGTTGTTTTCCAGTCCCAGAGGTGCTTGACACCTGCCATAGTCTGACATTCTTGGCAACTGCCCTTCTGACTCGTGTCTTCCTGGTTCTGCCTTGACCTTGTTGAATCCACACTTCAGAGAGCTATTTGGGATCATCTAGACCTAGGGGTGAGCCGGGACAGTTAAGTGTCTTAAAACCTATCACTTTCACAAGAAGACACTCCCACTTCTTATTTGGAAAAAAGTATTCTTAGAAAAGAAGAGTAGACAGTTAGGCATGGTGGTGGCATGCACCTTTGATCCCAGCACTCAGGAGGCAGAGGCAGGTGAAGATCTGAGTTCAAGGCTAACCTGGTCTATAGAGGGAGTTCCAGGACAGCCAGGGCAGCACAGAGAAACACTGTATTGAAAAACCAAAAGAAGACAAATACGAAGAGGAGGGATGAAAAAAGGAATCACCCAGAAAGTAGTAAGCACCAGAGGAAACTTTAAATAAGGCAGAATAGCCAAACAAATGGAAAACTATCATGCCCATAGAAATGAGAAATAGCATTGCGATGTTGCTGAGGTTTGAAATGGACAACTTCACTGTGATGCCTGCGATGTGGAGAGATGAGAATCTTATGTCTTATAGAGTACTGACAAGCTGCCTTAACGTATTCAGTAAAACCAAATTAATTTTCATCCATCCCTCCTCACATTATGACACAGCCTACACCATACTGTGAGATAACTCGTGGTTTCAATTGATGTGAAGTTGTTGAACTCAACAAGATGAGACACATTGCAAGGCTATTCTTGCTATAATGTAGTAAGGGTGATTATTTCATGAAAAAAAATTTACCTGTGTATGTGTGTAGGGAACCTTACCAGATGATAATGTAAACAAATTTCTTACCGAAGGTAACAATATAAATTTTGAATAAAGTAATTAGGAAATGAGTGCTATCCTTGCCCTCCAAACAGTTCAATCTCTATATAGAAACTCTAGCAAAATTAAAGATACAGGTATATACTCAGTGAGTTTCAGGACTGTCAGGGCTGTGTCGAGAGACCCTGTCTGAAATAAAGACACAGGTATGAGGATGTTCAGTGTGCTTTTGCTTGTGATAGCAAGTGCTGGCAACACATCACACCAGTCTGAAAATAACTTTCAATAGTGAAAAAAGTTAAATAACAAAGTGAATATTTTCAACTTATATAAATTAATATAGATCTTTAAAAAATGGTATCGACTGAACAAAAAGCAACAGAATAAAATCTATAGTATAATAGCAATAGCATATGTGACATTAAAAATGTCTTTTCAGGGCATGTATGATGGGTTAGTGAATAAAGTGGTTGCTCTGCAAGTTTGAAGACCTGAGTTGCACACCCATGAAAAAAGCCCCATGTGATGGCATGTGCCTGCAAACCTAGCACTGGGTGTCAGAGACAGGTTGACTCTGGAGTTCCCTAGCCAGCCATTTCTAGCTGCAACAGCTAGCTCCAAATGCTGTGGGAGACCTTGCCTAAAAAATAAGGTGGAGAGCTGGCAAGATAGCTCAGTGGGGAAAAGCATTCAATTCAAGTTTGATTCCTGGGGTCTGCATAGTGGAAAGAAAGAAGAGATTCTCACAGCTTGTCCTCTGGTCCCCACACGTGCCATGGCATGAACATACCCACACTCTCACAAGCACATCATATACAATAAATAAACAAATGTAAATTTTTCAAAAATTAAAAAATAAGGTGGGCAGGGATGGAGGAAGACATTCAACATGGACCTCTGACCTCCACATGCACACATCAGCACTTACATGTACACATGCACGTGCGCACACACACACACACACACACACACACTCACATTTCTTTCAAAGCAATATTATACATTGTTTATGGATACACCTGTGTAAATAAAGGTTTTAGACTGGATTGTCTAAATTCACGAATTTAATAGATCAAGAGTGTGTGGGTGTCTCTTGGTGGGGAATGAAAAGTAGCTAGTCATGGGGTTACTGATGACAGACAAAAGGAAAATCACAAAGCAAAACAGCGAGACTTTGGGAGTGAGCATGAGGAACAATGTCATCTGCTTCCAGAGAGAGGGAAGGTTGGTTCACATTAGCAAAGGAAATGCGTCATCGCTTATGAAAAGCCTTCAATACAGTCATCGAGTTGGCCCCACGGTTGCTCTGCAGGGTAGTCAGCACCCTTGAAGTAAGACTATTTTTTTTAAATGTTATCGGGAGAGCAAAAGACTGGAAATAATCTAAGTATCCAATAGTAACAGGTAAGCTAAATAACAAGGAATTATTCAATAACTTAAAACAGTGACAGGGAGATGTGTTTGCTGTGGGAAAAGGTGGATGGTGGGGGAAAAAAAAACAAAACATGGGTCATGAGACCCTAGTAGGATGCTGTCATTCATTGTCTCCTTGGATGATTGATGGACAGAAGGAAAAGAAAGGGCAGGTGACAGTAGAGGAGAAAATGTGACATTTCCAGCAATGTTCTCTGGGTAATATGACAAAAACGACTTTCTTTTCCCCAACTTCACCATTCTCTCCATCACATCATGGGACAGAGAAGAAAGAAGAAAGGGTACCAGTAGCAGGGTCAAGCCGTTGTTCTTTGCTGTTCATACTCCTGCTCCTCTGGGTTGTCTCCTCCTTCACTCTGTGTGTCCCAGACAAGGCTCCTCTTCTCAGGGGGATTTCTCCTCAGTACTCAGGAGGAAATGTATCAGCCAGATCAGGCAACAGGTACTGCAAAGGGGTCATGGGAATAACGGGACACGGGCTAATTGGGAGGGTGTAGTGGTTTGAAAGAAAATGACCCCCAAAGAGAGTGGCACTTTTAGGAGGTGTGCCCTTGTTGACGTAGGTATGGCCTTGTTGGAGGAAGTGTGTCACTGTTGGGGCGAGTTTTGAGGTCTCTTTTGCTCAAGCGTCCCTCAGTGTGACTGCCAACTTCCTATTGCCTACAGGAATCCGCTATTCCTCCAGCACCATGTCTGCCTGCATGCTATCGTGCTCCACCTCTGAAATTGTAAGTGAGCCACCCTCAATTAAATGTTTTCCTTATAAGAGTTGCTGTGGTCATTGTGTCTCTTCACAACAATAGAAACCTAACTAAGATGGAGGGAGAGAAAGGCTAATACAGAAGAGGAAAGGAGCCGGGCGGTGGTGGCGCACGCCTTTAATCCCAGCACTCGGGAGGCAGAGGCAGACGGATCTCTGTGAGTTCGAGGCCAGCCTGGTCTACAAGAGCTAGTTCCAGGACGGGCTCCAAAGCCACAGAGAAACTCTGTCTCGAAAAACAAAGCAAAAAAAAAAAAAAAAAAAAAAAAAACAGAAGAGGAAAGGAGGATAAGTAAATAACATTAAGGATGTGTGAAAAAGTCACAGGGACGTGCCTTAAAAGTATATAAGTATATAATACATACATTTGTGGGCCTATACACACATACAGTGGGGTTATGCCATATGGAATAGAGTGCAACAACCAAGCACGATCTAACAGAATTCCTCAGCTATTCAGTCATTACTGACACTGACATCTTGCTGTGTGTGCACGCATGTGTGGTTATGAGCTGTCTAAAATAGGTGCTGGGAAGCAAAGCCTGCTCCTCCGGAAGAGCGGTGCCTGCTCTCCATGGCTGGGCCATCTCGCCAGCCCCACAGAAACGTACATGTATGTACTATTTTTGTGAACATGTGCAAGCATATCTGTAGAATGCAGAATAAGCTCCTGGAACTCACTGTGTTCAATGGTGAAATGCTCAGGTGAGTGGCATGTAGATTTAAGTATTTTGATAAATATTAACAAGTTGATCTTTAAAGTTTATTGCGTGACCATTTTGACTTCACTGCTCTTTGTGATACAGTCATTTCTTCTTTCTCAGAATGAAGGATTGGAAATGAGCAGAAGATCCTTCAGTGGTGAGGAAGGAGCACAAGGGAGCTCAGACAAGAGCCAGCAATCGATTAGTGCTGCTCTTGGCCTTGGTCAGAGAAGTTTCTGCTTGTTGAGGGTAGCAGTTAATGCTCATAAAATACCAAGAATAAATGACATTGAGTCCTTAGCCCTAAATGGAAGATCTCTTCCACTCCCTCCAAAGCTCAGGGAAGTCTGTGGAAGACAGGGCAAAAATACGGTAAGGACCAAGGACGGGAGGGATGCTGTAGAATGCTGTTGACTGCGTATGGCATGGCCTTGGCACTCACGAACTCACGGCAGCAGTGGCCAGGGGTACAAGGCCTGAGCAAGACTGGGCACAACGGCCATCCTTTTGGGGAGAGCTGTACCAAGTGGAGCTTTATGCCTCTGAACCACTGAGTCTGCAGTGACGCCTGGCTCCATTCCTTTCATCAAATGGGGAGTGATGACTCCAGCATTGGAGATGAGGAGGAACTGTGTCCTCGCCTGTGGCATCTCACAGATGCTGGAGAAGAGAGGTGGAGAGTGTTAGGGAGGAGGCAGTAGACTGAGTCCTGAGGTAGAATGGGCCTGGCTCTGCCCATACTCTGACTGACCGTCTAAATGACTATATAGTCCTTGCCAGTCTGAGGCTGTGAGTCTTCCTCTGTGCCATCAGCCAGCTCTCAAGTCATGACATGGAAACTTATTATTATTTATGAAAACTTAGGCTTGTTTTAAACTAGTTCTTATAACTTAACCCCTTTGTACTAATTTACTTTCTATCTCCTGGCTTTATTACTTCATCTCTGTAGAGCCCATCCTGCTCGCTCTGCATCTCACGGCATCGCTGCCTTCTTCTTCCCAGTGTCCTCTCTGCCCAGAAATCCTGCCTAGCTATTGGCCAGTCAGCTTTTTTTATTAAACCAATCAGAGTGACACATCTTCACGGTATACAAAAAGATTGTTCCACAACACGAAGGCTTTGGAGCATCCTCGATGTCTGTGTGACCGCATAGCTCTGGGTGCATTGGAAAGTGCAGGTGTGCCTGGAATCTCCTAAGAAGGTAGTTATCCAGGATCACACAGGGAGTGGTGACCTGACCAACTTCTAGCCCAGAGGTGGCATGAGTGAACTGTTGAAGATTTGCTGAAATGTCCTGACCACAACGATGTGGTAACTGTGGTCAGTACAGGGGCCGGGGAGATGGTTTAGCTGGTAAACCACAATCATGAGGACCTGAGTTCCGATCCCGAGCACTCATGTGAAAAGACGGATATAGCAGCGTGGCTGCAACCCCAGCACGGGCTGTGGGGTGGAGATAGGCTCTGATACTTGACGCTCATTTGTCAGCCATCCTCGTCAAATAGATGAGTCCAAGTTCAGAGAGAGACTTTGTCTCAAAGACTAAGGTGGAGAGTGATCCAAGAAAATGCTAGACATCAGCCTCTGGCCTACACATGTGCATACACCCACAGGAACACACACACACACACACACACACACACACACACACACACCCAAAACATAAATACAGTGATCACTTACAGGGAGCAGGCAGCACATGGTTTTATATGTATTGTCGTGTACCCAGCCCTGTCAATAACTATACCCAGCCCTGTCAATAGCTGTACCCAGACCTGTCAATAACTATACCCAGCCCTGTCAATAGCTGTACCCAGACCTGTCAATAACTATACCCAGCCCTGTCAATAGCTGTACCCAGCCCTATCAATAACTATACCCAGCCCTGTCAATAGCTGTACCCAGACCTGTCAATAACTATACCCAGCCCTGTCAATAGCTGTACCCAGACCTGTCAATAACTATACCCAGCCCTGTCAATAGCTGTACCCAGCCCTATCAATAGCTGTACCCAACCCTATCAATAGCAGTATCCAGCTGTATCAATAACTGTACCTGATTCTATCAATAGCTGTACCCAGTTCTACCAGTATCTGTACCCAGCCCTATCAATCAATAGCTGTACCCAGCCGTATCAATAGCTGTACCTAGCTGTATCAATAGCTGTACCCAGCCCTGTCAATAGCTGTACCCAGCCCTATCAATAACTATATCTGGTTCTATCAATAGCTGTACCCAGTTCTATCAATTAGTAGCTGTACACAGCCTATCAATCAATAACTTTACACAGCTCTATCAATCAATAACTGTACCCAGACCTATCAATAGCTGTACCCAGACCTATCAATAGCTCTGCTTTTCATACCCTCATTTTATGTGATTTTGTTTTGTACATATGAATGTTTTTCTCGAACTTAGGTCTGTATACTACACATGTACCTGGTGCCCCTGGAGGTCAGAAGAGGGCATTGGATCCCTTGGAAATGGAGTGAAGGGTGATTGTGAGCCACAATATAGGTTTTGGGAATTGAACTGGGTCCTCTGGAAGAGCAGCAGGGCTCTTAACTGCTAAGCCATCTCTCTAGCTGCATCAACCCCATTTATAGTTGAGAAAACTGAGGCATTGAGTTTAGTAATTTACCTGAGAGAGAACTACAAAGATAACCATCTATGAAGTGGATGGATGGATGGGTGAAAAAATAAATCATTGGGTAAGTAGCTAGAATTTGAGTTTATAAAAGTCCTTAATATCTGCATTCTAAACATCTTTAGGCTATATTTTAGACATTTTGAAGGCAAATTTTAACCAAGAAAATACAAAAGTTCCCTCTCCAGCTATCAGCCTCCATGGTCAAGGCCACACACAACAGCTTTCATACAGAGCTTAGGATGCACTTACATCAACCAGGATGCAGAGAGACAAGAACAGAAATCTTACACTGTACATAAATATAGCCAACCCAGCCAGTTACACCCACACAGACACTGATACACTTAGAGACAGGCAGACGTCGAAAAGGACACGCCATCAGGAGGCACTCAAGGAGACACGGAACCACACAGACCAGGATTCATGACATATGTGCCCTCAGATTCTCTCTCTCTCTTTCTCTCTCTCTCTCTCTCTCTCTCTCACACACACACACACAGACGCACACACAGTACATACAAATGCCAAGGTGTACACTGCATTTAAAACTGAACTAGATGTTCTTAGCACAAGAGCACATACCTTGCAAGGACATACTCAGAGACTCAGAGACAAGGTCATTGCTACACAGATGAGGACATAGGTCTGCATAAGCGGAGCTCTCTCTCTCTCTCTCTCTCTCTCTCTCTCTCTCTCTCTCTCTCTCTCTCACACACACACACACACACACACACACACACACTCATCCTTACCCCAGCAGGCAGAACAGAGACACGGCCAAAATCCATCTTTTTCTTGCTGACCTAGCTGCACACAGGCCCACCTTGGGCTTAGCTGCACTGCAGCCTCTTCTCGGTTTCTCTAAGACAAAGTCACTGGATTTTGTGAGTTGTGTAGAACGTAAGGGCTTATTGCCTCAGCTTAGGGCAAAGGGGCATGAAGAAGAGGGCCTCCACCAACATGTCCTTTTTGTCTCTGAACATTCAGAAAACTGGTCATGTCTTTGTCTCTTACCTAATTTAATACACCACCTGTTCCCATTTATACAGTCTCCTGGCCTGGGCCTTGGTTGTCTCCCGTACTAGTCTTGACCACATCCTTCCATATGGCCTTCCATGTCACATGTTAGAGGGACATTCTATCTCAGCTGTCTGCTTTTGTTGAGATGGCATTTTGTTTCAAACCAAGACTTAGCTGCTAAGAAGGGAGGAAAGTGCTCCCTCTGAATTTGCTCCAATTCACCCTCCCCTCAGAGAAGTCCCGGGATTGTTTTAAGGCAGGGAGGGCTGGAGAGATGCTAAGGGGTTAAGAGCACTGGCTGCTCTACCAGAGGACCTGGGTTCAGTTCCCAGCACCCACGTGGCAGAACATAACCATCTAAAACTCCAGTTGCAGGGTATTAAATGCCCTCTTCCAATCTCCATGGGCAGCAGGAACATACGTGGTGCACAGACAGACGTGCAAGCAAAACATCCATGCACATAAAATAACTGTAAATCAGAGGCCCCTGACTTTGTTTTATTTATTGTTACAACATTGGGGTCAAAAACAGTGCCGGGCTCCTAGTAGGTAACATCTGCAGCTTGAATAACACTTCCCCAGGACAGACTTCATGAACGCTTGGCAGACTTATAGTCTGCCACCCCCTAGCCCCTATAATACTATAAAATAGAGCCATGCTACAAATATTTCCTCACAGTTGTAATTAAATCCATCACAACCAAACTATTACATAATGTAGTAATCATTAGCATAGTATAAACCCCACAAAGGCAGGGGCCAGGCCTGTCTTAGTCACCCTGTATTTTGAGCTCTTGATACAGACTCGTATGCAATAGCCACTCAGAACTTCCATCAGTGAACTTAGCAAATGTCATGCCTACTCTATATAACCGATTTTGCTCTGGTATGTGCATGTGTGTGTGTGTGTGTGTGTGGGTATGTACATGTGTGTGTGTATGCGCACGTGTGTATATGCATGTGCGTGTACCCGTATGTGTGCAGTAGTGCATGCATATGTGGAGGCCAGACCTTAGCTGTCTTGTTCAGTCATTCTCCACCTTAGTTTTCGAGACAGGCTCTCCCATTTGGCTAGCCTGACTGCTTGGTGAGTCCCCTGAAACCTTCCTGTCCTGACCCCATCAGTCCTGAGATTATAGGCCCCTGTCTGGGGATCTAAACCCAAGTCCTCAAGCTTGTGTGATAAGCGCTTTACCAGTCCAGACTCCTTACCTTTACTTCTTAATGGAGAATTCTGAAAGGACTTATCCAAGACTACATATCCAAGATAAAGATGGGTGTTTAAGTTCACCAGGCAATGCCTCTTCGGCTCCGTTCCACCTGCTGGTTTCGTAGCATTCTGCATTTTACTGGCCCCAAAGTGGAAGCTTGTCTGCGGTTTCCCATAGGACTTTTCTTCCGGGTCCAAATCTACTAGTCCCCATCTACAATCTCAAGCCTCCCTGCACTTCAGATTTGTTCCTCAAACCTCACTTACCCTCAGGTCCAAGAGGCCACCTGATGAGGCTTCCCACAAGGGAAGGGGTCAAAGATTTAGGTTTATAAGTCCAAACCCTATTCCTGGAATATTAACCATGAGCTAACCTGGAAAGGAGAAATCACACTGAAGGCTAACTAGACTGTCTTTTCATTTTTTTTTAAATAGAGCCAGGTATAATGATGCATACCTTGAATCCCAATACTTGAGAGGCAGAGGCAGGCAGATCTCTATGAGTTCAAAGCCATCCTGGTCTACAGAGCAAGTCCCAGGACAGCCAGAGAAAAATCAATTTGTGCACATGGTGGGGGAGGGGTGTGCACATCTTGAATGCATTCTTAGAAACCAAGGACAGGGATTCTTTCCTTTTCACCCTGAGCAATCTTGTCAACCCCCAGACTAGGTTCTTGGGAGCCGCCCCTTTCTTCCTCTACACAGTCAGCTTCACCTGTGCTCCTCACTAGGAGCCCCAGACTCATGTCAGTTGACCAGGTGACCTGGATGGTGATGAATCAGCCTCTGTCTTCACACAGCTCTACCCACTTGTGCCATATGACACTATCTGGGCCTCATTTTCCCTCTCCCCAAGAGGAGCCAATTGGTGGTATTCCGGGTCCCCCTTTGCTCGGTGTGGTTGGCTCTGACAGGAGGAGCTGTGCGGACCCATAAACTCACACTCACAGAACACATGCTGTATCTGAAGTGTTTTCAGAGCACCAGGCTGAGGGACTCATTTGATGGCGATACCCACTTTGCGAGTGTTGTATCTGCTTTACAGCAGGTGACACTGAAGCCCGGAGAGGCTAATTCACTTGTCCAAAGTCACTGTTCCGCTATGGCCTAAAATATGATCTCTAGACACAGACATGCGCTCCAGAAGTGCCAAGTGGGGCAGCAAATACTCAGCATCTCTCGTTTGGTTGCCTGCAGGTGTCCGCTGTGGCCCTATCAAGCGTCACCCAGGATGGGCCCCAGGATGGCTTTCTCACATGGCCAGTGGTCCAGGCTGGCTGATAGCTGGTAGCTCCATGGGGCTTTCCTAGGATATCTCCAGCATGGAGTCTTCACACAGCTAGGCATCTTGGGCAGAGGTTGGCTTCTCCCAGGGGGTGGAGCTTGAGCAAGCCAGGAAGAAGCTGCAGGACCTCCTGACCCACCTGCAGAAGTTCTATATGCTGCAGCCCTCGTGTTCTACGGGTTACAGCATCGTCAGTCACTGAATGTCACCTGCATATACGGGGAGGGGCTTGGACAAACATTGCATGCTCGTTTTTAAAAGTGGCACGGAGGTCCCGCTGAGCAGTGGCAGGGCTGGAATTTGACCCCCCCAAGCTTAGCTCAGGGTCTGCAGGCTCTGTTTTCATGCACAGCCTGCTTTCAATATTTAGGCTTGAACATTCCTCTCGGGTCTCTGAGATTTCTTCCCTGATTCCAGGCCAAGTTTGGGGACCTCCCACAGCCCCCTTACATGTCCGTTCCTGAAATAATTTGCCCTGGTGTTGGGAGGCCAATGGAGCAGTGGAAAAGACAGGCTTCGGAGCTGCGCTGCTCCAGGCTCCACTCTCATTCCTTCCCTGTGACCTTGGGAACATCAGGTTCCTGCTATAAATCTCAGTGCTCTGTAAAAATGGAGGAGGGCCCCAGGATGGCTTTCTCACATGGCCAGTGGACACCCCCTTCATAAGCTGGTATTGAGGCTTCATTCATCCACCTTACAATTAAACAAGTATAGCTTTTTTTTTTTCCTTTTTGCCAGGTATCCTACTAGGCTCTGGCTGGGTAGATAGAAAGAATTAATAAACACGAGAAACATCCATTGTCTGCAGGCATGATGGATCAGATGGCTACCAGAGCTACACAGAAAATAAGGATGGGGAGAATTTGTCATCTCAGGGAGGTGGCCATGAGGGGAGCCGTTACTGCAGAAGTGATATTTGAGTGAATATCCATGAGAGAAAGCCCTGTGGCTTTCCCGAGAGTGCTTCTGGCAGAGGGAAGAGAAATCCCAATGGGTTTGAAGCCAAGTGAGCCACAGGGCTGTGTAGGGGGGGATGTGGACAAAGAGGAGCAGAACACAAAGTTAGGGCCTTGTAGATGCTGGACTCGGACTCTGAATGCGATGAGAACCATGAAGGTTTATGGCAGAGAAGTATGCTGGGTATATTTTGGGTACAGAGGATAGGAGTCACCGAGGGGGGCGGGTACGGTGTCTGAAAGCCTGGAAAGAGCGGGGTGGCTGTGTGCAGACCACTCTGGCATCTACGGCTCTCAAGGCCAGAGTATGATTCCTGGGAAGGGGAAGAGGCCTCAGGGGTGCCTTCTTTGTCCCAGGCAATCGGTGAGGTGACAGAACTGCAAGGATGGTTCAGGGATTCCCCACCTTGCATCATCCCCTTTGACCATGTGTGGAACTAGGGAAAGACATCGCCGCCACGATGAGGTTATGTGGCAATATAAAGGATAAAGAAAGGCTGTCCTTTGGGGGATAACCCAGTGGGCAGTTAGAGAGATCAAAGGATGGGAAGGGCTTGGCATTCCTGCAGTGGTTTCTGAGGCCAGAGAGCCCATGTGCAAGAGCACAGAGGACCATATTTGCAGGTGTTGAGCTGCCGGCAGACGTGGCCTTTAGTCCTACAGGCACCAGGAACTGAATCCCACTGGCATCCTGAATGATGGAATCAGATCTTGCTCCAGAGTCTGCAAAAACAGCCTCACCGGGCTAACACTTTGCAATAATCTAGAGAACCCAGATGAATTGCCCAGACTTCCGATCTAGACAGATTGTACACTAATAAGGATCTGTTGCTTTAAGCTATTTGGTTGACTATGAAGCAGCAGAAAAGAAATACTCACACCCATCCAGAATGGCGGGTTCCTGCTGCCATCACAAGGATGAGGAAATAGGTCAGTGAGACAGAGGCTTTGCTCTAGGCCCCTTGGAAAGAAGGGACCAAGCTGTCTTTCTGAGGCCACCTCAGATGGTTGCTTCCTGGAGAGGGATGGGAGCGGCTGGAAAGGGGAAGCCGCTTTAGGAGGGAGGGCAGCAGGGAGTTGCTAGTCAGTCTGTCTGTCTCTACCCAGGCTCTGGTAACTGAGCCTGTGGGTGTGATTCCAGGGACTGTGACCATCAGGGTATGTCACAGGAGTGTGTGCCAGTGTGAGCTGCAGCGACGGCTCAGATCTTGAGTCTGAGGGTGTCTGCATCAGAATGAATCCATCCCCGAGAGTGACTCAGTCTGTACGGCTGTGTCTGTAGGTATGAACGTTCTGAGGGCGACTGTCCCACTTTTTGACACACAGGTCACCGCAGGAGGAGGGGTGCTAAGTGTCTAAGGTGGTCTGGGACTATGTTCTGTGTGTGAGAGAGACTTCCAGGGTGTCTGCAAACTTTAAGTGTGGGTTCATGCGAAGGTGTGTGCCTGTCTAAACGTCTGTGGGGTCAGAGGGTCTCCACTGGGTGGGAGGACACATGTTCTGCCTGTTGCTCCCTGTGACTCTGCAGGTCTCTGTGTACCCTCTGAAGTTACCGGTTAGTGCATCTACACTATGTCTCTAGGAGTCTCTGTGTGCCTATAGAATGTTTGTTCAGGTGTCTACAAGGGTGTGTCTGCTCAGTTGTCCCTCCGACCCCCGAGTGTGAGGGAGCCAAGATCTCTCTTGCCCAGTGAATACATCTTGATTGTGCATCTGAGGATCTCGGTCTGTACTGAAGTCCTAGGGGGATCTGGCAGGTGTTTTTCTTTTGATTTCTTGGACTGTGTCCCTCTGGACACATCTGGGTCTCTGGGTGAGGCCTGCTTGAATGGGGTGACTGGCCACCTGCCTCTGGAGCGGGGTCTGAGGACTCACAGTCATGGGTGAGAGCGGCCACTGGGGGTTCAACCGCAGAAGCAGGGCGCAGACAGCCTTGCGGCGGGCTCATGCACCTGCCGGGTTGGCAGCGGCAGCGCAGCCCGCACCCTCGCGGCTCCCACGCCCCGCCCGCGGCGCCCCCTCCCCCGGGCCGCGGCGATTGGCTGCGGCGCTCGGCTCCGGCCCGCCCCGCGCGGTAAGCAGGCTGGGGGCGCCGCGGTCCAGAGCGCGCTGCGCCGCCACCACCGCCGCCACCACCACCGCCACCGCTGCCGCCGCCGCCGCCGCCACCACCACCGCCGCGAGCACCGCGCGTCTCCAGTTGCACGCGCCGCCAGCGTCCGGCCCTCTGTGCCCTGCCGCCAGCCCAGCCTCCCGCCCGCGGAGCCCCGGGTCGCCGCCACCACGCCGCGCGCCGTACTCCGCGTCAAGAATGGGGCGGCCAAGCTGCCCAAGCCGCCCGCCGCCGCCGCGGCCGAGGCTCCTGGCGCGGGTGCGGGCATGGAGCGCTCACAGAGCCGCCTCAGCCTGTCCGCCTCCTTCGAGGCGCTCGCCATCTACTTCCCGTGCATGAACTCCTTCGATGATGAGGACGCAGGTGAGCGCGCCTCGGTCCACCCACCCCGGGAGGCTGTCCCGGGATACAGATGCCTGGGACCCTCGGGGACCCGGGGCGCCCGGGAGAGGCGACTACTGTCTCCACTGCACTCCCGGTCCCGCCCGGATAGGTATCCAGGGGTCCTTTCCACTCCCTCGGGACCCCAGGGATCTAGGATAAGCTCTGGTCCTGCCCCTCCGCCCCAGGAACCCGTTGATCATCTGCACGCATCCTTCTAGCGCAGGTGGGCCCTTGGGTCGCCTGGACTCAACTCTTCCTATTTATGTGTACCTACAGGACTCCCCGGCGACCCGACTTGCCACCACCTAAGTCTAGTATATGGCCCCTAATCAGATCTTAGGGTTTAGGCCGCCTCACCCCTGGGCTTCCGACGTGCCTCCCTGCCGTCTGTTGGAGGTGGTACGCAGACCTTACCTCTCTGAGGTCTTTGTCTTAGCCGCATCCGGAGGCTCCCCGTTTAAGACCCCTGTTCAGAGGCCAAAGCCTTGAGTGCCCGTTTGTCTCTCATTCCCTTCCCCCACAGGCTGAGGCTCCAGACTCTCTTCAGATTGGGGCGGGCCGCACAGAACTGGCCCGGTGTCTGCTGGCCTTTCCTCTTTCCTCCCCAGGGAGGTGGAAGGCAGCGTAAGTGCTAACTACACCAGCGCACCTTCCAGTGTGTGCCCCTGACTCGGGTGCCCTTGTCCCTAGAGTACCCTTTCTGGATGGGCTGAACCCAGCTACCAACCCGCAACTCAAACCTTCTGCTCCTAGGCCTACAAAAACAAGAAAACCAAACCAAACAAACCAAAACCAACCCCCCCCCCCCCATGGCAGCCACAGCCCAGGGGTGGGGAGGAAACCAGCTCTCCGATCCTGGGACCAGGCAGAGGGTACAGAGAGCTGTGAGTTTGGTTTTGTGGTAAAGCAGGGAATCCAACAACAGGTGGGGTACCTTGAAGATTTGGGTGAGAGGTCCTCCAAAGAGTGCCAAGACTAGGAGTTGGACTCAGATTCCAATCTTTATTCCTTTATTCCATAGCTGTGACCTTGGACAAGTCATGCCATCGGGACCCTCAGTTTCCTCACTTGTGAAATGCAGGTGACGCCGCCTCGGAGATGAGGCTCCGTGTGATGGGAGGGTGGCGTGAAATGGTTCTCGAACTGATAATTTGAGTGTTTGAAGTCAATGAGGGGCGGAGAGGAGGAGTGTGTATCTGTGTTGGAACAAGTGGGTTCGATACTGATTAAAACACGGATTTTCTCTCAAAAGGAAAAAAAAAAAGCATGTATGCATTACCCCAGAATTTTGCTGCACAATTTAAGGAATTCAAGAGCTCAGCTTTCAGCTCCCTGCTGGCTGGAGCTTTCTGTCTGGGTTCTGTTTTGTGGCAGAGTGGTGGGTCATGGGTGCTCACCTGTGGGTGACCAATGGGGAAAGGAAAGCTCCCCAGAGTCTGCGGGTGGGTGAGGTAGTGCGTGAGAGAATTTTCTACTGCCCTGGAGGCAGGAGTTGGGGGTGAAGATGGTTGTGACACATTCAGCCTAGGTACTCACCGTCTAACACATCAAACAACTGAGGCCAAGGAGCTCACCTTCTCCCCTCAAATAGCCGAGGAATGTTGTATTATTATTCTAGACAGGACCAGGTGAGGTGGAATTGGGGAGGGGTCCCCAGTGTGGTGACCTCTACAGCAGCTAACTCAGAGAGGGAGGAAATCAGGCTCCCTACAGCGATGGGGTGGCAGGGGTGGTGGTGTCTTGGAACATCTGTGGAGGGAGCAGGCTTCCATCCCTGAAAAGATGTCAGGTTGCTCTCCTAAAGTTCAGCAGGCCACTTACTTGGGTCTCAAGAGGCAAGCTGGGCAGGAACCCCGGGAGTGTGGGAGCATCCGAGTCAGGCATGGTTTGGTTTTTCTCCAATCATGCTGCAGGTTGTGGGTCAGGGACCTTGACTCCTACTGCAGGACTCTCTCTAGGCTTCACTTGAGTCAAGGACAGCTTCGCTGAGAGTATTAACAGTATTTCTAAATGCCAGTCTAATTCCCCCTTCCCAAGTGAGTTTCTTTAAATCCTGTGTTTCACTCGTAAGAGACCATCTTCAGCCCTCCTAGGCCCCAAATCCACAGGGTGGGGATTGTGTATCCGTGAGAATGTGTGTGAATGACTGAAGCCCGTGTGTGTATGTGTGTGTGTATGTGTGTGTGTGTGTGTGTAAAACCCAAGGTCATCTGGTGTCTCCTGCCCAAAGTTGAGAGCAGAACCAGGTTTCCAGCTTTCCAGCTCTCCTCAGAACACCAGTGGCTTCTCTTTCTGGAGGAGGATTTTTAAAAAGCTAGATCTCACAGTGCAGAAAATGGTTCCCAGGTGAGGAGGCCTTGGGGAGCGGTTGGCAGCCCAGGGCTCTGCTTGGGCATCTCAGGCCACCTGCTCATGCCTAAGGCTGTCTCGAGCTTGGGAAGGAGGAGGAGAAAGTCTGCTTTTATATCTGGAAGAATAATGAGGGGCTGGTAAGAATGGGAAGTAAGAACCATTGTCCTGATGCTTAATTTCGCTTGATCTTCTCATTCATTCGTTTCCTCTTAACTTGGGCCTATTTCCTTTAAAACAGTACTGAGCTGAGCTAACATCTAAAGGCAGTTGGAATAGGTTCTGGGGTCCTGGACTGGGATTGGCTTAGCCAGAGGAGGCCAGCTCAGACTTGACTCCTCCTGACTTCCTCCCCTCTCCCAGTGGCCCCCTTTACTGTCAGTCTGTCCTTGGTGGCTCCATTTTGAAGTGTGTCCCTGACAGGCTTCGTGCTCATCTGGGAGCCTCCTGTTTGTTGCTGTTTGCGATTCTTCTCGAGATATCTTTTCCCATCCCTTAGATTAGGCCAGAGACATCTTCAAGGCTCTCATGCTGTCTCCAGCTAGCTCCCTGAGTCATAGGCTGAGGAGTAGACTTTTCATCTGGGCTTTAAATGGGACAGATCACATCCCTGCTTTGGACTTAGAAGTGTTGGGCAGTGGGGTAAGAAGAAGAAGCTGCCTTCTCTTCCCGTGTCTTTCCAACACCCTTGAGCCCAAGGAAAGAACCACTGCAGGGTTGCTACAATGCCTGTCAAGAGGAGTCTTCCCTCGTGTGTTCCGGGTGCATGTCTTATGTTGCTGCTGCCTTGCCTTGTTCCCAAGGACGCTGGGGCTTTAGCGAGGAGACTTGGGTACTGATGTCCATGTCTTTGTTGCTCAGCCTTACTGGCCATGGGTTTGCAACTAGGGTGGGAAGGAGCTAGACATGTGACCTTCTTCTCACCTACATGAGGAAGAAAATAGTAGTACTCCCAGTTAGATTCCATCAGGTCAATGTTTTTTAAATTATTGCCATATGCTGCATGTCTTTCTAGGCATTTATTTTGATCTTTCCTCATAACACCTCCATAAAATTAATATCCTTTTTAATGCCCCCATTTTCTGATAAGGAAACTGAGGTCTAGGCAGAGTAATTCACTCAAGGTCATTTACCCAGGAAGTGAAGGAGTTAGGGTTTAAATCTGGGAAAATGATCCAAACACACTTGTTTTTAATCATGCTGCTTGCTAATGCAATGGTGCCTGGCATGAAGTGGGCTTCAGTACATTCTAGTGTTGGTCTGTCTCACTAACAAATGAGAGTTGTCTCTGAGCATGGCCATGGAGAAGACTCCTGTGCATTTGGGCAAAGAAAATCCTGATTTTCATAACGTTAGCTGTCATCATTTTAATAGACTAATTTAGTTGCATCATAGTTTACAAAGGTAGAGCTGGGCTCACTTTCTTGGAAGTGCCGCAAGGGTGGGTATTTCAGGGGACTCACAAGCCACAGGAAGGTAGGAAGCAGTCTGGCTTCTCATTTCCCTCCTCTTTCTAATGAGTTTGTGTGTAGCACATTCCCAGGCTGGTTCCCTGGGGGTATAGTTGGGAACAGGGGTATATCCCCCTTTCTAGTCGATACCAAAAGAAGTTGTTTTATCGGGGTCTGGACCTGAGGCTAGTGTCCCTGAGCCTGACCAAGTGATTTGGCGTCTAGCTCTCCCCCGCCCGCCCAGGAGAAGGGCGGAGAAGCTGGAGGAGCCAGCTCTGATTTGCCCATAGGATGGATGCTTCGATCCAGCTCAGGGAGGAAGTTACCATGGCAACACCAGCCGGCTACCAGTCCCTCTTCTAGCAGTTAAGGCCACATCTCTGGGCTGGAATGCCTTTCCTGGCACCTCCCTCTTCCGTTCAGACCAAATCTTTTTGAGGGGAGCATGGTGGGTGGGATCCACAAACTAGTACCACAGCCCGCATCCCCACCCCCGCTTTTGAACAGAGGGGAAATGGAGGTGGTTGTTTGAGTTACTTCGAGGTTGTGAAGCCACCCATTTCCTGCCAGACAGATCTTGGCAGGAGGAATCAGGGTTCCAGTTCCTGCCAGCACCCCCAGGCACCTGGAATGACCACACTGAAATCTCACCCTCCCTCCCAAATTTACAGGATTTGGCGGAGTTTTCTTTCCCAGGCCAAGTGCTAACTTTTGTCCTTGAAATTTGACCCGAGCTTCATCTGGGAAACGAAGTGTCCTACAAAATGCTCCTTCCCCTAAAAATGGTGGGAACAGAGTGAGTCCTTCAGCTCCAGAAGGGGGGTTGGGCTGTGTGCATGATACAGGGAGGCTCCAGTCCCCCCATATTTTCATGGGGGGGGCGGGCGGGTACCTTAAAGCTTGAGTCTCGGCTCTGGAGCCTCCTCTACCTTCCTCACTTCCCTCACCCCAGGGGAGGTTACATCCTGTGCTCCTTTTCTTTTCTACCATCTATTACCCACACCCCCAGCTTACCACCTAGAACTGTAATCTCCTTGTTTGTTTTTGAAAAAGGGTCTCACTAAGTAGCTGGAGCTGGCCAGGCATTCACTGTGTAGCCCAGTCTTTCCTCAAATGTGTGATCCTTCTGCCTCAGCTTCCTGAGCACTTGGATTACAGGTCTGCACTGCCACACCCAGCTTCGTAATCATCTGTAAATCTGGGAGCTGGGCAGAATTCTTCTTGTTGGGGGAAAACTGAAGCCTTTTAGTGTATCAAGCCGAATGCCTTTGTAGTTCAAGTTGAGCAATAAGGTGAGCTTGTAGACCGAGGCACTTGAAGCAAGTTATCCTGAAGGAATCATCTTGGGAAAGCCTGGCGCAAGGACACACACACACACATGCACACGCACACACACACACGTGTACTGCTGCTAGGGTTTTCTCTGACCTCCAGGGCTCTTTTCTTCAGTCCCCTGCTTGGGCTCCAACTTTCTTGGTTTGCAGCTGTCCTCCACTCCTCCCCCTTTCCCACCAGGTGGGGAAGGAAAGATTCATCTAGTTGGTTCCCTTTGGAGCAAGAGACCCTGCCTCCCTCCTTGCCACTCTCCAATGCTCTGGCTGGAGGCTGAGTTGGGGGCACTTGGACTGTGGAGGAAAGTGGAACTGGAAGGCAGCACCCCCACCCAGCTGCTTTTCTACCCCACAGCCATCATTAGCATACCCTTCAAAAGCTATCAGGGCAGAGCCCCTTCGGTTCTCAGGGCCACACCAGTCACTGTCTTCGTGAAAAGATCCTAGAGCTTGAATTTGACTCCATGACCCGTGGCCTCAAGCAAATCCCTTCATCTTCCTGAGTTCAGGGTTTAAGGAGGGATAATGATCTTGGAGTATCTCTCAGGATGGTTTAAAAAAATATCTGAAGGGCTTCTGTTGTGGTGTCCACTGCTTTCCACGATCTCATGGATTTCTGTATCACCTGAGGTGCTGGCTGCTGCTACATTCATGCCCATTTTACAGATGCCAAATCCTAGTCAGCGGGAGCCATCCACGGATGATGATCTCAGCCCAGCCATGCTTGCCTGGAGGCCACCTTCCAGCTCTGGAGATGAATTCCCATGTGGGAAGGGGCTGTCACAAGAGCAAATGACAAAGGCCAGGGTACTGGGGCCTGTTTGGCTTATGTAAGCACTCCAGGGACTGGCAACCTGCTACAGACCACCATTCCTGGATGGTCCCCATCAGTTGGCCAGCGGCAGCTGTGGTTGCGTGACCTCCTTGAAGGATCCAGTTGTCTTCCCTGGCCCTGAGGGCCCAGCCGTCACCTGCCTCTGCAGAACGATGTAGGCCAGGACTAGATTATATTTAACGCTGTGCTATTTCTACTTGACAGCTCTGGAGCACCACTCCCCTCCTCCCTCCTTCTTCCTCCTTCCTCCCCCCTCCCCTTCTGATTCACTTGGAAACTGATGTCAGCGCCTTATTCTTAGCCCCCGTAATTGTAACTGCATTGAGCAGTGCGTACTTCATTAACAGTTTCTGAGGTGGGGGAGTGAGAGGGCTGGGTGGCTGGGCAGGGACACAGGTGGAGGTGGGGACAGGGGAGGCACTGCCGGGACCCTGGCTAGCTGCCTGCTTTGGATGGACCAAACTGGGTGGGTTCCAGGTCTGGCTTTCTAAGACAAGCTGTCCTGAAAGGACCGTTGAAAAGTAGTGGGTGGTTCGTTCGCCTCACTAGGCAAAGAAGGAAACTGAGGCTCAGGCAGGCAGAGTGGCTTGCCAAGGTCACATGTTAATGGTCTAGAGTTTTGTCTGTTGAGCTTTTTGGCCTTTATTCATTAAGTTATTCAGTGCCAAACTTCATTCTAGGTGCTAGAGATGTATTGGGGAATGAGTCAGACATGGTTTCTGCTCTAATATGGGAGCTGTGTCCTGGCCTGAGGCATATAGACAATAACTATGTAATCAATTGAAAATACATATTTTCAGATTATGTTAAGTGATGAGTGAGGAGATAACACCAAGTTGTCAGGGAAAACTGAGGTTCAGTGACAGCAGGGTTGAAGCCTAAATGACAATGGAGTCCGAGTCCAGCTCTTCCAGGTAGGTAGTCCAGGGCAGAGGCCCTGAGGTCAGGGTGACCCAGAGAACAGAAGGCAGACAGAGTGATCAGGGGTATCTGGTGGGGGAACTGAGGTCCAGTGTGGGGAAAGAAGGGCCCCCTGAGTGAAGGACAGACCCATCCTTGGGAGCAGGTGGCTATGACTTGGAGTGCACAGCCTGGCTTCCTTGGGGCTGAAGGTGGGGAGTACTGCGGAGCCAGGCAGGTCTCTTGCTGCTCATCTTGTTTGCCTTCCTCTTCTTCTTCCTCACTGGACCCAGCTCCATAGCTTCTCAGGCTGACAGAACTGAGAGGGACCCTGGGGGCTTCCAGGGTGGGGAAGAGAGAATGAGGCTGTCTGCGGACCCTTGCTTCTGTCATCCCTGCTTCTTTTAACTCACATTGACCTTGGGGACCCTGGGCCAAGCCTCTTCACCTCTCTGCACCTAATTTCTCCTCTGTAAGATGGGCCATGGTCATAGAAGACACCTCAAAGATTGCTGCAAGGGACAAATTATATAACGTACATCTCCAGAGCTGGACATGGAGGGCTGTGGCCTCTGTGATTGTGTGTCTGGTACCCAGTTTACAGCAGGTTTTAGCAGTGGTGACTGCTGTGGTTGTCCCATCAATTTGAGTAATGAGCTCCAGGATTACCTAGGTCTGTTCACAGGCGACTGCCTGTGATCCAGGTTTTGTTTTGTTTTTCGAGATGGGGTTTCTCAGTAGCTTTGGAGCTGTGGAACTCACTCTGTAGACGAGGTAGGTCTCAAACTCACAGAGATCTGCCTGCCTCTGCCTCCCTAGTGCTGGGATTAAAGCTTGCACCACCACTGCCTGGCAGATCCAGGGATTCTTATTCAGTGTGGGACAGTCCTTGAGAGCCTTGCTGCTCACCATCTCCCCACCTCTCTCTTTCTCCCTTCCCCTCTCTGTTTGTCTCTCTGTCTTGGTCTCTGTCTCTGCCTGCCTGTCTGTCCATCCCTCTCTTTCTCTAGGTTTGTGTGTGTGTGTGTGTGTGTGTGTGTGTGTGTGTGTATGTGTACATGCACATGAATGTATAGAGGCCATAGGTCAACCTTAGATGATGTTCCTCAGGCACTATCTATCTTGTTTTTGAGTCAGGGTCTCTCAGTGACTTGGAACTCAACATGGTTGGTCAGCCATTGGACCCCAGGAATCTGCCTGTCTCCACTTTCCCAGCCCAGGGATTACAAACATGTCTACCATATGTGGCTTTTTATGTAGGTCCTGGGGCTCAAACTCAGGTTCTCATGCTTTTGTGGCAAGGACTTTAACTGCCAGAGCCATCTCCCCAGCTCAAATGATGGCCTTTGAATGCATCTCCCCGCATCTTCGGCTTCAGCGCTGGCTGTTGTCTACAGGCCCTCTTGTTTCTTCCTGGTCTCTGAGGGCCAGAAGAACCTCAGCTGTGTGAGACTTACAGCGAGCTCCCTGGAGCTTCTGGGAAGCCCCGTGACCCAGCGATGAATGCAGCAGTGTGACTTAGAAGATGCAGCAAGCTGAGGGCTGGACACAGGCAACCCTGGGATCTTGGAGGGACAGATGGAGCAGGGCACTGCCCTGTGCTGCACTGAAGAAAAGTAGGCAGGGCCATGTGTGCATACACACAGTTCATTCGAGGACAGCCTCGACTCGGAAGAAGTAAGTCAAAGTGATCATAGGCCTAGAAACATACTGCTGCGAAGTGGTGCCAAGGGGCTGGCTGAGTCAGTTTGTTGAGATGCTTCTGAGACAGGACGGCCAGTGTCTAGGGAATGTTTAGCAGGAGGTGGACCTTCCATGGTAATAAATTTCTTATCTGGCCCAAATACAACTCCAAAAAGCAAGTCGAGGTACCTAGAGCTAGTCTGCTGGTGGGGTGTGACCTAAGCAGATGGAGTGCTCTCTTGGAGGGGTGGCTTGGGTAGCAGCGACCTGGGTCTACATCGCTGCCCCATGCCAACTGTGAATCCATTGTAGGTAACTGGCCTGGGCTTCAGTCTTGTGTGTTACAAAATGCTGCACAAAAATCGAGATCCTGTGACAGTCTGAGGCTGTCTGTACCACATGTGGAGAAACAGAAACTGCTGCCCTTCCTGGCTTCCTGGAATGAGGCGATGCACATGCGCGGCTGGCTGAAAGGCGGGAGGGTGGGAGCATGCCACAGACTGGGGTGGCATTGCCTGGGCCTGGCTGGATGATGGTTTACTGTGTGCCCCTGGAGCCTGAGAGGCTGCCTTAGGGGTCTGAACAGTCATGAATCTTGGTGTTTCCTCTGGCCACGTGTGGTTGTGTGTGTGTGTATTCATGTGGGTGCATGTGTGTGCCCATGAGTCCTGGAAGCCAGTGGACAACCTTGGGCGTTGTTCTTCAGGGACATCCATTTTACATTGTTTTGTTTTTAAGTCAGAGTTTCTCATTGGTCTGGAGCTTTCCAGTTAGGCCAGGCTGGCCAAACAGTGAGCCCCAGGCACACTCCTGTCTGCCCCTCCTGTACTGGGAGGTACAAGGTTGCACCACCACCTCATGGTTTTTATGGGTGTTTTGGAGGTTACACTCAAGTCTTTACATAGAGAGCAGTGTACTGAGCCCTCTCCCCAGGGGCCCCCAGGACTCGGTACCCCGTCTTCCAAACGTCTTCCCTGTTAGTCTTCGTTTCCACAAGAGCAGAACCTCCTACAAAGAAAAGATCTCACCCCCCACTTATTTCCCACCCCACGTTCTTTCATTCAGAGTTCCTTTTAAGCTGGTCTTTGGCGGATGGATCATTAAATAATTTTTTAGGAAAGCACACAGGAGGCAGAGGCAGGCAGATCTCTGAGTACGAGGCCAACCTGATCTACAGAGTAAGTTTCAGAACAGCCAGGGCTACAAAGAAAGACTTATCTCAAAAACGAACAAACAAAGAAAAAACCAATTTTTTAAAAAAATAATGGATTTTGGGGGCTGGAGAGATGGCTCAGTGGTTAAGAGCATTGCCTGCTCTTCCAAAGGTCCTGAGTTCAATTCCCAGCAACCACATGGTGGCTCACAACCATCTGTAATGAGGTCTGGCGCCCTCTTCTGGCCTGCAGGCATACACACAGACAGAATGTTGTATACATAATAAATAAATAAATACTTAAAAAATAATGGATTTTGGACATTCGTGTGTGCAGATTCTAAAATTAGATGTATGAAAGATATCCAGTGAGAAGTGTCCTGAGCCCCCCATCACTGGATCTTCCCACCCCCTCCAGACATGTGCACTGGTACCAGGGTTCACAACCAGGTCTGCTACTGTTGTGGATAAAAACATCTGTGTTGGAACGAGCTGAATGGCACCAAAGGCCATCAGAGAAACTCTCCACCCACCTCCCGCTAGTCCACTTCATAGCCACCACGTCAGTCTTTGGTTTTTGTTTTTATTTCTGAGACAGGGTTTCCCAGCGTAGTCCTGGTTGTTCTGTAACTCACTCTGTAGATCGGGCTGGCCTCAAACTCAGAGATCCACCTGCCTCTGCCTCCCTAAGGCATGCACCATCATGCCCAGCATCTTCAAGGCTTCCAGTGTCTCCTTGCTTTCCTGTTACCTGATTGAATCCAATGCCTATGATGGGCTCCGTCTCCGAGCCTGGCACTGTGAAGGCTGCACAGGAGCCAGCTGACCCTGGGTAATGGTAAGAGTCAGATTTCAGGCAGAAGGTGTGGGCTTGAGTCCTGGCCCTGCCATGTGTTACCGATCGACCACGATAGAGTTATGTAACCACTCTGAGCCACCTGTAAAATGGGTTTATCAGAACCCCTTCCCACTGCAAAGGTGCCGTGAGGATTGAATGAGTTAGTATTTGTCAAGTTCTTTATATAGAGCCTCGTGTGCACTAAAAGTGAGGTGTGCTAGTGCTTAGTATTATGGGGCTTTAACCCCTGAGATTGGCCCTGGCTATCTTGGGTAAGGACCAGCGAGGCATGCTCATTTGTCCAAAGTCTCACAGCAGGTAGCTAGGAAAGCCAGAAACAGTGCCAGTGCTCCCATACTCGTGACTCAGCCTTCCCTGACCCCAGATGTGCCATGTGCTATGATGGATGGACCGTGCTGGCACCTTAGGCTTCAAGTCTGTACCATACATTTCCAGCACGCAATGTCCCTGGAAAATGCCACTTGCAGTCACCCGGGGACCGGGTGGGAGGATGTGTCACTGATTGGGACCTGCCATGGAAATTAATTAGTGCCTCAGAGCATGTCTTGAGGAACATATTTCTTATGCCTGAGTCCAACACCATGCTGGACCAGGAGTTTCTAAGGCCTATTGAGCCTGGGCTAGGCCACCCTCAAGTGCCCTGACTCCAGGATACCCTGGATCAGTGGATACCTGGGTGGGTATCAGTGCTGGAGAGGAGGGAACCCTCAAACTGGTCAATGAACTGGGAGTATCTCGCAAGGGAGGATTTAGCACATAGATGATATTTAGGGTCCTCGGGGTTGTCTCAGGTGGAAAGCAATATCGAGACCATGCAAACTCTCCCTCCTACTTCATGACTTGGCCTGAACTTTGGGTTTGGCTGAACATAGGTATGAGGCACGACAGAGAGGCCTATGGGGTAAAGCAAGGAACACAGGAGCCACCATGGGTATCCGACTGCTTGTGCCCAGAGTGGTAGCATCTGAAACCAGCTTTCTGATCCCCTGTGTCAATAGCCTTCCAACTGGGGAGCAGACATAACTTCCAGGGCCAGGCAGTTCCCATCAGCCAAAGGTGGGGCTTTACAGTTAGGACAGCCACTTGGGGGATGAGGGTGAGGCTTGGTAAAAGCCACTGACGGGGCCCAGACATCTGCAGTCAGGGAACCTCTGTCTAGAGTAGGGGAAGCTGATGAGCCAGCTCTGTATTGACCCATACCTAGGCAATGGCACGTCACCTGTTCATAATTCTGTGAGGTAGGCCTGCTTATCTCAAGAGGCCTACTTATGAAATGAGCCTATGGCTTGACTCCTGACTTGGCCAGGGCTGTTCACCCCATGAGAGCTGGAGCCTAAGCCTGGACCCATCCCAGTGGTCTCTTCCGCCTTCTGTACTGCATTTCCAGTTCTTCCAGAACATACACGTGTATCCGATGCTTCCCAAGGCTTCTTTCCCAGTGCCTCCTCGGAGGCCATCTGCCTTGACTTCCTCTTTGCATCTTCCAGGCACAGAGTCCTCCAGGCTGAAAAGGGACTTCAGTCTTCTCAGTCTCGTGGTACCCGGGGAACCGTGGCCTGAACTGGAGAAGTGAGCAGGCTGCCTGAGGGGATGTGACAGTTTGCAGGGAAGCCGACTTGTCTTAGGGTGACCTGGATTTGAGATCTCATTTCTGCCAGTTTGCAGGTTGGATGACCCCGGGGCTTGTCAGTCTTCTCTTGAACCCTGGTTTCCTCATTGGCTGAACAGTGTGTGGCTCTAAAGCAGCAGCTAACCTGAGAGAGCTCAGGATGCTGCGTGAACCCACAACTTGGCCTTGGTTCGTCCATGGCGGAGAAGCTGAGAAAAGAAACAGCGATGGACTCTGCGCTTGTGGAAGAAGCAACATATGCACGGGGTGGGGGGGTAGTCTCAGTTTAGGGGGTCCTCTGCAGAAGGGGCACAACAGCACTTGCCCCGCTGTTTGTGTTTGGGTTTCCTCAGATGCAGACTGAGGTGAGGATTCAAACTCAAGCCGCAGAGGAACCTTGCTCGTGAAGCTGGTTTTTTTTTTTTTTTTCTGAGTTGAAAGTCAAATAGCGATTGTGTGTTATTCATAGAGTTGACAAAAGTGGTCTGTGATGAGCCGGGCGGTGGTGGCGCACGCCTTTAATCCCAGCACTCGGGAGGCAGAGGCAGGCAGATCTCTGAGTTCGAGGCCAGCCTGGTCTACAAGAGCTAGTTCCAGGACAGGCTCTAGAAACTACAGGGAAACCCTGTCTCGAAAAACAAACAAAAAAAACCAAAAAACAAAAACAAACAAACAAAAAAAAGTGGTCTGTGATGCCCAGGAGGGATGTGAGAAAGTGAGGCAGGGGAGAAGCCAGGACACAGCACGTCTCTAGGCTGGTGACCTCTGAGTGAGGGGGACTGGAGGTTAGCCTGGCTGGAGACTCTGGGGAGACTCTCTGGGGCTATTCTGTGAGAGGCCAGACAGCGGCAGATGCGTTGGTCTTTTCGGGTCCTGGATCTCTGTTGCAACTTTTCAGCCCCACAGATTGTATGCAAATGAACAAATACTGGGTCCTAATAAAGCTTTATTGACAGGTGAACTTAATCTAAGGGCTATAGCTTGAGAACCCCTAGAGTAGAAGGCACACTTGAACAAAGGAGCTGGGTTGTTTATGTTTCAGCTTCCTTAGTAATGGGAGCAGGGGTGGGTGCCAAGAGTGGATCATCGTCCTCATTTTCAGCAGAGTGAGGGGGGGGAGGATAACCCTCCAGCAAAGAAATGCAGGTGCTGGTAAGAGAGGTCAGGACGGGGAGTGAACCCAGGGATTGGCAACAGCTCACTATAGCTAGGGGTGTGGCTTGCCTGACCACTAGAAGGCAGTGTTGGAGAGAAGGCTGAGGATGAACAGAACAGCAAGAGCATGAGGGGGGGGGGGGCTTATTACCTCACAGTTCTGCCGTTAGCAAGCACATGACGGGGGGGGGCTTATTACCTCACAGGTCTGTTGTTAACAAGCATTTGATGCTTTCTGACTCAAAATGGCATCTCCATACCTGATGCTGCTTGGCTTCGTTGCTTTCCACACTCTGGATGGAACAGAGGACCGCATGTGCTAAGGAAGCGCTCTTCCTCTTCCAGGGAGCTCTTCCCCAGCCCCAGCGGATGATCTTGTTCTAGCTTTTCTCTTCTGTGCCTCTGCTGGCTGTCCGCTCCTGGGGTGCCTCTCCCTCCTCTGGGAAGCGCTGCCGGGAGTCCTCCGCTTGCCCTGTGCGTTCCCATGGCCCTCTGCTTTTCCCGTTCTCCAGGGACTTCTGTGATCCTGTGCCCCCTCCCCCCCCCCCGGGCCACTGGTTTAGGACAGGCAGTTCTGGCTCCCGAGCCTCTTCTTTCCTTCCCCGTACCTCGTTCCTCCCTTTCTTTCTCTAGTGGCTGCTGTTGCCAGGCCGTGTTCTGGGAACCCAAGTCAAGTTCCCTCTCATTGTCTTCATGGAGTGTTTTTTTGGAGGTGGGTTGATATTGGATGATCCAAAGAAACAACAGGTGAGTGTGTCACTCCTGTGGTAAGAGCCAGGTGAGACAACATACCGGAAAAGGCCATGGCAAGGGAGCTGACCCTGAGAAGGACAGAGGGGACAGCTAAGATGAGACCTGGGGGATGAGTACAGTTGACCTTGTGCAGCAGCAGAGGGTTAGAGTGGACAGGAGGCCACTGTGCCAAGCTCCGACAGACAGGTATGGGGACACAGGTGGAGTCCTGGAGTCTTGCAGTCTGTGTGGATGTTCTGCCCATCCCACTCTGTCCCTGTCCCTATGACTGTCTCCAGCACACACACACACACACACACACACACACACACTAACCCACTAACCTAAGGTCTGGCCATGATAGAACTATGACTAGATTTTGCTCTCCCATTGTGTCTTCCAGAGGTTCTCGAATAAGATGGGGCATGGTAAAAATCGAGGGTTTCAGAGTCAGGAACCTCAGCCCGACCCCCACTGGCAATCGGCGACTTTAACTATGTTATTTGCGACTCCGAGGAGATTGTCTTTCTTGCTATAGAGGGGGACAATGCTGATTAGCCCCCCCCCCAGCCCATCACCTCACTAGCTCAGCGAAGCCCCATGGCATCCTAAGGAGGATTGATGATGTCATGTTACATATGAGAAGATGGAGACCCAGGTTGGTGACAGAGGCCACCCAAGGTCACACAGCAGGGGTCAGAGGTAGGGTTCCTGGAGTCTGACCTTAGCTTCTTGGCTTTGCTGCCATCTTGTAGGTTAGGGGTGTGAGAGAGGAGCCTTCACCCAGTGAGACTTGGGTTGAGGAAACATTAGCTCTTGTCATGGTTGGCAGCTGTCAAGGGCCCTGAAGTTGGAAGAGGGCTGGGTCTTTTGAAAGCCCAGAGGAAGGACTATGTGGCTGGTGGGGTGGCACATTGGGTCGTACGTCATTGCCACCCCTTGCACCTGAACTTTGGGGCAGCTGGAGGCCTTGTTGTCTTGCTTGTTTAGCAGGTATGGGATGTAACACTCAGACATGGGGTTTGCAAATCTTCAGAGACCACTTTAGCTTCACAGGGTGGAGTGGAGACAAAGGGGAGGGTCGGTCCCTTTGTACATAGTGATTCTTCTCACACGGATGGGCCCTGGTCCAGGCCTATGATGGGCCGATGTCCAAGCTGCTGTGTGGGTCAGAGCACCAGAGGGAAGGCAGGAGTGTATCACCAGGCTGGTCTGGTGATGCTCGGAGGCAGGGAAGTGCAGCTGGAAGGCAGAAACAAATTACTCTCCCAGAGCCGAGGCCGGGCCAGTTCCTGCCGGGTTACATTATTAAATTTGTAATCTTCATTCTAATACTTTCCAGCCGTGAATAAGAGCCAAATTTAAAATGCCAGCTTTACATTTCTGGAAGGGGGTTCTTTGTCGAGAGCTTTTGAAACCCATAATTTCTCTCCAGAGGTGACTGTCTAAGTCTTTTTTAAAAAATTAAAATAATAAAAAAAGGAAAACTATTCTTTAGTTAAAGGTTGAAGCTAGAGGTGTTGACCCCAGCTGCACATCTCCAGCCCCGGGAAGGGCTCAGCATCAGGCCAGACCTGCAGAGACTCAGGTCTGTCTTAGATTTTAACCCCCAAATCTGGGCCTTGTGGGGGAAGAGAGTGAGAAAACCTTCAGGCTTACTTCGCCCCTCCTCCCCCGGCAAGGAGGTGTCAAATTTCTAGATTTGTAAGAGAGTTTGGTAAAAACTGAGTCACCTTCTCAAAAGGATCAGCCACTGTCCCCATGACCTGCAGGTGGCTGCAGGTGGTCCTTGTTTTCTCACCACCTCAGTCCCAGTTTTTCAGAGAGTTTCCAGACTCCCTGGTTGCTTCTGTCTGACCCTCTTCCAGCCAAGACCCTATCTCACGGGTATGAGGAGCTTTAGAAAGAGTAGCACCACCCAGCTGGCCTTTTCGTGCTAGGATTGGGGACCCCAGAATTCCCGACTCCTGCAGCCGTGAACCAGTGGGATCTGTTCAGATCCCTTCCCTGTGTTCATCCAACTGAGGGCAGACTCCACCACTGGTGACCTGACCAGTGACCTTGAAGCTGCCCTTTGTGTAGTAGCAAACAGGTGTGCAGTGGGGGCTGGGAGTGGTGAGCAGGGGTGGGCTATGGCTGAAATCCAGCACCCTCGGCTCTTCATTGTCAGCCGCGGGGCTCTGCGGATTCTAAATCTGAACCTGCCCCAGCCTTCAAGGTCATTATGAAGACATATTTCTCAGAATAGAAGGAGGGGACATATTTTATTTAGTAGCCCTGATTTATAACTTTTAAATATTTAGAGTAAGTATGAGAGCCTCGTTTGTATCCCTGCCAGAGCCATACATATTAGGGGCCTTTATATCATCTTTTGAGCTAAGAGTGAGACAACCTGCTTGGCTCGTCCACCCTTGTGACCCACGTCATGGGCTCAGGTGCAGGAGCCTGGCTTAGACGGTATTTCTGTGCCCATCGGAAAACGGTGTCTCTTCTCACATCCCGAGGCACTTCCTCCAGGAGGGCGAGTGGGAGAAAGACCCCTCAGTCCAGTATCTGCAGGATATGCTCCGTGAGCAATGCCTCACCTCTGCCATTGCCACCCTCCCTGAGGCACCTTTGTTCAGGGCACAGCCTGCCTGAGAGTTCCCAGCATCCTCTCAGACCAGAGCCAGGGAGGAGCCGCCGTTAGGACCCAAAGGGAAAGTGCTGACATTCTGGGATCCAGACTGTTCTCAGTGTTGAAGTCATCCTTATCCTAATGGGAATGTGTCTGCCAGATACTCCAAGCACTTCAGCCCCTATCCAGGCGTCAGACTGGGAGGAGAATACAATACCACAGCTGACATTGCAGATGGAGAAACCAAGGCACAGAAAGGGCAGGCTTGAATTTGGCTCAGGATCGTTCAGTAGTAATTTCAAATCCACATCTGCCTGCTCCTTGAATCTGTTAGTCTAGCCTCTGTCCTATACTGCCTTTCATCATTAAAAAAAAGCTTTTTTTTTAAACCTTTATCTGCTGATCTTGTGTATGGGAGCGGGCATGGCACAGTGTGTTCATGGAGGTCAGAGGACAACTTTCAGGGGTTGGTTCTCTCCTACTGTGTAAGTTCCAGGGATCACACTGAGGTTGTCACACCAGGCCACCTTTCATTGACACAGCCAATCGTCACTGGCACTTGTTTCTGTGTGCTGTATCCTTGTTGCTATGGAGCCAGGACCTTCTACTGCCCAGGGCAAAGACAACAGGTCAGGTAACTCAGGGCATGGCCAGGGGGATGTTCCATTGAGCGTAGGATGCTGAGAGCCAATGTGGTTCAGAAGAAGGTACTTACTAGCTGCAGGGTGCCCAGAGTTGGGCACAGGATGGGTTTTCTGAGAACAAAGTAATTATATTATGTATGTCTGTTGGGAGCATAGTAGGTACGGTAGAAAGTGGATACAGGGAAGAGGGGTGGCATGGGTGGGCTAGAGAAGGCCCCAGAGCTTTGCTCAGTAAGGGCCTTCACGGAGACCAGAATTACATCGTTATCTTCAGATCTTGCTGGTCGGATGCGATGGGTGGGACTTAACCTCTACCTCCCTCATCCTTCTAGAATTCAGAGAACGGGACTGGAGAGAGGAAGAGCCAGTCCTTCACACACTTCCGACAGGCTGGGTTGGACCTCAGCCCTGAGCACCTCAGGCTGTGATCTTGTCCCGGCACAGGGCACCTTTCATTCCCAAGAAAGTCAGAGCTGCTATTTATCATCTTAACTTTTGCATGTCTGTGAGTGAGTGAGTGTGTGTGTGTGTGTGTGTGTGCGCGCGTGCACATGTGCATATGTGTATGTAGGGGTGTTGCACCCTGTTTGTGAACGAAGAGTTCAGAGTTGATGTCAGATGTCTGTTCTCCAAAGTTATTTTTTGAGGCAGGGTCTCTGATTGAACGCAGCACTCACTGATTGGACTTGACAGGCTAGCCAGGAAGCTCCATGAATCACCCTGGGCCCACTTCCCCAGGGCTGAGGTTACAAGTGCTCACCACCACATCTGGCTTCTACACGCCTGCACTGGAGGCACTTGGCAGAGTTATCTCCCCAGCTCCACATTTTGTTGTTGTTTTTATTTTGTTTTCTGAGGCAGGGCTTCTCTGTGTGGCCCTGGCTTTCCTGGAACTTGTACTGTAGACCAGGCTGGCCTCAAACTCACAGAGATCCTCCTGCCTCCCAAGTGCTGGGATTAAAGGCGTGCACCACCACCATCTGGCTCCCAGCTCCACATGTTAGCCTTGATTATTAACACGTTATGAATGCATGTACCATTCCCACTGGCATTTCCTGCATACACACTGCACTATTAGGTGCTGTGCTGAGGTTTCATGGGTATTCCTTGTGTGCCCAGGGTCCGGGGCTGCACACATAGAAGATATAGACACCTGTACTGGCTTTCCCGGGTCTCACATGCTCAGGCAACGCAGGGTGTGGTCATAGTGGAAACTTGGGGAGAACACAGAAAAAGCAGATATAAAGAAAATAAAAACTCCAGAGTTGAGTTTAAGCCGAACCATGTATGGGGGGGGGGGGCAAAAAAAGAAGCCAGGTGTGATAGTACATGTGTGTCATCCTGGTACTGAGGAAACAGACTTGACGATTCCTGGGGCTCCGCGGACAGCCTGCCTAACCTGCTTAGTGAGTTCCAGGCCCCTGAGAGACCCTGTCTGAAAACACAAGGTGGGCAGCTCCTGAGGAATGACACCTGAGATTGACCTCAGGCCTCCATGGCTCTCTCTCTCTCTCTCTCTCTCTCTCTCTCTCTCTCTCCCTCCCTCCCTCCCTCCCTCCCTTCCTCCCTCCCCAAAGGGGAAATCCTAATCTTTTAGTCCAAAAGTAGAAGAAAGTATAATGTACTGGGGCTGTTTTCGGGAGAGAGAGAGAGAGAGAGAGAGAGAGAGAGAGAGAGAGAGAGAGAGAGAGAGAGAGAGAGAGAGAGAGAGGATGTATGTACAGGTACAGGAAGACGCGCTTAAACCAAAGCAGGCTTATGACGCTGTTTTGTGAGCTGGAGCCACCACCGTTCACAAATCACCTCAAAAGGCCCTTCACAGGCTGGCCTCCCTCAGATTTCTAGGATCAGATCTAGAACTGAATGCTGTTGGTCACGAGCTTGTCCAGGCTGAACAGGGACAGCACAGCTCATACAACTCAGCCTGATGGGCCATGGCGCGTATCTATCCCTGCTTTTCCAGTCCTTTTCTTGTAAAACCAATCAGCAAATAAAACGGAAAACTGAGAGCCCTCCCCGGGATTTTATTCTATGTCTGGCCCTGCATTTCAATGCAGAAGCAGAAGGCTTGTGAGCTATAAATAGCCCCAGCCTCTTCTACACAGTGGCAGGAAGCATTTGTAGGTTGTCTCCTCCCAACCTGGTGACCTGGATTACTTCCTCCCTGCAGTGGCTGCGTCCCTTACTGCCTCCTGTCTGTCCTGCATGGAGCAGAGCGGGCCCTGTTTGTGAGTGGTTCATGAGCATCTACACAGGGCCACACCCTCTGGGATGGGTACACGGGCTGTGGTAATAACCCCACCTTAGCCTTCCAAGGCAGGAGGCGGGTAGATGTAAACACAATGGTGCACGGAGGAGACCCTTCTGGTGTGGAAGGAGCTGATGGATCAGTGATCATGCTGGATACAGTTCTGTACAGACCAATTCTCTGTTACTAAACAGACTATGCATAGTGAGAGTGGGCACTATGTTTTTTGGGAGTGGTGGTTCCCAAGACTTCTGGAATCCCATAGTCTTAGGTTGGGGGGTGCCCCTCTTTTACTGGTCTTTGATTTCATGTTTTTTTCTGGATTCCCAGCTCAACCTAGACACTTGATCCAATATCTTCATGAAGCCTGGAAACTCATTGTCTTGTACGCCCCCCTCCCCCAGATGCTTGTGTTCAGCCACACTGGGGATTCAGTATGCTGTCCGGTCTCGATCCAGGAACCACGGCTCAGTTCCTGATTTCCCTGATGAACTGGAGCATAGTCTCTCTTGCGTGACTCCAGTGGTAGGAAAGGGAGTTCATAGCCTCTTGGGGCTCCTGCTCCACCAACAGGCAGCTTCTTCTTGTTTCCAAAGTCACCTTAACCATTAGTCCTAACACATGATGGCATGGCTAATCCAGCATGCATAGTGGAGACTTTTGCTATCCACAAAATAACTACTTTTGGAAGCAAAAACAAAACAAAACAAAACATGGATTTCAAACACAGTCAGACCTGAGTTCAAACATCTCCCTTCTTTATTATTGTCCTACCCTATAGGCTGCGTCCTTGTCCTCTTTGTATCTCAGTGTCTACGTGAGTAACCTAAGGGACGTATGGTTCTTAATGGTCAGGTCACTGGAAAGCTTAAGCAGGTGTGTGTGAGCAAGGCCCAGCACTGTCATTACCATTATGGAGGACATTTGGATGGTGAAATCAATATCCAAAAAGTTTTTATTGAGTGCTTAGTGTGTGACCAGCCCAACCCTGGGTGATGGGAACATTGCGAGAAAGTAGACAAATGGCTGCGGAAAGCGTCAGCATGGTTAGTCCCACTTTGTCATCGTCAGGATGGTGGGGTGGGTAGTACAGTGTTATTGATGAGAAGACACAGACCCGGTAGTGGTGCACACATGCAGCTCCAGCACTTGGGAAGTGGAGGACCAAGAGTTCAAGGCCAACCTGTGATACATGAGACCCCGTCTCAACAAAACGAAATAAACGAGTGAGCTGGGAAAAGAGAACAGTTAGAAAGTTGGGGTAAGGGGTGGGTTCTAAAATCCACTCAGCTGGCAAGCTGGGAAATTTTGGCTCACGTCTTCCATGTCTTTCCTTTTCTTTAGCCTCATCAGATTTTTCCCGACAGTCCTTATGGGAAGGGAGGAAGGAAAGGGCTGGCAGATCATTTTGCACTGGATACAGGGCCTTCTTCATCCCCCATCGCTTCAGCCCCGTCCTTCAGTTCCCTTTCTCTGCCACGATCCCAGCTTCCCTGCTCCTGGCTCACTTCCCTTGACAATCTAAGTCTTGACACCTGGAAGCCCCAGTGTTTATGAAATACTTATTTTCAGTTCATAACCTTGAACCTCACAGAGTATTATACAAGTGGTGTCATAGGTGTGTCTTTTGTCCTTTGGGGGAAATCAGGACTATTCTCTGGAGGGAAACAACTCTCAGTAGACTTTCACGGGAGTCCACAGAACACAGAAACTTATGCCCCTGGTTTATACGGAATGGGACTGGGTGTGCTAGAGGAAGACACAGTGCTTGGGTCCCGGCTGCTGGTGTCCCTACCCCAACTCTGCCGAAGGCGGGCAATGAAAGCCTTGGTGAGCCTCAGTCACGCATCTATGAAGTAAGCGTAAGACCCAGAGAATGTAGGGTTGCTTTCCCCTCACACACTGTCATCGCTGTCAAGGTCATCACCACTGTCAGTCAGGCCTCCAGACTGGAGGTTCTGCCTGCCACACTGTGCCTTCTCTCACCTTTCCTGCAGCTTTACACGTTTATTTTATTGTTTAATTATGTGTATGCATGTGTGTCTGTGTGGGGGTATGTACACATGTGTGCAGGCGCCTGTGTAGACCAGATGAGGGTGTCCCATCCCCCGGAGTTACTAGCAGTTGTGAGCTGCTTAATGTGGGTATTGGGGACCAAACTTAGAACTTCTGCAAGAACAGGAAATTCTCTTAACTGCTGAGACATCTCTCCAGCCCCTTTCCCGCATCTTGATCTCATCTAATACTGTTTACCCTAGATCACTGTGTCCTAGCTACTCTTGCTGACGTGTGTGTGTGTGTGTGTGTGTGTGTGTGCACGAGCATGCATGTGCACGCGTGCAGGAATATGCTTGCATGCTCATGCATACAGAGGTCAGAGACAATCTTAGCTGTCATTCCTCAGGTGCCATCCACTCTGTTTTTGTTTTCTGTTTAAAATAGGGCCTCTCATTGACTTGGAGCTGTCCAGTAACCCCAGGGATATCCCTGTCATCCCTTCCCCAGAGTTACAAGTGTAAGCCACCATGCTTAGCTTTTTATGTAGGTTCTGGGGATTGAACTCAGATCCTTGTGTTTGCTGGGCAAGCACTTTACCAAATGAGCCATCTCCAACTTGTTGGTTGAGCACACCATCCATAAAGCTTCTACGGACGTTTTATGTTCCTTTCCCCGGATAGGTATTTACAAGTTTATTCCCTTACTCCCTTAGGTCCTTTTGGTTTTTGGAGATGGAATTTTGGTTATGTAGTTCAAGCTACTCTTGAACTCCACTGTGTCATCCAGTTTGGCCTTGAACATGTAACAACCCTCCTGTCTCAGCCTCTTGAGTGCCTGGATTACAAGTATGTGATGCCCCACCCTGCTTCCGTCTTCAGTTCTTTTCCAGCTTTTCCCGGTGAGGCTGCCTGACCCCCTGTGAAGGAACCTCCCACCTTTCACCACCGTCAGAGATGAGTTCTCTGGCTGATAGCTGCACGTCTAATGTTTGCTGACTTTTGTTGCCCGGGTGAGTTCCAGGACCTAGAATAGCACTTGCCATGTAAAACCTGTTTAAAAATATATGAGTGGGTGGACAAATGAATGGATCTTGTCTGGTCTGAGGTGGGATCTTCAGTCTCTCACACTCCAGACATCTGCAATGTAGTATTTGACAAACTGATACTTCCCAGGAGGCTCCCCGTGCTACAGTGAGCCTCAGGTTCCCAGGATAGAATTCTGAATGTGACTACCTCTGAGGCTCCAGGGACCTCAGGTGCCATGGCAGGGCTCTCTTCTAAGCACTTCCTGCACTTGTAGCTGACCCTTCTGCCCCATTGGCTGTTTCTCTGACCTAGATGGGAAGGGCCCGAGGACAAGGATGTCACCTGCTGTGTGCCCAGTACTCTGTCTCCCACCTCAGTGCTCTGCCCCCCCCCACCTGCCATGCTCAGTGCTCTGCCCCCCACTAGTACATGAGCACATGTGTGTACATCTGGTGTTTGAAGAAGCAGGGCAAGGGTGGGACCAGCTGACAGAACTTAGATATAGCCAGGAGGGGTGACTGGCCCTTCCTGGGAAAGCCCAGGATGGAGATATGGGGAGTCTGATGGGAGGTGAGACCCCTCCTGTCCCTTGGCAGATTGCCTGATGCCTCACTTGGCTACACGTGTGGCAACTTGGCAACCATGGGAGGCAGTGGTACCCCCTTGCTTGGGAACTGGGGAGCCCTTCTATATTTCACCTTTTACCTGAACCTGTGTCCTCACAGCTAAAAATAGCCAAGGATGGGAGTACAAGGACACCTTGTCCTCTGCCACCAACAGGGATTCTGCTCCCTCTTTTCTACATGACTACAGACCAGGGAAGGCAGCACCTTTAAAAAGCCGTCCCTCCCTTAGAGGTGAACCCAAACCTCTCTCCCAACTCCCCACTCTCCCCAGTCCAGTGTGACTCAAGATGAGCTATGGTTGTCACCACTGGAAGGCTTTTCGGGTTAGGCAGACATCTGGAAAGAAGTCCCAGAGGCCCTCTAGGCTTCGGACCTTGGCAGACATCACTAGTTAATCAAGGCCCTCTTCCCCAGGACCATGGTAGGCATCACCAATCAATCATGGCACTTTTTATATTTTCTCAATCCAGACGCAGTGTAAGAATTCTTAGCATGGGCTATTTTAGGCAACAGCCACCAGGGAGAGAGAGAGAGAGAGAGAGAGAGAGAGAGAGAGAGAGAGAGAGAGAGAGAGAGAGAGAGAGAGAGAGAGAGAGAGAGAATATGTTGATCATCATCACCAATCTGCCAGATGGGTCAGAAATTTTTATGATGTCACATGGGAAGTCCACGGTACAGCTGGGACCAGATCCACATTGCCTGAGTCCTCACTAGGGCTTGCCATTCCCTGCTCCTATTGCTTCCTTTTTTTCCATCAGAACTAAGGTTTCTAGGTGCTGAAGAATAGCTTTTAACCCACGAATTACAAGCCCTAAAGATTTCTGCAGTGCATTGTCTGTCTGGAAGGTTCTTTTCTAAGGGAGGAGTGAATAGCATTCATTAGCTCCCCAAGAGGCTCCTTCAAGACCAAGAAAAGTGATGAAATCAAAAAAGAGAGTCGCCTCGCTACTCAATATGTGGGCCACGGATCAATAGCATTGGCCTCATCTAGGGGGTGTCAGAGAGGCAGCCTTTCAAGTCCCACCCCAAACCTGCAGGGACAGAATCTGCATTTGACAAGATCCCCAGAGGACCCTTTGCACGTTACCGCTGAGAGGTGCCAGGTTGAAATTCACCGGGCACAGCGTCTGCCTGGAGCACCTGCTGCTTGCCAGCTCTAAGGCAGGCGTGGTTCCTGCCCTCATTCGAGAGAATGGAAAGAAACAGGTGCCACAGCTGAGCTGGGCCGAGTAGCTCTGTGGGTCTGCTAAGGCCACTTCAAGAGATGTCTTTGTTTAAACTGAAGAGAAGAAAGGATCCCAGCCAGCATTAAACTGGGCGTTTCTTATGGGGAGGAATTAGTTGGCACAGGGAGCTGCTGTCCTGCAGAGCAGTTCAAAGAGGGACTGGTCTTGGGACCCAAGGAGTCGGATCTACAGCAGACATATCACTCCCGGCTCCCGGCGCTGAAGGCAGCTCACCCAAGGGTGGAATTGCTTTCAAGGGCGCTGCTGCTAGGTGCTCTCAGCTGGTTCCAATTGGTTGCTCTCTGGTAAGCTCTAAGGAAGTTGGTAGTGTGTTAGTTGAGGAGGGTGGAGGTGGCGAGCCTGAAGCACAGAAGACAGCTTGCCTTGGTGGGTTGGGAGGAAGGAATTTGTCCCCCTTGTCCCACCCTCTGCCCCACATCCTTTTTCTCCATTGTTAAGGGCTAGGCTGTTCTGGGACTTTCCATGAGACCCTGATGTATGGAGAAGGAACTATCAAAAATCAGGTACATGCTTGGCAAGGCCAGTAATGGCCTGGGGCCTGGGCCTTGGGGGAGCTGTGGCTTTGGATCCTGAGAAGCCAACTCTTCCCCACAAGGGGCTGTGGTTACCAGTCCCAAGGCCACCATATGGTCAGTCTACTTGAGATATCCTGTGTTCCCTTGTGCAGCATCGCTTGGTTAGCTGGCTTTCTGCCAACTTCATCCTATTGGATGACAGTTTTGCTGCTGATTTTCTTTCATGAAAACTATATATAAGATGTGGCACTTTTTTTTGGTTTTTTGAGACAGGGTTTCCCTGTAGTTTCTAGAGCCTGTCCTGGAACTAGCTCTTGTAGACCAGGCTGGCCTCGAACTCAGAGATCTGCCTGCCTCTGCCTCCCGAGTGCTGGGATTAAAGGCGTGCGCCACCACCGCCCAGCGATGTGGCATACTTCTTAATAAACATACTTGGCATAAGAAGTAGCTTGTTCAAAACCTCCTGGTCCCAAACTTTCTTGTCCTCTTTATCTTCTGATCCCCTCGTCCTTGCTCTCAGGGACCTGCCACTGAAGAACAACCTGTGGATACAGACCACCCATCAGGGTGTTTTCATCCCTGGGTCCCTGTTGGTGTTCAAGTGCATTCTGGGATGAAGGCTTACCTGGCCTTCCAGCAGGGTTCACAAGCTAGCCTCATATTCAGCTAAAGTGCTTCCTATCCCTGACAGAGGCCTTCCTTGTCCCCATGTACCATCTCCTTGACTCTGAGGGGTCTGTGTAGAATGGAATTAAAGTTAGGCCTGGGATATGAGATGATATAGATGGAGAGGTATATGTTACACACACACACACACACACACACATCTCTTACTGGACTATAATCCACAAACCATATAGGTCACCTGTATAGTTTCTATAGTTTACAGTTCTGTGGGTTTTAGTATACCCACAGATAATTAACTGTCATCTCAGTCAGTTGTACAACATTGTTGCTACCCACCAGAGATAATTTGTACTCACGAGTCAATTCCCACATCTCCTCACTCTTGCCTGTCAAACTCTAGTCATTTTATCTCAATAGATTTGCTTCTGCAATGGTGTAAATCAAGTTACTGATTGTGTGTGTGTGTGAGAGAGAGAGAGAGAGAGAGAGAGAGAGAGAGAGAGAGAGAGACTAGCTTTTTTCACTTAGCATAATGTTGTCAAGGTTCATCTATGATGTGACATACACCACTACTTCATTCCTTCTTAAAGCTGAATAACAGTTTATTGTGTGTCTATACCCCAGTTTGCATAGCTGTTCATGTCTTCATGGACCTTTGGACTCCCTGGATCTTGTAAAGGAAGCTGCTGTCAGCACTTATACTCCGTGCAGACTAATTTTGCCTCTACCACTTTCTGGGTGTGGAGCTTTTGGCAGATTGCTTCAATTCTCAGAGCTCGTCTCCCGAGTTTCTGAGAACTGGGAAGACTTTGTCCAACTCAGTGTCATTGGTAATCATGGCAATAATTTCCTCTATGCCCTCCTCTTGCTGTGACAGGAACTGCGCATGTCATGCCGTTGGATTCAGCCCCACAAGGGACAGGAAAGACTCTGTCTCCCAGTTAGCATGGCTCTCTGCTGTGACAAGCTCGCATGCTACCCTGTCACCGTGAATCATTCAGCGACTAGATGAGTTCTCTCTCCAGTATGTGTGCCCAGGCTTCCCCATCCTCTGTTCTTTTGGCCTTTTCACATTATCAGGGCTATCATATTTATTTTCCTTTTCTTGAGGTGTCTTTTAAACCTTTGAAATAAAGGAAGAGAAAAGTATAGTGACTGAAAACCATTCTCCGTGGCCCTGTCTCTCTTTCTTGCCACTGAAGTGTCATTTCTCACACAGGACTTGCTCCTTCTCTCCAGGTCCCAGAGTTAATCCTGGGACAGGACTCCTACTGACTCATAAATAATGTTGAATATTGGGCTGGAGAGATGGCTCAGCCGTTAAGAGCATTGCCTGCTCTTCCAAAGGTCCTGAGTTCAATTCCCAGCAACCACATGGTGGCTCACAACCATCTGTAGTGAGGTCTGGTGCCCTCTTCTGGCCTTCAGGCATACACACAGACAGAATATTGTATACATAATAAATAAAAATATTTTTAAAAAACAAAAAAATAATGTTGAATATGGGGAAAAAACTAAACCTTTGTTCTATAAGTTAATGAAATTTGGAGCCCTTTGTTACTGCAGCATAACCTAGTAAGAGCCGACTGATAACACCGACTCTTTACAAAAGTGTGTGGTGGATTCTACCATACGAGGGAATCGAGGCCCATACATTCAGTAACTTCGTTTAGTTTTCTCAGGAAGTGACAGATGCTAGGCTGGGGATATTTTCAGTACAGAGCACTTGCCCAGCATGGACAAGCCCTGGATTGCCCCGGCACCTCAGAAGGGAGGTCAGGAGAAGGCTGCTTCCACCCTAAACCCAGCTATACGGCTCCGGAGCCTGTGCTGCTGAGACGGAAGTGAGTGGGCTGCTGGGTGAGGGATGAGTAAGCGGGTGTAGATGGAGCACCTGGTAAGCGCGTGATGTCTGGCTTCGTAGTACAGGTCTGGGGCAAACCCCGGAAGACTTGGATGCTGTGTGTCCTGTGATGCTTCCCAGTGCCAGACGGAGACATAGACCATCCCTTTGTCCATAGTCCACTTCTTTCAGTGTGTTTGTTCAGTTGGTCCTGTGTGATGGTAGGAATGGCTTCCTGAGGAAAGGTAGCCATCGGTGGGGACATCATTTCGGTGTCTGCTGTCTCCTGGTGACTGTTGCAAATCACCTTCTCTATAAGATCCTTTCATGTTGGCTGCAGCAGAATGGCTGCCTTCCTTCCTGTGCTGAATGGAGAACCCTCTCCCCTATGGTATTAACTCTGAATCCAGAACCTTCCAGCCTACACTGACCTTTTGAGTCATTTTTTTCCACCCTCTTCCCACGTGTTCCCCACATGTTGACAGACTCTTCAGCTGTACCCGAGCGTAGCACTTTTTGCGTGGTCAGTGAGATACTATTTTGTTTGCGTGGTCAATGAGATACTATATTTTATTTGCAATTAAATATAATTCAGCATTGAAACGATTCTGCTTTCAACCCAGACTCCACCTCTGCCTCTGGGGTAAGATTAATTATCTCTCTCCCCTGGTCTCATAATGTTCTGCATATATCTCTGCCCTTGTTCTATACTACACTATAATTATAACACCTTGTGTTATAATTGCCCCTTGGCTCGTCTGCCTCTTCAGGTACACAGAGTTTCAGCAAAGTCTAGGTTTTCATTCATCTGCATTGGGAGTCTCCAGCACAGGCTGGGATGTTGAATAGGTAATTAGTAAGGAGACTTCTGGTGAACGGAAACTACCTGCGACATCTTCCCCCACCCCCACCCCGCACCACCTGATGGCCCCTCAGGATGGAGATTGTTTTCCAGACCCCCTCCCACCCCCCGTACCAAGAAAAACATAGCATAAGAAGTGAACCCAATAAATATTTAGTTTATTGAATAAGTGCAAGTAGATTTCTTTCTAGGGCAGGAGCAGGTGGGGTTGCAAAGCACAGTATAAATGTTGCAAACATCAGTCTGGAGCACCCTCTCGCAATCCCCCGTTTCCTCTCTAGTGCTTGCGGATCCTCACCACCCACCTTTGCCTCACCGCTTCATCCTTGTGTCTTCACGGTCTCTCCTTCAGACCCTGTGTGATTAGGCCAGATGCTCCTCTCCCCATGCCTGAGGGCAGGAATGATGGGGTCTGCTGTGACAAGAGCCTGCTCTGGCTTCAGCATCCTGTCCACCTTGGGCGGGCACATCAGGTCCAACTCTTCTGTGAAAGTGGTCCATACTCAGCATCAGTGGAAGGGGTGGGGTTAATCGTGAGCCCAACTTGGTGATGTGATCGCCTATGAAAGTAGGGGATTTTATTATTACTGTTAATGTTTGCACATGTGTGTGTGTGTACAAGTGCTCATACCAGTACCTCATGGATAATGTCGGGCATCCTGCTCTTTGTCACTCAGTCATGCCGGGATCTCTCACTGAACCTGGAGCCAGGCTGGTGGCCAGCAAGCTACAGCGATCCTCTTGTTTCTGCCTTCCACATCCCTGTGGTTACAGATGCATATGGCCATACCTGTAGTTTTACATGAGTGCTTGGGATCTGAACTCGGGTCTTCATGCTGGCTCCCTTCACTCTGAGTCTTTCCTCCAGCTCCTGATACGTGATTCTTTGGGGGCAGCTGGTGATGAGATGGGCATGTCTCTCAGTCTTAGAATCATCGCCCCTGGGAGAGAGACCTCCACCCCCACCCCAGCCAGGCCGGGATGAGGAGCACCATGACCTCTGCACCTGGTTATTAGCACCATGGACAGTTCCCATGGCTGTTGGCTGCTGCTGCTTGGCCTCCTAGGCACAGTAGTGTCTGAGGCCTTTAGGAACTACTCATGACTTTGTTCCACTTGCGGAATTTAGCTTCCACAGGCCGTTAGTCATCTAACACCTCGATTCTGGAGATGCCGAGGATGTGAGTCGTAAGATCGGCGAGACAATTACTATTGGGCCTGGCACTGGAGAACAGTTGACAGAGGTTAATGATAATATACAGAGTTTACTTACTGCCAGATGGTTCCAGACTAGTGTCTACTCCTCCCTCTCCCACCCTGAGTGTTGTCCACTCTCTGTACACTTAACGCACCTTCTGTCTGGAGAATGCAGCTGCAGTCTTTCCACCGTCATTTCCCTGCACTGAACGCCATTTCTTCAGGATGTTGCTTCCCACTGAAGGAGAATCTGTGTGTTAACCTACCCAGCCCTGAGCATGCTATAGGGAGCCTTCTAGATCCGCATCTATGGCCCAGCATTTCCAGCCTTAGGTTTGTGCCTTGCAGAACTGTACACAAATGGTCACCAAAAGACACGTACAAGAATAGTGTTGGCAGAGCCATTTGTAATATCTCCATATGGAGATTACCCAAGGGCTCACCAATAATAGAATGGATGAGAATTATTTTGATACATTCACACATTGTGCTACAATAGAAAGTGAATGGAGCTGTTAGAGTGACAAACCTCGGAAGTGTAATTTGAGTGAAAGAAGCCAGACAGGGAAGAAAATAGATTAGGTGGGTCTAGATATTACAGACTAGGCTGGGGAGACAGTTCCCTCCATAAAGTGCTCGTTGTGCACGGCACCTGAGGATGATCCCAACAGATGTGTAAAGAGCAGAGGAGCTCATCTGTAAGCCAGCACTGGGTAGGCAGAGGCATGCAGATCTCTGGAGCCCATTGGCCAGCCATTCTAGCCAATCAGGGAGCTCTAGGTACACTGGGTAGGCAGAGACATGCAGATCTCTGGAAACCATTGGCCAGACATTCTAACCAATCAGTGAGCTCTAGCTTTAGTGAGAGACTGTGTCTCAAAAGAGGAGATGGAGAGTGTTTGAGGAAGACACACAGCACTGACCTCTGGTCTCCACAGACCCGCACAAACTTAAACCACACACACACACACACACACACACACACACACACGGGATGGAGGGTTGACAACACTATAGTGGATAATACAGTCTGTGCTTTTAGGGTCAGAACAGTTATACTGTTCCTGTGGGGAGGTAGCTAGATGTGGGCAGAGGGAGCTTCTGGGCATTAGAAATGCTCTGTCTCCACATCTGACAGCTGACACTGTAGACCAGTAAGTAGATTCATTAGGCTCTGAGCTCTTAAAAACTGTATGCTACATACTTGTATACTTTTCTTTGTGTATATTATAATTCAATAAAACAATTGCTTTTAAAACATCTTCTCCCAGGCTGGGTGTGATGGGTCATGGCACACCTTTAGTTCCAGCTATGGAGAAGCTAAGGCAGGTGAATCTCTGTGAGTTCAAGGCAGCCTGGTGTCTGTTTCAAGTTCCAGACCAGCCAAAGCTACATAGTGAGACGTTGTCTCAAAAGCAAATCAAAACTCTATCCAAGGGAGAAGAGGAGAGGGCCTAAGACGTTTCCGTGCAGGGTGATATGAGAAGTTTGGGAGGTGGCTGACCGCATTTGGAAGTATTCCATCTACCAGAATGTTGAGCTCACTGGGGGAAAGGGAAGTGGATCAACAGCATAAAGCTGGGGTTGTAAATTAGGACCAGGTTGGAAAAGCGGTGTGTTATAGCCTTTGATGTATTCTGCAAGCGATGGGGTACCTCAAAGGTTTGTAATCAAAGAAACGGTGTGTTCTTTAGAAAGCTCATGCAGGCCATGGGGGAGAGCTGGTGGGAAGGACAGTTGTGTAGTGGACACAACATTTGGCACAGAAGGGGAAAATGACGGTAAGATATTTTAAAATCTCTGTGTGCATGTTTTGGGGTCAAACTTGGACTTTATGTGTATTTTTTAAATGCTCCCCCACTGGGCCACATCTCCAGCCCTTTACAATTTTCTTTTCTTTTTGAGGTAGAATCTCACAGCAGCCTGGGCCTCAGGTTGGCCTTGGACTGTCTCTCTTCCTACTGCAGTCCCCAGAGTGCTGGGCTCACAGCTGTGCGCCACCATGTACAGCTGAGGAGGAAGCTGAGGCTGCCTGGTGGGGCAACTTAAAGTCATATAGCTGATGGTATGGCTGGGGCCAGGGTTAAGAACCCAGGCAACCAGGCTTGTGGAGACATGGCCCATGCTTCAGGCCACTAGACACCAGCACCTCCTGGAGATGTGATGTAGGAAGTCTTTCTATATGTGTTGCTTTTATTGGTTAATGAATAAAGAATCTGCATTGGCCTGTGATAGGGCAGAGTAGAACTAGGCGGGGAAAACTAAACTGAGTGCTGGGAGAAAGAAGGCAGAGTCGGGAGAGAGACAACTATGGAGCCCCCCGACAAGAGAGACACAAGCCACCAGTCAGAACCTTGCCAGTAGGCCACGAGCCACATGGTAAATATAAAATAATAGAAATGAGTTAATTCTAATGTAAGAGCTAGATAGCAATACGCTTAAGCTATTGGCCAAATAGCATTGCAAATAATATAGTTTCTGAATGGTTATTTTGGGTCTGGGCAGCGGGAGCAAACAAGAAGCCTCTTACAACAAGAGATGCTGTAGATATCTCAGTGAGCAGCTGTGGACCAAAGAACAGAAAGCTTGAGAGCCATGCATGAGTTCTTGCATCACCAGCATGACCACTGATGCATGTCCCTTCTGTAGCCTCAGTTGTCCTGTGAACCATGAAGGTATTGGTCTGGAAGCTCCTTAAGGTCGATCCAAATGGAACTTGATTTGGCACCAAGGGAAGGCAGATTCTGATCGCTCTAGGTCAAAGTGCTGGGTGGGTGGGTGGTTCTAGGCCAACGTGGGGAGGGGGCAGTAGGCTCTTCATAGAAGTCACCAGGCTTGTGATTTCTCTGCCTGTCCTTAGAGACATTGTCAGCACTCTGAGCCCCACAGATGGTTTCAGCCTTCAATTTTCAGGTGGATTTGAAAGCTCAGTCAAGTAAGGCAGGGGAAGCTAAATCCTAGAAATATCAAGGCTGGGGAGAGGTTGGCCACAGAGGGGGGTAGCAACCATCAGAAAAAGCAGCAGTGTGTCAGGGCCTTGGTGTTTCTCTCGTCCTGGTTTTAATTAACTGAGTCACCTGGAGCTCTTGTACCTTGGGATTCACAGGCTGCTATGTGGGCTGACAGTGCACACTCACAGAGATTTAGACACTAGTTGGAGGACCAGTGGTGGTTAGAGATGGAGGGCCTAGGGACCTGGGACGAGTGTCATGTGACCTCTCTCAGCTTCAGGCTTCTCGTGTGGAAAACAAAGCCAGCGACATTCACCTGCAATGAAATGCCAAGGTGAGAAGTAGCTTGCCACCCTCCCTCCTCCTTCTCCACCCTCCACCCGAGAACTCAGTGGCTGAGGATGCAGGGTCTGTTGTCCCCGTTCTGGTCCTGGCCTCACACGTGCTCTGGCTTGCCTGATGTATGCCTTGGATGTGTTACTAAACTGCTCCAAGCCTGTTTCCTTGTTGTAAAAATTAGGCCATAACGCTTGCCTCTCAGAGGCATTGTAGATTGAATTACATGTCTAATAGTGCAAAGAACAGGGTAACAGCCAAAAATAATTGCGTCTGCTCTCATAATTTGTCATTATTATTCTCTTGCTCTTTGTAAACGCTCTTAGAAGAAGATGCGTTAAGCCTGTTCCTGTTTGGGTATGAGTAAGGAATAACATTCCCTTGCTGGAGACGTGTCGTTTTCTTGGGGTCTTGTCTTTACTCCAGTCTGGTGAAGCACAAGTTTAGTGGGGTGAGCAACTGGGGGTGTCCTCAGTGCTGCATAGAAGCAGGTGTGGACTGAGCTCACACTGGTAACGTGGGGCTGCATGACCCTGCTCCAACGCGCTCCAGTAGAGGTGGTCATTAGGCGTCAATTCAAGGATCTGGGTAAAACAGTCTCCTTGGAAGATATGGCTTTGAACTCCGTGGCAGAGGCCAGTGAATTCAGCTCAGTGGCTCATTAAGGACAGGAGAGATGGCTTCGTGGTTAAGAGCACTGGCTGCTCTTCCAGAAGACCTGGGTTTGGTTTTTAGCACCTGCATGGCGGCTTATTACTGTCTATAACTCCAGTTCCAGGGGAATCTGATGCCTATGCTGGCACCTACACTCATGTGCACATACCCACACACAATGCACACACCTACACATAATGAAAATAATAAAAATCAATCTTAACTAAAGGAGTCTGAATGAGGGTACCAGCAGGATGACTCAGTAAGTAAAGGTGCTTATGGCCAAGGCTCAGGCCCCACATGGCGGACGTAAACAACTGACTCCTGATTTCCACATGTACCATCACACACGCACACGCACGCATGCACACACACACATGCACACACACAAAACACACACGCACACACACGCATGCACACACACACAACACCTGGTGTGGGAATCAGAAAGAGTAGGTTTGGCAGCTGCAGGAGTCTGTCCGTAGGAAAGTTACTAAGCTAACCACACATTTGCAGTTCTTCTGCTCACTTGTCCCAACTTCTAGCATCACCACTGTGCACCCCCATGCCCGGTGGAAGTCTCTCCTTGGCCCCCTGTGTGAAGTGTAATGGCAGCTATCTCTTGGTTAGTGCGAGAATTAGGCAGGTCGATGGCATTGATGCAGCGGTGATGCCACACTGGTGACAGCCACCCTGTTGAGTGCCGACCTGTGTCACTAGAATTTCCAGATGGTGAAGTTCTAGTACATTATCACATAAACAATTACATTTATTTTCTTTTATTAAACTTGTTTTTTGACAGTTTCATACACAGATATAATGCTTTCTGATTGCTCCATCTTCTCTCATCTTCCACCCTTCCCCAGGACCCCCACTCCCCCCTCAAAGTCCCTCTCTTACACCCAAGTCTGTGTGTATATTCATGAGACCTACTGAGTTTAACCTGACCCATCTGTGTGACCATGAGTGTGGACCGATCCCTGGGTACACAGCTGAGAGAATGGGTGCCTCTCTCTCAGAACCCACCAGTAGCCAGTAGTTCTGCAGGAAGGATCAAGGCTCTGTCAGCCTCTTTTGGGTCTACTATGGGCTGTTGGCAATGCCAGTGTGGTCCAGACCCATTGCAGGCAGCTCCTGCGCTGTGGGACTGTGGCTGCATTGTCCGTGCCGTACCGTAACCTATGACATGCAACGCTCACAACTCCTCTAAGAGTTCTGTGCTGTCACTTTTGTCTATGACAAAAGGGATCTAGAGTGCCACCATAGAGTGGCATAGGTGTTGTCAAGGATTGACTCTGAGTGATGGTTGGAAACTTGATGGCAAAGTTGGGGGACGGGAGAGGAGAGGGAACCAAGATGGGGAAGTTCTGAGGATGGACGAGGACAGACAGAGAGCATGGAGAGCCCAGACAAGCTAGGGAAACAGGGAGGCAGGGAGCTGTGAGCAAACGGGTACAGAGGGAGCCGGTGGCGTCTCAGGCGCAGTGATTATATTTAATTTGTCGGGACGGGAAGAGCCATTCTAGGGTTTGGAGTAAGGTCATGCATGGTTAGAGCTGTGATCTATTTATGAATACATTTGTATTTTACTTTCATTTATATTGTGGACTTAATACATTTAACTATAAAAAAAATCCAAATGGCAAATAAGCACACAAAAGAGGAATAAAATCTCCTCCCCAGTGGACTAGATGAAGTCTAAATCGGTGAAGCTATTTGGCAGAGTCAGCTAAAGCGGAACAAATATCTACCTTGTGACCCAGCGCTTCCCTCTCAGGTACATTTCCAAAAGTCGCAGGTGCAGATCTCCCCCCCCCCCCAGAGCCTTCCACCAAAACAGCCACAGCCACATCACTCCTCCACAGCCTCGCACTTGATGAAAAGCCAGCAACAGCCCCCCACCCAAAACAGCGTGTAAACAAGTTGTGTCAAGTGTCGGCGAACAGCAGCGTGCACGGATCTCAAAGGTGGAAGCGCGCAGAAGAAAGCAGCTGCTTCTCCCCAGAAAAGCATTGCTCCTTATGTAATGGTGAAAACCATGCCAAGGCAATAGCTGCCATTAGAGACCCCGCGTGGTGGCTGTCCCTGGAAGCTGCTGGTGAAGGTGCCGGGCTCCTTGAGGCCTAGGAACGCTTGTTGTTGTTTGTTTTAGAATCGATGCTAATTGTACAATCTTATTTAGCCTGTAAAAAAAAAAATTCACCAGGCTCTGCACTTACAGTCTGTGCACTTATCCTTAAAAAGTTACAAAAAAAAATGATCTTGAACACATTCCCTCTGACAGCCCCACCCTACAGTTACTCACCATTGGCTTTTTAGCTCATGTCTTCCTAGATTTTTCTGTTCATTTAAATAAATATAAAAATGAGCTGCTCAATTTCTCTCTCTTTCTCCCTCTGTCTGTCTGTCTGTCTGTCTCTCTTTCTCTCTCTCTCTCTCTCTCTCTCTCTCTCTCCACACACACACACACACACACACACACACACACACACATGCACAGCTATCTATAGCATTACAGAAATGACACCACATTTTACATACAGCCTGCAACCTGCTTTTTTAACTTGCCAGTATGCCGAGGGAGCCGTTCTGTGGCGCTGTGGATGTAGATGAGTCTTTTCAGCAGTTACACGGCCTTTTATTGTGGCGATGTGTCATTTAATTAACGGGTCCTTCATCGATGGGCAGTTAACTCCAACATCTCATTGATAGGAACGGTACAGTGGGGAACCCCTGGGTGCAGAGCTTTGTGCTCTTCTGTGATTACTTGTGTAGTGTGGACTAGCCAGAGTGGAGTGCCTTGGTCCGAAGTGGTGTTTCAGTCCGTTAATGGCTTGTGGGCAGTGGGTTGGAAGCGGTTCGGAAGCCATTTAGAGTTCAAGCTTGAAGGGAGCAGGGGTGCCTGGCTGTGAAGATGGACAAGGAGGGGAATAGGCCGTATAAGGGACAAAGACTTTGTAAGCCCTGGAACACAATGAATGAGAATGAAAAGCCCGTGTAATTCTGGGAGGAGGTGTGAACCTTGGAGGGGGATGGGTTGGAATCTTATTAGAAGAAGAAAACCCATAGTAGACTGAGCTTTCTTTAGGTTGAGTCGGGGGCCCAGTTTTCTTCCATATGGTGATGGAATGCAGTTGCAATAAACACAAGGCTGCGACTTGAGTGTAGGGCTCATTTGCATAGAGTGGCTCTGAGGTTGTGGGCAAGTGATGAGCTACTGATGGCAAGGGAGGGGGGGAGAGGCTGTGAACAACAGAGTCAATGGCCAGAAGAAGGTGGAGACCGTCAAAGATGTCAAGGAAAGACGGCATCCATAACTCCAGCTCAGCTGGTCATGGAATCGGTGTCCTAAGTTAGTCCCCATCTCTACTTACCACCAGGCATGGTGGCAAACATGGCGTCATTAACCCCTTATGAGCTCCGTGAGTAACAGTCTGGTCTTCATGGCCACTGCCTGGGCCATGAAGTCAGACTCCCTGTTTCCTGAGTCCATCTGGCATGAGGCCGAGGAGCCTGAGTGTGAGGTTTCTTGAGGGCCACCAGCTGTCACAGACATAAATTGCACCCTGGCCTCCTCAGCCCTGGAGACCGAGCTGTTTGTCATGCGTGATTCCGTGTCAGTCCGTGACAGTGACATGGAAGCGGGGCACAGAGTTCAGATTGGGGATAAGTTGCCTAGGGAAGGGTCTGAAACATGTCCACAGGTGCCTGATCAGGGGTCTGAAGCCTCAAGGAGGGGTCCTTTGCCTCTGTTCATGACTGTACTTGTCTGCATGTGTTCATGTGTAGAGGGATGCAGAGAGACAGGAACTCACTTCCATCACATGTTTGTAAGACACCGGGTGACATCAGAGAAATGCACAGTGCTGCTTCTTCAGTGTGCTTTCTCCAGTGGGTGGGCAGGGACCTTTTAAAAATGCACACCTGGTGTACCCAGTTACCTCAGACACACATCGAACAGTGGCTCGAGACCCACAGAAACACAGAGACACTCAGATAACACAGACAACAGCTAGCCACAGGTAGAAACACACACATATAAACATTTGGATTCCTTGCATCTTTGCGTGTATAGTCATATGTGTTTCTCTGAGTATACAGGCATTTCTGTATCAGTACACCAAGGACACATGTAGGAGACAAGAACATGTGAGCACACACTTTGGCAAACATACATGGCTTTGCTAGCTCTCAACATGGGCATCTGAGACACTCAGAGTTGAGACGCCATGATACCTTTATAGTACTGGGAAGAAGCCAGCTCAGACTAGAGGTGGCTTGGCCTACCTGGCAGCAAGATGCAGACAGGGTTTACATGGCTGCATTCCCCAGTGGGTCAGTCAGTGAGTACCAATGAAGTCTGTGAGGTCCCCAGACTATCTCCAGATTCTGGGGTGCCATGGGAAAGTTCTCAAGAATATACCCCATCCATAGTGAGCCATAGTCCCTGTGGGACAGGTAAGGCTTTCCATGAATTACCAGGCCATGGGGCTTTGAGGGCGACCTGGAGGCATAGTCCTGCTCCTTCTTACTGGATCTCATGACCAGTCCCTGATGTGTGCCATTGTCCTCAACACTGAAGCGGGGAGAATAGGAACCTCAGCTTTATGGACTCACTGGAGCACCAGGGTTTATCTAGAAGTCACCTGTTGGAAACCCACAGTGACCACTGTTCTTGGCTCAGAGGCTCCCAGTGATGACCACACCTTTGTGGTAGCTGGCCAATAAAAAGCCAGCACGGGACCACACTGAGTGGTCAGCACCAGAAGGAGACAAGAGAACAGGCTCTTAGGCAGAGGTACTGGCTGTAGAGTGGCTGGGTTGAAGGAGTTGTGATATAGGTGTGTCCTCTATTTATCTGATGATTTCATTGGTTAATTAATAAAGAAACTGCTTGGCCTGATAGGTTAGAACATAGGTTAGAACAGAATGCTGGGAAGAGGGAAGTGAGGCAGATGCCTCAGGCAATCGTCATGCCTCTCCTCTCTGAGACAGATGCAGTGAAGCTCCGACGCAAGATGGACGTAGGCTAGAATCTTCCCGGTAAGCCACCCCTCGTGGTGCTACACACATTACTAAATATGGGTTAATCAAGATGTGAGAATTAGACAATAAGAGGCTGGAACTAATGGGCCAGGCAGTGTTTAAATGAATACAGTTTCCGTGTAATTACTTCGGGTTTAAAGCTAGCCGGGCACCCAGGAGATGAAAAGCAGACCTGCTCGTAGCCCCTCACTACAGAGTTGGCCAGAGATCTTCAGAGAGAAAGCATTGTATCACAAAATGGATGCAAAGGAGTGGCTGATAAAGAAAGGCATGATGGGAAGGAATTCCAACCACAGAGCCTTTTGTTTCACCATTACCCTGCAGCTCCCCCATTTTATAGACAAATGGAGACCCAGAGGGGAGGCTGAGTACTTCATGCACTCTGTAGCCAATGAGAAAGGCATTCAGGATTTGAGTCCTGCCATGTGGCTTCAAAGCCAGTGATCTTATTGATCCTCAGGGATGGTGAATTTCTTCTCTAGGGAATAGCTGGTAATGTCTGGATACATTTTGATTGGCACAACCGGGCTGGGGTGGAAGGCTAGAGACACTGCTAGGGATTCCAGAGTGGACAAGACAGGACCAACAACATGGTAGGATGTTCACAGTCAGTCACTCTGGCACTGAGAAGCCCTGGCCTGACCCTGCAGAGCACCCGAAAGACTATGACCTATAGTAGGTGCTTAAGATCGTATCTGTAGAGGACCAGGGGTTATTGGAGAAGACTTCAGAAATGTATGCCAATAAGCCTGTTCGTTAACAAAGCTCGAGAGGGCGTTGCGTGCTGGGTTCCTATAAAGAACACCCTGTGCCCCAGGGAGAGTGGGTACAGCTGAGCCAGCCGGACCAACGGCAACGGTGGGCTGGGTTAGGGCTGAAGAAAAGCTGCTGTCAGCTGCTGAAACGCTAACCAGAAAACTTCTTTCTCTCTCCCTCTTATTCCCTGTGTCTCTCCCCATCTCTCTTGACCCCTGTGCTCAACAGCAGACAGCCGGAGGCTGAAGGGTGCCATTCAGAGGAGCACAGAGACGGGACTGGCCGTGGAGATGCCCAGCCGGACGCTTCGCCAAGCCAGCCATGAGTCCATCGAGGACAGCATGAACAGCTATGGCTCAGAGGGCAAGTGAGTGTGGGGCCTGAGCCTTCCTGCAGCCTTCCTGCTCCCAGTCTTCGCGCTGGGTGGCTGGGGGGTTAAGCAAGCCTCCCTTAGTCTTTGGGCCAGTGGGTTTGGCTAAGCCTCTTATGCCTTCAGATGACGTCAGTAAGGTGCAGCCTCGGTTTTATGCTTGATCCAAACTCTACCACTTGAAAGCTGTGTGACCCTGACCAGGGCACATCCTTGAACCTCAGTTTCCTTATCTGTAAAATGAGGCAATAGTATCAACCACCTTGGGATTGTGATGGCTACTGTTAGCTGTCAATTTTATACGATAGAGAATCACCTGGGCCTCCAGGCACGTCTCTCTAGCCATGCCTGTGAGGGTTATGTTGGTTTAATGGAGCTGGGCAGACCCACACTCAAAGGGGACAGCACCATTCCTTGCGTATGGGTCCTGGACCGCATGGAAAAAGGGAAAAGCTAAAACTAGGCATGGTGGCACATGCATTCAAATGCAGCACTAGGGAGGCAGAGGCAGGAAGATTTCTATGAGTCTGAGGCCAGCCTGGTCTACGTTGAGTCCCAGGACAGCCAGAGCTATATATATTGAGACCCTGTCTGAAAAACAGAAAGCTAGCTGAGCACTAGCAGCTGTGGCCCTGAGCTTCCTGGCTGTGGGCCGCCCCGAGCAGCTGCCCCAGCTTTCTGCGGTGGTGGTCTGTGCCCTTGACCTCCAGCTGAAATCAGTCCTTTCTCCACTAAGCAGCTGTGTCACAGGGTTTGGTCACAGCAGCGGGAGGAAGCAGACACAGATGTTATGAGGATTAAGCATCTCTACAATCTTTGTAATTCTGAGCTGGTGTGTATAAAAAGCGCAGGACAGTGCTTGACACCAAGTATACCAGCGTGGAAAGACAACCCAGAGGAAGGAGTCGCTGGGGTTCAGTAATACGTCATTATTGTTCAGTAATACGTATTATTCTTTAGGATTTTTTTTAAATCCCAGTTGGGTTTTAAAAATACAAACTAGGGCTTGATAAAGACTCGTGTATGTCAAGTCCTGAGAAGGCTGTGCTGCCTGGCTTCTCACGGGGCTTCCTCTGGGGCTGCACACCGGAATCTGGGTACGTGTTACCAATGCAGATGACAGGGCCCTGAATCCCAGACACCTGATCAGTGTGTCTGGGAGGGCATCCAGGAAGTCAGCTTTTCAGCCTTCTGGAGGATCCAATCTAGGCTTCATGGGGCCCTTAGAAAATTAGGGGACATTTGGGGTTTGCCTCCCACTATCAACACACCTGCACACACACACACACACACACACACACACACACACACACACACACACACACACGAGTCACACAAACCTCCTCCTAGATTCCCTTCATGCCCATCCATGAATTCCTGGCTAAGAATCTTAGATTCAAAGTGACCCCATACTGGACAGACAGTCCAGGACTCAGAGGGGTTTGGGAACTTGCCCAGGGCCACACGGCCACTCATATATGGAACGCAGGAGTCCTGACTCCCAGCTGAAGGTCACTCTACACTACCACATTGCTTTATTTTTCCAGCTGTCTTTTGAGGCAAGGAAGGGACCCGGGCATCACATTCCCTGTCGTTACACACAAGGAAACTGAGGCTTGGGGAAGATATGGTCTGTACTGTCTATCTGTACAGCTGTCTGCTGCACATGGCTATGCAAATGAACTGAAATTAAATAGCCCGCCATGCTTCTCTGTCATGCTAACTGTATTCAAGTCCTCGTAGCAGCACGTGGTTCGTGGCAGCTGTATTGGATAAGGCAATAAACAGAACATTTTGTCTTCGTGGGGGTTTTGCTGGATTGCACTGGCTGAGTGGCTTGCTCCTCACAGCTGGGGACTGGGTACAGACTTCAGCCAGTATGGGGTAGGGAGGGCTCAGCCTTTGCCCTTCATCTCTGGTCTGCCTCAGCTGGGACTCCTGCTGGCTAAAAGCCTTGCCCCCACCCCATCCTCACCCCTCCCATACTGAGCATTTCCGGCCTTGTGAATGGCCTGGTCTTGGCAGAGTTGCTGTTCCACCCACCTCAAGGGAGACTTTCCTGTGGGAGGGGAGAGGGGTGGACAGCAGAAGGGAGAGGAGGAGAAATAGGAGAGGGGAAGTAGGAGGAGAGAAGGAGGGCAACAGCCAGCGTTTTGTGTGACCTGAAACTCTCGGCAGGGCAGCCAAGCTTGGAGGAAATTATCTAGGAATCCGGGGAGTTGGGCCTGCTTCCTCACCGGTCCAGTTCAGTCTTGTCCCTGCTACTGGCATGTTAGGTGTCTGTCCTTGGGTACATCTGTGCTCTCTAGACCAGAAGACATCATGTTGGCCTCGGGAGATTTAAAAAGCCAGGCCCCGGGGAAGCAGTGTGGTGCCCTGGGTGGCAGATGATGTATCAAAGCTGCAGTCCTACATTGTGGAAAAGAAAAGAAAGGCTCAGTCCCTCACAGGTCTCCCGCACGGGAAGCATAGTAGGAAGATTTCATGAGAAAGCCGAGAGGAACTGCCTGCTTGTGGATAGGAAGGGGCTCTGGCTGTTATTTGCTGAAATATGATTACAGGGACCAGAGCGTCCAACTGCATTATAGACAGGGTCAAAACAGATTCAGCAGTCAGGCAGCCCTGATCTGTGGTTCATGCTTCTTAGTAGCCAAGCAGATTTGGGGAAGTTGCCTCCTCCCTGAGCCATTTGTCCAGGGGGACTGCACAGAGAGCAGGGGGGAGGGAGAGTGGACGTATGGGAAGCACCAAGAAGAATGGTCAGCATACAGCTGGCAGTGATGGTGGTCCTTGTCATCATTGTTTATTGTGAGCTGTGTGCTTTGCTGTCTGTGGTCAGTCACCTCCTGGCAGATAGCGTGAGCTCTCCCAGATACAAATGAGTCTACAGAGCGCGAATGAGCACCAAGCAGGTATTGACTGTAGCGACCGTTAAAAGTTTGGGGAGACTGAACCAAACCGAGGAAGGACCAAAGGTCGTCTGGAAGATTCTAGTCCCAGCAGTGGGGGACAGACAACTTAATATACCGTATGCCTAGTCTGGAAGGAGAAAGGTGGAGGGATGTTGTGTTCTTGGTGGCATCACCAGCCTACGAAGCCACCCCAGAATTATCAACCGCTAGGAATCCAGAAGGGGTTGAGTCTTGTTGGAGGCCAGCCAGGTGCTGCCACTTCACGTGGCCCCCGGCGGGAGAAGGGACAGGTAGTATTCATCTGCGGTCATCCCCCTCCATTCCTTAGGAGTTTAGAAAGCTGCTCAGACCCAGCCGCCAGGCTCTGAAACAGGAAGGGGTGTGAGTGTCCTCCCCTCTCTCCACCTCTTGGACTTTTGCCAGCCCAGCAGATGCTCACAGGAAGCCAGGCTCACTTGAGGAGCCCCACAAAGCCATTGTCCCTGGCACTTCTGGATCGGGCCACAGAGCACCCAGCTACTAGGCATGTAAAAGCAACTTCCCCCATGAGTTTCCATGTCAACACATGTGATTAGGCACCTGTAGTATGCCAGACAGTCGAGTTGGCCATCATGGAAATTATGTCCTCAGGGATTTCCACTGTAGGGCACTGGCCACTCATCTAGAAACCGATACAAAGGGCAGGAATGAAGATGGCGGCCAAGCTGCGAGCCCAGGTAGAGAAATACATGCAGCTTAGCCCTCTGCCTGTGAGTATGCTGTAGGCTCTAGGTGACAAAATACCAGCGACTTATCCCTTGCTGGTCAAAGCATAGACTGTAGTCCAGCAACAGCAGCATCCCCTGGGTGCCTGTTACAGAACCTTTGTCTCCCCACGCCATTGGATCAGAAGCCACACGACACCAAGATGCCCAGCTGGTGTGTCAAGACACCCTGCTTTAATGGCCATAGTGGCTGTGTGAACGCTGCAGAGAGCATTGTGTAGACACTGTGCCAAGGGCTTTGACCTGTGTTGATTCATTTAATCCCCGGAACAGCTGGATGGTGATGTGAATGCTAATTAGCCCCACTTACAGTTGAGGAGAAGCTGGGGGTAACTCGCCCAAGGTCACAGGGCAAGGAAACAGCTGAGCTGGGATTCATGTCCGGCACCTATCCAATTACAGTCAACCCCTTCTCTCATTTAATTAGCGATTCTGGAGGCAGAGAACACAAAATCCCTCCATCTTCCTCCTCTGTAGGACTTGGCATGTAACATGTCACACAAGCTGTGTGTTATCTTTTGGAGCTTGGAAAGACCTTCCTTTTCCAGAGCCCTTTTCTTCCTCATCCCAATAGGAGTTCTATTTGTTAAGGATAGAGGGGCTAGCGTCAGAGCAGGAAAGTGTACAAGCTAAAGTTCAAGCCTGAGAAAGAACCTCGATGATACTAACTCACACCAACTATACACTACACACAGACCAACACCCACCTATATACATACACATACCTAGACACTTATACCTATATCACATACACATACATATCTGTATACACACCTATATCACACACACATCCCTACATACCAATCTTTACCTACACACACCTACATAAATACACCTATATCACACACACATCTATACACACCTATACCACATTCAACACCCCTATACACAATTCTATACCTACACATGCCTAGATAAATACACCCATATCACACACACCTATACCACATACACACACCCCACACATACCTCTACACACACCTACACATGCATACCTGTAGATACATAGACACACACATACCTAGAAGCATATACCTATATCACATACACACACAAACACATATATACCTATACATTCCTACATACACATACCTACATACATACATCTATACATATACCTGTGCACACACCTATACACATACATGCATACACCACATATACACAGTCCACACACCATACTCATGCCAGACACATTCAACTTTACACACATCACACATATATCCCACACACCACACATACACCCCATATACACGTGTCACACACACCCACACATGCCTAAACACACACACATCCCTACAAACATACCACACTTTACACATACACATACGCACATACACATATTCCACACTCCTGCCCCCAGGTCTAAGATGCTTCCAACCAGACCTCACTTGTGAATTCAGTGGGAAGAGGTTTACTTGGAAGGGGATTCTGAAAAATATTGTGAGAGACTGGGCAGGGGAGGTGTTCGATGGCGCCAGCTTCCTCTATGGGCAGCTCAGTCCTGGGGGGGGGGCAGCTAGCAAGGAGCAGGCTACTGCATGCAACCTCAGCAGGTAACTGCCACCAACTGGGCAACTCCCCTTTTGGTCTCTTGCTCTTTCTGTAGTACCATGGTCAAGGGACTAGAGAAATTCTTGAGGGTCCAGAGAAACATGAGCAAGGCACACAAGGGGTGGCCTTAGAAGTGGCAGATAGATCAGTAGGACCTATCACACTGAGTGCACAGGACCTCCAACCTCCCAGCCACCCAAACCAAAACTTCCTCTCCCTTATTTTTTACCTAACCTGTAGTAATGTGCCTATTTTAATGGTCTCTTGGATCATCCATCCTCCCATGCCTATTCGTGAGGGCCCTCTCTGAGGTGCCCATTGCTCTTGCCACAATACCTGCAAGTCTTATTTTTTGGTCCAGACTCCATAGTCTGCTATCCTGCTCATACTGCTGCTGACCTCGCCCAGCCTCTCTCAGTCCACCTCCCCGAACCTTCTGCTCACCACTGATTGCCTCATGTCTGAGCATCCATGGCTCCTCAATCCACATTCCTGTCCCTACCCTCTCTTCACCCTCTGACTCGCTCCTCCAGACCTCAGGGAGGAGCTAGCACATTGCTTCATGTGCCAGTTAAACTGTAGTGACCCCCAGCAACGCTGTGTTGAGGAGGATTGTGGAGCCAAATTCAGGCCTGGTCAGGGTGCTGAAGTTGATTAGCAATGTCTGCTCTGGGCATGGGCGGGAGGAATGGATGGCTCGCAAGTCTGACATTTCTCTGGCTGGATCAGCAGCTTGCACACCCTTGGCTTCTCCAACCATAGCACTCTCCACTGTCTGTCCCACGAGACACTAAATTCAGTGTCTCCCTCTCTGGCCCACTGTTGGTGTCCTCAAACTTTGAAGACTAGAGATGATAGAAGCAGATACACATCCCACTCCTTTCTGTCCTCTCTGTCCCCTTCATCTCCCAAAAGCCAGGGACTCAGCATTCTCCCTTTCAGCTCCCAGACCTGGCTTCCAGTACCCAGCTGCCTCTTCCTTCTGTCTGTTGTTGTCCCGAGGTGTCTGGGTCACTCTGCCCACAGCCTAGGAAAGTAGCTTGTGAGCTTATGACAGGGTCATCGCAACCCAGGCTCGGGGTTGTGTGATCACCAAAGGCCCAGGAGTTCAACGGATAGCAAGAGCCCCCCTCCCGCCTGTCCTGCTTAGCAGAGTTGACCTGACTAGTGGAGGGTGTGACCCTGGGCTAGGAGAAAGCAGTTAGTTTTTTTCTTGTTTTGTAAGAACTAGGCTTTGCTGAGCACTTGACCATGTCAGACTCTGCCCCAGGAATCCAGCTCATTTAATACTCAGAGTTACTTCTTTCTGTTTTACTAGAAAGAAAAATAAAGGCCTGGAAAGGTGAACCCCAGGCCTGCCTGACCCCCAGAGCGTGAACTGCAAATCCACAGGCTCTGCTCTGGGGACATGAAGACAGTTCCATTGGCCTTCCCTATCTGGGGACATGAAGACAGTTCCATTGGCCTTTCCTACCTGGGGACATGAAGACAGTTCCATTGGCCTTCCGTATCTGGGGCCTCCACATCTATGGATTCAGACAACTGTCAAGAAAATATCTGGATGTAATATTGCCTGTGTTAAACATATATAGCATGCATACAGTTCTTCTTGTCATTTCCTCCTAAACCAGATAGTAAGACCAGATATTTGCATAGAATTTGCGTAGTGTTAGACATTAGTAATCTAAGCATGCAGGAGACTGCTCAGAGCTAATATGCAAATCCATCGTCTTCTTTAAGGGAGTTGAGCATCCATGAGGTTTGATATCCAGGAGAAATCTGGGAATCGGTACCGTGGGCATAATAGGGGTCAACCATGTCTTCTAAGGGTTAATAAATTGGATACTGGAGCCAGACAACTGGGGTTCAAATCTCAGATGAATCTCCTTTTAGCCAAGTCTTCCTGTTTGGATTTCTGCTGTTCTATGCCTTGCTTTACCCTTCTCTAGAATAGACACTGGTGGTTAAGTTTATCAAGTTTTATAAAGGTGTTGAAGTAAATGGGTTAACATGAGTCAGTTGATAGTATCAGGCTTGGCTCGTGACAGGTTGTCAAGGAAAGAAAAGCAAATCCTTGGCCCCAAGCAGGAGCCCCCACCCACTCTCAGGGAGTGGGCAGGAAAAGTTTGACTCCTTGAGAGTTGCCGTCTAGATCATGTGACCCAGTGTCTTTTAGCCTCTGGTCAATTCTGCGACCGTGCTTGTTTTGAAAACTAGAATTTGTCACAGTGCGACTGAAGTATTGAGGAGCAATCTGAGCATCACCTGGGTTTCGCATCTGCTCAGTCAGGCAAGGGTTCGGCTATCAGCAACGGGAGGAGAATGAGGGCGGCTGGTCTCACCTAGGAATTCACGCACCTCCAAACACCGAGGCACCTCCTGATTACCAGGATGTGCTGTGGTACAATGCCCCCACCTGGCTTCAGCCAACCCTTGCTACGGCTTCACCACAGATCACAGAGGGCAGCCCTTTCCAGGCTGCCAGCCATCTTCAGCTCGGCAAGGTGCAGCCCCGAATTTATTGAAATACTTAAGCCCTTCTCAACCATTTAATGTGTATTAAACTCTATAGCGTATTTACCAGGCTCCTGCCCCCGCCCCCACCCCGCGCCACACACACACACACACACACACACACACACCCCTTTTTATGTGACACTGACCCATTTTCTTCATAACCTGTGATCTTCACTGCAGGATTTTTTTTTCTCCTCAGTCATTTCTGGGATGCACATTTTGCCTTACAGCAGAACTGCTGTAGTGTAAGTGAGCTAAGTCTACGGGGAGGGGACTGGCTGGATGGACATGTGTGGAGCAGGCAGCGGGCAGTGAATAAATGGGCAAGAGAATGGGCTTCCAGAACTTTTTAGAACCACAGCCTGTAATCACCACGAGGGCTGTTCAGCCTTTTAATTTCTGAGGCCATTAAGTCTGGTGATCCAACTGGAAAAGAGAATAGAGTCGAACCTGTAAATTACCCAATTACTTCCTTAACCACCAAGAACACAGGGTCCAAGCTAAGCTCAAAGGTTAATAATCAAAGACAAATGGATTGCGCTCCAGAAACAAAACTAATAGGATTTGAGTTGCAGGAAATCTCATTTCACCATTAAAACAAAATAAAAGGCCAGTGAACAGTGGGTGAAATTGTGTTTCAAGGCTCTGCCTCTGCCTATGTTGTGCTGGTGCGGGAGGAACTGGCTCCTGAAGGTCCTTCCGCTACCCCCATAGCCTCTGCTTGGTCCCAGGCATCCAGATGCTGCCGCGCCTTATCGGGAAGGACCAGACTGTGCCAAGCTGGGAGTAGGGACGGGCAGCCATGATGTCTTGCTGTGATTGGTTCAGGATCAGCTCTGGGTGGACCTGCGATATCCTACCCAAGCTCCCCAGCAATTCAGCTAGACAAGAACTCTTCATTCTCACTTGATATAAGAGGAAACTGTAGCCCAGAGAGGCTGGAAAGATAGCTCGGAGGTAAAGTCACTTGTTGCCAAGCCTGACAGCCTGAGTTCAACCATGCAAGTTGTTCGCTGACTTACATGCACTCTGGTGCCATATGTGAATGCACACTCGCGTGTGTATGTGTACGTGCATGCGTGCACACACACACACACACACACACACACACAAATCAATGCAATTAAAAATGTAAAAAGCTTCACCCATGTTGCCCAGCGCTGGAATATAAGGTGCATATCATGCCACAAATCTTAATCGTTATCCTTTATTCCGCTAGTTTGGGAGTTTGGCCGGGAACATTTACTGAGCTCCTGCTACATACAAGGACTATTCTGTGTCATAGCATGTGCAAAACATGTTCAGTCAGCAAGCTCTCTCAAGTCCCTTTGCTAACAGATCCGCGTAGAGCCTGGAAACATGTACAACCGACATGGCACAGGCACACTGGGCACCTAGCAGAGTGATCTTGTTAATGGATTAAGATCCCCAACCGAAGCGCAGTGACAGTGGTAACCTGCTTGGAGTCTCGCGACCAGCAGGTGGCCGGAGAGGCATACATAGAACCACGTCTGATGTATTAGACTACTTTTTCCCCCTGCACCTCCAGAGGAACATCCCAAGGTGGAGTTGATTCTCTGGCCAGCAGGGGCAAGGCGCACTGTGCCTCTCGCTCCACGGATGTTGTTTTTGCTAGCTCAGGGTAGCAGCTTGGTGCCTTGGCAGCCAGTGAGGCACCCTGGGATGGGAAATCAGGCAGCCGCCCAGATATTAGAAACAATTACCGCTAATTACCAGGCCTGCCAATTCCCCATTGTCTGCTTGCACTCCACCAGGAATCAAGGAGCAGGCGATGAGGATGTTAGAGGAAACTTTCAATTTTGGTTTGCAGAATGCCTGGTGCCACTTGGGGGCTGGGCTCCTTCCTGCCTTGAAACTCACAAGGCCCCACTACCTCTCCATCTCTCTCGGTTTTAGAGCCCACATTCTCCTTACAGAATAGATCTTGGATCCTCCAGGGTGCTGGGAAGGTAGGATGGAGGAACCCAGGACCATAGAACAAAACCCACATCTCAACTGTAAGTCTAGTGTGTCAGTTTCAGTGAACGTAACTCAGGGTGTCTGGTTTTATTAAAGTAGTAAGTACACACTTTAATCTCCAAACATTTAAGTGTTTGTTTTGTATTTTCTCTATAAAAATATACTGCTGCCAAATGAAAATAATAGCCACAGGGATTTTCCTGTGTGTCTCCAATGCCAGACAGCCTTTCTTTCTGAGGCTGACTTAGGTGGAATAGGAGGCCACCCCAGAAAGCAACACTGGGATCGAGAAGAAATCTGACAGAAAGGGAGGGGCTCAGATAGGGCAGAGGTCATACCTATGACCCCCTTCCCCAACAGGGGAAGCTGGAGGAGGCTGTGGAAGATGTGAGATCAAGTGATCCATCCATCAGCCCACCTGCAGGCCATTCGCAGTTATCATCAGTTGGATATTGTTTCTGGGGTGAGGTGGGAGGGGTTAACCCTTAAGGGCTTCCTCTCTGCCCTGCATATAAGCAGAAAGCATTGTCAGAGCAAGAAGAGAGGCCCTCAGACTGTGTGGCCCAGGTGAGAGTACAGAGGTGCACACTGGGAGAACGTGGTGAGCCAGACACTACCTGCCTGGCTTGAGTAGTTACTACTCCCTCCAGCTGGTCTATAAAATGGGTCCACAAATAATATGGACCAAGAGATTTTAAGGTAGCCAAATAAATTAATATGGGTAGCAAATGCTTTGAATACTTTGGTGGCCCACAGTAAGGATTGTTCATTTCCGGTTACAGACCTCAAAGTCAAGGCCCCATTCTTCTGGTTTGTGGAAGCTTACTCTCAGGTGGTTCAGGACTGCCCAGAGGCTATATCTGTGTCCTAGACATAGAGTTCATTTAGAGAGAATCCATGTTAATTCCGAAACAGGCCCGGGCAACAGCTGGAGTATGTCTGCCCTTGATCCATGAGTTGCTTCTATGGACTGAACCAACTCCGACTCAAAAATATTTGAAAAAAAATTCTCCAGAACGTTTCCAAAGCAAAATATGAACTTGCCACACACCTATCACTGTTATGAAGACACACCAGTGGAACGGGTACATGTGCACCCTGCCGCAGCATCTGCCATTTCTTGGGCCTCTGCCATTCCTGTGGTCCTACTGTGTGAGCATGGTCCACCTTGTTCACGTTGTCTGTTAGGTCATAGATCTGTTAGATCTGCAGCGGTCATATCGGTACTGCACATGTATGAAGTTAGATCTGCAGCGGTCATATCGGTACTGCACATGTATGACGTTTCCATGTCATTTTTCCTAAACAACACAGCATGACAACTATTTACATTATCATGTGCAGTGGCATTGTGGGAAGTGTCCTATGTAATCTGCCCATGATTTAAAGTACATGAGGGGGCTGGAGAGGTGGCTCAGCGGTTAAGAGCACTGCCTGTTCTTCCAGAGGACCTGGGTTCAATTCCAAGCTGGCCTATAGAGCAGCTCTCCACTGTCTGTAGCTGCAACACTGGGAATTCCAACACCTTCATACAGACACACAGGCAGGCAAGACCACCAATGTACGTAAAACAAAATCAGATTAAATTTTAAAAAAATCTTTAAAGTGCCGGGCGGTAGTGGCGCACGCCTTTAATCCCAGCACTCGGGAGGCAGAGGCAGGCGGATCTCTGTGAGTTCGAGACCAGCCTGGTCTACAAGAGCTAGTTCCAGGACAGGCTCCAAAGCCACAGAGAAACCCTGTCTCGAAAAACCAAAAAAAAAAAATCTTTAAAGAAATAAAGTGCATGAGGGGACATGCATAGGTCTATGCAAACACTATCAATGTATCCATCTTATAGGAAGGACCTGAGCATCTGTGGATTTGGGGGTTTCTAGGGGTCCTGGGACTGGAATCAACCTGTCATGGGTACCAAGGGACAACTGATTTAATAAGATGGAGAAAGCACAGACATTGAACACATTGTTTAGTTTGCGGCAAGCATCCCACATGCTCTAATGTTCTCTTCTTTCCGTAGCATCTGTCACCTTCTTTCCTGGTATATAATTGATACTATTTTTTAGATATGTTTATTTACTCATGTGTATTCATGTTTCGTCTGGGCAAATGTATGTGTACCGTGTATGTGTCTGGTGCCCACAGACGTCAGAAGAGGGCATCAGATACCCAAGAACTAGAGTTACAGACAGTTGTGAGTCGCAGTGTGGTTGCTGGGAATAGAACCTGAGTCCTTGCAGGAGCTACCAGCCCTCTTAACCACTGAGCTATCTCTCCAGCCCACTGATAGTATTTCTTGTCCCATGCCTCTGAGGACAGAAATCACTGTCTGCCTTGTTCCCTGGTGGGGTCTATGTTCAGAACGGTGCCAGGGATGTGCTAAGAGCATATGGTGGCTGCATGAATCATGTAGACACCGGCTGAAGTGCCTGTCTCTTTGCAGGGTTATCGGTGCTGGTAGTGTTAGTAGTGTCGGCTGTTATCACTGTGCCGCTGGGACCGCGGAGAAAGGATGTGCGGTCCTCAGGCATCATCCATCATTGCAGTGTCTTCCTGTGTGTGACCGCTGTTGCCTGCCCCCTTGTCATCATTTGGTCTCAGCCACATTCCTTCACCAGCCCACCAGCCTCCAGGGAGCTTTTTCTCCAGTATACACGCAACTTTTGTATCTGGGATGTGGAGGAACACTGGGGCCTCAGAGACTCTCTCAGGGTAACTTGAGAAGATGCCCAGGCTGCCATTTCTATAGAACATGGTGCCCTTTCTTGGCTCCACCTTCTAAGAATGGTGGTGCGAGCCTGCTGCTTTCAGATCCCCACAGGCTGTCTGCGGTTTTCTGTGGTCCTTCAGCATCACCTGGGGACCATAGGTCTCAGCTCACTCCATCCTCGCCAGACTCCCTCTGCTGTCTAGGCTGGGGCCTTTGTATGGCTTTTTGTTTGTTTTCTGGGTGGGACTATCCCATTTTTTGTTCCTGTCTTTCTATGTCTGTTTCTTAGATTTGCAATTTAAAAGTCATGAAGCTGAGCCTCGGCCTGTGCACCCTCCTGGGCTACCCCTCTCCTAAAGCACCCCTCTGACGCCCTGCTGCTGCTGGATGAGGAACCCAAAGGGCAGTAGGAAATCATGGGAATGGATGCGGAGTACCGTGTCTGCTGTGGCCCTGCCTGTTACTACACAGGAAGGGGACAGATGGGCTGAGCAGCTTACCTGGCATGGTGGAGAGTAGACCTGAGCAGCCCCTGACCAGGGAGCTAGCAGAGTCTGCAGGCTTTGTGAGGCCTAGGCTAGTCACCGGTCTAGCCCCCTGGGGCACTCCTTTTAACTACTGGAATTGTTGGGTGACCTGGCTCAGCTCGGGCATCTGACCCTGGATCCATAAGCTCTGACCAAGAATTAGGGTTACCCTTTTTTGCTGGGAAAATGTGTTTCTCATCTGAATAATGGTGGAAAAGATTAATGTGTGGTTTTTTTTTGTTTGTTTGTTTGTGAAAATGTGGGCCTCCTGTGGTCATGGTGGGGACAGGATGAGAAAATGGTGTGCAGGTCCTTGTTCCTGTAAGTAGAGATCTGTCAGAGTCCCTCACTTCTCCCTCAGTACCGCCAGAGACCCTGGAGAGGGGAGGGGAAGGAAGTGAGCTAAAACTGGCTTAACCGAAGTAATAATGGTAACTGTTACTGACTTATGTATTCAGAAGGAGGTAACGGCATCAGGCAAAGCTTGATCCAGAAGCCCACACAATGCCTCCAGTCTGATAATGGCTGCATCCCTGGGTTTCCATACCAAACACTCCAGTCCCATGTCCCAGGCCCATGTCTGATGTAATAGGGGGCTTCACACTCCCACAATTTCCAAAATCTTCCATGTCAGATTTTCACTGACTGAATTGAGCAGTATGTCTGTCCTGGAGCCAGGCCCGGCCAAGGAGAAAGGGAGCTCCCTGAGAGCTGGTCCTCCCTGCCACAATCGCATACCTTGGAGAAATGCAGTCCCTGAAGGAAACTGGAGGAAAAGAAGAAAAAGTGGGTATCAGGAAGCCAAACAGCAGCAGCGGCACCCGTCTGATCCAAGGCTGATGTGCAGGGTGGTGACCAGCTGGCCTTGAGTGAGCCTCTCATTGAGCTGCTGATTCTGGTCTAGCAGCTGCAGAGGCATCACATGTGATGTAATACTAACCAGCTCCAGATGTAGCTGATGCTGCTGATCTCTGGACCACTCTGGGAATATTAAGGCATTAAGCCTTTTGTGCCAGCACCTGTCAAAACCGTCTCCCATGATCCCTCCAGCCACCCTGGCCGGTTAAATCAGCATCTGTGGTACAGGTCAGTGGTGGGTATGGAGGAAGATCACCATGGTGGCTGGGCAGTGGTGGTGTACACCATTAATTCCAGGACTCAGGAGACAGACGCAGGCAGATCTCTGAGTTTTGAGGCTAGCCTGGTCTACAGAATGAGTTCCAGGTTTTCCAGGGCTACAAAACAAAACAAAATGATCACCATGAGATGAGGAACACTTTGGATCAATCCTAACGCACATCTTTTTTCCTCTGCCAGTCTTAACTATGGAGGTGTTTGCCTGGCTTCAGATGCCCAGTTCAGTGACTTCCTAGGAAGCATGGGGCCAGCACAGTTTGTGGGCCGCCAGACCCTGGCTACCACACCCATGGGTGAGTGTTCAAAGCCCTGTGTCCCTCCCTCCTTGCCCTTGCCTGATGGCTTCATGCCCTGAGGACTTGGTTTGGAGCCTGGGTCACATAGTCCAGCCCTCCACGGTGCCTAACTCTGAGGTGTCCACACTGTCGTTATGGGGCTTAGTCTGCTGTTTGCGTTGGGAGTGGGCGTAGACAGCAAGACCCTAATGGAACTTCTGAGCCACTTTCTAGTGTCATCTCTTTTAGGGGATGTGGAGATTGGCTTGCAAGAGCGGAATGGCCAGCTGGAGGTGGATATCATCCAGGCTCGGGGACTGACTGCCAAGCCAGGCTCCAAGACACTGCCAGGTGTGAGGACGTCTGAGAGCTATATGGTGTGGTCCACCGGACCGAACTTCTGGGAGGGAGAGACATCTTTCCTGTTTATCCTTATTCCCTCATACCTAGTATGTACTAACATACCTAGTATACTTAGCACCCAGAAGGGCTCAGGAAGCATTTATGGAGAGGTTGGTAAATGAATGTGTGAGGTTAGCATGGTGGGCAGCCGTGGACTGAGGAAAGGGGAGGCAATGAAGACTTAGAAGGGAAGCAGGGCCTCCCAGACATGACCTCACCCATTTGTCCTGTGGCCCTTCCCATACTCCTGGGGGTTCTCCTGTTCCCAGAAGTGGGTGGCGACCCCTCTATTACCCACAATTCAAGGGAGCAGCCTAGAACCCTGCCTTCTGCCCTCTGTCCCCAGCTGCCTATATTAAGGCCTATCTGCTGGAGAATGGTGTCTGCATTGCCAAGAAGAAGACCAAAGTGGCCCGCAAGTCACTGGACCCACTGTATAACCAGGTGCTGCTGTTTCCTGAGAGTCCCCAGGGCAAAGTCCTGCAGGTAAGGTGTGTGTGTGTGTGTGTGTGTGTGTGTGTGTGTGTGCGTGTGTGCGTGTGTGCGTGTGTGCGTGTATGGTATTAACTGGGGGCAGGGTCTCTCAAGGGCCTTACCCAGGGGAATTGAAACACTGAAGCTGACTTATAGACACAACTTCCTGTGTCACTATGAATTTGGTCCCTCATGAATCTTGACTGTTTCATCTCTAGAATACATGGGAGAAGGAATGAACTAGCTCCCAAAAGTTGTCCTCTGACCTTCTTATGGATGGCATTTCATGAACATCGCATACATGCATGCACACATTTGTGCACATGCACACACAAGCTAATATCAAAGATACATGTATATGATGTATATGTATATATAGGCTGGAGAGTTGTCTCCATAGTTAAGAGTGATTACTGGCCCCTGTAGGCAGAAGTACACACATACATCTGCACACATACCACACATAAAATAAAAACCAATTTTCTAAAAAGATTAAAAACAAAACCCAAGCGGACAGAAAGTGACAGTTCTGTCTGGCTAAGGACTGTCCTTTAAGCCTGTTCTCAACCTTCCTAAGGCTGCAACCCTCAATTACAGTTCCTCGTGTTGTGGTGACCCCAATGATAACATTATTTCATTGCTACTTTATAACTGTAATTTTGCTACTGTTATGAATCATAATGTAAATAGCTGATATGCAGGAAATCTGATATGTGACCCTTGTGAAAAGGTTGTTCAACTTGCAAGGGGGTCATGACCCACAGGTTGAGAACCACTGCTGTAGGCTTTGTTGAGCTGTACTGTTGAGGGGCAGGATGGCAGGTGAGGGACCTGCAGCCACAGACCCAGATCCACAGGCCAGCTCCAAGAGGGTATTGACCAAGAGACCAGGAAAGTGCTACAGAGAAAGATTGGACCAAGAAAGGAAGCTAGCAGTGTCTGCGGTGCCCACACTTTGTGAGCATGCTTTATGTGGGGTCTGAGGCTCCTTGTGGGGAAAGCAGGAGATGGAATCATGTTGCAGATGCAGGGCCATCCTTCAAGGCCTGACTTAGCTCAAAGGTAGGGCCATGTGGAGGATGGAGCAGATAGCGTGAGCAAGAGGAAGGAAGCCAAGGTATAGATGGAGTAATAGGGACACTAGAGCCAGAAAAACGTGGTCAGATGAGTGACTTTTATTATTTTTACTTCTTTGGATCTGGAGATGCACATGGCACATGCATGTGGAGGTCAAATGATAACTTGCGGAAGTCCATTCTCCCCCCCCCCCCGCTCTGTGGGCTGTATGGACTCTGGTGGCATTGGACTTAGGTCATCAAGCTTGGCTACAGCATCTCTACCTGCTGAGCTTTCTTGCTGGGCTCCCTTGCTTGATTTTTAAAGAGGTAGACTACAGGGCTTAGCTGCATTGGCCTGAGGGACCCCAGGTTCTGGCTCAGAGCCTATGAATGACTGTGACAGGCATTTTTAAAAAAATTTTTATTGTATGGGTGTTTTGCCTGCATATGTGTCTGTGTACCGCTAGTGGTCCTGGTGCCTGTGGGGTGCTGGGAATCAAACCCAGGGCCTTGTGCATGCTGGACAAGCACTCAGCCAGCTGAGGAAACTGCCAAGCTCTCAATTGCAAGAGGGAATCAGCTGCGTTTTTGGGGTTTTTTTGTTTTTTGTTTTTTGTGTTTTTTTTGTCCTACAGGTGATTGTATGGGGCAACTACGGGCGGATGGAGCGGAAGCAGTTCATGGGCGTGGCTCGAGTGCTGCTGGAGGAGCTGGACTTGACCACCCTGGCCGTGGGCTGGTACAAGCTCTTCCCCACCTCCTCCATGGTGGACCCAGCCACAGGTCCTCTGCTCCGGCAGGCATCCCAGCTGTCCCTTGAGAGCACCGTGGGGCCCTGTGGCGAGCGATCTTAATACCAGGGTTGCGGAGGGGCTCCCTGAGATGGCCTGGAGACCACCCAGCCCTGACCTGGGACCCCAGGCCCAGGGGCACATTGGACATTGGAGGATGGGGTTCTTCCCCACAGTGGGGAAGCAGAATGGGGAGACCTGCCCCCCTTGGGCCCCTCCTCGCTCCTTCACCTCCTACCCCTGAGACCTTCCCTCTCCCAGTGGGTTGGCTACACTTTTGACTTGGCCGGTTTTGACCTGGTGGATGTGGCTAGAGTCAGAGAAAGACTGAGGTGGTGGAGCAAGCGACTCTCCTGCCCTACCCCACCCCACCTGTCACCCCCTTTGCCTCCTTGGAAGCTCGCTGCCCAGAGCCAAGTCCAGATCCAAGCCGGCCATCTCCATGGTGCCAATTACCAGCAAGTGTCTTTCCTGCGGCACCGGGTTCAGGCAGCTACTCTTGCCCCAGCACTGACGGGGCAGTTTGCAAGGATCCGGAGCCAGCTCCCGGGGGCCCAGAGCTCCCCACTTGAAGGGGAGTGTGGGTCTCCCTCTGCCTGCCCGTGGAAGGAGCTTTGCCGCAGCCTGTCTGAGTCCATCCATCCACCCCCTCCTGCCTGCCCCTCTGCTGTAAACTCTAGGAATTGGGGGCCAGCAGAGATTAAAGGAAAGGAGGAGGTGCCTGAGGCCTGGCACGGATCCCCAGGGGTCCTTGCTCCGTGGGATTGCAACAAGCTGGTCTGGAGCTCTTGGTAGACTGGAAGGAACTTTGTAATCATCTGTGATATGGTGGAGGACTGTGGGGACCCGAGTTCCTGGAACCTTGCACACAGGGTTCTTTTGTGTGTAGGGGTAGTGGGAGCCGAGCTTTGAAGAAAGCTGGGATTAAGCCTAGTGGTACCAAGGTAAGGGTTTCCCAAACAGGAGAACCCCTCCTTGTTGGATGAGATCAAAGGCCATCTTGTTATCCCTCTGCCTCTGGTCTAGGGTCTTGGGGAGGCATTCATTAGAGACCCTCCCATTTTAGTCTTTTTAAATAAATCATCCTGTACGAAGGGCAGAAGCCACTGCCCCGGCCTCATCACCATGGCTCAAGGAGGTACAAGAAGAGGGATGCGGAGCTATGAGTGTAAGAATCAGAGGCTCCGATGAGGCCTGGGGTAGCTGCCTTTCCTGTAGCCCTCCCTAGGGCCAGCAGGAGCCCTTTTGCATGCGAGGGAGGACACAGTCTGGCCCTATAGAAGCACATTTCTCTCACTGTCCCCAGAGCCGCCCAGCAGCCTGCCAACTCCTCTTCACCTAGTCCCTGCTGTGTAGGGTGTAGTCCAGGTTAGCTGGGTAGTTAGTGTTCACACCTGAGCCCTGTTCTTAGCTCAGATGTTGTTTCTTCAAGCCCCAGGCTGGGGTTAAAGGGGGGCCCCAGTACATTCCAGAAGATTGCGACCTCCTTCTCTAGCCTGGGCTGGAGGGGTTGCCTGGCTCCCCAAAGGCCAGCCCTTCCACCTTCTCCTCCCCGTCTTCCTCTCTCTTCTCTTATAGGGTAGTAGCCCTGACTGTCCATTGTACTCAGCATTCTGGGGAAATACCCTCAGTATTGATCTCCTTTCAGATTCACTCCTGAGGATCGCTGAGCCTTGTAGAGGGGCCTGGACTCCATGAGAGGGTGTCATTTTCCACTGAGGATGCCAGGGCTCTGTTGACCCCCCACCCCATTGTTCCTGGTTCTTCTACCAGGGAACTCCTTCTACTTGGAAATTCTCCCCATTCCCAAGCTGGCTTAGCTCTGAGTGCCCTTTCGGGTTCTGGTCCAGTCTGTCACCTCCACGTGGAGCTGTAGACGCTGTGCAAGGAAGGGCATACACAGGCCCCTCTTCTCCAGTTGATCTTCAGAGTGTTCTTGAGTCTGTGGAGGGAGGGGCAGGCCCTCGGGACAAGGGAGCAGGGCTCTGGGGGGGCTCATACCTGAGGCCCACAGTTAGCCATCACCCCACTTTTATTTTTTTAACCAGTGTGATATCTCTGTAGTTAGGTTATTACTCACTGTCTGGAATATTTTGAGCCAGGAGAGTGGCTTCTCTACCCAGACAGAGGTCAGTGCTGTGGTTGTTCAGGGTGGGACAGAACCTGGCTGTCACAACCAGAGGAGGGGCTCAGCTCTTATTTGTCAGAGAGAGAGAAGAGAGAGGAGAGAGAGAGAGAGAGAGAGAGAGAGAGAGAGAGAGAGAGAGAGAGAGAGAGAGAGAGAGAGAGAACACGCAGGAGCACTGGCTCCAAAGCAATAACACCACCCTGGGGTGGTCAGTGAGACCCCTCAGTGATTTTCTTGTTTGTTCTGTGAAATCTCACTCACCTCCTGGAGGGGTGTAGTGGGGGCTGTAGCCCCATTTCTTTGTATCATTGTAAGCGTGTGCCCCACTTTCAAGGGGCTGTGACCACTGGGTGTGGGAACCATATCTGTCCTCACCAAGGACTTGTGGAAGGGGAGTGGTTTTCATCATTAGCTCTGGGGATTATGGAGCCCAGCTTGTCCCTACTGCTGTCTGATCCTCTGTCAACTCAAACTCTGCCATCTGGAGAGAAGAGGGCGGAGCTGGGGGCCTTTCTGGTGCGGGGTCTCTAGGGACGTGTCTTTTTTCCTCTGGGCGGAGGCTGTATTTAGGACTGCCGTGGAACGGGTCATCTCCATCCTCATTTCCCAGAATGCCTCTGCATTCGGAAAGGCGGGACCTGTGAATCTTTAGTCTATTTGCATTTTGCAGGGAGAAAAAAAAAAGGATACCAAAGCCCTGCTGGAGGAGAGCCATCCTGGGGTCATTAGTATTCCCAGTGACACTTCTACCTAGATCTCCTCTTCACGTCTCGTGCAGAGCTGGAGCCAGGGCAGGATGAAGTGGGGTCTCATCCTTACTATCCCTTTTCTTTGGAGCCTCCTAGTGGCTCCAGATTATGGCGCGACTAGCTGTAGCCAATCTGAGAGGTCAGGAAGCCCAGGCCCCAGCAGGAAGTCATTTGGTTAAGGCCCCTCAGCATTATGCTTGGGGGGACAGAGCTGGGAGCCACAGCCAGGAGACCAGCACTGGGGGGCAGGTCTGCCGCCATCCTCATTGCCAGCTTCTAAGCACAGGTGGCACTGCCCTGCTTGATTCTCTCTTCTGGGCTAGTGCCTTTTCTAGGCTTGACTTGGGAGAAGAGGAGGTGCCAGGGTGGCCTTTTGTTCTCGGTCATCACCTCTCCAGGTCCAGCTGAGAGGTGGAAAACACAAGCTCCCTCCTGGGTTTGTAGAGTGGGGGCTCCAGGAAGTCCCCTCTCACCTCCAGAAGGGATAACACCACCTTCCATAGCGCTTCCCAGTGTGTCCCCCAGCGATTTCATTCTGACCCTCAGAAGTGAAAGGTGGCTCGTGTTGTCAGGAGGGAGAGGTGGAGGTCCTGAGAAGCGTTTGCCACCGAAGTGCCGGCTTTGACAGTGGTTGAGCGCCAGCTCTTTCTCCGGCGGCTCACAGCACAGGCGTGCAAGCACACAGCTGAAGTAGTTTAACTTTTTACAAGCAATTCACCAGTGGGCTCCTTAAGGCAGGAGATGCTGGAGCACTTTGAGGTTCAGAAGCAGCACAGCGCCCCCCACGCTCTCCCAAAGCAGAGCTGTTGCACCAGGCTAGGTCACCTGCATTTATTTATTGAGCAACAGCGCTACACCAGACCCAGAGCCTTGGACCCCCTTTCTGTCCTTTGCAATGGCTCTCTTGCCCCCCCCCCAAGAGGGCCTGTGTCTGTGGAACAGGACCTTGGTGGAGGAAGAGTTCCCACAAGCTTACCTGGCAAGCCCAAGGGTTTTTCATCTCAGTAAGAGAGCCTGTGTGGGCTGGGTGGAGGCTGGAAGCAGACATAGATGTTACCTCTGAGCCCTTTGTATCCTCCTGCAAGGTGGCAGGAAGGTGGGACCCCAGAGTTCTTGGACTGGGAGCCTCCATCCGTCTACCCACCTTCCCCTATGTCCTCTTGGGGAGCTGGAATAGCCTGGTCCTTCAGGGAGGAAGGGTTTGGGGGGAGTCTCTGAGTTGGAGTGGGTCACATTGCATTGTGTTCACGACCACATAGCTCATGCTGGAAAATGAAAGTTTTTGGCTTTTCTACACTGGTTTTGCTCTTTTTTTTTTCGCATCAAGACGATTCTGTCTGGGAAGGTAAGGGACACGTATTGGAAGGGGTGAGCACTCTAGGGTGTCAAGGTGTCTCGCCATGGGCTGATTAGCATCCTCTGTGAGCAGAAACTCAAGTCGGGAAGCTCTCCCCCAGGTGCCCTGTGAAACAGGGTCTGCAATTGGGCTCTGTTTTACTGATGGAGAAGCTGGGGTCCAGGAAAGTGATGTGAATACAAATGACATGTTGCTGGTGATTGGTGGGACCCAGAGTGAAATGCATCCCACACCACTGAGCTGTTTATAAGTAGTGGGGGGTGGGGGAGACCATCCCCTTCATCCAGAAGGGGCTACGCAGGGACAAGGCTTCTGCTTGACAGTGGGGCAACCATTTACAGTTGGGATAACTCCACCCTTCATGCAGAACAAAGGGAATGCCATCTATATGGTGCAGAAATTGCCCACTGTGAGTCACAAACTGCCTTCAATCTGTCTCTGCCTCATACTTCTAGCATGAGCATCCAGTCCCACTAGTCAAATTCTAGTGCTTAAAATTGTGCCTTTCCTCTTCAGGGCAGAAGCTAGCCACTTGTCATCCTTTGAAGGGGTGACCTGGTGTCACCCCTCCTAGAGACTGAAGGCCACATTTTCCTACAAGTTTAGACCAAACGCTTTACACCTCCAGGGTGACTGTAGAGTCGGCTTCTGCTTTTAGTTCAACATTCATGTATTTCTAGAAGGGATGATTCGCAGATGGTAACGGGAGCCTCAACTCCCTCCAAGCAGGAGGAAGGGTAGGTTTGCTAACAGGCGCGGCTAGACATTGATTGGTCAGCCCTCTCCCGGGTACTGTCAGATGGACTTTCTCCGTGCTCGGCGTCTGTCTGTACTATTGCGGCAGTGGTACAGGGCTTCTGGACTCAAGGGAGGCGAGAAGGCCGGGTTGTCGCAGGCCCAAGTATCCAGCTGGTGGGTGCCCTGAGAGATACAGGTGGAGGCTGCAATGCGGACGCGTCTCTTGAGCGCCCCCCTGCGGAATGCGCTGGCGCAGCGGGCTGAGCGCTCAGGAGTGTCAGTGCTGGCAAGGAAGCGCAGGACCACCAGGTTGAGGAAGGCACCGATGACCGTGAGCCCCAGAAGGATGTAGAGGAAGCTGAAGGCCACATAGGGCGGCTTCCTCTGTAGCGCCTCATCTCTCTGTAGCGCCACGAAGTCGCCAAAGCCGATGGTGGTGAGCGTGATGAAGCAGTAGTAGTAGGCGTGGAAGAAGGTCCAGCCCTCGAAGTGCGCAAAGGCAGCCGCGCCGAGGGCCAGGGTGGCAGCACACAGCAGCAGCCCGGCCACCACCATGTTCTCTGCGGAAACGTGCGGCCGCTGCAGACCCAGGCAGCGCTTGGCCGCCAGCAGCAGGAACCTCACCAGCGCGTTTAGACGCTCGCCCAGGCTCTGGAAGGTGACCAGCGTCAGGGGGATGCCCAGGAGTGCATAGAACATGCAGAAGACCTTACCGGAGTCCGTGCCTGGCGCAGCATGGCCATACCCTGTGTGGGAAGATGGATGGGGTACTGAGAGCACAGCCTGCCCCAAGGCACCCCCACCCCAGGCCAGCCTGCCCCCAGCAGCTCCAAGCCCCACTTGCTTACCCCCTTTGCTCACCTCCCCACTCCCCAGCTTCACCCCTCCTCTCCGCTCCCCAGCCTCACCCCTCCTCTCCACTCCCCAACCTCACCCCTCTTCCCCACTCCCCAGCCTCTCCCTTCCTCCCTTCCTCCCCACTCCCCAGCCTCACCCCTCCTCCCCACTCTCCAACCTCACCCCTCCTTTCAAATCCCCAGTCTCTCTGCTCATCCCCTCGACACCAACACTCTCCAGGCACACACTGCTGTTTCCCTACAAGAATGTTGCTTCTCCACTTCTTTCAGATTTCCCCCCGCCCCCCGGACTGTCTTCTCTCCCCTTCCCAGCACCCTGATCCCTTCAAATCCTTCCTCATCTTCTGCCATCCTGTCGGCCTTCACTAAACACCAACTGGTTCTGGGAGTCTTTTGTTTAAGTATTGTTGACTGGTTCCCTCATGGATCTAAACATGTGTGGGCTCCGTGAGCAGTGGGTCATTGTGCCATTGTTGTGGAGTGTGTGGATATGTCTCTTTCTGGGGAGAACAACAATAACGTACATGGGCCCATAGCCAGGGAGAAGCAAGGCGGTACATCCCTCAAAGACAAGATCCCTCCTCCTCCAGCAGACTGACCCCTAGACATGTGCAGCTCCACATGGTTAGGACCTCCAGTGCACACAGATGTGCAAAATGGTACGCACACATGGGCTGCCATTGTGGTCAGAGCAAAAGTCAGAACCAAGCGCCCCATCCATCAGTAGAGGCCTGGCTAGGTCTGTCTCATCATTATCCAAACGGTAGAACAGTACACCAGACCACAATGGCCGCATCACCATGCAGACATCTGGCAGCACCTAAGGAAGCTCTTGGTATTCTCTACTAGGGGACGAGAGTGGAGTTAGCTGTGTGTTGTTGGCATCCAGAGGCAGAGTCGAGGATGCTACCAACATCTTACAGGGCCCAGGGCAGGCCCCCAAAACAGAATTAACCTGGGCAAGATGTCAGTACTTCTAAGGCTGAGAAGACCTGCTATTCAGCCTGGAAAAAAAATGTCGTGGCTCTTTAGGGTTGATATAAAAAAGCATTAAGATGTCCTAAATTAGGGTCTGAGATATGGCTCAGTTGATAGACTACTTGACTAGCATGTCTGACGTCCCATGTTCAATTCCCACTACCTCATACAAGACAAGCATGGTGGCATACACCTGTAAATCTCCAACACTTGGGAGGCAGAGGCACAAAGACCAAAAGTTCTATCATTCACAGCTACATAGTGATTTTGAAGCCAGTCTGGGCACAATGAGGCCCTGTCTCAAAAAAAAAGGGGAGGTATACAAAATGAAAAGAGTGAGAATAGGCAGAATAATATATATAATATATTAGCCAGACAGTGTGTGGTATTTGAAGGAAAATATACTCAGAGCATATACAGAGCTATACAGAGCATGTAGCTGGACATGTGTGAGAGACAGGTCAGATGTATGGGAACCAGGGAGATGGATACACAGGTTAAAAGATAGGATAGAGGCTCAGAAAATAGCATGTTTTCTCTTTCACATGGAATCTAGAGCTGAGAGAGAGAGAGAGAGAGAGGAAAGCTAGAAGAGAGACCACTTAGAAAGAGGACCAGGAGGGCAAGAGAAAGTAGCGGGGTAGATATGATCAGCATGCCTGATACACGTGTATGAAAACGTCACGGTGAAACCCATTGTTCTGCACAATTAATATACACTAAGAAAAAAGACCAAACGGCTTCCAGGAAAAGGGGCGGGGCAGGAACAAGTTTCCTTTTCATCCTGTGCCCCTTGGTACCCTGTGAAATGTGCAGTGTGAGCATGTATAGTATTCTTTAAAGCCCCTATGATTGATCGCCCTTCCACTGCGTGGTCCCGTGGTACCAGGGGAGGCATACACTCTGCCCATCGCTACTGTGAATCCTCGAGGGCAGGGACCATGGTAGCCATGTCTGTGCACCCTCAGTCACCCGTGCTCTGTACAGACACGCAGACAATAGGTTCAAAGAAACTTAACTGACTCCAAGCAAATGGGAGGAGAGGGAAGCCAGAGGGGGACAGGGCCCTCCCAGGTCCAGCAGGCCAGGAAGCGCTGCTCTCATCTGCTTGAGCTCTGCCAGGTTTAAGCATCATCGGAAAATGAGTGATAACAACATACACCAGGTACTCTGTTCTCTCATCAGGCCAGGTTAACCCTGTTTTATGATAAAGGAAGCACGCTTGTGGGGGAGGGAGCTGTGCAAAAGTTCCAACACCTGAGCTGTTCGCCCCAGGTCTTCCATGCCTCTGCTAAAGCAGAACCAGAGTTTCTGGATTCCAAGAGCCTGGCTTCCTGCAAGCCCCCCCCTCCCCTTTAAAAAAAAAAAAAGCAAGTAGTGGTGCCCCCAAGTGGTCAGAAAGCCAAAACATTTCCCATTTCTACACCACTGTTTTGGTGGTGGGGGTGGTAGTGGTGGTGATTCCCTACCCCCACCCCACCCTCATCCCTGGTTTGTTTCCCAACCTTGGTTTCAGATTAGCATTAGCACAGGAAGAGGCCAAATTTGGCTGGTGAAACGGGAAGGAGCAGAGGCTTCAGAAGAGGCACAACCTCTGTTGGCACGGTCTTGAGAATGGGGCTTGTAGACAAGAGATGGCAGAAGCATTGCTGGGAGCTGGGTTTACAGCTGGCAACTGATAAATTATTCCTAACGAATAGTGCCCGTATAGCCTATGGCACCGTGCTGGGCGGCTCACACATCTGACCTCACTTTAAACCTGGTATTCACCCAGCGAGGTAGAACATTTGCTTTTTGCCTTTGACAAAAACAGGTGTCGAGGGGGCACGGTAGCTTGCCTGAGAAGGCAGGAGGCTAGAGGTGCCCAGAACTCAGCTTTTAGGGTTGCAGGTGTGCTTTGAAACCCATGGCTCCTGTGCAAGCACATTCTCCCAGATGCTGGTTTCCGGTACAGTTGAAGCCTGGTACCTAGTGGCTAGCTAACACGGGTCTGAAGCCCTGGAGAGCCTGCTTCTCTCCTTGCAGGCTCCCCAGGCTTAGCTCCCAGGTCCTGAACACCTGCAGTTATGGCCACAGCTGGAATTCAAATGTATACATAGGGGCTCCTCTGGATGCCCCAGTGTGAGGCAAAGCTTTGGTAATCAAGTTATGGGACTCCTATTAGGCTCTGGGTAGACCACTAGCCACACAGCGGTCCAAAGATGAATGACAGCTCTGTTATACGGGGCTAACAGAATAATCGTTGTTATGATTTAAAAAAAAAAGGGGGCAATCTTATTTCCACGGTGTTTTCTGTGGATCGGGCTCTATGCTAAAACGATCTGCACGCACACATAATAACTCCGCTACATTTGGCGTTCCTCTCTTCCCCTTGCAAAACATATTAGGACTCCTAGTTTTCTAAGGAGAACACAGTGGCTCAGAGAAGTCAAGAAAGTTATCTAAGGTTACACAGCTGACAGAGTGGGACAAGGAAGCTCCACTTCTGTTCCCCAAGACCATGGGGTTTGTTCTAAGCACCCCTGTGACAGCCTCGTGGCAAACCATTACTGACTACCCCCATTTCGCGCAGCGAGGCAAATGAGCCTCGGAGAGCTAACTAACATGCTCCTTCCAAAGGCAGGGACAGGGGTGGGACCGCACCCGAGGAGAGATCGGGACTGAGCGGGACAGAGGGAAGGCTCCGAGGGCTCACCGATAGTGGTGATGACCGTGATGGCGAAGTAGAAGGAGCCTGCGAAACGCCACTGGCGGCCGGCTCGGTGCGGCTCTGCCTGCAGCGCCAAGCGCTCCAGCTCGCGGTAGTCGTCGGCGGAGAAGCCGTACTTTCTGCGGAACTCGCTGCGCTTCCGGGCCAGCAGCCGCTGCCGGTTGCGCTCGGCCTCGGACTCCAGCGCATCGAAGACCGCGGCGCCCACCAGCAAGTAGGACAGGATGCACAGGACGAACGCGGCCGTGCGCGCACTCTGCTTCCTCATTGCGTCTCGCCGCCTCTGAGTCCCGGTTTCTGTGCGCCCCGACGGTGCCAGCTCCATCCCTCCGCGCCTGGTGTACAGCAGAGGGCCGGCTCTGAGCTCTCCCGCTGCTTCCCCGCCCTAGCTCACACAGGTCCCCACAGGGACTTCTGGTGCAGAGGCCCGGCTCAGGTGAGCAGAGGGCCCGCCTCCTTCCCGAGCTCGCCCTAGGACTTGGGGCTAGTCACCCTTTCCTTCCTTCCGTCTATCATCTAGGAAATGTTTACCAAGCGCCCTCTGGTGCCCACCATTCTCGGTGGGAGTAGACCGGGTATGTCATCAAGCAGGGAGGGATGATAAATGAACAAAAAGATAAGGTAAGACAGGTGTGATAAAGGAGAAAAATAGCGCTTGGAGAGGCTCATGCCAAGCCATCCAGGAGTGACCAGGGAGACAAAATCCAGACCACAATCAAAAGGGAGGTGATTTGGTGACAGGGAGCAGCAGTGAAGCTGGAGTCTAGAGAACTGGGATGCAGGCTGAAGAGACAGGAAGAACAGAAAGAAGTGGCTTCTATACATCCATTTTTAATTTAATTTTTATTTTATATTTGCCTACACATATATACGGCTACATACCATTTGCACAGAGCCCATGGAGGCCAGAAGAGGGCGTAGGTTCTCCTGGAACTGGAGTTACAGTCTCCAGTCGTGAGCCACCATGTGGGTGCTGGGAATTGAACCCCCCTCAGCAGCTATCCACCTGGTTACTTTCTTGGAACAAGGTCACTCCTTAGGATTTGGGGCTCTCCAATTCCGGCAACTGGCTAGCCAGCCTGCCCCAGAGATCCTCTGATCCTCTTGACTTGACCTCCTCAGCTGGCATTACAAGCTCATGCCACCACACCTGACTTAAAAATGGGTGCTGGGGATTGAACTCAGGTTCTCATGGTTGTGAAGCAAGCACTTTACTGTCTGAACTCTCTCTCCTCAGCCCCAGAAGGAAATTTAGATGTGGGGGTAAGACTCCATGTTTGTGATGATTGACAGCTGTCATAGGCTGAATGGAGAAGACTGGGGAGCAGCACCTGCTTGCCAACAGGATTTGCCTAGGGGCTATCACACTGAGTAGACCCTGGCCTGAAAGACCTCAGTTCTGGGGTGGAATTGGGGCTCAGTGCCTATAGAAAAAGATTTGCACGCCCTCAACCCCCAGAGAGTCAGGATGGCAGCCAAGTGGCCCAGAAGCGGGTTGCTGACGCGGGAGAGCTAACACAGTTGCCGCGACTTTATTTTTAGTAAGGGCATCAGCAAGTTTGTTTTTCTGATTCTTCTCTGCATTAGAGAAGCAGAAACCTGGGCAGAATCCTCGGGGTGGGGGCAGGGCACGAGGCCCTTCCACTCAAGAAGAGTTGGAGAAGAGCAGGCTTGGGGAGCAGCTTTGTCATGGGGTTGGGGAGAATTTGTGAGGATGCTCCTGAGCACAGCTGGGGTCCACGAAGAACGTGAGTTCAGATTCCCACTGCTCCACTTTCTATTCGCACGTCCACAGGTAGGGCATCTCTGCCTCTCTGTACTTCAGTCTCCCCGTGTGAGGACGGAGATACCAAGGCTCCCCACAAAGGACCATGACAGACGCTGTGGTGTGCCACTTCCCAGGTGCCCCTGGGCTGGTGGTCTTGTTTCCTCCCCCTTTAAAACTGCCTGTCCACAGATGCCAGGAATTCAGTTTTCAGAAACAGAGGAGAGGCTCTGGAGTCCTGTGTGTGCTCAGCATTGCCACACTGTCACCTCTACGGGTCAAGAAAGAGAAGGTGCCAGGTGCCAACCTGCCGAGTCCCTGGGGTCATGGCTGAGACAGGACTTGAACATGCAGCTGCCCGAGTCCCAAGGGCACCACTCTTGTTCGGCAAGGCCCTGCCAGCCACGTCACTGGGGACCTTCCTTCCCTCACCTGTGCGGTGACTGCAAGAGCTTTGGTAGATGAAGCTGCCCCACCACTGTGAGGCTCCGGTGTCACAGAGCTGAGGGTGCCTTGTCAGAGGTGCCCACTAGGGTGGGTATAATTGGGGCCATGGAGGCACTGTCTGGCCCTGCCAGGCAGGTGACTCTGCCCTGTGCTTGGCATTTTTGGTTCAGCAGCTCTATTTTAAGCCGGAGGAGGTTAGGGTTCGTGTGTGTGTGTTTCTCAGGTTGAAAAGTCGTCAGCTGAGCAGACACCAAAAACAGAACTCCCCAAGGCGTTCCTTCCAGCTCCCCTCCTTCTGTCTACCCTTCTGCTCCCCCTGCTTGGGGACCTGAGGGGACCTAGTGATTTTCCTATACCCACGGACCTTCAGTGAGGCCTGGGAGCTCCTTAAAATTGTCAGCCTTTCCACTCCTGTGTTGGAAGAGAGGAAGCTGAGGCCCAGAATAGGAAAAGGGGACTCGTCTAAGGTCACACACGGACCAGGATGGAGTAGATAGTTATCTGAGACCTTGGGTCCCATCGTAGGCGTGTGATTTCATCTCTCTGAGTCTCAGTTTACCCATCTCTGCCTCAGCAGGTGGGTAGCGTATCTGCCTGATAGGATTCCTGTGTGAATCAAATAAAATGTGCTCAATACAGGGTCTCACCAGCAAATGATGGCACCCCTCCATCCAACCAGTTTCTTCCCAGCCCTTCCCTGTTGCTCACTCTGAAGGGCTTTGGGGATCAGAGGAGGAAATTGATTTTTTTCAGTTAGATAAGCTCTTTGATTTTCCAGAAGGCCAACAGGCTCAGGCATTCCCCTTGATAAGATCCCCATGTGTCTCTCTTAACAGAATTGACTGTTCTCACCCCAGGGGACATCGTTGGGAGCTCCTTAGAGAGCAGCTGTGGCCTGTCAGCAGCCTGACTGTCATTTAGGGATCTGGGCTGCTTGACATAAAAAAGCTGCAGCTCACTAACCACAGAATACTGGTGTCGTCCCAGATTAAGGATGCTATCTGGGGAACAAATGGCAACTGTGTGCACGTGACCCCTCTCTGGCTTGTAGTCTCAGCCAGGGCTGCAGTGGTGACACTTGTCCCGACCATTTACTTAGAGTCACCGAGGCTTTTTTTCAGCTGCTTGAGGATGGATACTGTAAGGTTAATGGAGATATTAAAACTTCTACTGTTCAGCCGGGCAGTGGTAGCACATGCCTTTAGTCCCAGCACTCGGGAGGCAGAGGCAGGCGGATCTCTGTGAGTTTGAGGCCAGCCTCTTTTACAAAGAGAGTCCCTAGACAGCCAAGGCTACACAGAGAAACCCTGTCTCAAAAAACAAAAACGAAAACAAACATGTAGCAGTCTTTCTTGGACCACCAGCCCCCAAATCATGACACACAGACTTATTATTATTTATGAATGCTCTGTCTTAGCTTAGGCTTGTTTCTAGCTACCTTTTCTTTTAATATTTATTTATTTAATATTTATTTATTTATTGTATACAGACAGTATACAATATTCTGTCTGTGCGTATGCGTGCAGGCCAGAAGAGGGCACCAGACCCCATTACAGATGGTTGTGAGCCACCATGTGGTTGCTGGGTATTGAACTCCGGACCTTTGGAAGAGCAGGCAATGATCTTAACCTCTGAGCCATCTCTCCAACCCTAGCTTTTTTTTTTTTTAGCTTAAATTAACCCATTTCTATTAATCTATGTGCTGCCCCAAGGCTTATTTACCTCATCTAATTACTGTCCAATCTGCTTTCCTGCTTCCTCCAAATCTGGCTGGCTAGCCCCCAGCTGGCTGACTGCTGGCTGGCTGACTCCCTTTTTCTCTCTGCATGCCAGCCCCTTGTACTCTTCCTTTGTCTAGCTATTGGCTGTTTAACTTCTTATTAGACCAATCTGGTGCCTTAGGCAGGCAAGCTGAAACAGCTTTACATGGTTAAACAAATGCAGCATAAACAAAGCAACACACCTTTATGTAATTAAACAAATGCAGCACATCTTTGCCTAGTTAAATATTACACACACACGCACACACACACACACACACACACACACCCCTTTCTATGTGGTAGAGACTGACCTCAAACTCACAACTCCTCTCACCTAAGCTTCTTGAGTGCTAAGAATACAGGCATGTATCATCACGCCTGGATTTTAGCATTCTTATGACCCACCGCCAGACGTTCATTTCATTAATCCTCAAAGCAAGGCCATGGGCTAGGCACTTTGATTCCACCGTAGAGAAGAGAGACTGGGTTAACCAAAACTAAAGACTTCCTGAAAACCAGTATGGAAACCTACTGCTTCATAAACTAATTACAAATTATTAAAATATAGAATGGGTCTGAACACAGATACCCTGCATCTGTGGACGATACTCCCACTGGAACACTTAGGTTATTAAATAAGAATATCAGGCATAGGTTATTGATCAGGAAGGCCTCAGAAATCCCCCCCCAAACAACACAGACTGTTGCTATTGCTCCTAACTGCCAAGCAGAACCAGATGTTAAGACCCTGCTTCAGAAGACACAGCATGTTTTGGTTGCAGGACACAGAGACGTGAAGCTGGGACTGACATGAAAACTCCCTGCCTGCTGTGTCTATTTAGGACAGAGGGGCTATGCAGGCTTTCTAGGGGAGAAAAGCCATCAGTGGGCTTGCTCTGCCGGCAACCCTGTATCCTACAACACTGAGTTGCCAGGAAAGATGTGCCTGCCACTGTAACAACAGTGGCATGAAAGTCATGGCAGCAACCAACTGCTTTTGGATTGCATTTGAGGCCTGATCCACGGGAAGAAATTCATGCTTGGTACTGTAAACCTGGTCAAAAGCATGGCTCAAGAGCTTCTAGGGGAAACACACTACTTTTGTTTTGGTACCCAACATGTTGCCAAGCTGCCTTCTAAATAGTTATGCTTATTCCTATAGATTAGTGCTATTCTCAGCCTTGGTCAGAGAAGCTTCTCTCTGCAGTAGCCATAGTTAAGCCGGAGAATCAATCATAAGTGATGAAAGTGCAGAGAATGACAGTTGGGTGCTCAGCACAGAATGGGACACACACACACACACACACACGGCCCCGAGAACATCACAGAGGAGGGGGCTTAGACTAGTTCATAAGCTTCACACATTGCCCCCCGTATGTGAAGGATGACCAGGGACTGGCAGGCGACTGATGATGGAACAGCTGGAAAGCAGAATCCTCTACACTCGTGTGGTTCTTTCTTTTAAAGTTATTTCTATTATTTTAATTGTGTGTGTGTGTGTGTGTGTGTGTGTGTGTGTGTGTGTGTGCCTGCGTGTGCACACATGAGAGTGCAGGTGCCTGCAGAGACATTGGACCCCCTGGAGCTGGAGTCACAGGCAGTTGTGAGCCACTTGGCGTGGTGCTAGGAATCAAACCCGGGACCTCTTAAGAACAGCGTATACTTTCATCCACTGAGCTGTCACTCCAGTTGCCTCCTGGATATTTCTTTCCAGAGCTTTCGGAGTTGTTTCTTCCAAGCCCGACTTAAAGTAGCTCTTAAACCACAGGTCTTTATCGAGCTTTCCTAAAACGCAAACCGCTTCCCCTTGTGCTCATGTTTCACCAGCTCATGGGACGGCTAATTCAATTGCCTCTTTACAAAACCCAGTGTGGCTGGTGCAGACCAGTTTGGAAACAAACCCGACGAACTCTTGGCAAGCATGCAATTTGATGGCAGCAAGCCAGAGGGGACAAGGGTGCCAGAGAATGGCCTGCTGGCCACTCAGCAGGCGTGTGGCTGGAGTGTCCCATTCAAACTGCCTGGAGAGCGCTGATTAGCCAGGTGAGCTGTTTAAACAGACTACCAATGAGAATTTTGTTGCCACCCTAATGCTAACAAAGACTCCATAGTGTGGTGCTGACTCTGGGAGACACCTGCCCAGCAAGACAGTTCATCTGCCAGCCTGTCTTACAGCCACAAGTGATTATGGGATGCGCATCACTGACAGAGTGCAGGTTAGAATGTGGGTTCCAGCATGACCTCTAGGGAAAAGGGGAACTTCTCCATCTCTGGGAAATGGTGGGTCACCATGTAAGCGGCCAGGAGCATCACATGAAGGGAAGCTGCCATCCCGTCAGAATGTTTGCTGGGTTTATTAAGGCAGTGGGCATCACCCTGTGAACACACCAGGTAAGTTGTGCGACAGTCAAATTAGATGATACATACACAACAGACTTCTGAGTGGGACTTCCTAATAGCTCAGGTTCCCAGATGAAGTCTGACTTACAGCTGAGGTCAAAGACAAGGTACCAAGAACCTTATGTTCCTGAAAGCGCCAAGACTCACCTGCAGGCCCTTCTTAGAAACATTCTACTGGGTTCCTCCTCCTGATCTATTCCCCTCAGCCTACACAGTGAAGTCAAGGGCAAGTTTCTAGAGCGAGAGAACGGGTTTCGGTCCTGGGTCTGCGATATACCAACTGCGAGACCCCTGGTAAAATCATGCCAGCTCTCCGGATGGCATTAAGTGATAATATCTGTCTCTTCGTTGCCTTATAATTCCCCCAGAAACACAGAGACTATGGCCAGCTCGAGTCATGGCTGCGTGTTCTATTCCACCCTCCCTCTGCTCCTACCGTCTTTCTCTCCCTGACTTCTGAACCTGCCAATCACTAGTTACAAGGGTCTGTTCTTTATCTAGTTGGAAGCCAGAGGAGTTTTGCCTCAGAGAAAAGTGAGACTGGGAGTCACAAGGACTATCCAGAGCCATCCAGATCAGGGCAGGCAACCTGGGAAAGGCCTAGGGGGGAGAATCTGGACAAGAGAGGACACCATACCCATGGGGGGTTCTTGGCACAGAGGATGTGGAAGACACAAAAGGCCTGGGAGTCTTAGGAATCTGGTCCGATCAGGTGCAGGTTTATCTCAGGGTCCCAGAGGGCTTTAAGCAGAGTGACTTAGCCATGGTTGCGCTTACAGAGGTATTCCTGGCTGTTCAGTGTGACCAATGGGAGAAGGCGCTCACAGTGGGGTCAGACAAGGAACCCTGCCTCAGGGCCTGGTGATTAAATAACACATTCGGCACAAATAGAAAAACAACAAAATACCTCCCCCAGAAGGGGAGGGGGAAACTAACTACCTCTATCACCACCTCACACTGAAGCTTGGGGCAGTCTCCAAATAGGCCGCACTTTTACAACTGGGCGATAGGGGGCGGCATCAGCTGGCAGCCTCTCCACTCTTCACGCTTACAAATATCACTAGAGGGCAGCACCATGTTACTGCTTCCTCTACCAAAGTCTGTTTGAAACCACTAATAATACACAGATTTTTAGCAAAGTGGGGGCCAGACTCAGGGCAGGCTGGGGACAGGAGACTAAGGAAATGCACGATCCTGCTTGGACCAGATGCAGATGGAGGGGCAGGCTGTTCTTTGAACAGTCGACAAATGACTACATGAGCTCTGTATAGTTGATAATAGTTCAGTTAAAGTTAAGAAAGAAAGAGAGGGAGGCAGGGAGGGAGGAAAGGAGGGAAGGAGGGAAGGAGGGAGGGAGGGAAGGAGGGAAGGAGGGAGGGGGGAGGGAGGGGGAAGGAAAAAGACAAATTGGGAAGAAGGGAGAGGGGAGAGAAGAGGTAGATTAAAAACAAAGAGAAGAGAAAAGATAGAGGGGAAGGATAAGAGAAAAGGAGAGGAGAGAGATGGGGTACAGAGTGCACAGGCTGCGGGTCCAGCTGGTTCCGAGCCTCCCAGCCCTGACTGCAGCTGAATTTTACTTCTCCAGCTTTCTCCAGCTTCAGTGTCCCCTCTGCAGAGCAGGAGCTCCTTCAAGCATCTCCCATGCCGTAAGGTCACGGACAGGTGCACTGGGACACAGCACATGCTCTCTAGACAATGACACCACCCTGGTGCCAACCCCAGGGCAAGGTCTGGAGGGCCAGATTCTCTAGAGTTATTGCCAGTTAGGACAGGGAGGGGGCTGGGCACTGTGTCAGGCCAGGGAGCTCTCTCTGCCTTCCGCTAAGGGAGCCCCACCTTCATTATCTCTCTCAATATGCAGGAAGATGGGGTGTCCCAGTCCACAGAGTGTGTCTCCGTGCTGGGAGCTTCAGCCATAGGGACAGAGAAGGAGTCTCCAGAGAGCAATGGGTCAGTGACATGCAGTTCCCCTGCTTCTCCAACCCAGCACTAAACAAGGGAGTACAGACACTCTCCTGGGGTTCAGCCAGCCAGGCCCAGGAAGCTCAGCTAGGAAAGCCTGGCAGAAGAAGGTCAGAAGATCTTCATTCATCTCTGAGCCCAGTGCCATCTCTTCACACAGGGAGGGCACCTGCCCTCCATCATTCTGACCACACAGAATCACAAAGCCTGCCCTTCCCTTCCCTGTTTGGTGACTCTGGAACTGGGGGCCTTCTCCTCTTGCCTTTGGGCCAGCTTCCTGCCAGTGGGAGGCTGCTTTCACTTCCAGGTGTGGTGCCGAACCTGATTCTCTACCCAGCTTCTCAGACAGACTCGGGACCTATACTGAATGTTTCTTCTTTTTTTATTCTGTTGAGTGGGACACGTCAGTCGCTGAAGAGCGTGTGGCTTCGAATGTGAGAAGCTCAGGAACAGGCAAAGCTCATTCCTGTGGAGCTGGAGATCAGGTAGGACAGGGCTCATCAGATCACGAGAAGGGGGCAGCAGGAAGAGCAGGGCTGTTCTGAGGTAATGGGAACATTTTATACCTGGATGGAGGTGTTGGTTGCAGGGTGCACAGTTGTGAAGGCTCAACAGGTTTGTGGCTTGTGCATTTAACTGCGTGAATTACATACATCTCAACAAAATTTCATAGGGAAAAAAATCACTGTTTAAGAAACAAAGACTATTATTGTTTAGCTTTTGGTTTTTGAACAGGATCTCACTGTGTAGCTCTGGCTGGCCTGGAACCCAGTATGTAGACTAGGCCGGCCTCAAACCCACAGAGATCCATCTACCTGCCTCTTCCTTGGAGTTCTGGGATTAGAGGCATGTGCCACCACATTGACCAGAGACTTCTCTGACTGTCTGGCTAGACCTTGATGATAACACCAGTTTAAAAAGTAATTGTTTCTGGGTGTGGTGGCGCACGCCTCTAGTCCCAGTACTCAGGCGGCAGAGGCAGGTGGATCTCTAAGTTTGAGACCAGCCTGGTCTACAAGGCAAGTTCCAGAACAGCCAAGGCTGTTACACAGAGAAACCCTCCTGTCTCGAAAAAAAAAAAGTATTTGTTGTTTGTGGTATTCATGCATGTGTATATATGTGGTGTATGTGTGTGCATGTGCACTTATGTATCCATGAACGTGTGCGTGTGTAGTACCTCAGGCATTGTTCCTTGGGGGCTGTCCACTGTTTTTTGAGACAGGGTCTCTCATTGGCCTGGAACTTACTAAGTAAGCGATGCTGACTGGCTTTGGAGCCCCAGGGATCCTCCTGCCTCCGACTCCCCAGTACAGGTATCATGAGTGAGCCCCACCACACCTGGCTTTTGTATGTAAGTTCCAGGGATTCATCCTGGGTTATTACGCTTTCCCGGCAAACACTTTGCCAACGAGTTCATCTCTCCAGCCCCGCACTTTTATTTTTAAAATAAACACAAAGTGGACCATGGGAGAGGATGTAAAGTTTATATTTAGGTGGGGTTTGTTTCTGTTTTTGTTTTTGTTTTAACAGGAAAACACAGGACACCAAACAAAATTCCGCACGTGGCTTAGCTTTTTATTTCTGGCTGGTCCCATCCTCCAGAAGAGGGCACTCCACTGTCCCTCATCTTCGTCACGCTGAAGAGGCCTGGCCTGCTGGAGTGTGGAGCTGTGAACTTCATGCTTTTCGAGTGCTTAAGAAATCTGCATTCTTACAAATACAGAGTGAAGTTCATGGATCTTGCTGATGCTCCTCAGGACAGTATGACTTCATCTCTTCACGTTCACAGAGAATTCTGCCACTGAACTCCCAGACAGGTAAGGTGTTCTCAGATCAGGGAAGCCAGACTCACTAGTCCACTCATAATCTTGACTTTGGGAACAAGTGCATAGAAGTCCAAGAAGGGAATTGGGAGTTTCAGGCAATCTGCTTCCTGGTGTCCCCTGACCCCTATTGTCCCCAGCACCGTGGCGAGGCTTGCCCAGCACAGCTTAGCTTTCAAGATCCTTTCTGTGGTCTTTTTTTTTTTTTTGTATGGTGAAGTTTGAAGAGAAAGCTGTCCCGTGTGCACATTTGATAAGGAACAAGCCAGGAGAGCCCAGAAGCCTGGGTCAGAATCCCAGGCTGCGTTAGAGTAATGGAGTCGGTCATTTGTTCCACCTACCTCAGACAGAACAGGCAACCCTCAGTGGCCGTGGACGAGAAACCTAACCAGGACAGTTAACTACAGCCAAGAGCATGGAAAGGAGCATCTACCATCAGTCCAGGGCCAGGTCCTAGGGACACCTGCTGAGAATCTCCATCTCCAGCTGGCTCTAGAAGGCACTGTTCCATGAGCTGCGATTCCCGGCAGCCAGGCAGGGTCTGGACAGACACAGACGGCGCTGGATCTCTAGCTGGCAGAACTGGTTCTCGTTGGATACTCGGGTGGCTATCCCCAGCCCACAGGTGGTTGAGCAGGGGCCCCAGGCTGTGCTCCATTTTGGACAGGGGACATCAGCAGATGCAGGAGTGACGAGGCCAGAAAGTTGGTGTCCTGGGGGTTAGAAAGAAGAGGGTGAATATGGAAAGGTCAGGACTCCATAGACAAGTCCTCTCCCCTGCTAGCCCTCACAGGGACCCTGGTGAGACTTCAGGACTCCACAGACAAGTCCGCTCCCCTGCTAGCCCTCACAGGGACCCTGGTGAGACTTCAGGACTCTACAGACAAGTCCGCTCCCCTGCTAGTGATCACAGCTAGCGGTGAGACTTAGCCTTAGTTTCTTCCTAAACTTCCCGACATTGGGGATTGAATTAAACAATGGCTGGGGAATCTAAGCACAGTGCACCCCGCTGACATCCATCAGGAGACAACCAAAAAACGCCATCTTCCTTTTTTCTCACCTTCCTACGCTCTAATACAGGGCATCATACAGGCATGCTTGTGTGGCCCTTTAGCCTGGTGGCAAGAATGGCCCAGATAACAGGCTGGCCATGGTCTATCTCTACCTTCCCCATTCACCTTCGATGTTTGATGTTCTTCCTTCTAGCCCTAAGAAGCAAGAGCACACTTGGCAAACTCTAGAGAGAGTTCTCAGTTGTCATGGTCAGTGTATACAAGGGTTTTTTGTTTGTTTGTTTGGTTGGTTGGTTTTTTTTTTGTGGGGGACGGTACTGCTGATATCTAGAGTGTGGAGGCCGGGTTATCTTTCTGCATCCCACAATATCCCCAACAGCCTCAAACCACGAGAGACTCATCCCAGATGTCATCGGTGCTGATGATGAAAACCCAGCTTTGAACGCACAGGTGTCATGTTTATGCGTCAGAGCAGAGGGTGTTGGATCAAGGACTCCTGAAGAGTGCTAAGATGTGAGGGTGCCGGCACCCCTGTACAAATGGTGAAGTGTTTGCACAGAACCCACACACCCGCCTAGGAACACAGGTCACCTCCAGGTCACCAAGGCTAGCTAAAATGGGGCAACGTTACTGAAGAGTTGTGAAACCACCTTTGCTAAGGAAGAGCCTCACGCATAAAATAGTCTGCACGTGCTCAGTACGATCCCAATGACAAAGCTATCCTTGATGAGCAGCTGGCTGAATCCACGGATACAGGGGACCAACTGCAAGTATGTTCATGGCCCTATGCTTGTACACACAGTGGAGGTCAGATGGCAGGTAGAGCTTTTATCTTAATTTTTAATATGTAAGTGAAGGGCTGGCAGCATGGCCTAGTGGTAGAGCATTTGCCTGGTGTGTACAAGGCTCTGGGTTGAATTCCAAGTACTATGGGGGTGTGGAATACATACTGTGAGCTGAATGACTTTCTCTCATGTGCCTAACTTGATGTGTCTTATCCCTGACAGGGATGATGGTGGCCAGAGCACTTATGCAGGCTTAGTGTCGGGCATCTTTACAACCTGTTGACTTGTCCTAGTTCAGTTTGTCCTCACCACAGTCCTGAAAGATGGGGGTTCTTATTAGTTTCACTTTCCAGTTGGAGAAACTGAGGCAGGAAATGTCAACAACTTTCTCAGAGTCACACAGCAAGCAAGGCCAGAGCTCGGTATAGAAATGCAGCGTCCACGTATTTAACCCATCCCGTCTCCTGCCTTCCGCATGTGGTGGCATCCACAGAACCAGTCCTTACTTCCTGGTCACCTTCCCCAGGCAAATTCATATGATAACAGTAATGCTTTTAAAGAAACAGGGCAACAAAATCCCAAAGTTGAGGAGTTGGTCAAAGAATGTAGCTGTCTTGTCTGTACCTCTGTCCAGTCCTGGGCTGTGTCCCAAACTCCAGTCCTGCCTGGTTCAGTTTTTACCGAATCGTTTACTAAATCCAAATTATCATGTATTCATAGTATTATAAATTGTCCACATGTATTAAGTTTCATAAATATATGTTCTATATGTATATCTATATTTTATCGTATTATATTAATCTATACTATATTTATTATCTTGCTACTTTATTTATTCCACTGCTGTGAGATGCACAAATTTGGCTCAAATGCTAACACTGCTCTTTCCTCTCCACTCTGTCACCTGAACGAGAACTCTTTTTTTTAAGATTTATTTTTATTCTACCCGTGTACGGTTTTCCTCATACACATATGTGCACCTTGTGCATGCCTGGTGTCCCCAGTGGTCAGAAGAGGGCATCAGATCCCCTGGAACTAGAGTTATGGAAGGTTGTGAGCCGCCATATTGATGCTAGGGACTGAATCTGCAAGAACAAGTGCTCTTCAATACCAAGTCATAGCTCAAGTCCCTCAGACTTTATTTTAAATTACTTATTAGTTGAAATCATATCTCTAAGTGGTTGCCTCTTCTTCTGTCAGTTTCCAGGAGGCTGTTGCAGCATCCCAACACTCGTCCCCAACCCCAGCAGCTGAGGCCTTGGTGGCCCGGACCTGCCATACACTCACTCACCTTGGGCCCTGTAAGACTGGATCCTCGGCCTCGCTCCCTGGTCGCACACCCACTCAGGACAGCACCTGCCAGGCACCTCTACTCTCCTGGGGCGTGGGCAGTCCCAGCTGGGCAGTCTCACATTCTCGCTGCACAGTGGCAGGCAGGTGAAGCCACCGTCGTCACAGCGACAGAGGACCCTGCAATTGGGCTGAAAGGTCTCCCCATCCAGGTACCTGCGGCCATTCACCTCACAGCTTCCGTCATCCTCTTCCACTGAGGAGGGAGGAGAAAGCAGAGCAGCTCTGGGGCCTGGGACCAGAGAGCAAGACAGGCACCCAGCCGGGGCGTCACTCCTCACCCACCCCTCCCCCATGGGCCTGCCAGAGAGGCCTCAAGGAGCCTGGCTTTGACCCCATGAACCAAGTAATTTCACTTCTTGCACCAGTTTACGTGAAAAAGAGTATACGTTGGCTCTTGTTTCAGAGTATGTCATAGACTAAATGAAATCATGACTGTAATGAATCTGACAAAATTAATCCTGGGTGAAGGGGTGTGGCTCCGTTGGTGGGTGCAGTGCTTGCCTGGCCTGCTCATGGCTCTGAACTCAATCTCCAGCAATGTATGAACTCAGTGTGGTGGCAGGCTTGGTGGCACTCCTGTAATCCTAGCACTCGGGAGGTGGTGGCAAGGGATTCAGAAGTTCAAGGCCAGCCTGGGCTGGAGACCCTGCGAAATTAGTAATATCTAGTATTTAGCTGTGAAGCACACTGGGCCTGGGGCTTCAGGTAGCATCCCGCCTGTCCTCTTCCTGTGTGGGGTCATCACTGTCTGCCAAGGCTTAACTCGCTGGCCGTGGGGCTCAGTAGTTGCTACTTAAATCCTCTGAGTGGCCGGCCCCATCACCACCTGCGTGGAGAGCTGGAGCCCAGAATGCTCCTCTTCGCATACCCGTTATTTCTTCTGAGAGGACGATTGTATCAGCTCCCTGTCCCCACTGCCTCCAGATCACTGCCTTGGATACAAAGACTGGACCTTCTGGCCTGGGCCATGATGCCAATGGTTTCCTAGAAACCACTCAGGTAGCTGTGTCTTGCTCCCTACCTGGTCTTGCTACTTCTAGGCTCGCTCTACCACACTATCAGTCTCTCTCTCTCTCTCTCTCTCTCTCTCTCTCTCTCTCTCTCACACACACACACACACACACACACACATCCATCACACATGCACACAACGCATGCGTGCACATACATGCACACTCACACACGCATGCATGTATACACATACACACACCACCTGACCTCTGCTGCTTAGGCTTTGGGCCCTGAGTTGCCAGGACAACCTGGTAAACAGAAGTGCATTTAGGAATGTCAACTGGAGGACGATAATTTTAGCAAGCATTCCTGGCACCTCGGAGGTCATCAGCTGAGAGCTGGCTGGGTGTGGTGCAAGTGGGGCTGGGCAGCCAACCCCTCAGCAGGGTAGATGCGCTGTGTGAGGCGCCTTGAGATTGCAAACCCCGTGAACCATCTCAGGATTCCCCTACCCACCCGTGACAGCAGCCTTCACTTGGGGTCCCCAGGCTCCCCTGAGCACAAGCCACAGGCCTGCCGTCTGGGGGCTCTCAAGGTCCCTTCTCCCCTCCGGAAGTCATCACGGAGTTACTGTTTTTTCCTTCCGCCACTTGCAAGCTGTGTGACCTGTATAAGTGGCGTGAGCCTCTCTGAGCTGAGCTCCCTTGCCTGTAAAACGGGCACATTGGGCTCTTTCCTCAGTGTTAAGGATAAAGTAAAACCAGCTTATAAAGCATTTTCCCACAGGACTGACTCAAGGAAAGGGCTCCTGTTACTGCCCGCCCCACTGGAACCTCTGCCGTCAGCCACGTGATGCCACAAATATTTACTGAGCACCTACAGTGGCCTGGGCCATGTGCCAAGCAGTTGTAATTCAGGCTATGTAGGCAAATGGGCAAACATCCTCCCCTCTGGAGCACTCCAATGAAAACAAACACAGCCAATGAGCTTGGGCCGGCTGGTGATCAGGCCGGGAGAAAGTTAGGGACTAGAGAGGAATTGCAATATCTTATCTAGGTGGTGACTGGGCCTCACAGATGATGTAGCGTGTGAGTAGGGTGTGAAGGCAGAGAGGGAGCTTTCCATGTGTGTATCAGGGAGCTTTCCATGTGTGTATCAGGGAAAGAATGAGGATTGAGGAACAGCCAGGGCGAAGGCCCTCAGGTGGAGAGCACAACTTGGGTGTTCAAGGCCAGTGTGGCTGGAGCCGAGAAGAGGAGCAGGAAAGGGAGCAGGTGAGGTCATTTTTGTCAAAGTGTGAAATGCACTTAGATGAAATAGATGAGTCGTAAAAATCTAACCCTTCTCTGTTTCTCTAAAGTTCTTCAGCCGGTGCAATTTTGCTGATTCTGCCACCTCATAGGTCCAGAGTGTGCTGCTAACTGTCAGACCACAGAGAGCCTCCCCTCAACAGTGGCCCTGCCCCAAAGTGTCAGAGGACACCCAGGCCTGAGACGGGTGAGGAATGTCACACATCCAATATCACTAGCAAACAGCACTGGGGTTCACACGGCTCCCAGTGGGGAATGGAGGGAGTGCTTGGAGATGGGACAGGCTGGAGGGCATAGAGCAGGCTAGCTGACCTCTCTGAGCCTCAGTTTCCCTGTGTGTAGAACTGGTGCAACAGGACTATGGGGCACGAACAGTGAGTGACCAGCACTGTTGGGGGCACACACCATTCCCCATTGGAGCCTCTGCTCTTGCTCCAATGTGTGTTGGCCTTGGGGCAGAAGTTGGACCAGCTTTGGAACTGGCTGTGATTTGGATGGGTGTGGATTGAAATCAGCAGGGAAGTCCCAGCAGAGGGCAAGAGGGAAGAAACAGGGAGTGGGCCCAGGAACCCTTGGGTCACCGGCTGAGCCGAATGAACACGCGCCTAAAGCGAGGTCAGAGAGACACAGAGAGCAGAGCTCCACTTGGCTCTGGACCCCTTGGCCTTGACAACCTCCCGCCCCCACCATTAGTCTGGCAAACCTGCTTACAGAGGCACACGGCCTCCCGGCCACTGGGGCCTGCCCCAGGCTGACAAACCAGGCCCTGGCTGGAGTCGCAGACGTGCAGATGGTCACAGGACTCCCCCAGCAGCCGTGCACACACCCGACAGCAGCCACAGCCATCCAGCACCAGGGGGACCCCTGGTGGGCACTGGGGTGGTGTCCAGGGACAAGTACAGGACACTGGGCACAGCTGGGCACACACCTGAGGAGACAGAGACCCTCACTTAGCTTTGACTATCACGGCAGGTATGGAGACTTTCACAACTGGTCACTTTGTGGCCAAATAAGACAGTGTGGGATCCGTAGCTTGGCCTTGGGGTCACACAGAACCAGCCTTGAACCAGGGCCATCTGAGGTGCTCCTAAGAGGCAGCATGACACAGTGCTCTGGAGCAAGAACCCCAGGCCAGAGTTTCAGTTCTAGGCGCTGCCATGTTGGTGGAGTTGCCTGAGAGTTTCTTGAGTTCTCCAAGCCTGGCTTTCCTCATGTGTAAAAGAAAGCAGGGATGATGTCACTAACCCCTGAGCATAGGTCAGCAATATGGGGTTTTTTTTGGGGGGGATGCACATGTATGTATGGTGTGCACATGTATGTGTGTATATGTGAAGAGACCACCCCACGCTGCCTCTGTCATTATCATTATCATTAGCCAGTTCTTTTTTTTTTTTTTTTTTTTGAGACAGGGTCTCTCACTGTGCCCGATGATCACCAATTGGTTAGGTTGCCAAGTGAACCCTGAGGACCCGTCCATCTCTGCACCCTCAGCACTGGGGGCCCAGGTGTGCCCCACTGTGCCTGGCTGTTACGTGCGGGTGCTGGGGATCGATCTCAGGTCCTCAGGCTTGCACGGCAAGCCCTTAACCCCCTGAGTGTGGTTGATCTGGTGGTCATCTTTGCTCATCACAATGGAGGCTAACCTAGGAACTCACCGGAAGGCAAGAACGAGAGCCTGAGGAGTGAGAAGAGAAGCCAACACTTCCTGGGTGAGTGCTTACCCTCAGGGTGAAGGAATCACACAGAACATGGAATTTCCTGGTCTCGGCATAGCCCAACACATTTCTCAGCCCTGAGTGCATGTCAGATTAGCCAGGAAAGGGAAATACGGATTCCCAGGCCCCCGGGACTCAACTAGAAGTCACAGAGGCAGGACCTGCACTCTACTTAATAAGCCATCTAGAAGTTTATAGCTCCAGCTAGGTTCACAGACTCCCTTGACCCAGCCCAGCCCAACTCCCCACCACCATACTCTCTATCCCATTACCGCTCCCCCACCTCTCTGCACAGATGGGGAAACTGACTCCAAAGGGGGAAAAGTGATTGCCCATAGCCAGATCTGGGAGCTGTGCCAAGACCACCTCCCTGATGTGGACTCGTGGCCCCAGAGTGAAGCACGATTAATAAAAACCCAGAAACAGAAATTGGGGTTCAACCTGAAGGTCAGAAAAGCAAAGCAGCCAGCCACTGGCTCTTACCTCGACCTCAGTCCGAAAATAGCGACCCTGCCTCCAGGAATCTCAGAATGAGACTGTGAGTGAGTGCTGTCTCCTCCTGTTTTATAATCCTCTCTAGTGCTGGGACTAAAGGCATGCACCACTACCGCCCCATTTCTATGGCAAACTAGTGTGGCTACTGGGATTAAAGGTGTGTGTCACCAATGCCTGGTCTTTATGGCTGATCAGTGTGGCTGTTTTACTCTCTGAACTTCAGGCAAGCTTTATTTACTAAAATACAAATGAAATATCACTATGCCAGAGAAGTAGACTTCTCCTGGAACAGTCAAAATCTGAGCCAGGGGCTCAGTACCCATTCATTGCAGGGTCAAGACTTCCCCCAAGGACACAACTGTGCCTCCCACCCAGGACAAAAATACCTAGATGAAGTGCCAGAAGCCATAGGCTTCCTAGAGGGTGGGGACCACGAGGGAGGTACCACTCAAGATGCTCCTGACTGCCTGTCCCAACGGTGGAGGATCAATCACTCTTTAGCAGAAGTAGACGGCCTTATGTGGAGGATTTGCGATTTAGGAAGAGAAAACCAAAGACCCCAAACCTCCCGATTGGCCCAAAGAGGCAATGATCCCTTTACCTAAGGGGGGGAGGGGGCATCCTGTCCTCCGCCCCTGGACCCAGAGTCCCAAAACCCTGCTTTTCAGGGCCCGCAGTTCTCACTGTGACCAGCAGGGGCCGCCACAGAGTAGCTGCCTGACCTTGACCAGAGCCTCCCACCTAAGGCAGGGTTCTCTGCAGAATTTCAGATTCCAAAGGGTTCTAGGACCAGCAGTCTCTGGGAGCTTATAAAGAACACAAACTGTCACCTCTCCAAGCCTTCTGTGTAACCTCAATACGGGACATAATACATGCTGGAGTACCTCACTTGGAGCAGGCCTGTGAGGAAAGAGGAGGGACGTTCAGAACAGGGTTTTAACTCCCTTGGCTGACCAGGACTGGCTGAGCAGGAAATAAGCCTTACACTGAGCCCCAGGCCAGCTGCAGGCCCTCCGTAGCGCCCAGCTTCTCCAGGTCCTGACCCCCAGCACAACCCACTAATGATACCGGTTTCTCTGGGTGCTGTGTGGACAAGCTGTCTGCGAAGCACTCTCCTGTGAGCTATGGGCAGCTTGTCTGGTTTAAACACTTGGGAGACCGAAGCAGGAGAATTGCCTCAAGTTGGAACTCAGCCTGAGCTATACAGAGAGTACCAGGCCAGCCTGGGCTACAGAGGCTATTGGTTTAAAAACGAAGTCCAAAACAATAATAGCAAAACAGGTCAAAATCAAGAAGTAATTACCTGGTGGATAGGAGCAGAATGGAGGTTTCTGGGAAACCAGAGCCCAGACTTAACTCTTGTGCCTGCCTGTTACCCTCTAGGGACTCTTCTATTAACAGCTGAGCCTCTGCCTCGGTTTACTCATTTGTTAAAGGGTAGTGACAAGGCAGGGCACGTGTTCTTGCCTGGCCTACGGAAGAGGTACCCCCCATCCTCAGGTCCCCTCCTCCCCCATGCCCTTGCTATGCCCTTGCTAACCAACATGTCCCTAACAACATGCCCCCATGTTCAAGCCGTCTCAGCAGAGTTTTGCTGTTTTCAGGTTCCCTGTCCAGACCCCAGTCCAGAGCCAGGAGCCCACAGCCTGCCCGGAAGACCTGGAACTCACTCCTGCCCCCGTGAAGGATGTGGCTTCACACGCTCCCCATGGCTGCATCCCTGGGCTTCTGTGCCAGGGGCCAATCACCTTGCCGGGACCAGGAGAGATGGCCTCACAGATGCCACTCCAGTGGCAAATGCAGGTCACTCTTCCTCGGCCTCTCAGAACCCCTCTCCCTCCCTGGAGCCCAGGAGACTAAGTCACCCACTCCAGCATCTTGTTCTGCCCATCCTTTCCAAGACTGGAAGCCGGCTGTTTCTGACCTTGTCAGGGAGACCTCTTGGGGCCAGAGAGGGAGAAGCTTCTGCCCACACTCCATTGGCCTCAGGCTCCAGCTCAACGTTACTGGGAAGTCAGCATTTAGGGTGAAGCATTGCCCAGGTTGGGGGGCGGGAGGGAGGGAGGTCTCCTCAGAACATGTCTGTCCCAGGCTCCCTCATGCTACTCATCTATTGTTCTTTGCTGTGTGACTTTGGGGCAATTGCTCACCCTCTCTGAGTCTCATTTGACTAAAAGAGGAAAACACCTTATAAGAGTGGGCGGCAAAGTGAAACTATACACAAGTCCGTTAAAAGTGTCCCACATCACAATGAGGGACATTACCCGCAGAGATGTCTCCTGTTCTCTCTGACCAGGGTCAGAGGGTCACCGACCACCCAAGGGCCAGCACTCTTGTGCTTTGCAGTCGGACCCCAGCATCCATCCCTGCCCTGGTTACCCAACTCTTACATCTGATTTGCTCTCTGCGGAGGAGACTGGGGGTCCCTGCCTGATCACTGTCCTCTTCTGGACACTCGTCTTGGCTCAGGGACTGCGCTACTCTTTACAGAGTAATTCTCCTCACTGATCTCCCCAGAGGATCCGTGTACCCATTCCGCTGAGGCCGAGGCTCAGAAAGGGAAGGACACGTGCCTGAGGTCACACAGCAGAACTTGCAAGGAACGGCTGTCTGAGCCCAGGGAGGGAAGCAAGCCTGGGCACAGAGACCAGACCGTACTCAGTGTAGGGTCCCACCAAGGGTCCTCTTGTAACCACATATCCGTCCACCCAGAACTCTACTTTAAAAGACCAGGATCCCTTACCATTGAGGGTAGGCAGAGGAAGGAGACGGCCAGAAGATGGGTCAGTGGGGTGCTCCTCATGTCACCGTGTCCCTCGGGAAGCCAGCTTCAAACCTGGGAGGCAAGACCTGAGTCTTTATGTTCTAGAAGCTATAAGGTTCTACTAGGTACAGAGACAGAGCCAGAGACAGAAAGAGAGAGAAAGAGAGAGAGAGGGAGAGAGAGGAGATACATAGATAGATGGATGGACAGTCACACACACACTCACACACACTCACACACTCACACACACACTCACACACACACACTCACACACACCACCTATAGTGCCCACTCTCCTCCCCACAGTCCCAGGAATGAGCCCAGTTACCTGAATGTGAGGCCACTGAGGCCACCAAGAAGGCGTCTGACTGTGTGAAGCCCAAGCCACCGCCAGTGCCAAGAGCTGAGGACAAGCCGGCAGGAGCCTCTCGGCTCCTCAACTCCCAGCAAGAAAGTCCTCCAGCCCAAGCCACTGCCACAGCAACCCCAGCCTTGCCAGGGCCCCTGTCCCACCCCCAGGGGCCTGTAGAGACCAGAAGCGTCCGGCAAACGCCCCTTTGCAGATCTGACCCACGGCGTCTTGAGCCCTGTGGCCCGAACTCTGGGCAGCCCAGACCCAGCCTGTGGTTTCTGGCAGGGAGACTGGCAGTCACCCAGAGGTGGGTGTGACCCAGAGCAGAGCTTCCCTGGCAGCCTGGCTTCTCTTGACGACCAGGAGCCTCCCTATCCTGCCTCCTGGGCTTCAAAGGTGGCTTAGTGTGGCCAAGTCTGAGCAGGCTGGGCCTACTATGTGCTGCTGGCACTAGCTGGGCCCTGCTGATCTGATTAAGCTAAATCATCTTTGTTAAATCCCACCAGCACTGAGGGGCTCTGTAGGGCTGGAGACACAAGCACAGACCTGGGGACCAGACCCTGGGGGGGTGGGGGGCAGCAATGGAAACACTGATGAGGCCCCTTTATTCAGACTAAGGCCAGGGTATAACCTTCTGAGGGAGATGCCATTTCTGAGAGCCAAGAAAGAAGCTCCAGAGGGGGCAGCACGTTCAAATGCCCAGAGGAGGGAGCCAGCACAGCAGCCCTGCCTATTCAAGGCAGAAGATGGCTGGTGGGCCTGAGGCTTCCTGGGTACTGAACTGTACGGGAATACATGGAGGATAAAACACAGGATTCACACCACCAACTGTGGGACATCTCCAGTGTCATAGCTATTGGGTATAGGGAACATTCCCTAAGGTCTCATCAATGGGTGTGGGTGTATAAAGACATGGGATCTGAAGGCCAGGACTACAGCTCAGTTGGTAGAGCATGTTCCAGTTCCAGTGGAACATGCCTGCGAGCCCAGAACACAGAGAGCTAGCCTGGACTAGAAAGCAAAACCCTATCTCTTAAGAAAACAAAGAAGCGGGGGGGTCTATATGCTCCCTCCAGGTCACACACAGGCTACTCCTACCACTGTGAGTGTTAAAAGCTGTCTCTAAAAAAGAGACCTGCCTCAGGCAGGGCCTACAGAAGAAGTGGTGTGGCCAGTGTGGGCACTTGCTGTTTGTAGCTCTCCGGTGGCCCTTCTTGTGCTTACTGGGTCTAAGCTATGTCACATGAAGGCGGGACACTAGGGGACTGGGAAGGTAGATAACATCATTTGGTTAGGTAGTGGGGGCAGAGGAATGGGGCTCAGGCCCGGAATGAGGTAGATGGGACTGAGCAGCAGCTGGACGTGGTGGCTGGGCACCCTGAGGTGAGCATAGACAGCTGTTGGAGTGCAATCAACCCTGAGCCAAGCTTGACACCCTGCCGTGGTGGTCCATTTGCTCTGTGGCTGCATGGAAATGCCATACCCTCTCTGGGCCTCAGACGGACCTGCATGATGCCCACGCCAATAACCATCTTTATTTTCTGTCACCGTCACCACGACCTGAGTTTGTTTGAGACGGAGATGTGCCCAGCTTGGCAGCTAGGCAAGGCTGTGTGGCTAGCTTCCTGCTGTGAGATCGGTGTACAGCACTGGGTGCAAGTTCTGGGACCAGTCCCTGAAAGGAAGGACGTTCTCTGACTCATCAACATTCCTTTCTTCCTCTTGCTTCTGGTCAAAGATGCAGCGGTGGAGCTCGGCAGCCACCTTGGCCATGACGGTACCTTGAAGGTGGATCTCATGTATGGGGGAGATGAAATAAAACTTTAAAAAAGGAGACTGGAGCCAGGCACAGAGAAGCTCACATGTCACCCTAGCACTTACAAGGCTGAGGCAGGGGGACAGCAAGTTTAAGGTTAGCTTGGGTTATATAGAAAGACCCTGATCCTAGAGTTACATATGTGTCCTGGATGCACCTTATAGATTTAATTTACACAGTTAAGGGGGTAATGATATGTGTGTGTGTATCACTTATATAATATATATGATTATATGTCACCACTGTTTTTAGTATTTATATAGTCCCCATAGACTCTCCTATTTGAGCTGACATGAGTTTGAGTTAGTCACTGCTGATGTAAAAAGTAGCAATTTTGTTGTTGTTATTATCACTGCTGGTGACCACGAACCTGGAAGCTTTGCTAAGTCCCATTTACTATTCTGTCTGTCGGTTTGTCTAGCCTTGTCTCCCTCCAGGAATGGCATCTCTTCTGTTCTCTCCCTACATGCCTGGCTGCCTGCCACAGGCCTCAGACCCCAGCAGCAGTATCTGCTACTCCTGCCTTTCCCTGGCCCTTCAGGACATAGATGCAGCTTTGGAGGATGAAAAACTCCATGAGATGAAGGTAGTTCTTTTCCATGAAGACTGTGGACCCTGTCCAAGAGCTGTGTCTGCTCCAGGCTTCATGAACACTGGGCTATTTTTCCCCCCTTGATCCTCTGAGGCAGATACGCTGGCCAGCCTTCTATTGTTGCTGTTTTCTCTGGGATAAACTTCCTGATAGTGGGGGAATGTGGTGATTTTTCTGGATTCAGTCAGAGTTTTATTTAGTGTCTCCATCTGTGCTCATAAATGAAATGGGCCTGTAACATTCCTTGATGGGTTGGTCTCGCTTTTGTAATGCCGGTCACTTATCAAATAGCTCTTTTGGCAGCTTCCCTGCTCCTTCCCGTCTCCCCTTGCAACCTGAGCAACATAAGAATTGTTTCCTGCGGGTCAGGACAGCCTTGCCACTAGACCCCCTGAGGCTGATGACTGAGGTTGGCTGGGAGGGTCTTGACTCCAGACCTGGACATAAGACTCCTCAACTTTAATTTTTCCACTTGTTCTTGGGCCAGTCTTTTGACATCTCAGTGTTTCTGTGTCCATGTGCTTGAGGGTGGATGTGTGCCCCACTGGACACGGAGGGCAATGTTGTGTTTCCTCCTCTGTGACACTGAAGCCCATTTTTTTGAGGCAGGGTCTCTCTGAACCTGCAGTCATTGATTTGATGAGGCTGGCTGCCCACTGAGCCCCTGGGATCCTCCTGCCTCTGCCTTCCCGTGCTGGCGTTAGGTGCGTACTGCCGGACTCCGCAGTTCTGTATGAATTTGGGGGAGTCAAGCTAGGTCTTCAGGGTTTCATACACTGCCTACTGAGTCACCCCTCCAGCCCCCTTCTTAAGAAGTACTCAATTCCCCAGCCTTTAGCTTTTCAGATGTGTATCATTGGCTCACAGTGGCCTTTAAATTACTTAACCTTTAGGTCCAGGTGACTGCCACCATTTTGCTGTGTGTTTTGTTTTACTTGGTGGGTGCATGTGGGGGATGAAATCCAGGACTTTGTGAAATCCGGGTAAATGCTCTGCCCCTGAGACACATCCCAGCCCCTTCTCTAGATTCTGGTCAGCAGGCTCAGCGTGTGTCTGCTCTTAATTTTGTCTTGTTTTGTTGAATTCTTTTGATCTCTAGCTTGTTGATTTGTTCACGGACTCTCCTGTTGCACACAGCCACTCTACTTGGCCCTTTGATGCTGACCCATTCTGCATCTTTAGCAACGTCATGTGCATCATAGAAGAGACATGGGCTCCCACCCCCAAACTGGAAGCTGCATCTTCACAATGGATGCCCCCCCCCACACACACACATCACCCTGCCTCCACTGTGACAGGAGGGACAGCTTAGGGGAATGACCACCTGCTTGGCTGACCACAAACATCCAGCCCCCAGGGTCCCTCTGTGACTTCTCCTTCCACGTGTTTTGTTGGCTGGACAAGAATTCAGATGTCTGCTCCTGGCCCTGAGGTCCCAGGTGCCGTGTGACAGGTCCCCAGGGACAGCTGCGGACTTGGACAGTTTACTACTTGGCTGAAGTCTGAGCTGGCAAGGAACGTGTGGGAAATGACATGCTCTCACAGAGGGCTGGAATGTGTTGATCTTAGCGCACACATATGACTGTCATAGCGTGTGGCTGTAAGCCAGTGTGAGCTGGGGGTTTCAGAGCGAGGGGATGGCATGAAGATAGTGCCAAGTGTGCAGCTGCTGGCGAGCTGAGGGTTACGATGGCACATGGCAGGGCTTTGGGAATTGGTATGAGGGCTTATTCTCAGGACAGCACACCAGGGAAAGCCACAGATCCCAGCATGTGTAGGCGTCTGGATGAATCAGGGACCTGAAGAAGCCAGGCTTCAAGCCAAGCTCCAATCCTGGCCCTATGGCTGTGCACTTTTGGGCAAATTCTCTGTCTTTCATTGGCTTCAGTTTCCTTATCCGTAAAATGAGTGAGAAGTAATTATTTTCCAGGCCTCCCTGGTCCCAGAGGTCTATGTTTTATATCCCAGGAAATCACTTATTTCCAGAGGCAGTCCTGACCAGGAGATAGATTTGGAGGGAAGGCCTCAGCAATGCAGAGACCCACAGTGTAACTCAGAATTCGAGGTACTCCACTGAGTTAGGACTAGTTGATTGGTTACCAAGTCAGGGAGCAATAAGAAGCTAGATTATCCCTACCCCATCTGAGAGCCTCTGTCTTGGTTAGAAGACCCCCACTCCAAGGACCCACTTCTCCCGAGGGGTCCCTATAGGCGACACTCTCTGTCTTAGACACCTGTCCATCTTTCCATCAATCATCTGTCCATCCTTCCACTCATGTCTGTCTACCTGACCCACCTGTCCATCTGTTTGTACGCTCATCCATCCACCAACCCATCTATCCGTCTATCCATCCATCATCCACGTATTCATTCTACAAACCCAGGCTATAATGCCATGCCTCGGTGTCAAAAGCACATCCCTGTCCAGAGTAAGCTCAGGGGGTCTGGGGACAGAGGCCAGTAGAGACGATCTCCACATGGTAAGTAGAGGATACAGGGGGGAAAGGGAGAGAGAGGGGGAGGCCTAAGCCAGGGTATGACACTGAATTTGGAAGCAACTGTGGGTGCCATCTGGGTGATTTGAGCAGGGGCAGGAGGGTGTAGAGGCCTGGAGGTGGTGGAATTGAGTCTGGATGAGGCTCTGATGGGGGGCAGGGGGGCAGGGGGGCAGGGGAGCTGCAGCTGGGCAGGCCAGTGTCAACTGGGGAGCATGTTGGTAGCTGAGGTAGGGATGATACCCAAGCCTTGGGCACACTGCAGGGCTACTTGGAGAGGCAGGAATCAGAACCCCACTCCCATACCTGATAGAGTGACATCGGGCAACTCTACGAGGCCTAGTCCCCAATGATGACATCACAAGTTGTCCTTTTAGCCTCCCGGGACCCATCTAGCTCCTGAGTCACAATGTGGTCAGCAAACTGAGGATATGTGAGCATGTGGCCTGGCCTGGAGCTAATTGTTCCCGTCCCTGCTATGCTGGGGCAGCTTAGCTAGGGAGTGGGAGATTTTGATTAGGAGCCACCACTGAGGACTCTAGTCATGGGGTGGCAGACATGCCAAGAAAGAGCTGGGCCACTGTTCCAGTCGTCAGCTTGGGCCTCAGGGTCTCCTGGTGGGAGATGGGAGCCTGATTTTCTCTGCTTACAGCTGCCTCCAGGGTAGCTCACCAGACAGCAGACTCAGAACACAGCCCCTTGAAAACTACTATGTTTAAAACATGCCCAAGAAAAATGGCTTGAAATGTAGCAGGGGGAGGGGTCCTTAATTGGAGCAGCCCCTAAGACCCTGTGGAGGAGTGTCTTGTTTCTTTCTGAGACAGTCCATGAAGCCTAGGCTGGTCTCAAGCATGCTAGTCTGCTAGTCACTGAGGATGACCTTGAACTTCTGATCCTCCCGCCTCCATCTTTCAGGTGCTGGAATTTCAGGTGTGAGCTATCTCACCCAGAGCTATCTCATTATGGGAACTGAACCCAGAACTTTGTGGTAAGCTAGACAAGCAGCTACCAACTAAGCTACATTCCAGCCTGGAGAAGCCCTTCTACATCCAAGAGCCCCGCACCCTCCACACTCAGGAGGGCAGAGAGGTCCAGAGATGGAAGCTACGCAACTAGCGTTCACTCCGGCTGATCTCTTCTGACTCTGGTGCTGCCCAGTCCAGCTCTGGAGACCTCCAGGATAGCTGGGTCCAGCCCTCTGGGTCCTTAGAGGCTGGGGGATTAGGAGATCGAGTCTCCCAGGACATATGCAGGGAGCTCAGGGAGAGAAGATCAGATCTCAGTTGGACTGTCACCTGATCCCTGAGAGTGACTTTAGGGGGCTGTGTGCTAGGATGTGCATTGCAAGAAAGTTAAATGTGGCCAGTGGACCTTCTCCTGATTGCCGTATGCAAGTGTCTCAGGGTGGAGAGACACCATGACCGTGATGTCTTTACTTATACAGTAAAGCATCCCATTGAGGTGGCAGCTCGCAGTTTCAGAGGTTTAGTCCATTATCATCATAGCGGAAGCATGGAGGTGTGCTGCAGGTCGACATGGTGCTGGCTACATCTTGATCAGAAGACAACAGGAAATGGTCTGAATGTCACACTGAGTGAAGCTTGAGCAAAAGAGACCTCAAAGCCCGCCCCACAGTGACACACTTCCTCCAACAAGGCCACACCCACCCCAACAAAGTCACACCTCCCAATAGCGCTGCTCCTTATGAGCTTGTGGAGACCTATAACATGAAGGCCTGCTCGTCGGGGTTTCTGTCCTGCCCAGTCCCTGAACCGTTTAGTCCCAGAGAAAAATCACACAGAGAGTCTGCATTAGGTTATACATTGCTTGGCCCATTAGCTCAGGCTTCGTATTAGCTCTTATAACTTATATTAGCCCATTATTCTTATCTATGTTAGCCACATAGCTCAGTACCTTTTTCAGCAGGGCAGGTCACATCCCGCATCTTCCGTGGTCTGGGCAGGACTCATGAGGAATGGTCTTCCTCCTTCCCAGCATTCTCCTGTTCTCATCGCCCTGCCTCTACTTCCTATCTGGTTGACCTGCCTATACTTCCTGCCTGGCCAATCAGCATTTATTTAAAACATGATTGACAGAATACAGACAATTGTCCCGCACCAGAGGCCAATTTCATTCAAATTACCACAGTGAACAGCTGACCCCTCCTCTGGGTTAGAGGTTGAGGGAAGCCCCTGACTAGAAGGCTTCGGGACTATAGCATGCTCAAGGCTCAGAAGCACCATGTGTCTATCTGCTCATCCCACAGCCAGATGAAAAACATGAATCTGGGCTGATCTAGACAGGGTCCCCAAAAGAGCGATGGGTAGACCCAAGGAGGGGCCAGTCCTTCCCTGTTCCAACAGAGACTGATGAGGCAAATGGTACCCCAGTCTACTGCAGTTGTGATTGGGAGCGGATAATGCCCACCAAAGTATATCCCTCAGTCCCCAGACAGGACCTAAGTCTGACTGACTCATAACTTCAGCTCCTCCATAATTTCAGGTCTGAATCTGAATACAGATATCCTATCTTTACAGCAAAAATACAGGGCACTTAGTATGAGCCACAGGTGGTTCTGAACAACCCACTCCAGAGGTGGGGAAACTGAGGCACCAAGAAGTTGCATTAGCCTTGCAGGATTAGGCAGTATAGGCACAACCAGAATCAGAGTGACCTCTGTGTGTGTGTCCCCTGAAGGAATGTCACTTTCCCAGGGTACTTGAGAGGGCCTGGGCCCTGCTCGACCACTGCAGCAGGGTGCCCAGGAGTGGTCTAGAGGGTTGCTATCCCTCTGCCTACTCTCTTGACCCTCACTCTCCTCTCCCAGGCTGGCCATGGAGGTAAACAGGGCTCAGCTGTGGCTTTTGATGGTTCCTGCCAAGCTGGCACTCGGGGCCCCGAGGGTACCCAGGGCATCCCAGCCCAGCAGCAGGGCGACCTCAGGGCCAGCATTTCCGTAAACATCCCATTGAGCCAGCCACATGGGGTTTGGCCGGCCTCATGTGGTTTTCTATGACATGGCCACTTCCACCCCCTCTGCCTATCTGGGTTTCCAGTAATGATGTGTTTTCTCTGGAGCTGGTGGTACTGGTGGCATGGAGCCCTGGGGACTTCCTGTCCACACTCCTTTCCCTCCATGGGGCCTTCATTCCCTCAAGAAGGCTAATGTGCTACCCAGGAGCTCAGACACCTTATACTACCCAAGACGCCCAAGAAGGGATAGGCTAGACCTAGGGGTACCCTAGGCATCACCCCAATCCCAAGTCTAGGTTTTCACCCCCTGCAGTGGGAATTGTGGGGATCAGGCAGAAACAACTGCCTCCGTGAGCCTGGGAAAACGGCTCAAGTGCGTGCTCCTCCAACCAGGATGGCTTGAGTTTGATCCCCAGCACCTACGCAGAAGCTGGACATGGTGACATACGTCATAATTGTAGCACTGGTGATCCAGAGATTGGAGAACCCCTGGGACTTGCTGCTCAGCCAGTCTAGCCAGATCAGTGAGCTCCAGGTTCAGCGAGAGACTGTCTTGGGAAGTAAGGCAAAGAGTGATCAAAGAGGACATTTGATACCAACTCTGGCCTCCACATACATATACACACGTATGTGCACATACAACACACACAGAGCGGGTGGGGAAACCACCACATCCTCAGAGAGTTCTGTATGAAAGTCGCCCTGCACCATCCCAGACGTGATAGGTCACTGAAGTGCCCATTTTACTGAAGAGGGAACTGAAGTATCAAAGAATGAAGTGGCTTTTTCAACAGGGTCACTAAGGTAGGAGGCCAAACTGGGATTTGACCCCCACGAGGTGGACCCTGGGTCTCTGCACCCACTCCACTCTCTAGACTCACTGCCTCTTTAAAGATGGTTGGAACGTGTGGTGGTGGAGTGGGGGGGGCATGGCTCAGTAGTGGGACACTTGTCTGGCAATATAAGGACCTGGGGTCCACCCCTAACACTGAGGGGGAAAGACAGCCTGCAAGCACCTAACTGCCTGGCATCTAGACAGGAAGATGGCCTGCTGGTTTGAATGAAAATGGCCCTCATAGCCTCATAGGGAGTAGCACTATTAGGAGGTGTGGCCTTATTGCAGTAGCTGTCTGGAGGAAGTGTATCACGGGGGGGGGGGGGGGGGGAGGTTAAGGTTTCAAATGTTCAAGCCAGGCCCAGTGTCACTTTCTCTTCCTGCTGCCTGCAGACCTGGACGTAGAACTCATCTTTCTCCAGCATCATGTCTGTCTGCATGTTGTCATGCTTTCTGCCATGATGACAATGGACTAAACTTGTGAACTGTAACCCAGCCCCAATTAAGTGTTTCCTTATAAGAGTTGCTGTGGTCATGGTGTCTCTTCACAACAAAAGCCCTAAGTAAGACAGATGGAGCTGGTTCAGAGGAGGAAGACAGGCCTGGCTATGTCCTGGGTCTGTCATTTACTTGGTCTGTGTTAGGTTACCTTGATCGAGTTACTTCACATCTCTGAGCCCAGGTTTCCAAGAGGATTTCTTATAAAAATTAAAGATCTGGGGACAGGACTTCCAGAAAATAATACACTCATTGAGAAGACTCTTAAGGCAAGGGCACATTAAAGATGTTGGGGTCCCTCACTTGTGGGAAGACAAAGGGGTAAGTCTGCTCACCTCTGGCCCCTTTGTGAAGTGATGAACACCGGTGTGCAGAGCTGAGGAATGCAGAAGTTCCTGAATACAAACTACACGTGACAGGACACAGGGACACTCACATGACCTGGATAGAAAGTTTACAAACGGGGCACAAGAAGAAAAAGTAAGTTCGTGCAAATAAAGAGGCTTAGCATAGCTCCTAGTGATAGTCCACCCCGCTAAGTCAAAATTACTCACTTCGTGTCCCACTTCATCAAAATCGGTGTGCACCATGTGATGATGGAGCTTGCTGGAACCAGAAGTGAACCTCCCTTCCACTGAGTCCCAGCGCCTACCTACAATGGCCGGGTGCAGCAGTAGGAAGAGGCCCAGAAGGAGGTAGGAACCAGGATCAGGCTCTCACAAGCCTCTTCTATCCCCAGCGCACTGGGAAACTGACCATGAATCGGGATCTTGGACAGACCAGTGCTGTAATGAGACCCTGGCCTGGTACCCAGGGGTCTGGTCAGAGTCCCTGAGAGCTGCGTCCTCTGCATACATATATGTTGATGAGGAAGGGGCTATTGTGAGGATCATGCAGACCCTGAACAGGCTGGTCACGGCAGCACAGTGCTCCAGGATCTTGTGCAGAGAGATTGTCCTGTAAATAGAAGTCAGGATCATCCCCAGTGTCGTGACTATCAAAACCTAAAGACAAACACCTCGACCCGGAAGTAACTGGTTCTGCCTGGAGATGCTCAGACAGCTTCTGCCCCAGACCTGACTTAACTGAGGAAGGTCAGTTTTCTTGAACTGGGCACTGGACCCCCCTGCCTGGAGTCCCCTATGTGTTCTCTGGTAAAGAGAGCCCTGTTAGAGGTGGAAGAAGAAGGGTATTCTGGGCTCCCCACTCCTGGGTTTGGAGGTTGGTATTGTCTTGAATCTACCCTTAATGTCAGCCTGTCTTCAGAGCACATCTTTGGGTGAGTTATGTAACCGTTACATGCCTCAGTTTCCTCAAAGTGTGCACGCCTACCGTTTAGACCTCAAAGGACCAGGATAAAGATTAGAAGAGGCCAGCACGGTGCCTGGCACATGCCAAACACTAGTTTGTATGCGGGGCTCGGGGGGTATGATGAGTGTATACAGCAGTCAGAGGTCAATTTCTGGTGGTGTTTCTCAGCGCCATCTGCTTGGTTTTCTGAGATGGGTTCTCTCGCTGGCCCGGAACTGGCCAAGTACACTAGGCTGACTTACCAGAGAGCCCCACAGATCTGCCTGGCTCTGCTTCCCCAGTAGTTGGATTTCAATTACCCAACACCACACCCAGCTTCTGGTGGAGATTATTGAGATCCTCCTGCTCTCCTGACACTTTACTCAGGCGGCAATTCACTGCCACTAGTCACATGGCATTAGCACAGAGGCGAAGAGCCAGTCCTTGGAAGGTACAGGAGAGTGTAGCCATTACACACGCTGACAGGGGACAGGTAACAAAAAGTGTGATTGTACGGGTGGAAGAAGAGGCGGAGATGGAGGGATGCTAAGGGGAGCCAAGAGGGACCATGGCTAGAAAATGGGTCCTGCCTACTGCAGAAAAGCAGCCAATAGAAAATGTAGGAGCTAGAGTAGGGGGGGTGCTCTAGAAGAGAGAGCTTTTCTACTCCCATGGTGCCCTGGTCCCCATCTGCAGCACTACAAAAAAAAATAAAGGTTATTCTAGGTGCCTGGTTAGCCTTCCCTTGCCAGACCTGGTGCAAAACCACTCTGATAATCATCTCATTTTTTGATGATGTGAAAAGAGTTGCTTGCCCAGGCTGGTGCCTGTCCAGTCCCATAGCTGGGAAGGCAAAGAGGGATCTTAGCTGTCTTTGGTGTCAGAGCCCACTTTATTCCAAACTTCTGCCTCCCAGTTGAGGATGGCTGGTGCCAGGCCTCCTCCCCAGCAGCTGGGTGTCTATGAGAGCTGCTTAGAACCAGGGCCATTTGAGAGAGCCAGTTCCTGATCTCTAGGGTAGAGGCTGGAAATGCCTGTCCACATTCCTGGGTGTTAAGTCTGGGGACGCAGGCTCCCGCCATCAGCCATCACATTCCCCAGAAAGAATCTCTATTCATAACAAACCCCAAAGGTCACCCGTCTGGGAAGGCGCATTCTGCCTCCACCCTAGGGCTGGGAAGAAGGGCGCAGGCTTCTTTAAGAGCATTAGAGTTCCCAGAGGTGTGACCTGCCCCTGTCAGCTGAGTCCCCCATCTTCCCTCAGGTGCCCCCAGCAGCTGATGTCTAGACAGTACAAGTGAACACGAGAGTGCAGGAATTGCCCCTAAAGAGAGCCCCAGGGCACTCTGCCTCATCACCTCCAAGCTGGGTTCCTTTCCCATGCTTCAGTTTGTTCTCCCGGCCTCACCTCTCTCCAGATGGCACCTACTGCATACGCTTGGCACGGGGATCCCTGAGATCTTTCCATTCGGTGACTACTTATGGAAAGCCCACCAGCTGCCAGGGAGTAAACCAGACTCGACTCCCCACCTTCAAACTTTCTAAAAGGAAATTCTGGAATGATTGTGATTTACTTTAGAAAATGTTGGCACTAAAGAGACAGAACAAAACCAGAATGTCAACAGCTGTGGAATTGAAATGATGGATAAACAGCAAATGTCTTCTGTATGCTTGAACTTTTTTAAAAAGAAAAAGAAAGGAGAGAGAGAGAGACAGAGAGAGAGAGAGAGAGAGAGAGAGAGAGGACAGAGAAAACAGAAAACAGGGTGGCAATAATGGCAGTTACAATCTCTCCCAGGCAGGACTGCTGCCCCCAACAGGACACCGTATAAATACCTAACATGATGCTTGGCACATAGTAGGGCTCAGCTAGAACTGGACCCAAACCCTGGCTCTGCCTTTCCTATTTGCATGACCTTGGGCCATCTTTCCTTGAGCCTCAGACCACCTACCCCTGAGGTAAGGCTAATGAAACACACGCTGACCAACAATGTGGCTATTAGTCCTTTACCTCAACAGCCACCAACAGAGAGGACATTTATTGAGAAATGGGGTGGAGAGGAAACGAAACAGCAGAAATAAATGTGGCGTACCGTGCCAAAGGCCAGGGAGGGGGTGGTGAAGGAATCCACCAGGCTACACAAAGATAAAAGAGATGTGTTGAAATTCACTGCTAGAAAGTGACAGGTGTGCTCTCAGAGAGAGGACCACACTGCTGCAAGGTGGGTGTGCTTTTACAGCAGCGGAGGGAGGAGAGCTTAGCCTTATCATTGAAGGACTCCCAGGTAAATTGATATTGGAGCCACAGGTGAGTGGTTAAGTTGTTAAATAGTAATCTTTACGAGTTTTTTTTTTTTTTTTTTGAGTCTGGCCACTGGGGTAAGGCACTGTGGGCCACTGGGGTTAGGCTCCAGGTGTCTGTGTAAGACATGACAGATCCACCTCCAAGTGGTTACAGCCTGATTGTTAAAGTGTGGGAATTTTTTATTTTATTTTTGACCCTTTGTGTTGTAGGAGGCTGCCTGTATGTTTCCCGGCTGCTCGGACTCCCAAAATAACCACACAGAAACTGTATTAATTAAATCATTGCTTGGCCCATTAGCTCTAGCTTCTTATTAGCTAACTCTTACATCTTAATTTAACCCATTTCTATTAATCTGTGTATCACTAGGAGGTTGTGGTTTACCGGTGTCTGTCTCTGGCGGGGCTACATCTGTCTGAGTGGCTGGGAAATGAACAAGCGGCCTCCTACAACACTTTTGTCTCTATATTTCCCCCTTGACAGATCAGCAAGATCAAATCATCGTCAAGTGGCAAAGATCATCTTTCTTCTGGGGCTGCCTCAGAGCTGAGTAGGGGTGATGGGATCCTAATTAGCATTGCTAATCTACCATTGGATCATAGAACAGTGTGTGATGGTTAATACTGACTGACAACTTCTCGGGTTAGAATCACTAATGAGAGATGCTTCTGGGCATGTCTGTAAGGGACTGTGCAGATCAGGTTCACTGAAGGGGGAAGACACACCTCACTGTAGGCAGCACCATTCTATGGGTTGGGGTGCTGGACTACATGAAAAGCAGAAGGCTAAGTGAACACCAGCTCTCATTTCTCTCTGCTTCCTGACAACACATGCAATGTGTCCAGACATCTCAAGCTTCTGTTCCCATGACTTCCAGGTACACCCTGATTGGACAGTACCCTCACACTAAGCCAACCAACCTCTCCTTCCTTAGTTGATTTTGTTATGTATTTCGTCACCGTAACTAGAAAAATAACAAAGAGGAAGTTAGTACCAGGAGTGCGGTACTAATTTGATGAAACCTTGTGGTTCACAGGACTGTGAAACAAGTTTTTAGGAGAAATGTAGAAGAATTTGTAGCTTTGGGGTAGAAAAAGCTCTTGAATGCTACAAGCAGAGATTAATGAGCCATTCTGGTGGGAGTCTGGAAGAAGAGAATGCTGGGAAAACGCAAGCAGTAGAGACCTGACTCAAAACGCTTCCAGGGTGTTGCAGTTTCCTTTCTATTGAGGCGATGAAACCCTTGACCAAAATCAACGTGAGGAAGAAAAGAGTTGATTTCAGTTTCTATTTCCAGGTCAGAGTTCATCATTGAGGGAAGTCAGGGCAGGAACTCAAGCAAGGCAGGAACTTGAAGCAGAAACCATGGAGAACTGCTATTTTCTCTGGCTAGATCTCTGGCTCACACACAGATTCATGTTTATCTAGCCTCCTTATTGAGCCCAGGACCACCCACCCAGGAAACTGTGCTGCTCACAGTGGGGTGGGCTCTTCTACTTCAGTTAAGACAATCCTTCATAGGCATGTCCATAGACAAACCTGATAAAGACAACTACTCAGCGGAGACCTCCTTTCGCAGGGGATGTAGGTTTGTGTCAGTGCTCTAGCTAGAATTTCTACTGCTGTGAAGAGACACCATGACCATAACAACTCTTATAAAGGAAAATATTTAATTGGGGCTAACTTATAGTGTCAGAGGTTTAGTCCATTATCATCATGGTGAGACATGGTGGCGTGCACACAGACATGGTGCTGGAGAAGGAGAAGTTTTACACCTTGATCCCTAGGCAACAGGAAGTGGTCTGAGATACTGGGCATAGCTTGAGCATATATGAGACCTCAAAGCCCTCACCCCCACAGTGATACACTTCCTACTTCAACAAGGCCACACTTCCTAATAGTTCCACTCCCTATGGGCAAAGCATTCAAACACATGAATCCATGGGAGGAATACCTATTTCAAACCACTACAGTCAACTTGACAATCAATGCTAACTGGACAGAAGGGTACTAGGACTCCATAAGGAACTGGGTCATTCTTGTTACATTCTAGCAGAGAATCTGGCTGGATTCTGCCCCATCTTAAAACTTGAGTGAGGTTGTGTACAGGAGTCGTGGGTTTAACTGTTTGGTGGAGGAAATTTCCAGACAGACGAGAACTCAGGCTACACACGAATACTGATTGATGCTCTCAGTCAGGCCAGAGAAAAGTCAGAGGGAGAAAAGGACGGAACAAAGGGTGGATGGCATAGCTCAGAGCAGGAAGGCCTCCAATCTGACAACCAGAATTCAATCCCCAGGACCTACATAGTGGAAGGACAGGCCTGAATCTTACAGATTGTCCTCTGCCTTCCTAAATAAATGTAACTGGAGGAAGGTGTGATGGCCCAGTGGTGAAGAGCCCTTCCTGCTTTCCAGAGGACCAGGGTTCAATTCTCAGTACCCACAACAGGCAGCTCATAACCACCTGTACTCCGGGGGATCAGATTGGTGTCTCACCTGGCTCCTGTAGGTACTTACAGACACGCATGAAATGGAGCACAAAGACATGAAACGTTGGGAGCAAGCTTAATGTACAGGCAGGGCAGGTTTGAAAGCCACAGTCATTATTAAAGAGCTAAGAACCATTGAAGAGAAACCTGGTCCTCCTTACTGTGTGTTTGAAGTACAAGGCTTTTTATTTTTATCTTTTAACTCTACAGAGGCTTGAAGACTCTGAATTTACACTTTTGGACAGTCCGTGCTGGAACTCTGAAAGACTATGGGAGTCCAGACATCGGGCAGTATGGATTTTGCCTCGTGAGACAGTCATGAGCCTGTGGGAAAGGTGTCCTGAGGGATGGATGGTTGCAGCTTTAGGAATGACACGCTAGGGTTGTGATGATTGATATTGATTTTCAACATCTTATCTAGAATCACCAAGCTTCTGGCCTTATACATGAGGGGTTATCTGGATTTGGTTAATTAAAGAGAGAAGACCCGCCCTACGTGTGGTGGCTCCATTTCATGTGCTGAGGTCCTGGACTGCATTAGAAATACAAAGGCAACCGAGCGCTAGAATCCATCTGCCTCTGCTTCCTGACTGCGGGTGCGAGGTGACCAGTCAACTCAAGCCCCTGCCCCTGTGAATTCCCTGCCCCAACAGACTGCACTTCCAAACTGTGAGCCAAAAGAAACGGTTCCTTCCTTAAGGTGTTTTTGCCAGGTATTTTCACACAGCAACTAGAAAATTAACTAACACAGGTAGGTTCTGAATTCTCCAGAAGTGTGCCAGAGAAGGGGGGAATAGCTACTGCAAGAAGCGGAAGGCCAGGTTGTGCGACCACCATTTAGCGATAGAGAGACCTTCAGTTTGGTAACGACTGACGACTCTGAAACTCAGGATTCTCTAGAGGAACATGACTAATAGAATGAGTCTATCTATATAGAAGGGGGAGCATTAGAGTGGCTCACAGGCTGTGGTCCAGCTAGCCCAACCCTCCTATTTCCCGATGGAAGGTTTAAGAACCCAGTGGTTGTTCAGTACACGAGGCTGATGTCTCAATTGGGATTTAGTATACCCTGGAACTCTGAAGAAGTGGGTTCCAATCCCAGTGAAGCAAGACCAAGAGCAATCAGGCCAACAGCAAGAGCTTCCTTCTTCCACGTCCTTTACATAGGCCGGCAGCAGGAGGTGTGGCCCAGATTTAAGATGGACATTCCACTGTGTGGTGGCACACACCTTTAGCCCCAACACTTGGGAGGCAGATGAAGGAGGATCTCTTAGTTTGAGGCCAGCCTGGCTATAAAGCTAGCTCCAGGAAAACCAGAGCTGTTACATAGAGAAACCCTGTCTTGAAAAGCAAAAACAAACAAACAACAAAAAGAGATGGATAGTCCTACCTCAAAAGATTTGGATTTAAGGTGCATTTTCCCACCTCAAATGATTTAATTAAGGAAAAAATCCTTTGCAGGCATATCCAGCTACTTGGGTTTCAGTTAATTCCAGATGTAGTCAAGTTCACAACCAAGAATAGCCATGACCAACGGTAATGGTTGTTATCTCTGATGGCAATGGCCTGAGACAGTATAATCTGGACTTTAATATCATGTTGGGGGGCTGGAGAGATGGCTCAGAGGTTAAGAGCATTGCCTGCTCTTCCATAGGTCCTGAGTTCAACTCCCAGCAACCACATGGTGTCTCACAACCATCTGTAATAGGGTCTGGTGCCCTCTTCTGGCCTGCAGGCATACACACAGACAGAATATTGTATACATAATGAATAAATTAAATAAATAAATATTAAAAAAAAATATCATGTTGGCTAGAAGATAACAATTTGCATTGGCTAGTTTTTATGTCAACTTGAAAGAAGCTAGGGTCATCTGATAAGAAGAAACCTTAATCAGGAAAATGGCTCCATGGGACTGGCCTCTGGAAAGTCTGTAGGGAATCTCTTAATTGATGACTGACATGGGAGGGCCCAGCCTCTGACATGGGAGAGTCTCCTCTGAGCTGGTGGTCTTGGGTGCGGAAGAAAGCGGGCTGAGTAAGCCACATGGAGCAAGTCAGTAAGCAGCCCCCCTCCAGGGCTTCTGCTTCAGTTCCTGCCTCCGGGTTCCCTCTCTGAGTTCCTACCACGGCCTCCCTTGGTGATGGACTTACAAAAGCTATAAGATGAAATAAACCTTTTCCTCCCCAAGTCTTTAGGTCATGGTGCTTTATCCCAGCAATAGATCCCTAGGACACTGACGACAGAAGGTTAAGTAAGCAGGGGCTGAAAATATAAAACAGGATGAATAACAGCAAGAAAGGGGCCATGGGAACCAGGGAGGCCAACTCCATCTGGAGAAGTTGCTCAGGAACTGTCCCAGCCAGGAATTCTGGAAGAAACAACTTGACTCGCCCTGGAGAAAGCAGAGACTAAAAATACAGAGTAGAATACAAAACCCTGCTAGGAAGACAATGGAGGCCAACCATGGCCTTGCCAGTTTTCCAGAAAAATGACTGGGCATACAAGCTGTGAGAGGAAGAACAGAGCAGTGGACCAGACATGAAGGAGAAACCCTGTCTCTCAGGAAAGAGAGCAGGCAGACACGGGGAGCTGGGGGAGCTTCATTTTTCCTGAAAGCCCCCCACAAAGCAGGAGAGAATCAAGATAGGAGACAGGCTTAGATTCGGTCAGTTACTGTGTGCCGAGGGACACCTAAGGGGCGCTCTGGGGTTTGAGACTCTTAAGCTGAGTGAAGGGTGTGTTTGGAGGACTGAGATGACATACAGACGTGTAGGTGAACCTGGGGATGGGTGTGATTGATCCTGCTGTGATGGAGATTTTTCTCTAGCAATAACAGAGGAGACGTGAAGCAGAGGGTTGGGTTTCTCTCTACTCAGAGTCAGACAAATGAGTTTTGATGGGAGAACAGGACATCTTGAAAAGATTTTTACGGCAGTTGAGAAAGGACCTGCCTGGTGGGACGTGGGTAAGAGCGAGCCTGGGTAGCATAGGACGTCTTCCACCTGGATAATTCCAAATGAGAAGCTATGCATGGGTTTCCATAGGTTACTTATGTGGTTAGTCCTTGAGTCTCTGTAAAAGGGGCGGAAGTTGGTCACCTGGATGGTTAGAGGCCTCAAGGATCACCAGGTCCCCAGCTCAGATGAGAACCGCAGTCAGGAGCTGGGAAAACTTCATTTCCTAACACTGCTTTGTTTGGAGTTGATTTCCCGCTGAGTGCCTTGGGCCTTACGGGTGGCCAAGAGTTAATTTTTCTCATTAAACTGTGAAGCTCAGTAGAGATACTTCAAGGGTTATACTCTTTTGTCATTTGATTTTGTTTGGGTTTTTTTGTTTTTGTTTTTGTTTTGTTGTTGTTGTTGTTGTTGTTGTTGTTGTTGTTCTTGGTTTGGTTTTGATTTTTGTTTTCTTCAAGACCTGGAGCTCCCTCTGTAGACCAGGTTGGTCTTGAACTCAGAGAAGGTCCTGCCTCTGCCTCCCGAGTGCTGGGATTAAAGGCATGTGCCACCATGCCCAACTCAAAGGTTTCTCTTAAGGGCCCTAATTTTTCCCCTCTCTGTGTGCTAGGATGGATCAGGGTCTTGAGGACCACGTAACTGGGGGGCATTTCCTCCTCTGACTGGTTCTCCACTTTGAAGAATGTGGAGCTTGTTAGTGTCACCTCTGGGCTCTCTATGGTCTTTCTGACCATACCAACAGATTTTATTTGATCAAACCAATCTTTTTCAGAGTCGTAGGGTCCTTTGAGAAGGACCTCATTGTCCCCTTCACCCTGGCTGACCTTATAGGATAAGAAATACAATATTGGTTATCTTTTTTGCCCTCGTTGGTTTAGGCATTCAAGCTTAGGAAGCCAAATACCGAGAGGACAACTTCACCCATCTTGAAAATGAAATAACAGATTTTAGTTTTAATATTTTGTGTGACATTTAGACAAAACTTAGGGGGAACATGTTTTTAAAATGACTGGTTTCGTTACGATTTCAGTTTCTAAGTTGGACAGACTTAGCAAAAAAAAAAAAAAGTAAGTAATAAGACAAAATCTTTGTTCTTGAATTCAGGTATTATAAATGTTATCCGGAACAGATCTTAAGAGAACCTCACTGTTTGGAACAGAAGATACAGTCCAGCTTTACGTCAGTGTACTGACCTTGGGAGTTTTAAACGCTCTCGTCATCATGGCTATACCACGATGAACTTCGGCAGACATCTCTGGTTTGGGCTGCTATTTCATTTTGAAAAAGAAGTCCTGTTTTACCTAACTTATACCCCCGTCAAAATTTTTACTTTTTACAATCTTTGTGCTTATATGCTTTTTATAGTGTGATATCGTTCCCAGAGAGCTACATAGGGGCGTTCATCTCCGGATTGTTTCTTTGCTCTTGGCACCCACAGCCCTCAGGAACTTCTCTTAAAGTCCCAAGAAGGAGCCCAGATCCATTGTCCAGTTGTTCGTCTTCTTTTTGTGGTCTCATTTTAATTCAGAGTGGTAGGAAGAAGTTACAAGGGGCGCTTAGTTTTGAGGGGTCACCGCTGACAGTCCTTGTAAGAGGAAGGGAGTGAGTGAGACACTGAGATGTCACTTCCTTTCCTGGGAAAGTGTCCCTCTAGTTTGTCAGAATCAGGAAGCAGTGTAGAAAGAAGCTGGCAGTCCTTATTAAAGTCCCAGTGCTGTCCCCAAAGATGCAGAACGAGGCAGCGGTGAGAGCAAAAGTTAAGTCTGACACTGTATACACTGACAGCAGACATTCGATGTGGTTATAGGAGGCATCAGGGAAAGGAAACAGAGAGGAGGGATCCCACAGCACAGAACAGCTCCCACATCCTTGGGGGGACTTAGAGGGAAGAGCAGGTGTGAAACCCAATGTGGGTCCCACCGAGGGGCAACTTCAGCTCAGAAACAGAAGGTGACAGCCCTTCTGTTTGTCTGCAGGGGACGTAAGTGCCACTCTAAGCTAGAGCATCCCACTAAGAAGGGAGGGCCTCCAGCCTGTAAAAGTGAAATTCAGGTTGATGCTGGAGCTTCCTGGGTCACAGGGCCAGAGGGTCCAGTTGGTCAGGCTGTATCGACATCAAAAAGAGACTCACAGACCGAAACCAGCTGTGGACTGGTCATGAGAGGCAGGAAGACCAACACCCCGGAGATATGAAAGCTTGGTCACCTGCGCATGTCCAGGAGAGAAATGCCAGGCTTGCAAATGGTGGCCATGTAGACACTGCTCCCTTCTGCAGAGGGGTGAGCAGAGGGATGAAGGAGCCCTCCCAATGGTGTGCAGACCCTCCCTGCAGCAGCTACCACAGTGTATGAGGGGACTCCCAAAAGGAAGGAGAGCCACCCTTGCTCTCATAGACTGATCCACGGGGGCCTAAGGGAGCCCTCTGGCTTGTGGCCTGACAATTGGCAGCAGCTTCAAAGCCATGGTAGGGTGGTACCCTAGCTGGAGTTCCTGAGCTGTCTCTGAAGACTCACCTCATCACCACAATAAGTGACTGAGAGAGGCAGCCCGGGGGATTTCTGTCCCTACAGGCCACCAACACGCTGTGGAAAATGGTGCAGGGAAGGTCAGTGGTGTGGAAGGTAAAAGACTTAACCAGGACACCAAAGACAAGAGAGGATTTATTGAAATCTGCAGAAGAGGGTAGACCAGGCCCTAGTGACAGCCTCACCTCACCGAGATGGGGGTGGAGCTGGAGGGAGAGGTGGCTGAGTCTTACTGTGTGAAGTCCAGACCTGAGGGTCCAGGTGTGTCTCTCGCTCCCTTGTTGAATAGTAAATTTTACAGTGGGAGTGGTTTTCTTGAGACTGTCCATTTGAGTAAGGAGCCATGGGTCAGAAGAAATCAGGCCCAGGGACTGGGACATAGCTCAGTCAGTGAGGTATTTGCTGCTTGTGCATGAGGATGTTAGTTTACTCCCCTGTATCTGAGTTTTGAAAGGCTGGTTGTACAGCCTCATAATCTCAGTGCTGGGATCCAGGGAGGGAGGGAGGGGGGTGGAGACTGGAGGATTCCTGGGACCCACTAGCCGCGTATAACTGATCAGCAAGTCCCAGGTCTCATTGAGACCAGAGTGAATAGTTCCAGAGCAGTGACACTTGGGGTTGGCCTCTGGTCAACACACACACACACAAACATGTGCACGACCAACTGTGTGTGCATCTGTTCACACAGGAACACATACACACATGCACACATACGCTAAAAATAAAACTTTAAGATTTATTTGTGTGTGACTTGAGAGCATATGCACACATGTATGTAGGTGCCCACAGAGGCCAGAAGCAGACCTTGGGTCCCCTGGAACTAAAGTACAGATGGTTGTTAGCCACCTGACATGAGTCCTAAGAACTGAACTCAGGTCTTCAGCAAGAACAGCAAGTGCTCCTAACTGCTGAGCCATCTCTCCAGCTCCAAATTAGTTTACTTTCCAAGCAATTGGAAGTGCCCACCACCAAGCTTAACGGACTCCTGAAACCCACACGTTTAAAAAAGAAAACCAGCTTCTAGGGCTGGAGAGATGGCTCAGTGGGTGGGAGCACTGACTGCTCTTCCAGAGGACCTGGATTCAATTCCCAGCACCCACATGGCAGCTACAGATGTCTGTAACTCCAGTTCCAGGGGACCTGACAGCCTCATACAGACAAACACACAGGCAAAACACCAATAAACATAAAATAAAAATAAATGTAAAAAAAAAAGAAAACCAGCTTCTAACCTCCACAAGTGTGCCATGGTGCCGCGCACCCCCCCCCCAATCTGCGCTCTATGTGCTAGAACCCAGTTCGCGAGCTTCGGGCAAGGGCTGGAGGTTGAGGAAACACACGCAGAGACAGACCGACACACGGACCTTCAATCACTGGTACCAAAAGGCCTTTTTTAATAGCACCATGGAGGCTTAAATACCCAGCAGTCAATGGCCAACAGGTGAAAATCCCATCCTCTGATCCTCTAGGCAAAGCACAGCTTTTAGTAACTTCAATTAGAAGGCTCTAGCAGGGAAGAGCAGCTGAAGGCCAGGACTCAGTCCCAACACCATGGTATGAGGCCCCATCACCACACAAAATAAATGAATTTAAATGTAATAAAAAATTAAAAAGAAACCCAGGCTCCGGGTTTTATGTAAGACATCCCAGGTCAGGCTCCGAATGGCTGTGGCCTGATTATTAAGTGTGGCAGTTCCAAGTGCAGTTTGAGCATTTTGTCTTTATGTTGAGCTCTTCAGTGTCACGTCACTGGGTGCTTCGGTTGTCGTTGGGCAGTAGGTGGCACTCAGATCCCATCACCCCACCCTCCTGGTCCGCATCTCCAAGATTTGGTCTAGCCTGGGCTGCACACTCTGGACACAGAGTTCTCTTCCTTGTATCATGTGCAATGACCAAAAGCCCAGTCGTGACAAGGTGGGTCCTCACCCTCACTGCCTGCTCTGGCCGGCATGTCAGGAAGCTGTGATAAGCCTCAGTTGTCTCATCTGGACAGTGGGCACAGGGGGCTCCTTGCTGAGCTCTGCAGAGATGCCACAGCTCCAAAGGGGCACAGGGCATGCATTTTGTGAATGCATTTCACGGGCCTCCTGCTCAGGCTCCCATCAAAGCTCTTGCCTGTCCTCAAACTAATGATTCGGGGCTTCTGAGTGGTGGAGCACTAGCTCCAGGGTCACAAAAGGGCAAACATGTAAATCTGTGTGTGACAGCTCAGCCCCGTACCACGGATGTGGGAAGGAAGGGCTTAATCACTTTCCTATGGTTTTGAGCCGTCTCCATGTTAACCAAGAAGTGGGAAGGTAAACAGATGGTTGTGAGTCGACCAGTCCTCAGATCAGTGTCCCTGAAACACAAAGGAATGCCCAACCTGCTTCTGGGGGCCTTCGAGCCACTCATTCTTCTTACTCACTGATGACTGGTACCAAGGGGGAGGCAGAGAGGCACTGTGTGTCTGAGATTCCGTATCCAGCTCAGTTCTTCTGATTGTGCAGCTCTGGGCGAGTATCTCCCCCTCTCTGTACGTCCTTAACAGTTATGTGTGGCGTGGGGCTAGAGACTCTCTTCCTAAGAGCCCTAATGCTCCTGACACCCACAGGCTTCTCCACAGCAGCGGTGGCCCAGGACAGAGGGTGTGGCTTCCCCCAAGGGCTCAGGGTCAAGGCCTTTGCTCTGTGTGGAATCTGGATTCTGTTGCCCAGAACGGCCTCTCCTGGTGCCTGGAATTCCACCAGGAGTGACTCACGCCTCTGGGAAGCCACTGGCCTCTGTCCACTGAGCAATAACAATAATAGTCTCCTGTGGTGGCTTCTCTGCTCAGAGCTTTCACACTGCGGTCCCAGCTGGCCCTCGGCACACAGCTGAGAGCAGGCAGGTAGGTGAGGCTGGCTGGCCTCAGAGCAGGAAGCCGTTTACTCAAAGCTGCCTAGTAAGCTAGAACCCAAACCTGGAAGCCTGGGCTCTTTCTGGCTTCGTGGCAAGCATTTCCACACACACAATGCTTAAAAATATCTAAAAAGCTATATACAATAGCTAAACCATGGAAGCTACCTAAATGTCCAATGGCCAATGAATGGACAACCAAAATGTGGTGTGTCCATATAGTGGAATATTATTCTGTCTTGAAAAATAAGAAAATTCTGACTCATGAACTAAGTGAAATAAATCAGTTACAAAAAACAAACAAACAAACACTGAAGGATTCCAGTTAAAAGAATTATTTAAAATAGTCCAGTTCGCAAAGATTGAAAGCGAAATTGCCAGGCCCTGGGTGAGGGCAGGGACACTCTTGTTACCTGATGGATACAAAGTTTCAGTTTTGGAGAAGGAGGAACTCTGTGGGTTGACGGTGGTGAGGGCTGCACACTGTGTACTTAGTGCCACTGAGCTGAACTTTTGAAAGGTAAGGTGGGCTGGGCATGCATTCTCCCTGTGGGTGAGGCCCTGGGTTCAATTCCTAATACTGAAAAACCTAAAAAGATAAGACAGTAATCTTACACATGTGCACACACACACACACACACACACACACACACACAGAGGAACGTGTAGAAGCCAGAGGTTGACATTCTCTATTACTCTCCTCTTGCCACTTCTTGACCAGGGTCTCTCACTGGGAGTCGCCTGCCTCTGCTGCCCTGGTGCTACTGCTTCAGCTCAATGCCGCCATGCCTGGCATTTCTCAGGGGGTCTGGGGATCTGAACTCAGGTCCTCATGCTTGGGCAGCAATCACTGAAGCCACTGAGCCATTACCCAAGCCCCAAGATGTAAGCCTTAGCATTCCAAAGAATACGCACCATATGGCTGGGGAGATGCCTTGGCGGGTAAGGGCTCTGACTGTGCAAGCGTGAAGACCATTCTCAGTCCTTGTAAAAGTCCCCAGTATGATGACACACACCTGCAACCCTAGCATTAGAAGCCAGGGACAGACAGATCCCAAGGCTCACTGTCCAGCTAGCCTAGCCAAAATGCTGGGCTTCAGGTTCAATGAGAAACCCTGACTCCCAAATGAAGATGGAGTGTGATAGAGAAAGACACCTGATTTGACCGTTGACCCCCTACTTGGGCACATGTACCTATACACTACACAATACAGCGCAATACACACACAGAGAGAGAAACAGAAACAGAGAGACAGACAGACAGTGAGAATACCTTAGTTTATCATGAGTTGTATCTGTTAGGATAAGCTAGGTCATGCTGCTGTAACAAACAACCCCCGCATCTGAGTTAGCATCAGACAAATGTCCCTGTACCATATTGCCCTCACATCATAGTGTACCCACTTCTTCCTTTCCATCCTAAGCCTCCCTATCTACACCCCAGGTCCAGGATAAATCCACCAGCCCAAAGCTCACCCATTCAGTTAGACTGGTTGGCCAGCAAAGCCCCAGGATCCCCTGTGAACTATCTGGTTAACCTCTCGCTTCAGTGGCTCACCTGGGTGAGAAGTCAAGGCCAATGGGAGCAGTTAGCCTGGCCGAGGGCCTGTAGTCTGGACTGTCCATGTTTGAAGTTCAGCGCGAACTCTGGCACCCAGGCAGGGATGGCAGAAGCTTCATCTCCTGCCAGCAGGGCCCTCAGCTTGCTTGATGAAGCCAGGAAGAAAGCCTTGCTCTGGCCAGCCTTGCGTCAGGGCTGGGGAATGGGTGGGATGGGGCCAGAGGCTGCAGGCAGTTATCTCACGCCAGCCTGAAATACTTCCTCCCCAGGAGGTCTGTTTTCAATCAGCTGGTCTTTTCCCCCTCTTTCAGTTCGACCCTGCCAAGGAACAAGCATGCAAACCAGTTTCAGCTCCCGCCTGGCTAACATGAATCCCTTAGCATTTCTGCGTTTTATCATGGGATGTGGGACCCTGTCACCCACCTCGGTGCTCTTACTCTCCACACCTGTGTGCCCGTGTGTCTGTTTCCCACCATGTTAACCTCTGTCCCCTTTGTCTAGGCCCATTCAACCCATGCCCAGGACTAGGCCTTGGACTCTCTCCTGCCGCGGTCTCTCCCGTTTTCCCTCTGCTAACACAGTCCCTCAGTCTCATCTCGTGGGGGCCAGGGCTCCATTCTTACCTTCTCTGGTTATCCTTTGAGGATAGGGACAAAGCCACCCAACTCTTTGAATGATCTCAGCCGGTCATGCATTGAAAAAACACTTCCATGGTCACTGTACCAATGAGAGAAGTTAGCAGATTATCTCCAGTTGACAGATGAGGAACCAGAGGCAATGCGTGTCGGGTGTGGGGATAGGGGTCACAACCCGTCTCTCTCCCTGGTTCCCACTCCCTCTGGCCACCCTGCTGAGCTGAGCACACAGGGGCTGTTCCTTCAGGAGAGAAAGGGAAGATAGGCAGAGACTGACAACTCTCTGAACTTGTTTTCTCTTCTGGACACGCAGTAGGTCTGGTAGAAGAGACTTTGTACAATTCTGAGAGAGTCCAGGCCTCAACCTTTTGTGTTCTCTTCCCAGTCTCTCTGTCTCTCTCCCTATCTCTGTCTCTGCCACCCCTTCTCCCCAAGGTGACTATGTAGAATGGGAGCACAGAACCTATATAATGTCACCTTAGCTTGCAAATACAATCTCAACCTAAAACTGAGAATGTACAAGGCCAGGGGTATAACTCAGTTAGGATAGTGCTGGCCTAGCATGCGTGGGGCCCTGGATTCAGTCCCCAGCACCGCTTGAAGAGGGACGTGGTGGCTTACATGTGTAATCCCAGCCCACAGGAAGGTGGCAGTAACCTCAGAAATTCAAGGCTACCCTTGCGTACGTAGCAGATTCAATGCCAGCCTGGCTACATGAGACCCTGTATGAGGGGGCGGTAAGGGAAAGGAGAGAAGAGGAGGGGAGAGGGGAGGAATGAGAATGTCCAGTCAGGATTTGACTGAAATTCCCAGTTTGGACTTATTATACCCAGCTGGTGTTCTTCCCGAGCCCTCCCCTCATGCCTGAAGTGGGGCTTGAGGCCCTGGTAGAAATGATGAAGAAGGGTCCGTCCAGGTTCCCCAGCCCGAACTGCTGCTGGTCCAGTTCTCTGGACCCATTGCCCGCTGGAGTGGGTCTCACAGAGATGGCCACATTCACAAGCCTCTCTCAACCTTAGCCTTGAGAGATCACACCTCTGTTTCTGGGGTTCCCTTGGAAACCTTCTCCTCAGCCCTTGGGAGTCTATAGCCCATGCCAGCTGTTGTCTCCTGTCGTCCCTCCAGCAGGTTCTAGTGGACAAGACAGCCCTTCTCTCCATATATGCACACACAGCCTATATTTGATCTTGAAGCTCTGCCCCCTCCCCCTTCCCCTCCCCACCTCACTCCCACCTAGAGCTGTGCCCACTGGACCGCCTGTCCTGGCTCCACTCCATGGCCCCTGATCTTTTTTTCTGCTTCTCATGGTCATTGATGGGGAGTGAGAAATTGAAGGTAGGCTGCTGGCCTTCCCCTATCAGCCCTTGTACTTGTGATCTGGAGGGAAAGGCCAGCCATTCAGGGTCACCTCTGGTGTCACGTGACATCTTGGAGTCACATAGCCCCTCCCCCACCCAGCACCTTGCCTTCCTCTCCTCCCTTTGGCTCCTGGTTTCTAACGGATTTCCGAATTTCCGAATTTCCGAGGTGCCAGAGAATCAATCCCATAATGCAGTAAGGCTCAGACAGGGCCAAGTGCACTCCCAGGGAGCTACCCAGCAGCCCAGTCTCTCCTTGGTTTCTATTTCCCATCTATTCCTGGAAATGTTCTCACCTTACAGACCCTTCATGTCGCTGGTTTATCACACGCTAACATACCCTTCATGTCGCTGGTTTATTACACGCTAACATACCCTTCATGTCGCTGGTTTATCACACGCTAACATACCCGGCAGCAAGCTCACTCTCTTCACATCTAACTATAGTGGCCGGCAGACAACCGGAGCCTCCAGTCGGTAGACAACCGGGACCACCATTCCCTCACAGAACTCTATCAGATCGAAAGCTAACAGGGCTTGGAGCGTAGTTCTGTGGTAGAATACTTGCCTGCCATGCACAAGGCGAGGGGTTCAACCCCCAGTGCCGCAAAACCCAACGACCTCACCACTCCCTAGTGTGAGTGAGTATGTGCATGTGTGTGCGTGTTACATGCACACACCTTGGGTTTTGTAATGACGTTTTCACAGTAACAGCACATCTAAATTAGGACCAGCCACAATTCCTGGGCTCGTGGCCAGCGGTTGTTATGTGCGTGTCTGTTACCACATGAACATGCTTGATACTGATAGACATTGTCAGGTTGTCATTTGTAGGTGGTAAAGCCAGTGCAAGTCCACAGACCGTGCCCAAGCTTATCTCCCTTGGCCCATCCCACCCTGGGTAGCTTTGTCTACTTGTTAAACAGTACCAGCTGGAGCAGAGCAGTGCTCACACGCAGTTCTCTTGCTGGGCGTGAGAGGCGTCTCTTTCGGTGTTAGAAGGCATGACATTGCTCTGGCTGTGGACTGTCAGCTTGCCAGGGCGACCAGTGCCTTTCGCTTCCCTGCGCCTCTCTGCTTGCTCCCCCAGCCCTCTTGGAGCCTGGGTTGGAGGTGGCAGTGAAGTTCTGGTACTTCACACATCAGTGAATTCTGCTAGCGAGAATGTTGGTGCCCTGCCTGGTGTTATCTCTGAGGGCAGACCACCCCCTGCTGGTCAAAATGAGTTTCACATCCCTGAGCTGGAACTTGGGGCATCTGGGCTCACCACTTTCCCCTGTCAAGTGGAAAGAACCATGACTCCTGCTCACAGGTTTGCGGGACCAGTGTTTAGGTGGTGGGACCCGAACCCACTCAGGGGGTGTGATGGACAACCAGTGCTAGCTGCAGGATGTCGGGGTTGCTGACATTCTGAGGGGAGCCCAGAGCAGGTATGGGAGACAACTGACGATCGGCTGCACCTCCATAGCCCAGCACCATCCAGCCAGTGTCTGTCCTCCAGTTTCCTCTTCTGTGAAATGGCCTCCTCACTGTCCAGCAAAGGGTTCAGAAGCTGGATGCAGAAACCCTCACACCTGTGTAACCCTGTCCCCAGGCCCAAGTCAGCAGGAGCCCCGGTCTCTCCCCCACATCAGGCTAAGCGCACCACATCCATTCAGGGGCCCCCGAGGCACTGGACTCAGCCTCTCCAGGAGCAGGGGACACCTGGCAGTGCCTCTCACAAACACACTTCACAAGGGCGTCCAGGGAACCCACTGCCTTGGTTTCTGGCGGTGCTGGGTGAGGGGAGTGTATTGACATATTCTGATCCCCACCATCTGGTCTGATTCTTTTTGATGTTCAGCTCTTGCCTAAGTGACAATTACATTCAAATCACAGACAATTGCAATCAAATGTATTTCTTTTGCAGATGTTATAGACCATGTGAATATACTGTTGGGGTCCTCCAAAGGTTGGGGAAGCAAACTGTAAGGGGGTGGAGGGTTAAAGGGTCCAGAAACCTCATGAGTCACGTCCAAGTCCAGCCCCTAGCACCTCTCCTGGATCAGGAGTGTCCCTGGCTGATGGTGTCTTCCTTGGCTCTTGACAACTAAAAAACCTTGAATTTGTTTTCTGGAGATAGGGTGGGGATTGATGGAGTCATCTTCCCGTCCTAAATTATTTCTGTAATATGGTGATAATGCCCCCAGGGAATTTGTGCAGATATTATATTCATGCAAAGTACCTGCATTTGAAAATACTCATTGAGTGGGGTCATTATTATTAGAATTTTTATCTGAGTCTGGCCTCCCCAGCTCGGATGAAGCTAGAGCGCTGCTCTCTTTGCCCACTAGAGGGCACCAGATATCACTCACTTGACTCACCCAGCTCTGCACCTGCTAGAATGCCCTCAGTCGCAGGATCCACGCAGTGCAGCTTCCTTCCAGGCACAGAAGTGGCTCCCTGGGCCAGCCAAGGGTACAGTAGTTGTCCTGTGTCTCTTAAATCGGCCACCAGTGGTGAGGGTAGGTTGCACTAGCCCACACAAAAAAAAAATCTCTAAACTCCAGTGCTTAGAAAGCTGCTGGTTCATCAAATCCAAAGCTCAAGCATCCTTCCCTGGCTGCAGTAGGGACAAAGAGCTGGCTTCTAAAGCTAGCTCTTCACACTTTTCTGTGTGGGTGCCTAGATCTCTCTGAGCCTGTTTTTCCTTTGGTATGCAATATAAATATCAGCACCTGCATTGGGCTATACTCAAGATGGAAGAACCTCCATATTCCCCCATCCTACTGTGTTCTAGGTCTTCAACACTTGCTGAAGAAACCATTCAGAAATCTTTATATCCCTACCCCGATGGGGAAGCTTGCAAGGCCCTGGCCACCAGACTTAACCTGAAGAAGCAAGCTGAGACTTGAGTCCTGCGATGCAGGTACAAGCAGGAACACAGCCCAGCTCCTGTCTGCCATTGCAAGCCATTTCATCACCATTGTCCGGAGCAAGGATGCAGAAGCAGGCATCTCTACAATGTCAGGAGACCTTCTTTCTGTCATCTGCTTTTAATGGGGCCAGCTCAGGGCGAGGAGGGAGCGCTCCCTGAACACTGACATCCCTAGGATCCCAGCAGCTCTGGGAACCTGGAGGAGGCACTCGATCTCTGTCTGGAAATCTGAGTGCCATGGTGGAGATGGCATGTCACATGGTGAACCAATCTCCACGGATTCCTGAGTCTATAGAGAGGGCTTTTTTCAGGCAATGGAGGACCACGCTTGACTCCCTAATCTGCAGATGCCGGCTTGCAGCTTCCTTTTCCTTTGTCTGAGAGGGCTCATGTACCCTAGGCTAGCCCCAGACTAAGAAGATATTAAATAACTATATTTTCACCCTACTTTTGTCCCCATATCATGGGTATTTTCCATGTAACTACCCAATCTTTTGTAATTATTAGAGATAAGAGGCACTGGGGCTTCTTGGTGTCTCGAAGCAGGTTTTCTGTAGCCGTGTCTGTCATTTTTATCCATAGAAATTTTCTCTCTTTGGGACAAGTAGTTCCAAATTAGGAAAGGGAACCCAGCATTTATCCCCTGGACATGCAGAAGATGGAAGTTGGCCATCAAGGAAATGTCAATCAAAACCACAGTGAGCTACTTACCATGGAGATGACTGCAGTCAAGACAGATAATAACAGGGGTCGGGGAAGGTATGGGGAAAGCTGAGTTTTCCTGCACTAACATGGGGTGGCAGACGGGGCAGCTCCTTGGAAACCAGCTGGCAGCCCCTTAATGTATCAGAGTTCTACTCTGACCCAGAGTTCCCCAATGCTGAGCAGAGAAATGAAACAGTTAGAACCTGCTTGTGACCTCCACAGGGGGACAAAAGGCTGTTACGTTCAAAACATAGTATGTGTTTTCTTCTGTCTCCGTCCTTGTGCTTGAGCTACCGATTATCCCACAAGGTCAGAATGTCCACAGGTCAGGAGGCCCTAATGATGGGACTGAGCTACACAAGGTGGTTACTCATGATAATCAGAAATAAAGAACCATTGTCGCCTAGCAAAACCTAGATAAGCCCTCTATCCTCACACACTGTCGTGAGCCCTCTGTCCCCACACACTGTCATGAGCCCTCTGTCCCCACACACTGTCGTGAGCCCTCTGTCCCCACACACTGTCGTGAGCCCTCTGTCCCCACACACTGTCATGAGCCCTCTGTCCCCACACACTGTCGTGAGCCCTCTGTCCCTACACACTGTCGTGAGCCCTCACCACCACTGACTGTGGAGGTCACAGCCCGAGCACACAGTATTGGACTCTCACCACCTGCGCTGCAGGTGACACCTCTGAGCAGCCACTTATGGATCCCCTGGTTGCTTTGCAGATTATACCTCTGAGTGCATGGGTGTGATCGCAGTTACCTAGATTATTTTGTAGAAAGTCACTTTTGCTAAAAAAAATACTGACTTATGTCTGTGCCTACAGGTGCTGAGGAGTGACGAGCACGAGCTTAGCATCTGTCTTCAAACCATGCCTGTCCCCTTTGCCGCTCTACTCAGCTCTACGTACACACACGTCGATCGCTTGGGAAATGCTTTTTTCTAAAACTATAATGCAGACTGACCTCCGGCATTCCCTACTGGAGCAGAGACGTGTGTCTTTTGCAATGCCCTTGTACCTTCCTGGCAGCTCAAACATGGAAGTCCTTCAGCCTTATCATAATTCAAGGACATTCACGTAAGAAGACAATGCCAGAGCTGATTTGACTGGACTATTAGCAAGTACAAGGCCAAGGTCCCACGAAATGAAGATCTCTTTTAGAACCATACCCATGGGCTAGGGAGATAGTTCGGTCAGTAAAGTACCCAATATGCAAGCTCGAGGACACAAGTTCAAGCCCCAGAACCCAAGATGTGGCGGTGTGTACTTGTCATGCCAGCACTGGGAGGCAGAGACAGGAGCATTCCTGGAGGCGGCCAGGTAGCCCAATCACTGAGCTTCAGGTTCAGTACGAGACTCTGTGCAAAAATGAGGTGGAGAGCAACTGAGGAAAACATCTCACATTAGCACGCATATGCACACACACTCCTGTGTACACACACATTCCTACATACACACACGAACACACGCTCCTGTGTACACACATGCACACATGCTCCTGTGTACACACACATGCATACACGCTCCTTCCTGTGTACACACATGCACACACTCCTGTGTACACACATGCACACATGCTCCTTCCTGTGTACACACACATGCACACACACACTCCTACATACACACATGCACACACGCTCCTGTGTACACACACAAATACAAGCATACAAAATTGTGCCCAAGACTACTAGAAAGTGACCAATTCTCTTCTGTAGCCTCTGTACAGCGAACAACCTGGTCCCCTCTGCTCAGTGCTGTCCTACTGGCTGCGGCTAAAGTCTCAATAAATGGATGCCTGTCTTCATGGTAGGTGGCACAACCCCTTCTGTTGTGCCTGTGCCATCAGATCCCATTGTCCAGAACCCAGTGTCTACATGCAAATGTTCTCCATGACATCATTTATAAGAGCCAATCAGCTGAGAAGAGGACACATTAAACATGGTTGGTTCACACAACAGAGGGGTTGGAATAGCAATCTGTACTACAGTGTGAACAGACCAGGAGAAGAGCATGCTCAGTGAGAGAGGCTGTCGCAGAAGACCGAGCAATGCTTGATTGCGCTGATATGGAATGTCCAGCCCAGGCAAATCCACAGACACAGGAAGTCAGTTCATAGTCACGGGGTGGGAGGGGCTCTGCTGGGGGCAGGGATGCCTCCTGATAGGGACAAGATCATTTAGGGGATGACAAAATTCAATGTACACTGACCCGAACATTTCAAGCACGTGAATAGTATGGTGTGCTATAATTATTATATATATTTGCATGTGTGTGTGCATGATCATATGAGTGGAAGTGTGCATATCTGTGTCCACACATGTGGAGGACAGAAGTTGGCATCAGCTTTCTTCCTCATTGCTCTCCACGTTGATTACTGAGGCAGGGTCTCTTGCTGAACGCAGAGCTCACTGACCCCCTCTAGTGTAGCTACCCTGCTAGCCCTGAGTAACCCTTGTCTCCAAGTGCTAGGATTACAGCTGGGCCACCACATCCTCTTGACTGTTTTATATGGGTGCTGGAGATCTCATGCTTATGCAGAAAGCATTTTATCCATTGAGCCATCCCCCAGCCCTAATAACATTCTTTTAAAGAGAATGGAGACCCTAGGTGACAATGAAAATATACAGCATGACTTCTGGAGCATGGATGATTAGCAGTCAGGAACTTGCTCATCCTCTTTTGCCTTTCAGGATGCTTCTATCTATTTCCCCTTATTGTGAAAAAAAAAAACAACCACTTAAGTCCAAAAGCCACTGAGGAACTGACCCAAGATCACTTCAGCGGCGGAGCTGTAATTTGAACTCAGGTCCACGCTCAATTCGAAGCACTGTTATCGTCTCCTGGAAAGACACTGGCAGCTGGTAACATGTCAGCTGACAGCTGGGTGTGCAGCAAAAAAGGGAACGTGAGTTCCCTGACCTGGGTGGGACTCCTTTCTCCCATATCCGTTATCTGGCACAGGAAACCAGAAAATGTGGTCAAGGCTCGTTATCTGATGCTCACGCCTTCTCCCAGAATGTCCCTGTTTGGGGCCCTTGGAGGAGAAACCCATCAAGAACTGCCCTGGTGGTCCCTGGGCTGGTTGCAAACAGAGCCAATTCAGTCCCTCCAAGGCAGTGCTCAGCCCTGTCTACCACCAAGACCCCAGGACTCCGCACTGTTATCATACAGAAATAATACAGTCGTGTGAAGGTATGTGGGCAAAGATGTTCGTCCCCTGCTTATAACAGAGAAAAACCAGAAAGGGTCTCAGTATCCAAGCCTCGGAGGTGGGCTATACACCACAGAAGGCACAGGAAGTCTGCCAGAAAGCCAGGCACAGTGACTTGGTCCTGCAGCCCCAGCATGGAGACTAGGGCAATAGGGTGGTTCGAGGACAGGCTGATCTACAGAGCAAGGCTCTATTCCAAAAAACAAAAACAGCAAACAAAAAAGAAATCTGGGGCTGACCAGAAAGCTCAGCAGGTAAAAGTGCTTAAAAAAGACCTTAAACTAAAAGACCTTGAACTCCTGACCCTCCTGTCTCTACCTCCCAAGTGCTGGGACTGTAGTGTGTACCACCAGGCCCAATTTAAAAGTCAGACTCTTGTTCATGGTCTGCAAGGCCTCATACGATTTTGCTGGCGCCACATCTCTAACTTACCCCTTTGTTTTTTTCCCACCCCTCTGCTAAAGTTGCGTGGGCCTTCCAGATGGCTCTCCAACATGAAAAAAAAAAAAAAAAAAAAAGCAGATGCATCAACGGATCCTCCCTAGGTCCTATTCTTCTCACTTCCAAAACAGCCAACTACCCCATCCCCGATGCCCACTCCCCCTCTCTTCCTCCCTCCCACCCTTGGAGCCCATTGTGAGGGTTCTGTGAAGCCTGGGTGGAGCTTGCTTGGTGAACCGTGCAGGGTACAGTAGGGATGAATGGCTGTTACTATAACAGCATCAAGAGCTGGGGACCCAGCTTCCTGGTGGGCTGGGGAGGAAGGAATGGGTGGGATGAAGACAAAGACTAGCTACTCCCCCTTGGCCCCAGGCTGGGCCAGCTAGATCTGCAGGATCCCGCTCTGAGATCCCTGTTAACAGGCTCGGCCTGACCCTTTCACAGGGGTCTGCAGGGGGCTCGGATGGAGCAGGGCCTCTGTGGGGTCAGAGCCAGGTGGCTGCTTGTTTATCTCACCATCCCAGGCCAAGCTTGGGGGCCCAGCCCAGGCAACAGGGAGCTGACAACAGGCCTTTATACTTTGCAAGTGGCCTGCTAAGGGTTTGACTCTGAGGGAAATAAGATGCTCAAGGCTCCATTCTTAGGAACACTCAGCTGGCAGGTGCCTTCTGCTCTTCTGGTCCCCTTGTAGCCCCCTTGGTGCTGCAGGATGTTCGTGTAACTAACCATTACCCAGTCCCAAAGAGGAATGCCATTCTGACACATGTCATAGCATGGAGGAATCTTGAAGACCCTGTGTCAATCAAAACACATCACAAAGAACAGACTATTGTGTAAAGTGTATAGAGCTGTCAAGTTCATAGAGACAGAAGGTTGACTGCTGCTTGCCAGAGGCTTAGGGAAGGGTTGTGGGAGCTGTTGCTCAGTGGGTCCACATGAAATTTCTGGAGATTGGTTTCCTGACAACGCATTGACTCAGCAAGGCTGAGCTGTTGCCCAAAGGTTAGGGTGCAGTTTTGCTCATAGGAATTTTACACAACTAAACATTTACATATGTACAGTTCTAAACCTATCACTGTGAATTCTGTTTCTCTAATCCCACCTGGTCTTGCTTCGTGTGTTTTAAAGTTTCCTTGTTGGTCGCGTGTGTTAACTGTAACTGTTTAGGCTTCTGACAAATGGATCTCTCTACTCATGATTAGATCAGCAGCGTTAGTCCCACCCCCACAGCCTGCAACTAGCTAATTCCAGCCATGGGGTGACTAAAGACACCGACTCTGAAATCAGAAAGCCTAGTGACACCAACTCTGTACTCTGTAAGCTAGGCAGGGTCCTTAACCTCTCAGAACGTCTGTCTCTCCTCTCTATATGACTTTGTCTACTCCTAGGATTGCCATAAAGCTGAAGTCCACATGGTCCCTAGCATGTGAGTTGGGACCAGTCTCCCAGTGTCATTAACTCTTTCTTGGATGGTGGATATAAATATATGGGATGAGAAAGTGTAGATATATGTGTGTATATATAATTTATATACTCTCTCTATATATATATATATGTATATATATACATATATATATATATATATATATAAAATCTCAGGGATGAGAAAGAGTCTAGACCATGGAAAACACGACACTGGGGAAGAATTCTTTGGCTGTGGCATTCTTCTGTCCAGCTGATTGCTGTCTGTGGTTCCCCTCTGGCTCCTGAGCATCCACAGGGCTTCAGACATTGCTACTTCTCCTCCCACCTCATGATAACTCTGAGGCACAGGGCTCCGGTGTTTTGCTCTTAACTAGGACACCCTAGAACACACAAGTCAAGAACAAAACAGCCAGCGCTTTCACCCATGACAATAACAACACAGGCCTGGAGGAGCGCCCCAACCCCCCCTCCAAGTCTGTGACGCTGAGCCTCGTGGGAGAGGATTCCTGCTCTGCTGGAAGGTTGAAGGAAATACCATTCACCTCCTTTTTTGGCCCTGATCTCACTAGATAGATCCCCAAATCCTTTCCATGTTTGGTAACACAGCCAGCTAGAGTTTACACCATTCTAATAATAAAATATAGGAGCATGCTAAAGTTGCATAGTAACAATAAACATTAAGTTTATATGAGATCGACTTTGCATTTATGTAGGCAATTATGTAAATTAAAACATGCATCCACGTTAGCATTAATGTAAAGCTTCTCTATAATAATTTATCACTGCATCTTAGTTGCCTACTTTTAGAATAAGTTCCTATTGTATATCAATTTTGTGATGTCATCTTTCCATCAGAAAGTGAGATAATTTTATCTTTTCTCTAGCAATTGATCAAAACTTTTTTATTGTTGGCCCTTGGGAATAAGTCAGCGTCTCCACTCATTACTGAAAAACTAGATTCCTTTTCATAGCAAAGCTTTAAGGCCACCTGGACATGGTTGTGAACCCACTAATCCCAGGTACTCAGGGAGCTGAAGCAGGAGGATCATCGTGTGAGCCCTGAAGACCTTGCCAACACAGCAGGTCTCTTCTTCAAATGAAAACAACCCGAAGACAATGGTTGTCAGACTGGATTCTGCAGCAGCCAAGAAAACAAAAACCAAAAGCTATCAGCTTTCAAACCAGTTTCCTTGATCTTTAATCTTGAGGATTCTTTGGATTGACACCACCCACTGACCAGCTCAGTGTCAGCATCCTCCACGGGTGACATAATTCCACTTTAGTCATTGTCGTAGTCAGCACTGCCCCACAGCAACTTCTCCTTAAATGCCACCCATGCACCACAATGCCCAAGGAGAGAGGAAACGGCCAAGGGAAGTTGAAGGGGACAGAGGTGGCATTCGCAATCAGCTTCTGTTAAAATGTATGATTTTGGCAGTTCAACCAAAGCATGTGATTATGCATATGTTGGGCCCATCCCCCAGGTTGTTGGAGGAGCTCAGAGCTGCTCTGAGGTGTAAGTCTCTGACTTCACAGTAAATCTACCTCTGCCTCTCCTCAGAATGAAAGGCCTGCTCTTCCCTCTTGAACACCAACAGCTGCTCCTCAGGCATCACTTCTTCCAGAGGGGTAGGCGGGCTACCCAGCCCACCACCTACTCTATGGCACCGGTAGCCCCTGTGTTTAGTTGCTCTGCACCCAAAAAACAATGGCTGGTCAGATGGTCAGGTGATCAAGTGTTTGCAACACAGGCATGAGGACCTGAGTCCCCAGAATCTGTGCAAAAATGTCAGCTGTGGACCAGGTGGTAGAGGCGCACACCTCGAATCCCAGCACTCAGGAGGCAGAGACAGACAGATCTCTGTGAGTTCGAGGCTAGCTGGTCTACAGAGTGAGTTCCAGGACAGGCTCCAAAGGTACGCAGAGAAAAATCTGTCTTGAAAAACCAAAAAATAAATAGTCTGTAATCTAAGACCTGGGGAAGCTGGGTCAACTGATGAGTTTCAGTAGGAGGAGACCCTGTCTCAAAGAAAGTGGATAGCAAAGACCCCAAGAGAAGGTCTTCTGGGTTCATCATAAGTCTCCCTGAAATCCCCATACCAAGAGGCAAGGAAGGGTGTGGCACAGTGGTGTGGCACAGTGGTGTGGCACAGTGGTGTGGCACAAGTGTGAGCATCACACCTTCCTTTAACAGCATTAGGGGTCAAACCCAGGACTGAGGCGTATTAGGCCAGGGCTCTACCATGGAGGCACACTCAGTCTTTTGAATTGAAACCTTTTATAAAAATCTCTTTAGTTAGCATTACAAAGTAAGGGGTTTCGCTATGACACTGTCATATGCAGGTGGATTGGAATTTGAGTGACCATGATCTCTGGGCAAGTAGGCCTCACTAGACAAAATACAGCTACATGGATTATGTTGGTTAAACCTTTTGATGACTGATCGGCTGCTTTCATTCTTGCATGTGCTGAAGACAGTGAAACTTTTAAAACACATTGAACCGTTTTTCATTTGATGGTTAAACGCATAGCATGAGATGGGATTTGGAAATAGGAAATAGATGGAACCTAAGCCACTTGGTTGATTTAGGAAACCTGCGTCTGCATATTACCAATGCTATTCAAAGGTGACCCTGATTTCAGTTATTTCCAAGTTAGAAAATGATAGAGAAATAGATTGAATGTGTAACGGAAATTAAAATGCGATATGAAATTAAATGAGCATAAATACAAGTGTGTTAATAAAGATTTTAACCTGAGTCCACAGTTAGGCATTTTAGGACTCACACTTATCCTGGCATAACTAGACTTGACAGGTTCAATCCAACAGGGAGGGATACCTTTAAACAAAGCAGAAGCCTACAGAATAGGAAAAGATTTTACCAACTACATGTACAATAGAGGAATAATATCCAAAATATATAAAGAACTCAAAAAACTAGATATCAAGAAAACAGATAACCTAATTTTAAAATGGGATAAAGATCTGAACAGAAAATTCTTAAAAGAGGAACTCAAATGACTGAGAAACACTTAAAGAAATGTTCAACATTCTTAGCCCTCAGGGAAATGCAAATCAAAACTCCTGCGAATCAAAACATCTTACACCTGTCAGAATGGCTAAGATCAAAATCACAAGCGACCATGCTGGCAAGAATGTGGAGCAAGGGGAACACTCCTTCATCACTGGTGGAAGTGCAAACTTGTACAACCAGGAAGGAAAATCAGTGAGGAAGTTCCTCAGGAAGTTAGGAATTGATCTAGCTCGAGATCCAGCTATACCACTGTAGGAGGGCAATATACCCAAAGACGCTTCATCCTACCACATAGACACTTGCTCAACCATGTCCATTGCTGCTCTTTTCAAAATAGTCAGAAACTAGAAACCAGTTAGAAGACCCTCAACAGATGAATGGATAAAGAAAATGTGGTACATTTACATAATGGAGTATTACTTAGCCATTAAAAAAATGAAATTCAATGTCCTCACCCATAATATGGGATGAATGACAGTCTCTCCCTACATAGAACATGTGAGACCAGAGGACATGCTCAGGCCCTGGAGACGGAAGCATGACGGAGTTTCATCTTTAGGAACAAGATCCCAAGCAGGACCTTCCCTCCTCTACAGGCTCAGCTGTCTCAGACCTTCACACAGTCCCTCTGGGTCAGAAACCTTAGGATTTCTGCTGCTGATTCTCTGTGGACGTCTGTGTCATTGTAAAGCATTCGCTCCTCCCTCCTGAAGTGAGAAGCGTGGGCGCACGTCCATGTGAGCAGAGGTCAGAAGGTGTCTGTCCCTGCACTTGGATTCTTAGTAAGGAACTACATCCCATTGCCTGTCCTCAGCATTGGGCCTGGCCCAAGTAACATTCAGCAATGCAGGCAGAGGACTTGGGAAGCAGTCACAGCATCTCTTGTCCCCAAATCATTGCAACTGCCTCATCACAGTCAGGAGCTGAGCCATACACCTCCCATGTGCCATACTTCTTTAAGTCTCTCTGTAAGGTAGCTGTCATTGTCCCCATCTCTCAGAGATAGAAACCAAAGCTTAGTCTGGAATAGCACCCATTCGGAGAATCCCTTCTCAGCTAAGCAATTTCTCTTTTAAGACTAAAACTTTGGCAAGTAACTCTAGAAAACAGAAGCCCGTCTTTCTTCCTTTCTTCCTCTTTTCTTCCCTTTCTCCCGTCATCCCTCCATCTCTCCCTCCCTCCTTTCCTCCACCCTCCCTCCCCTTTTTCCTTCCTTCCTTCCTCCCTCTTTCTTTCCTCCTTCCCTTTTTTCCTTCCTTTCCCTTCTTTCCAGTTCTGGGAAAACATCACATGCTAGGCAGGCACTCTTACTACTGAGCTGTAGTCCCAGCCTTTACCATTTATATTTTAAAATCTAAGCCGGGTGGTGGTGGCGCACGCCTTTAATCCCAGCACTCGGGAGGCAGAGGCAGGTGGATCTCTGTGAGTTCGAGACCAGCCTGGTCTACAAGAGCTAGCTCCAGGACAGGCTCTAAAGCTGCAGAGAAACCCTGTCTTGAAAAACCAAAAAAAAAAAAAAATCTAACATTATTAACATTATTTTTCACCCAGGAGCAAAAATAACCATGTGCTCTCTAGTGGGGAGGGAGAAGAACTCATCTCCAGCGCTCACTGCCTATCAGCTGATATGGATGAGAAACCGAACACATGTTTGCTGAGTAACGATGAATGTACCGCCGGTGAAAAGGTGGTCACTTCACCTGTCACCTGCCTGAAGAATGACAGCTCATTTTCATAAGATGAGACCCACGAGTCCAAGGGTCAAAAACTGGGAGTCTGTCAGCCAGATGGATCTTGGACGGTTGTTCAATCCATGTGGTATCTTTTAAAATTTGGATTTCCAGGGGCTGGGAACATAGCTCACTCAGTTTGTACTTACCAGAAAGCACAAAGCTCTGGGTTTAATCTCCAGCTTGTGATAAAACTAGGTACGGTGGCAAATGTCTGCAATTCCGACACTGGGGAAGTTGAGGAAGAAGAATTAGAAGTTCAAAGTCATCAAGTCAACCTCAGCTACTTAGTGAGTTCAAGGTCAGCCTGGACTACATGAGGCCATGTCTCGAAAAATAATAATAAAATGAAATGTCTTGGTTTTATTTAAAAATCAGAAGATTGTGCATAAATTTCCAGTTTGTAGCAACACTGGCACCTGTGCCCCTAACACAGAATTAGACAATATTTCCCAGACTCCCTTGCAGCTAGACCCATAGGACTACATTCCAGCCAAAGAAATATGAACAGAAGTATGATGTTGCGTGGTAATAAAACCTCCCTCGCTATAATCTTCCCCTGCTGCTAGCCAGCCAGAGAAGACCCCAGGAGAAGGAAGAACCCTGAGACAAGAGGACTGAGAGCTCCCCAGATGACCTGCCCTGGACCATAGGGAATAAGAAGCAAACCTTGGGAAAGCCAAACTCACTTTCTCACTCTTGGGAAAGATTCAAGGCCTTCACTGTAGAAGCAAGACCAGATAAGAAAACTTCAAAACCAATAAATTTGTAAATAAATTCCAAGTGGACATAGCAAGGTCATTTCTGTTTTGAGTGGAGTTGGAGAACCTAGAGAATGTGCTCTCTGTGGGCCCCTCACAGCGGCCATGCTCGAGGAAGGTTCAGCCCATCTCAATATCACAACAATCCCCTCAAGCCTGTTGAGACAAGCATTTCCTGGAGTGTTCAAAGAAAACGTGACATTTTCTGTGTGGGTTTTACCATTAGACGGTGGACATGCAGCAGGTGCTGGGGACTCCCCAGGACTCTGCTGGCTCCCTCAAAGGAGTTGACTGCTTATGACCAAGAGCAACTTCACCAGAATCACAGCTCCTCCTCCCACCCTGGGGACCAGGTAGCTCTCCCCTCTACTGAGAAGGGTCTTAGAGATTTGGCCTTCCCCTCCCACCAGCCACAAACACTACACTCAAGGGACCAAGAAGACATCACTACATTTCAGGCTTGGATAGAGACAGCAGACAGAGTCCCTTGATCCTCAAACTTAATTTAGAAAGGCTATGCTGGAAAATTCCAAGAACCCAAGGGGGTTGTGGATACAAAAGTTCTGACTTGTCCTCAAGGACTGGCTGACCACATGACAGTCACACAATGTCCATAACAGCATTGTAGAAACAAATGCTGCAACCGTCGTCACAGCCTTGAGACACACACATGTCTAAACACAGGAAGTTGACCAATCAGACTCGGAAGAAAAACTCTGACCTGGGGCCTGGAGATGTGACTCAGGTGACAGAGTGCTCACCTGGCATGCTTGAGGCCCCAGGTTTGATCTCTGGCATTGCATGAACTGGGTGTGATTGCACCTGTAATCCCAGCACTTGGGATGTAGGGGCAGGAGGATGAGATGTTCAAGGTGATCCTCGGCCAGCCTGGAACATGCAAGACCCTGTTTCAAAAGAACAGCAAAATCCTAACTTGAAAAGACGTATGACAAACAAGAAGATGTTTGGCTATAAAAATCTTATTCTCCGCCGGGCGGTGGTGGCGCACGCCTTTAATCCCAGCACTCGGGAGGCAGAGGCAGGCGGATCTCTGAGTTCGAGGCCAGCCTGGTCTACAAGAGCTAGTTCCAGGACAGGCTCTAGAAACTACAGGGAAACCCTGTCTCGAAAAAAAAACCAAAAAAAAAAAAAAAAATCTTATTCTCTGGGCTGGAGAGATAGCTCAGAGGTTAAGAGCACTGGCTGCTCTTCCGGAGGTCCTGAGTTCAATTCCCAGCAACCACATGGTGGCTCACAACCATCTGTACTGAGATCTGGCGCCCTCCTCTGGTGTGCGGGCATACATCGAGGCAGAATGTTGTATACATAATAAATAAATCTTTAAAAAAAATTTTTAAAAAAATCTTATTCTCTGCAGAAATACCAATGTATTGAGTTATGGAACATTAATCCAGATCCCATAGGTGTGGTAAATAATATATTTCATGTGCTTGCCCAAACCCCCAAACACTCCACATCCCAAAATGCATTGGTACCCTGAGACATCAAGGTTTCTGTTACAAACCTAAAACAGAATCTGTCTGTGACCATAACCCTGAACGTTCCCAACACCATCTAAGTCACCGACTCTCACGCAAGCATGTCAGAGGAGTTTGTCTGAGCCGGACTACCTGGGAAAACACACTCTAATCGTCAGAATCAACACTCTGGGATGGATGCAGAGAGTCTGATGTTACAGATTTAACCAGAACAGGATGAGCAGTTACACCTGCTTGGCTATTGGTGACAAGAACGTTGGGTGTTGGTTGGTCCCTTGGGCTCAGGTGAGATATAGACATAGAGAGACACTAGAGCACAGTCTTTCTGGGGAGCTTTTCATTCATATCATGTCAGCGTGACCATGACAAATGGAGGTGGAATGGTCCAAGATCCAACTCAAGTAGAACCTGAGCCTCCCAGAGTCCCCCTGCCTAGCAGGCTTAACGGGGACTTGCCACTTTCTTTTTTTTTAACTCATGACTTCGCCATCATCCTCTTTTCTGATCTGGGTCTTACGTACCTGACACTAGCCTCAAATTCAATATATAGCCAAAGAATGGCTTTGAACTTCCAACCTCTGTCTCCTGAGTGCCGGGTTTGAATAAACTACCGCATGCAGTTTATGTGTCCCTGATGGAACCCAAGGCTTCCAACATGCTAGGCTAACACTCTACCCCCTGAGCCACACCCCTAGCACTGTTCTCATTTGGTGATGATCTTTCCATTGAAAGCATTTATAATATCAATAACAAATCCGTAGGGAGAGATCCCTTGCCACAAGGAAGGGTCATTTCTAGGCAGCCATGTGCCAAGTGCAGTAAATTCCAGAATCATACCCAGGCCTTTTGCTAGCATGATTTTAGTGTTAGTAGGTAGTCCTGGTGTAATGTCAGGACAGACAAATGGCAAGAGGTTTAAGCCAAAGACAAACAGCAGTGAGTCACAGCAAAGGAACATCCTTAAGTTGGCTCAGGGGTCCCCCACTGCCAGTGACAACCAAGTAAGTCCTGAATTGGAAAGGGTGACATTGGTCTCACCTAGGACCACCCTAAAACTGTTAGGTGGAGGGTGAATAAATGTCCCTCCCAAGGAACTGAGAGAATGAGGTGAAAGAAAAGCCTCTTTGTTTATCCTAACCTGAAAATCCTGTCGGATTGGTCTCTGGGACGAGCACCAGGAGGCCAAAGGTTGAAGCAAAAGGTTGCAGAAATGCATAGCCCGTTATTTAAAATCAAGTTGTTCCCGTCTTGCCACCAGTATTTCCGGTTCTGCCTGTTTCTGCCTGGCTCGTCAATGCCCTCCTCAGGGGTCTGAAAACCCTCTCTGTCCTATGGTAGGGCCCCAGTGTTACCCAAGACCCATCTTTACCACAGTACTTCCTCCATCTTTTTCTCAAACCTCCTGAAAACTTGAGGATTGCAGCTATTTCCAAAAAGCATCAGGAGGGCATCAGAATAAAGAAATTGAACTATGGGCAAGATTTTAAACAGTTGTAACTGTTCAACAAAGGCAACAGTTGTAACAGGTGTAACTGTTCAACAAAGGCAACAGTTGTAACAGGTGTATAACTGTTCAACAAAGGCAACAGTTGTAACAGGTGTAACAAAGGACTGGCACAAGGTCTTCACTGATAAAAAATAAACCTGGCTTTTTGTTACATTCAGCATCAGCATTAGAATTAGCATCTGTGACAATCAGGCACAGGAATGGTGGATTTGAAAGACTTTCACATGTGAGTTAGTGGGGATAGCAGCCTCATGTGTGCCATGAGTTTCAGGTGCTGGTGGTGACGGCCTGGGAGATCCCTAAGATAGCCACGACTCACACGGCAGAGATGTTCTCAGGTTCTTGGTATGTCTGAAAGAACGCAGAGACGTGACAAAGAAGACATTGGGAGGACTACATTTTTAAACTTTTGTTGCGTGTGTGTGTGTGTGTGTGTGTGTGTGTGTGTGGTGTTTCTGAGTTTCAGGTCATTTGTTGCTGTGACTAGCTCCCTTACCCGCTAAGTCATCTCACAAACCCAAGGGAGGAAGTTTATTGCAGAGTGAAAGTCTACACTCCAGGGGTAAGGGTGGGCTTCCCCAGAGAGAGTCTTGTCCCACAGGCTTTTCTTGGTGTGCCTTTTCTTTTCTTTTCTTTTCTTTTCTTTTCTTCTCTTTTCTTTTCTTTTCTTTTCTTTCTCTTTCTTTGCATGGGGGTGTGGTTGGAGACAGGGTTTCTCTGTAACAGCTCTGACTGTCATAGAACTTGCTTTGTAGGCCAGGCTGGCCTCGAACTAACAGAGATTCACCTGCCTCTGCTTCCCAAGTGCTGGGATTAAAGGCGTGTGCCACCACTGCCTGGCTGGTGTGCCTTCTCTAAAGCTAGGGGATGTGGTGTGAGGTTATGGGAGCTATTTTTGTCTAGGGTAACTTTACAAGGGATATTGCTATGTTGGGGATGAGGGTTGTGGTGGATGCGGTATCTGCAGCATACATTGATTTTCATACTCCAGTTTGGTGGCTATTGATTACACGTCTAGATGCTGGCAAGCATGTCCAACTTGTGGCCTGTATCCGGCCAAACGTGATGAAGCATGTCCAATCTGCGGCCTGCATCTGGCTGAACGTGACAAAGCATGTCGAACCAATGGCCTGCAGGCCACATCTAGCAGGATATGAACAAGCTATGAGTGTGGCCCAACTCAAAAGCCATAAATGTACTTAAAACATTATGAGATTTTTTTTTTTGGTCAACTTTTTTGTGACGACATCTCCTACATCTTGAGTGTGAACTTTGTGGACACACCTGTGCACATGGTTCATGGGCTATAAGTTCCTTTTTATCTTTTTGTTTTCCCTTTGACCACTTTCTACTCTCTGGTCAGTCACTACTTCATACCTCTTCACAGATGTCCTTCCCTTATTTCTAAGGAGTTTGCAGAGGTTTATCTTCTGTGACTACTTCTGGCTGGCTTTTTTAATCTGGACATCTGCTCTAGAGGATCCAGGCTTGCTTTTCGAGAGACTCCAGTGGTTTGCTTTGTTTTTTAGGGATCCTCATATTGATTTACAGGGCCTTGATCCTAGAAGATGAAAATTTTCAAGAATTTAATGGGCAATGTGGTTTGGAACACCAGCACTTGGAGGAGAGAAACAGGAGAACTATGCAGGTTCAAAACGAGCCTGGGTCATGTAGGCCAAGCAGGGCTACACAGATCCTATCTGAGAAAGAGGAAGAGAGAAAAATGTTGGAGGAAGGGAAGAAAAAAATAAAAAGAAAAATATACAAGAATGCTTAAAATGTAGAAACCAAGGCCTGGAAAATGGCTCTGGCTACAAGCACTTAGTGCTCTTCCAGAGACCCAAATCTGTTCCTCAGTACCCATGTCAGGTGACTCACAGCTGCCTGTAATCCCAGCTGCAGGGGACCCATTACCTCTCTGGCCTCTGAGGACACCCACATACATGTATACATACACACAGACACATACAAATAAATTAAAATATTTTTTAAAATGTAGGCATCAGATACAAAGAGCTGATGAATGACTACCAGAATCCCTAAGAATGTTCAGAACAATATTAGATTGGGTCAGTCAGCTTAAAAAAAAAAAAAAAGTCTAGTCTCCAATGTGCAGGCCAAAAGACCTTTGTAGTTACTGCACCAAGCCTGAGGTAATTCACAAAGCTGAAGATATATTTGAATACAAAGCATGCATGAATGACAATGCCCCAGGAAGGGCTGAAGGATGCATTTCTGCAAGAGTCCACAGCACTGGGGGTCCAGAGTTTTATGGCTACAGTTTAAGACACTACCGCTGAGTCTGAAGAGCATTTTGACTTTCCTCCCTGCACACAGAAGCTACTAGAGTCATTTCTTTTTTTTTTAATTAATTAATTTATTTATTTATTTATTTTGCAATATTCTGTCTGTGTGTAGGCCTGAAGGCCAGAAGAGGGCACCAGATCTCATTACAGATGGTTGTGAGCCACCATGTGGTTGCTGGGAATTGAACTCAGGACCTTTGGAAGAGCAGGCAATGCTCTTAACCGCTGAGCCATCTCTCCAGCCCCCTAGAGTCATTTCTTAACTACCCCAAGAGTCCATTCCCCTCACTCTGCATTGGATCAATACCCATGACTCCTTTCTTTGGTTAGACTTTCTTGTTGGATATGTTTAAGGCCATGTAGGGGCCAAAAATAAACCAGCCAACCAACCAATCAATGAATGCCTCCTGCCATGTGAGTGTGCGTGTGTTAGAATTTATATCTTTTTAACTGTATAGGAGGAGTTTGTGAGCGTGCATGCCTGACATGTGTGTGTACACATGTGTGCATGCAGAGGCCAGAAGCAATGATGGATTTCTTCCCCAATTGCTCTTTATTATTTTTTTTGAGACAGACACTCTTTCTGAACCTGGAGTTCATCCATTGATTAAATCGATTGGCCAGTGAACTCTCAGGTTCCTCCTGTCTCTGCCCCCCAGCTCAGCTATGGAGTTACAGAAGCACACTGTAGAGCCCTGCAGTTTACACAGGTGTTGGGGATCTGAACTCAGATCTTCAAGCTTGTGCACCTCACCTGCTGAGCTGTCTCCCCAGACCCCGGAAACCTCTATATTAAGAAATTTTTTTTTTACGTCAGGTGGTGGTGGTGCAAGCCTTCAATCCCAGCAGAGGCAGATGGATCACAGTGATTTCAAGGCCAACGTGGTCTACAGAGTGAGTTCCAGGACAACCAAAGCTGTTACACAGAGAAACCCTGTCTTGAAAAAAAAAAAAAAAAGAATTTTTTTATTCAGTGTGGTGATATACACCTGTAATGCCAGTACTTGGGAGATGGAGGCAGGAGGTGGGGAAGTTCAAGATCATCCTTAGTTACAAGCATGTTTGAGGACAGCCTGATCTACATGAAATACTATCTCAAAAGAAAAATAAAACATCGATTTTGTAAATCTAATAATACATTTTATTTAACCCAATACATTTTTTTTAAATTCTCATTTTATATAAAAAATATAAAAATGTTTTGGGTGGTGTGGTGTGAACTCACAGCCTTGAACATGCCGAGTACAGTGCCACTGAACTATATACCCTGGGTTCCTGGTATTTTTGAGACAAGATTTTACTGAGTAGCTCATGATAGTCTTGAGTTCACTATGTAGCCTAGGCTGGCCTGAAACTCTCTTATTCCTTAAGTTGTCTTATAACGGGTGTGGCTGGCATTTTCCATGTGGCTGTATAATATTACATTTTGCCCACGGTTACACCCCATCCTCCTCAGTTTACCGTCGAGGTCTGCCGAGGCTCTTGGGGTGACTAGTAGAGCCTTATGAAAAGCCCTTGGCTTCTTCAGTCTTTTCTCCTCTAGCAGTGGCGTCCTCTGCTGGGGCAGGTCGGGGTGGTGGGCCAGGTGGTTCCCGGGGACTGTCCTAATGACTGTTTTTATTGGGTGTGGAGGAGTGATGTGTGTGCATGCACACGTGTGGGGCACTCACCTGTGTGTGCAGGTGCAGGACCAGAAACTGACTTCAGGTCTTCCTCCAGCACACTCCACTTGATTCTCAAGGTAGAGTCTCTCACAGAACCTGGAGCCTGCTGCTGCAGCTAGACCATCTATTCAGCCAGCCCCGGGACCCCTTGTCCAATGACTGTCCTCGGAAGGATCTGTTTCAGGTGGAGCCCAACTTCTGTGGTCTCCATATCCCTCTGATCAAGAGACAGGTGACTTACCAGGATTGTCATCCTCTGCATTTTGGCTGATTGGAGGGCAGGGCCTTACTTTACCTGACATCTTTTTAACCTCAAAATAAAGTTTGGACACATAACACACTTAGCTCTCAGAAGAAAGTGTATCTATAGTCATGTGTTCACACTTAACTGGAGTTATAGATTATTTAAAAGACCTTAAAAACAGAGATGCTGAGTCAGGGGTGCTGGGGAGATGGATGGCTCATTGGTGAAGAGCACCTGCTGCTCTTCCAGGGGACCGAGGTTCAGTTCTCAGCACCCACATGGTAGTTCACACTCATCTGGGGATTCAGTGCCCTCTACTGCCAGTGCCTGGGGAACCAGGCACACAGGTGGTGCGCAGACATACATACAGGGAAAACACACATACCATAAATAAAATAAATATTATTTTTTAAAGACTCAGTTTCCTAAGTAGAAAAAAATGAGCAGAAAACCCAAACGATTACCTTGTTTTTTAAAAAAATAACCAAAATCATTGTTGTTTTGATCTGAGTGTGCATGTGCATGCATGCGTACGTGCATGCACGTGTGTGTGTGTGTGTGTGTGTGTGTGTATTTAAGATAGGGACTCCCTATGTAGGCAGGTTTTCTTTGAACCAGATATGTAGCTCTAGTTAGCCTCAAACCCACAATAATCCTCCTGCCTCTCCTCCTTAGTGCCAAGACTACAAGCAAGCACCACCATATCCAACTAAAAATCGTTGCTATTGTTCTAGCTGCTTCCTAACTGTTGTGATTAAACACCAACCAAAAATAACATGAGGAAGAATGGGGGCTCACATACCCCAGTCCCAGTCCTCATGAGGGAGGTCAGGCAGAAACTCAGGCAGCAGCAGAGGCAGGAACAGTGGAGGAAAGCTGCTGACTGGCTTGCTGGTTTCTTCAGCTCCCTTTCTCACACAGCCCAGACCCACCTGCCGAAGGGTGGCACTGCCCGCAGTGGGCTGGGCCCTCCCACATCAATTATCAATCAAGAAATGCCCCACAGACATGCCCACAGGCCGACCTGGCTGATGCACTTCTTCAGTTGAGATCCCCTCTAGCCGGGTCACGTCGACAGCCAAGATCAGCCATCAGAGTTTTTAAAGCTATTTTTATGAATATTGCTAAGAGCGGGATATTAAGAACCCTTACACAGGGTTGGAGAGATAGCTCAGAGGTTAAGAGCACTGGCTGCTCTTCCAGAGGTCCTGAGTTCAATTCCCAGCACCCACATGGTGACTCACAGCCATCTGTAACTCCAGTTCCAGGAGTTAAGATGGCCTCTTCTAGCCTCTGATGGCACCAGGCATGCCTGTGGCACACAGACATATATGCTGCAAATCATCCTTCCACATAAAATAAAAATAAAATAAAATAAAAACTGACCTTGTGAATTCCCTGAATAACCTTTCATTGTGGCCAGATTATTCATCCATAAACCAAATGCTTCTAAGGTCTCATACTTAACTTTGGTGACACACTTTAACCTCATAGTTTTGCTTACATCAGTTTTTAGTTTTATCTGGAAGCAATCTTCCTTTAATCCAAAAAGTCTTTTTTTTTTTTTAATATTTATTTATTTATTATGTATACAACATTCCGTCTGTGTGGATGCCTGCAGGTCAGAAGAGGGCACCAGACCTCATTACAGATGGTTGTGAGCCACCATGTGGTTGCTGGGAATTGAACTCAGGACCTTTGGAAGAGCATGCAATGCTCTTAACCGCTGAGCCATCTCTCCAGCCCCCAAAAAGTCTTTTTTAACCAAAAATACATAATACATTTTCATCCTTTAAATTTTAAATGTAATTTCTCTTTCCTTTCTCTCTCTCTCTCTCTCTCTCTCTCTCTCTCTCTCTCTCTCTCTCTCTCTCTCTCTGTGTGTGTGTGTATGCTTGCAGTTGTGCATGCACCATGGTGCCTGGCTGGAGACCAAAAGACAGCTCTAGGGATCGGTTCTCTCTTGCCACCCTGTGGGATCCAGGACTTGAACTCAGGTCATCCGGTTTGTATTCAAATGCCTCTACTACAGAGCCATCTCGCCAGCCCAGCTGATTCCTTTTTCTGACTTATTTTCTTCTTTAAACAATAAAATTCAAAACAAACTTTACCAATTCCTGAACTTAAACAAAATTATTTCTTCATGAATAAAATTATATATATTTTAGCGATGACCCAGAAAGTGATGTCAGAAACAGAGAACGTGAAGAACACTCAGTTGTAAACATCTAACACATGCAAATCCAGATACATAGGCAGATTAAGTTTACAGTGACAGAGACACTTCTGTTTGTTTGTTTGTTTGTTTGTTTCATTGTTTTGTTTTTTCCGAGACAGGGTTTCTCTGTGTAGCCCTTGCTGTCCTGGAACTCACTCTGTAGACCAGGCTGGCCTCTAACTCACAGAGACCCTCCTGCCTCTGCTTATCAAACGCTGGGATTAAAGGCGTGCGCCATTGCTGTCCAGCATGTTTCTGTTTTATATTACTAACAAATTAACTTATTTGCCAATGACTCCAGTCCATGAACTAAAAGGAATTTGAGTTAATTTTATATGAGCACTTCTTTATTCATAAGTCAATTGGAATAGAACTCTTTTTGGAGAACCTTATTTTGCAAATATATCATATACCATATACAAAAGGCAGTATATAGATATAGATAGTATGTATATCTGTGTATATGTATATGTACACACAAACTGAGATTATATAGACTTCAAGCTAACACTTGAGTCCAAAGACAAAGGAGTGCAGTGAGAATAATCTACTCATTTGAAAAGGAGGATTGATGCCAGGCAGTGGTGGCACACGTCATTAATCTCAGCATTTAGGAAGCAGAGGCAGGAGGATTTCTGAGTTTGAGGCCAGCCTTGGTCTACAGAGTGAGTTCCAAAATAGCCAGAGCTACACAGAGAAACCCTATCTCAAAAAAACCAAACCAAATCAATCAAACAAACAAAACTGAAATGAAAAGGAATACTGAGGGCTGGGCCGGGCGATGCAGCCTTGCAATCCCAGGGTGAGGCAAGGGTTGCTGAGAGTTCAGGCCCATCTGGGTTACAGAAGGTGGGTCTCTGTGAGTTCAAGGCCAGTCTGGCCTACATAACAAGTTCTAGGACAGCCAGAGCTACATAGATAGCCTCTGTCTCAAAAAACAAACAATAAATAAACAAATCCCAAAGTAATATAAGTACACAAATAATTTAATTATATTTATGATGAGTTATATTTATGGCAGAATAAATGAAGTCATTTGCCTATATGATCAAACCTTAACAATTTTTAGGTGTTGTAAGTGGTTTTTTTTTTTTTTTTTTTTTTTTTTTAGACAGACAGAGAGAAGAGTCTATATAGCTTAGGTTTCCCTATCTCATAATCTCCCTGCCTCAGCATCTCCAAGGCTGGGAATTACAGATCTATATCACTTTGGCTGGAGACCAGTCTTAAGCAAGCCTCACGGATGACTGGATGACTGGATTTCAAAGAGTCACCTTTGAACCCTTCACCGGTTTGATCATTCGCTCTTGCACGTCTGTGTTCTGTGCAGGGCTGGTTTACAATAATCTTGCCAAAGCTATGTTTTCAAAAGAAGTAGCAGAAGAGAATAAACACAATAAATTGGAAGTCTCTCTACTGTAGCCCTTAAGATACACACATGCACGTGTGTGCATGCACACACATGAATACACATATACACACATATATGCACATACACATGCACACACATATGTACACACATATATGCACATACACACATATGCACACCAGTATCAACCTAGATCTGTAAGGTGAGTTCAGAGTGTTGAACTGAAGCACCTGCAGGTTGCCCAAGTGTCTCAGACACATCAGTGGAGTCTCATTCTGATGACTGGCGTGAGAGTTTGTGTTAGGGAAGCATTTGAGCTCAGCAAACCATACTTCCTGGTGTCACCAATGGCCCAGATATCCTCCATTAGGAGTCTCAGAAAACCCCAACACCAAGGGGTGTGGGTTGTTCAAGGTGACGAGGGCCATCACACCTGGATTCTCCAGAGCAGCTGTTGGGTTGCTCCCAACTCTCATCCCTATAAGATATGTGAGGCCCTGTGGGGTGGACGCATGGTGTGGGGTCAGACACTCTGATGCCTCTGTTAAGACTCTAGATACCTGTGGTCGCCCACAGCAGGCCAAGCTGAGCGTTTGTCTCTTGTCTTTGGGGTCTGGAGACCCTCGACAGATGAATCTCTAATGAGACCATTGCTGCTCTCCTCAGAGATTTTAGCCTTCATCGTCAGTCACCACAGACGAAGGTTAATGTCAGGGCAATGACAAAATGACATGTAAACACTTGCACGAAGTCAACAATTATCATGAACACAGATAAGAAACTAAAAGAACACATGTTAAGTCAGAGTATATTCTTAGATATTTGGAGAAACTCTATTTTAATAACATATAATCCTTTTTAGCCACAAGAGGAGTTTGAAGACATAAACATGGGGCAGGCTCCTAAGTGTTTGTCTTGTCAGCAAGAAGACTTGATTTGATCACCAGAACTCATATAATAGAAAGCTAGGCCTGGCAGTAGGTACTTACACTCCCAGCCCTGAGGAGGCAGACACAAACAGAGCCCTGGTTCTGACCAGCCGACCTAGCTGAACCCATGAACTTCAGGTCAGTGAGAGACCCTGTCTCAAAGCAAGGCAAATGACACCTGAGTAACACTTGAGCTTGTCCTCTGCCTCCACACATGTGAACACACATTTGCATGCACCAACACACATGTGCAACCGCACATATGTACAACTACATACACAAATATGAAAAAGAAAAACACAAATCATAACTATGTGTCTCAATCTCTCTGCTTCATGGGAAGAACGTTTATTCAGCCTGACCAGAGATGCCCAGTTCAGAAACCAAACAGTAACAGATCCACGAGGACACGGCTCAGACATCAGCACGTGAGAACAAAAGAAAACTAGAGTAAGGCTCTCTTCCCTGACTGGGGCTGGGCAGCCCAAGGGGAAGTCATTGGGAGGGAGGGGACTCCCCATTGTGCTGAGTCTACTCATTTTCTGTGACCTAAAAGGAAAGGGTAAAGGGGACCAAAGCACACAGCCACTCCCAGATGGGGAACTCATATGCCCTTACCCTGAGATTCAGTATCTGCATTCCAAAAGGGATTGGGCATCTTAGAGCCTAAATGTCCTCAGAATCAGGGGGAGTGGCTATATGTTTGTAGAAGTGGGAGCTTTTAGCATGGCCAGGGTACCAGAATGCTGGTGATGCTCTCAGACACATGGTACCTTCATCAAGGCTTTTGTTTTTGTTTTTTCAAGGCAGGGTTTCTCTGTAGCTTTGGAACCTGTCCTGGAGACCAGGCTGGCCTTGAACTCAGAGAGATCTGCCTGCCTTTGTCTCCTGAGTGCTGGCATTAAAGGCATGCACCACCACCACCCAACTTAAGGCTTTTTTTAAGACAGGATTTCTTACAGCCTAGGCTGGCCTCAAACATGCTATGTAGCTACGCATGATCTTGAATCTCTAATTCTCCTGCCTCTACCTCCCAGGTGCTCAGATTACAAGTGTGGGTTACCATTACTGCCCTGGGTGAGGTTCTCAGACCAGGAAGAATATTCCTTCTGAGCTAGCAATGGCCGAGGAGTAAACTGGGCAGGTCTTCCGATGACCCATTTATTAAATGCTTTGTAGTGGAAATCAGAGTGAACTGTGAAGAAAGAGGAATTTGGAGTGGAGAAGAAGGCGGTCCAAAGGTCACTTTGTAGGAACTGAAGAATACATGCCTATGTCCACAGAAGCCTGATTACAGGACTCCCAGAAGGGTTTTTCAGGACCATGAATCAAATGACTTGAGAAGTTGCCAGAAGAAAGGAAGAGATGGGGGTGGAGCAGAGCTCATGGCCAAGTGCACAGTACAGGTAGGGTGTGGACAGAGACTCACAAAGGCAAGAGGAAAGCCAGAGCTTACGTGGTCCCTCCCTGCTTTCTGGGTAATTGAAGACCCACCTAAGACCAGAGGCTGCCTGCCCTCACCTGGGAGTGTCAGTGGCTCCGGCGTGGAATGTATCGTAGCAGTCCTTGTTCTCAAGGTGTCCTTCTGGAATTTGGCCAAGAGCTGCTCAGAGGCACTGACTCAGCAGGGATGAAGCCCATGCTGCCTGGCTTCTGTTTTGCCTATTCCTCTCAGTAGGCTTCAGGGATAAGTCAACCAATTGCTGAACTCCGGAGTCAATGGGACCCAAGATGGCAGTGGGCGTCTCTGAGACCCTTCCAGGCCCCTGATCCCTACCAAGATGAAGCTCCCATGTGTCCCTCAGCACTGGGGCACAGGATGGAGGCTCTCCTGCAGAGAAGGTCTCAGCTTTGGAAAACCGGCTTACTTAATTTGGGTTCCTTGAACAGCGGCTGGGTCTGGAAAGTGCTTTAAGTCCAGTGTGTGGTTTACAGCCCAAGCTTTTCGAGGAGATACCTCGCCGTCAACAGTAGCTCTGATGTGTCTGAGACGTAGTTACCTTAGACTGACTGAAGAGACGTGGGGCCAGCCTTCGTGTGCATCTCCCAGGCAAGCTTGAAATTCCTTCCAGCTGTCATTCTGGTGTCGGCCTGTGAGGCACCACTGCAGGTCACAGATCAGTGTGCCAGCACAGCCCTCTTCTGGGATGTAAGGAGAAACGTCTCTCCCTTTTGTAGCAGAGCCCTCATGTAGTAACAGAGGACAAAGAGCAAAACAAAGCAGCGGGTCCCTGACTAGGGATGTATCTAACAAATGACCGTCTTTTTCTACACACATCCTCAACCAGGGGTGTTGAGATGCTCTGTCAGGTAAAGGCACTTCCTGTGTGAGCGTGTGACCGCAGCTCCATCCCAGAACCCATAAAGGTGTGGTGGGAGAATAGGAACTAAAACAGCTACATCAAGATTAACACGTGACCAAGTACGGCAATAAACACCTTTAATTCCAGCATTTAGGAAGCAGAGGCAGATAGATCTCTGTGAACTCAAGGCTTTCCTGGTCTATACAGGGAGTTCCAGGCCAGCCAGGGCTATATAGACCCAATCTCAAAAAAATAAAAATCAAGATTAACATGTAAAAAAAAAAAAAGTGAGTTTCTGAGGAAGACTGGATGCCCTCATTTATTCTAGCATCATATAAATAAATGCATGAAATAAAAGCCCCAAAATAGCCGGGCGGTGGTGGCGCACGCCTTTAATCCCAGCACTCAGGAGGCAGAGGCAGGCGGATCTCTGTGAGTTCGAGGCCAGCCTGGTCTACAAGAGCTAGTTCCAGGACAGGCACTAAAAGAGCTGCAGAGAAACCCTGTCTCGAAAAACCAAAAAAAAAAAAAAAAAGCCCCAAAATACAAACAGGAGGTGGGGGACAGGAAAAAGCCACACATTGGTAGCCAGATGACACTGTGGCCCCTTCCCCGGCTCATTAGTCCACTTCTATTCTTGAGAGTGACTGTTCTTTTTATTTATTCATATCATTGTTTTTTTAAAAATATTATTTACTTTTAGTGCGTGTGCATTGGTGTTTTACCTGCACATATGTCTGTGTGAGGGTGTCAGAAGCCCTGGAACTGGAGTTACAGACAATTGTGAGCTGACATGTATGTGCTGGGAATTGAACTCAGGGTCCTCTAGAAGAGAAGCCAGTGTCCCTAACCTCTGAGCCACCTCTCCAACCTTCTACATTATTGTTTTTAATTATGTGTAATATGTAAGTAAGTGTGTGTGCATGAGGGTGTGCTGGAGGAGAGTGTTGGATCTCCGGAAACAGGAGTTACAGGTGAGTGTGAGCCTCTTGATGTGGGTGATGGGAATCAAACCTGGATCCTCTGCAATGGTTTTAACTGCTGAACCATCCTTCCAACCTACCTTTTTCTTTCTAAATAATTTGTCTATTTCTAGTCCATGCCTAACTTGGCAGACATAAGTTTTCCTCCATCGCCACGGGGGCTGCTAGGATTTTCACCTGTACTATGTTTTTCTTTCAGCCTCTAATCAAATTGTTCTTGGGCTTCCATTTGAATCTATTCTGAATTCTTTTATTAATGAGACTAAGAACTTCAAAGGGGAACCTCAGTTTCCTTGGTAACAAAGGTGGAAGGGGAGCACTAATGCCACAAAGTTGTCCTCTGACCTCCACACTTGTGTTGTGGCATTCCTATCACCCCACACCTGTGCACATTACCCACACCCACACCTGCACCCACATCACACACACACAACACCCACACCCGCACCTGCACCCACATCATACACACACACACCTTACATCCACACCCCCACATCACACACACACAACACCCACACCCGCACCTGCACCCACATCACACACATCTCACACACACCTTACATCCACACCCCCACATCACACACACACACACACACACACACACACATCACCCACTCCCACCCCCGTACCCACATCACACACATACACACACACCCGCACCTGCACCCACATCACACACACACACACACACACACATCACACACACACATCTCACACACACACACCACACCCCCACACCCCCACATCATGCACACACAACACCCACACCCGCACTTACCCCCCCCACATCACACACACAACACACACACACACACACACACACACACAGAGTAAATAAAATTTAGACTAAAAGGCCCTCTGCTGTTTTTCTTTTGTGTGTTGGCTTGCTCTGATTGAAAGAGCAGCCTTGCTCATAAGTCATTCTAAGTCTAGGGGAAGACAGCAGTGCCCAACCCTCTACAGGGGCAGAGGTGGAATTCAGCTCCTTTCCCTTCCTCTGGGGAAAGTCCAACAACAGCAAAAATATTCTGACTTCCTCCAAAATATCTGGGACCTTTGCATCTAAGGGCACACTCAGTCCAGCTTCAGTCACGTGGGGCAAAGGTTTGCTCCCCAGGGTGGCACTACTTGGAGTTGATAGCGGCTTCCACAGTGGTTCTCAGCCTCCCTAACGCTGGGACCCTTTAATACAGCTCCTCATGCTGCAGAGAACCCCAGCCATAAACTTATCTTATTGTTACTTCATAACTGCAATTTTGCTATTCTTATGAATTGTAATGTAAGCAACTGCTTTAGGAGGTGGAACTCTTGGGAGATCTTCAAGTGGATTACTGGAGCTGTGTCCTTGCAAGAGATAACGGAGCCTAGCCCCTCCTCTTGTCTTTGTTTGCTTCCTGGTCACCCTGATATGTGTGCCACAGGCCCCACACCTCCAAAACTGTGAGCCAAAAACATAAAAAAAACAACAAAAAAAAAAACTTTCACTCCATATAAGTCGAATAGTCTGGGTGTTTGTCATAGTAACAGGAAAATAGTATAGCAGCTTCCTTGAAGTTGGGAATTGCAGAGTTCAAGTACCAGGTCTAGAGCAAGTTACCAAAGGAAGTCTCTCTCTGTGGTCTCCAGAAATCTTTTTTTTTTTTTTGGTTTTTCGAGACAGGGTTTCCCTGTAGTTTCTAGAGCCTGTCCTGGAACTAGCTCTTGTAGACCAGGCTGGCCTCGAACTCAGAGATCCACCTGCCTCTGCCTCCCGAGTGCTGGGATTAAAGGCGTACGCCACCACCGCCCGGCTTCTGGTCTCCAGAAATCTTACCCTAAAACACAGACTCTCATAGGATCGCGCAAGAGACAGAGCTACCTTCTCTGACATCATTACACCCGGAGAACCACGGCAGGAGGTGCTTCAGTTCCAGCCAAGCTGCCTTACGCAGCCAACCTCTGTAAGGGAGAAGACAGAGAGGGGTCTTTGTGTCAACAATGAGGATGGCCACTTGTGAAAACGCACATTCTTGCTTCTCACACTAAATGCTCCAAGTAGCACCAATGTGTCTATTCTATTCTATTTTTTGTTTGTTTTGTGTTTTTCAAGACAGGGTCTCTCTGCCTCCAGAGTGCTGGGATTAAAGGTGTGCGCCACCAGCGCCCCAGCTAAGAGGTTTATTCTTACAGAAGAAAAAGGAGAAGACAAGGAGGGCCTGCCATGGTTGTTTGTTTATTGCTTTGATCAACAAGAACATATTAGGCTCAGCTCACTTACACATTCCAAGTAGTTACAGTGATAAGTGAGAACGAGACTCTCTCCTAGCCATGCTTACTCTAAAGGCGTCAATGTGTCTACAGGGAATTAGGTTGAAACGGTTCAAGGTCCAGAATCATTAGATAATCAGACTTTGGAATCCAGGAGGCTGCGTCCACCATCCCAAGCTCCTATCTCCTAGGCCTGCTAGAAAATGCTGATGCTTTTCTTCACGTTTCCATTGATACGGGGTGTGGCCTCTCTGGCTGGATGATGGACAGCATTCCAAGGGACTTCATCCACTGAGTCACTTAAGCCTCCACCACCTGCTGAGGTGGAATTTGATCATATTCTTACTTCGTAGGTGAGGAAAGTGGGGCAGCCGTGGCTGAAGAGACTCAGACAATTAGAGCTGAAGGCTGGGGCTGGCACCCTGGTCCCAGAGCCCACTCCGGCCGTCTCCAGCATTTGTCATAAAAATGTGCTAGGTGACACCAGGCGGTGGTGGCGCACGCCTTTAATCCCAGCACTCGGCAGGCAGAGGCAGGCAGATCTCTGTGAGTTCAAAGCCAGCCTGGTCTACAAGAGCTAGTTCCAGGACAGGCTCCAAAGCTACAGAGAAACCCTGTCTTGAAAAAAGAAATGCTAGGTGACATGGGGTGGGGAGATGTATGTGACAGCAGAGAGTAAGCACTATGTGTGTGTGCGCATGCACGTGTGCCTGTGGGTGTGTGTGTATGCTTGTGTACATGTGCTTATGTATGTGTGTATGTCTGAGTGTGTGCTCGTGTATGTGTACATCTGTGTACGCTTAGGTATTTGTGCTTGTATATGCCTCTGTGCTTGTGTGTGTCAGTGTGTGCTTATGTACGCATGTGTAAGGAAGGGAGTATGTGTGTGCACGTAGAAGATAGAGGTATACGTTGCACATCTTGTCCAGTCACTCTCTATTTTAGTTTTTGAGACAGTCTCTTCTGGAACCTGAAGTTCATCAACTTGGCCAGACCAGGTAGTTGGCGGACAAGGATTTGCCAGGGATTCTCCTACCTTTGCCCCCCCTCACCCCCCAGTACTAGAATGGCAAGCACAATTTTATGTGGGTTCTAGGAACAGAACTCAGGTCTTCATGATTATACAGAAGGCACTTTATCAACTAAGTCATCTTCCTAAGCTTTTAAGTCACATGGGCACCCCACGATGACGTCTAAGAGCGTTCTGGTGGACATCCTCAGTTCTGGTTTTCCATGCCACCATTTTGGTTTCAGCACTGAAAACCCTGCACCTCAGGAAACTCCCCAGTCTGGGAAGGCTATCAATCTAGTTCTTGGCCTCTTTCCTGTAAGAATCATGGAAGGCCACTGCAGATTTCTGGGGCCCAGAGACACATGCTATCTGTACCTGCAAACATGCAAATTGAGACAGACTCTCACTATACAGCTTAGGATTCCCCCAAACTCATGATCCCCCTGCCTTAGCCCCCTATGTGCCATGAAAACCATCAGCCCTGGCTCTTAAGAACTCACAGACAGGTGATGCTCTTGCAGGCTCCCCAGGTGACTGACACTGGATTTCTTCCATACTCCAGTGGATGAGATCAACTCTAGCATTCCAGTTCAGAATTAGCATTCTCAGCCCCACCTTTGAGTTTTAATTCACCAAAGATTAAACTGACATCTAAGGAGTGAGCTAGGCCGGGAACTCATATCCAGCAGCTTAGGGCCCACCCAAGCCCTTTCAGGTTCAAAGAAGAGTAGTTAGGTCCTGCCCCTTAGCAGGGGTGCAGGCCAGAGCTGAGATGCAGCTATGCCCAGGTGCAGAGAAAAAGACAATTCTGAGGCACCCAGGGCATCTAGAGATGAATGAGGAAGGGGCAGCCACGCTGGGAACACCACAGAATGTTCTCAAGCCTGGAGGTTTCCCCGGACAAGAGCATAAGCCAGAGGTTACAGGCTAGCTGTGGCTGATTGCTATCACATACCTAATGTCACCATTCTTTAGGATTCCGAGAGAATGACAAGGACACAGACACACACACATACACGGGGCTGCACAGACTCTGACTGGGACAATGACACCCTGTGAGGTGATAAACAGCAGACAGGAAGAATCAACTAAAATGTGACTGCTATAGAACCAATAATGGATGGAGGTGACAAGGAGCCCAGGTCCTGAAACCCGAATGTTCCAGTGAGTCGCTGAAACAGACTTGCTGAGCTCCCCGAAAGGCTCAGGGGTTGGAGGAACCAGGCTCCTCTAAACACTCAGAGGCGGAGGGCAGACTACCATTTGAAGGGCTAGTTAACTACTACTCTGAGAACAGCTGATCAACCTGAGCTCTTTTCACAGTGGGCACAGACAGGATAAGGACCTCCCCACCACGACATCGTGTGCTCATAAAGGGCTCAGGAGTGTGCCCCGTCCCCATTTCCTGGAGGAGTCGTTCACACCAATGCCCTCTTCCTGGCTTGCCCTCTTATTTTTTCTTCTTAGTCATAGGGAGTCTCAAAGACATATAACAAGAGAAGCTACACGGACACCAGTATCTGGCTTTCTGCTGCCATACTTTCTTCCTACATTTCTCAATGCACCAGGCCATTTGATGGGATGGGAGGGGCCCGTTGCCTTCCACTGTGTAGCATCCTCTTGCTCAGTTTTCTGGATTGCTGGGGATGGAACCAGGGCCATGCCTGTGCTAAGCAAGTACTCTACCACTGAGCTGCGTCCCCATTATCCACTCCTTTAGTAGTAGCAGAACCTCCCTTTTTATCTGGGAGGCTTGTTTTTCAACTACAAAACACTTTTCGGGCACCTTTGCAGTTCAGTGTGGTCACATGACTTCATAAGTAAAAACTGTAAAGAGATTTGGGAAACTGAATCTTTAAAAGGAAGGCGTTAGTGGCTCCTTTCTTCTTCCTCTTTGATCGTGGGAGCTGCTGATGAGATGGGTCAGTGCCTCAGCAGCTACAGTAGACCTTGGGCCTGGGGGCTAACAGAACACACTACCGGCAACAGAACAGAAACAGGCTGAGCCGTCTTCAGAGCCTGACCTCCATCCATGGCCTGCCTCTGGATTTCATACAACAGAGAAAGAAAAATATCTTGTTGTAACCACTATCGTTTGGGGATTTTCTGCTGTGAAAAGATGGTAATCCTATTTTGTAACCTGAGGTGAGGTCCATCTTCTCTGGGCTCTCTTCCCACTCAGATCCTGGGAGATCAGCCAGCAAGGACTGGGTTGTATGGAGTTCACACATCCAGGGACAAATCTAGAGCACAGATGTTTTCCTTGGCTCCTACAAAGTTTAAAGAATTAGAAAATTCTTGAACATGGTTTTTCGTCTTATTATTCTTGGTGAGTTTTGTTGTTGTTCTTTTTTGTGAGTTCGCTTATTTGAATCAGTGTCTCATGTATCCAGGCTGGTCTCAGGCTTACTATGTAACCAATGATGACCCTAAATTCCTGATCCTCCTGCCTCAGTTGTTCAAGTGCTAGGGTTACAGGCGTGTGCCTCCACACCTGGCTTATCCAGTGCTGGAGACTGAACCCAGGGCCCTGTGCACATTACATGAGTACTATACCCAGCCCTTTAATATATCCTAAACTTTGAAGTCCAGGATTCTGGATCCTTTTTGATGGCTGGAGGATCCGGCTGCTGAAATATTGATTTCAGCACAGTAGTATTTGTTTGTTTATTCATGGCAGGGTTGCATGCAACTCAGGCTAGCCTCACATTCACTGTATAGCTAAGGATGACCTTGAACTTCTGGTGCTTCTGCCTCAACCTTTAGAATTCTGGGATTATAAGCATGTACCACTACCATGAGCATTTAGTTGTGGTGTCTGCTAACTCCTTGTGATGTTTCCCTATCAAATAAGGATGCTCTCCTTGGTCTAAGAAAGGAATTTGCCTATGGCTCAGACTATGAGCCAGCTATGTCCACACATTGGCCCTGAACTAGGATGGCTCTAGTTTATTCCAGAGTTAATGAATCTTTGTTGTCATCTCCACTACACAGAGGAGGAAATAGGGCCTCGGAGCTTGCCTAAGGCTGCAAGCCATAGACCATTATGAGTTTTGACCACTGTACTTTGTTAACTGCTCCGTCAGCATTGACCCTGTAACCCCAAGGCTCCCGAATGTATGCTCAACCTCATAGGGAAAAAAGATAAACTTAATGACCATTGTCACGATGTGTCACATTAGGAGAGGACAGCTTACCTGAAGAATTATGAATAGGCAGAGTAAGATATTCTCTATATTCTCAAAGCCTGGCACAGAGTCAGCCTGGGGAGCTATGTTGAACAAATGAGGAAGCCACACTCCTCGGCCATCTGGCATCGGGACAGAGCCAGGATGCAAACCCTGGGTTCCAGCCTCTTGCTCAGGCTTTTCCTCAGATGTGGCTGTTGCCAACCTCACCTGCTTTCCCCCAAGTACACTGCCTAGCATGTTTGCACTCAACCCTAGTGTATCTCTAACCAGCAGCCAATGTAGAGCTTTGGTTCCTCCCCAAATGAGGGTTTGATTGTGATCCTTGCCGCCTGGGACTGCAGGGATGCTAGGAGGACTAGACGACATCACACATGAAATGATACATAACAAGTACTTAGTACACAGTGGGTATCACTGGGGTGCATCTTTTATGAAGGTAGGAGGTGCGGGGGACTGACATTGTTACCTGGAAATCCTCACCTGCAGCCTTCAGCCTGACTCTGCAGCAAGGCCTTGCTCAGATGCAGCTCCTCTTTATCCCAGGGGCAGCTCGATGACCAGAACTTCCCCTGACTCCATCCCACACCCCCCACAGCACACATGCTTACTCTCATCAGACTTTAGCCTCGGCCTAGGAATCTGGAGAAAAAATGACCCCACTCACTGGCAAGTCAAAGTCATGGGACTTTCTTCTTTAATCCATGTACATTGATTGTAGAGAATGATAGGAACACGGATGTTTGATCATGCCCACCGTTGCTTTCATTTCTTCTTCTCCTGACCCTCTTCTCACTAATAACCTCACCTCCTTCATGATGACTGTCCTCCATATTCTGCACCTGAGAGAAAATGTAATCTTTTAACTTGATTTTAATTTAACATGGTCCCATCTGTTTTCATTCTTCTCATGAAACATTTTCTTGTTTTTGGTTTGTTTGTTTTTGTTTTTAGAAAAAGCCTCATATAGCCCAGGTTAGCCTCAAACTCACTAGGTAGCTAATTCTTCTGCTTCCACGTCCCAAGTGCTGGAATTACAGGCATGTACCACCACGTTCATTCTTCCTATGACTTTTTTATATTTTATTTTATTTTATTTTTATTTTATTTTATTTATATATGTGGGGGTTCACATGAGTGCAGTGTCTATAGAGGCCGGAAGACGGCTATAGAGCCCCTGGAATTGGAGTTACGGGCATTTGTAAGCCAACCTACATGGTGCTGGAAACCAAACTCAGAACCTCTGCAACACCAGTGTGTGCTCTTGACTACTGAGCCATCCCTTCATCCCCTCAGGGCTTTTTGACCTCAGGAAGATGACAGCAAGTCTCCTGAAAGGGGAACAAAAGGGTTGATACTTTCCTACTCTGGCTGACTTTAGATGTTAATGAACTACATTTTCCAGCTCACCCCATCCCCCTACAACTCTGTGGCCCAGTAATCCACCTGTAACCTACTATAATGACCCCCCTACTACAGTGTATCAAATGTGCTTCTTCCGAGCCTGGCTACCTCACATTTCCTCTTTTAACTGGTTGGAGTAAACATGACCTTGGAATCCCAGAGCCGTAGATTCAGCAGGACTGCTGTGGACCACCAACCCAGAAGAAGCACAAACTCAGGAATCCGATTCAGGGCTAGATCAGGTATCTGTTTCATCCTCTTGGCTACAGTAACTACTGCTGAAACATTGTAGTTTTCTTCCCTTCCTTCCTTCCTCCCTCCCTCCCTCCCTCCCTCCCTCCCTCCCTCCCTCCCTTCTGTCTGTCTGTCTGTCTGTCTGTCTTCATGTTTAAGACCGGGTCTCCATACAGCTCTGACTGTTTGGGAACTCACTATACATATCAGACTGGCCTTGAACTCACAGAGATTTTTGCCTGCTTCTGCCTCTGCCCAGTGCTGGGATTAAAAGTGCTGGTCCAGCAGATTGTAGTTGTTTCTAAAGTGAAGCACCTCCACCCCACCCCACCCTACCCCCACACAAACTTTGTTGCATTAGCTGTTTGGCAATTGCATCAGCAATGTTATTACCGAAGCCTATCTTGGCTTAGATGGAGAGATTACTCCTAAGCAGTTCCCATAATGCAATTTATTAGCTGGAATTGGATTTATATATATTTGAGACGGTCTCACTCTGTAACCCAAATTGGTCTTAATCCTGCGGCAATCCTGCTTCCACCTCCCAAGCACTAGGAATACAGACATGAGCCACTCCACCCTGCTTGGGATTAGCCCTGAACCACTCCACCCTGGTTGGGGTTAGACCTGAGTTTGGCTTTGCAGGAAGGCTAAGAGAGTCAGAGTTCGTATGTGATGCATTTTGGGAAAGGCATCTCTCTCCATCCCTCCTCCAGCCTCTACATGATGTGTTTTGTTTGGAGAAGCTCGAGGCCAGCCTGTATCAACTGACAGGGTCCAGATGACACACTCAAGGGAGTAATGGAGGAAAGTTTAACAAATGCACCGACTACAAAGGGGTGGGCCCTGCCCGTGTGCTGCCCATATAAGCAGGACACTCCTCCACAGGGTGAAAACTACTTCCTAATGACCCCTGGATGTCCCCAGGTCTCTCTGTTGCAGGTGCTAGCAGCCCTGAAGCAAGATTAGTCAGTTGTGCTGAACTCAGAGTACCAAGAAGTTCATGGAAGAGGCTTCAAAAAATACCAGAGGAGACTGGAGAAGATACAGACCTTGCCTGCCACTCAAGAAGTCTGGGGTTTGGTCCTTAGTACTGCAAAATATACACATAAACGCACCTGATAATGGAGGAGAGTGTGTGGTTAAGCCCCTCAATCTCTGAGCCCCCAATCGGATTAGCTGCATACCCTACCATCTTCCAGAAGTTGAGTCCAGAGCTCAGGTTGGTCACCTGCCTGCTACAGAGTTCTCTTGCTGCCCTGTTTCTTTTCTGCATTCTTCTTACAGGGGGCTTCCTCAGATCTCTCCAAATAAATCCCAAGCTTTGTCTCAGGAGCTGCGTCTAGGAAAACCCTAACACCAGGAGCATAACTCAAGAAGAGCAGCCACACATGGAGTCACTGTCTTAGAGACAGGGGCAAGAGGGGAGCTGTGGGGGCAGAGGAGAGAACAGAGAGAAGAAGCCTGCCAGGAGCTATAGCCTTGCCAGAAAGACAGTTCTCTTTGATGCCTAGGAGAGTGGAGGAAATAAGCATCTGGCTTCTCCATCCTGTCACCTTCTGCCCCTCTGCCTGTGCCAGAGGTGAAAGAATCCCTGGTGTTATGTATACCATGAGGTTTGCTCTTTGGCAAAAGAGCGGTTCGTGTATCCAGCGGTGAGGCTGATCAAAGACTTGTAACCCAGCACTCTGTTGTTTCCTGGATGTTTGGGCCTGCCTAGAGAGGAGAATTTTGACAGTCTGCCTGGTTAGGATGGAACACACTGGGGTCCAGAAGCCAGAGGGCTGTAGTAGATGGAAGTACCTGCCCCAAATCATGGCAGCTGATGAGGAACACCTGCCATAGCTTTGCAAGTAAGGAACGTGGCTGGGCTCCACTGGACACTGGCTGGAGTCAGCTGGTTGGCTGAAGGGTGGGATTAGGGGTGGCTGAAAGATGAGGTTTGGCTCAGAGCCAACTGCACTCACCGAACACACTTTCCACCAGTGACAGTATCTTCTGGTGGCTCAAGTACCCAGAGGGAAAGACCAAGAGGTCCCAGCGGAAGTTGAAAAAGCTCCAAATCCCTCCAGATAAGAAAGTCTAGACACTTCCTCTGCCGTGTTCTACCAGCAAGCCCTTCAGGCCCTCCCAGGGCAAGACGCCAAAACCTAGACTCCATCAGCAAAGAGCGGTCGCCTTTGGTGGGATAGCAAGTCATTCTTGTGGCCCCAGATCCCTCTAGTGTGCTGACTGACTTTGGAGAAGGACTTGACTGTCACAACCCAGACCCAGATACAGTCAGAATGAAATCTAAGTATCAGCATTCTCTACAACACACTGATCCTCCAGGAGCCCATTGGGCAGTGCCCTCTTGGGGCCTCGGTGTCTTCATCTGTAGACTGGTAACAGTTCCTGCATTACAGAGTGTAGGACAGATTGAATGGGATGATGTTTGTAAAGTGGCCACTGGCCACCGAGGGTGTGCCCACATGGGATGGTGGTATCATGTATCTGAGGTAACAAACCGCCCACAATGCTACAATGTGTTAAGAATTTTTCTTTTTGAAACAGAATCTCAACAATCTCAAGAATAGCCCCAAATCCTCCTGCCACCACTTCCTGAATGCTAAGGTTACAGGTATGTATTACCAACTCCAATCCACCCCCTCCCTCACTCCTCAGACCCACATGAAACCCAATCCCAAATCTGGATTCTGCAGCTTACATGCAGCATGGATCTGACTATTACTTGTCCCCAGTCTTGTCACCAGGATCCTTCCTTGGGGCCCCTCTCATGCTGTCCCCTCTTGCCAGGGTGCTCAGTGTCTCTACTTCAAGGTTTAAGCACCTCAAGTTGTTTAAACCTCTTGCTAGAATACAGCGGCCCCTGCCCTCAGCCAGGAGTATGTTTCTAACCAGCTCACCTCTGATGTCAACATGGATAAGTTTCTAGACTTTGCAGCTGAAGGATTTTTCCAATAAGGATTTGATGCTGTACTGAAAAACCATTGACAAGCCATCACTTACCTCCCCGCAGGCTCATGGGAAGGGCAAACCTCACTGTGGCACATAGCATGACTTAGCTTCCACCTTGCCTTCTGGCCTCAATCCCCTATTCTTCCCCCTCTTATTTATAGGTTTGTTTATTTACAGACGAAAAGTGGAAATTGCATCTCGTCTAGTTCTGGGATACCGTCATCAAACTGATGTTTCCATGTGCTCCAGTCTTCCCACACATTTATCCTGTCCCACAGCTTGAATGACAGTGCTTAGACTTAAGTGTATGTTTCCATTGCTTTACATTCCTCTGCACTGATGCATATAGCGAGCATGCATGTTTTTGGTGTCGTTTTTATATGTCCTAGAAGTTGACCGGAGTGGAGTGTATGAAGTTTTCTTCCACTTATTCTTTCTGTCCCCATTCAGTATTGCATCTGCGCACACCTGCTGGGCTTTGCAGCTGAAACTCATTTTACTGCTGCGTAATACTCTGTGGAGCAGACAGTCCGCTGTGTTTCCCCACTAAGTCGATGTGAGCATTCTCAATTGTCTCCATACGTGGGCATTTTTCTCCAGCGGAGTTGCCCCGGGAGAGATGAACTCTGTGTCTCTCTCTCTCTCTGTCCGTCCCTGTATCTCCAGCCACCCTGGCGTCCTTTCAGTTTTAGCTCCCAGGAGTCTCTCACACACATAACGAATGTCCCCTTGTAGTCCACCTGCCCTCGCCTGGTGAGCTCCAGCCGTCGTTGACTCCGCTAAATCTCCCTAATTACACACTCTCGCCTTGGGATTCTGTGGGTCTACCCCGCAGAATCCTGCCCCACGAGGCTCCGGGGCTCGGTGCCTCCAGCTCTGGCCTGCACATAGTAGGCGCCCAGGCAACAGTGGAAGCCTCGGTGAAGAAGGGGCCGGAAAGGGGTCAGGGCTTGGCGGGGACACTGGGGTCACGCCTTCTGGGGGCTCACCTGGGGTTTTCTAGGGTGTAGCCGCCGGGAAGATCTGGGGTCCAGAACTCTGGGAAATGGGCGCCAGGGCTGCAGGCGGACCAAGGGCGGGACCCGAGCCCCGGAAGGCGGAGTCTCCGGTGTGGGCGGGGAATGGGAGGGACCGGCCGGGGCAGCCCGGTAAAAAAGAGCGTGGCGGTCTGCCTTCTCTGAGAGTCCTCGGGAAACGACCCTGCCACCGAGCCAGCGCGGACCCGGAGAGCTTCGGCGGCGGGAAGAGCTTCGGCACCGGGGTGCACACTCGGCACCATGGCCCAGACGCCCGCTTTCAACAAACCCAAAGTGAGCGTGGAGGGGCTCCGTCGCCCGGGTTGTGCCCCCGGGCTGTCCCAGGGCTTAGCCGGGCCCAGCCCTGGGAGTCTTCACCCTTAGAAGCATAGGAGGACTCCCGCTGGCGTCTCCCATCGGCCAAGGCCGTGGCTTGCTTCCGGACTGTCGGGCGAGAGACGATGTGGCAGGGAGCGTCCAGAACCTGGAGGTGCCTCTGGCTGGCCTTCGGATTCGGCTGCTGTCCATGCCCTGTCCACTCCGGGTCTCAGCCCCGCTGTCTGTCAAATGGGCACTCAGTGGGTGGGGCTGCGCAGCTGTGCGAGCCTGGGCAGGGACCTGATGTAGAACCTTAGTAGAATGGGGCCCAGGGTCTCTAGCTGTTAAGTGTTCGGTGAGTGGCTTTATCTTCAGTGTTATGATTGCTTTGTGGGCACCAGTTAACTTAGGTTTGTGGGTGAGTTTGTGGGTGCGCCCGTGGGGAAAAGTTGTGATCCAAGCCAGAAAGGGGAAAGAGGCAACAGAGCGCTGGGGAGGAATTCCTATACACCCTGGGCCTTTGGCCACAATAGGTTTGTTTGGGGTCAGGTCATGGCCCTTGACCCCTAATGGAGTACCCCTTGTCTTTCTGCCTGCAGTTGTAGCTTCTTGGAAACAATGAAAGTCAGGGAGAGTCCAGGTCCCTAAGGCCAGCTTTGCAGCCCTCAGGGATTCTGTCCAAGGAGGCCCTAGACCCAGTAGTTAGGCAGGCAAATTGAACTGGTCAACAGAGTGAAGACTGAGGACCCAGAGGGAGGAATCAGAGACAGCCAGGCTCAGATTTACCCCTCCAAGAAACAAATGTTGAATGGTGATGGCAGACATCGCAAAGGCATTAGTAAGAATCCGGTGTGTATGTTGTGCAACATATGTGTGCCTGGAGGGGGAGAGGGAAGGGCAGGTAGGCCTGCTCCTCCCGTGGGGAACTCACTCTGACCCTGCCGTCAGATGCTAGAGGCTAGGGCAGGGCACGCCTTCTTGCCCAACCCATGCCTCCTGCACATCTTGTCTGGTGCCCCTCACGATAGTTAGCGCCTCTTGTCATTGAAGACTTTTTTTTTCTTTTGATGGTCTGAATTCTCTTCACCCTTGGTCAGGGGAACCACCTCTCCTGATGGGAGCGATGGAAGCTGAAGATGAATGACAGGTGACAGATCGATAGCACCTTACCCTTTTGTAACAGCGCTGTGGGGAGTGCCAGTATACTATGATTCCCCGGTATTGTCACCTGGTTCATGGCCGATCATTTCCTCCTCAGCCTCAGACTGCACACCTGGGGGAAAGGACTTCATTACTAGGTCTACGCCAAGGACTTCATTACTAGGTCTACGCGCACCGGCGTCTGGGTGTTAGGAGGCAATGCTTGAGTGGAAAGGTAGCATGTTGGCTGCTGTGTCTCATGTCATGGGGAGGGAGGAACATAGCTGTGGCCAACAGAAGTGGGAAGGGGACACTGGGATCAGCATCTGGGCAGCCTGTGTGATTGAGTTTTACCAGTTGAAGCTTACTGAGGGCCCAGCCTTCACACCATAACTGCATACAGCCAATCCATTCTGGCAATGACCTTGTAAGGTAGCCAGTACCATCTCCATGTGCAGATGCAGAAACGGGTGCAGAGAGCCTAACTAGAATGTAGCCAAGCTGGGAGAAGAGCCCACATTGAGGGCTGGCTTCAAAATCCCGTCTCCTATGCCAGGCACCATGGTACACACCTGTAATTCCTAGCATTTGGAAGGCTGAGGCGGGAGGATTTTTTTTTTTTTTTTTTTAGTTCCAGGCCTGAACTATATAGCAAGACCTTGTTTGGGATGAGAAAATGACATAAAAGCCAGAAATTCCATGCGCCTGTCTCCCCTGGGTGAGCTCTGCAAATGCCCTGGGATGAGATGGCGTCTCACCTGAGCCAGGCAGCAGCCTTTGCTGGGGTCTCACCTGAGCCAGGCAGCAGCCTTTGCTGAGGTCTTTGGTTTCTTATGCCTACCACCAGCTGGGACCTAGGGGCTTGGACAACTTCAAGGTGAGCCGATGATACCTTCCAGAGTTTTTGTTTTGTGTATATGTAAGTGTGCGTGCAGGCCTGCGTGTGGAGGCCAGAGAATAACCTTGGGTATCGGTTTTCGCCCTCCAGCATGTTCCTCTCTGGAACACCAGGATAGCTGCCCCAGGAGTTTCCAGGCGTTCTCCTGTCTCTGCCTCACATTTCATAAGAGGAGTAAAGGGGTTGTAGATGTGAGTTACCATGCCTGGCGTTTGTGCGGGCTCTGTGGATTTGAACTCGGAGCCACACACTTGTGTACAAGCTCTTTTCTTCCTGAGCCATATCCTCAGCTTTCCCTGCCAGATTTAGAAGTAATCTGACTTTAACTGCAGGCTGAGACAGAGAAGGTTGGGGTGGGGTTGAGATACGATGTAACACTGCTGGTCCACCAGCCTACCCCGAGGAGCAAGAACCTAGACACCTGCTACCTGCTTTGATTGAGTGCTTGCTTCTTAAAATTGCTGGGCACTGAAGAAGGTGGATAAGTGTGTGTGTGTGTGTGTGTGTGTGTGTGTATGTATACACCAGTGATCCTTATCACTGAAGCAGGGCTAGAAAATTCCGTGGCTCTAGTTGTTGCCATGTGTTAAAGTTCTGTGCTGACCTCGTACCTCTGGCTGTGATGGGATGATGGGGTCGTGAGTACTGGGAACCTTTAGCAGCTTCGTTCACAGAATCCTGAATGACTGAACAGGCAGCTGTCAGCATCCTGTTTGCAAGTGGAGTTGTCTGAGGACAAGAGAGGAGAAGAAGTGTGCTCAAAGCTGTACTATCTGTGCATCTCATGTCTTAGACTTTGAGGGAACTGACCCAGGTTGGGAAGGCTGTTTGAAAGCCAGCCACATGTGGCATGATCCCCGGGCACCTTTGCTCTCTGACACTTGGATGTTTATACCGAGAGCGGTTCTAGCTGCTTTGTATGAATTAAGTCACGTTTTGTTCACAGCAGTCTCCTGGGACAGGTCCTGTTATCTTCATTTACATTGGAGGAAACTGACTCAGAGAGGCAAAGGAACTTGCCAAAGTAGCACCACCAAAAAGCAGCATAGGTAGGCTGCAAGTCAGACTGGCCTAAAACTGAAGTAGGTGCTATTGACAGCTTTGCTAATTAGAAGTTTGTCTTTTGTGAGATAGAAAAGGGGAGTGCAGTGATGTTAAGAGCAAGGACTTAGAGTCAGTGTCTTGGCCTTGGACTTCAGACAGACCAGGGTAGAACCCCTGCCTCTCAGCTTGGCAGCATCAAGTCCTCAGGTAAGCAGGCCCTGAAACTCAGCTGTCTTCAATAAGCTGGGACAGAGAAACGGCTGTTATGGGGTGTTGGGGAAAATCTACACCGCCATGGTTTCTGCTAAAGTGCCTGTGTGTGCTTCCTTCCGGAGGTTGCAGTGGGTGCTTCCTGGATTCCGGGTCACCCTCATTTCTTATTTTGAGCAGGTGCATTGACTTGGGTTCTTGTTGTCTTTCCGTTACCAGAGCCACCTGTTAAAATGAAACTACCCATGGGAAGAGACCATCTCACCCGTTTAGATTCATGTGACAGTTGTTGGGGAGGGGACAGAGGGAGATTTGGTTTCATGGAAGCCTTTGTTTGACAGGGCAGAAAAGAGGAAGGGGTCTGTGGTCACACAGGGAGGCAGAAGACCAGCCTGTCTCCTGATTCCAAATCCTGAGAGACTTGTTCTGCAGACTGAGAGAGGACTGTCCACCTGCCTAGGTGTCCTGAGAGAGTCCTATGGCCATACCCCTGGGGTTTGTGGAGGCAGCACTGTAGGATAACCTTGAACAAGGGGGACCCCAAAATGAGGTTGAATGCTATATTTATCATGGGGTTAGGGGTATGGGTGAGCCGTGCCTCAGAGTGGCTGCAGGGCTAGATAGCAGTGTGGGGGCCAGAGCTAGGCCCATGCTGAGTTCTGCCCTCCCCCTTAATTACTGGAGTTAAGTAATTTCCCTGTGTTTTAGTTTTCCTGTGAAATGGGAATTATACCTGTACCCGTCTCACGGACACCAAATGTGACCTGCTTAGTGTGGGCATGCCACACTGATAGCTCCTGTCTGTAGGGACCTGTGTCACCTGGTGATCATCCTGGTCACATTTTCCCTTGTCTGCCTAACGCCTTGCCTTGTTTGGATAAAAGCTTCTGGCTTCAGGCTCATGCAACTTCCTGGCTGTGGTGTTCATTTGTTTGTAAAACTGTTGTGACCTAAGGCGAGTTCTTCTCTGAGCCTCAGTCTTACCACCTATAAAGTGGGGGTAAACTGGACTGTTTCCTAGACTTTTGAGTCATAAGATTTTGCCAGGTGGAGATGCTTCTTGTTGGCTGGGAACTTCTGGGGTGATTCATGAATAGCACTGGAGAACTCCACCAGGCCCCAGGTCTATAGGAAACACCAAAGGGCTGCTTGGCTCCTTCCAATCTGTACCTTGGAGCTACAGGAGCCCAGAAAGGGCTGAGCTGAATTTGGAGGTGCTTCCTGAAGGAGGCGGGGCTGAAGCAGTTCATTGGCCCAAGCCTACCTTGGTTGGTTGGTTTCATCCTAAAAGTTAGTCAAGAGGTGGTGGGACATGAGGTGCTGACCCCTGCTCCACCCAAGCCCTTGCCAGGATGAGGAAGAAAGAAGGGACGTGGGCTGGCAGTGGGTACCTGTGGCTGCTCTGCCCCCCTGGATTCTCTACCGAATCTGCCATTGCTGACATTAAGACTGAAGGGTGGGGGTATCAATGACATTCAGTAGACCCAGAGCACATTTTGCTCTGCCAGGTGCTGTACTAGGTACCGAAGACACACTAGAGTGACACAGACGGGTACCTGTTCTTGGAGAAGCAAAAGTGGAATGAAAGCAGAGTAGACGCAGGTGTGGTGGCGCACACCTTTAATCCCAGAGTGCAGAGGGCAGAAACAGGTGGATCTCTGAGTTTGAGGCCAGCCTGGATAGCCAGGGCTATGTAGAGGAGAGAGACTGTCTCAAAAAAAAAAAGGAGAGAGAGAGAGAGGGGGGGGAGAAGAGAGAGAGAGAGAGAGAGAGAGAGAGAGAGAGAGAGAGAGAGAGAGAGAGCGGAGAGAAGAGCTAGAGATGATAGGAACAGTGTTGTGTGTTTAGGCATGTGGAGGCCTGGGGGACACCATTGTCCTACTGAGGCCAGCCCTGTCCACCTTCTACAGGCTTGAAGCAGATATGAGAGCATCTGATCAAGGAGGGCCAAGATTTAGATACTTTAATTCTGTCCACTATCTCCAGCATGTCTTGTGACCTGAACGCACCTCTCTGGACCTCACCTATGAGGCTGACATCTCTTGGTGCTTCCTCAGTTCCTGACACACAGTAATTTTCTGTTAGTTACTAAGCTGCTTCCTATCCCCAGCAGCCCTAGGAGGTCTTCCTGCCATTCTCACACATAATGGCCAACTGCGAGCCAGTCTTATTGAGTGACCACAGAGAGAGATATAAAACTCCCCAGAGAGGTCAGGAGGCTGGACAGAGACCGGGCACCAGGGTCGGGATGGTGTTGTGGCCCTGAACAAGACCTGGACTTAAGGGCAGGAGGACTTGGGCCCCGACTTTGCTCTCCTGTTGGTCTGCTCTGACTACTCTGAGTTTCACATCAAAAACCTCTTTATGGGGCTGGAGAGATGGCTCAGAGGTTAAGAGCACTGACTGCTCTTCCAGAGGTCCTGAGTTCAATTCTCAGCAACCACATGGTGGCTCACAACCATCTGTAGTGAGATCTGGTGCCCCCTTCTGGCTTGCAAACATGCATACAGACAACACTGTATACATAATAAATAAATAAATCTTTAAAATAAACCTCTTTATGCACAGCTGCTGGGGTCACATAAATGCGGACGTTGCCTAGGGTCTAAGGACAGCGGGAGCTCTGAGAGCCCCTGCACTATCTCACAGGTGGTCCTGCCTGTTAGGAGCTCAAGGGCAGACCGGTTCACTGACAGATCCCTGAACCTTTAGAGCGCTGGTTCTCGACCTTCCTAATGCTGCCACCCTTTACTAACAGTTCCTCATGCTGTGGTGACCCCCAACCATAACATTATTTCTATTGCTACTTTGTAACTATAATTTTGCTACTGTTATGGATCACAATGTAAATATCTGACATGTGACCCCTGTGAAGGGGCCGTTCAACCTCCAGAGGGGTCGTGATCCACCAGTTGAGAACCACTGTTTTACATTCTTCTCTGAGCCTCAGCTTCCTCCCATATAAAATGGGTGTGCAGTCTTTGCCTTTAATGTTGTGGCATACACAATAGACTCAATAGACACCCTAACTTCCCTTTTCCTGAACATGGTCCCAGCTCAGTCTCCAAACTTGTACCTCCATGGTCATCTGGGCTGGTAGATTGGCTTCTCAATGGCAGCTTTCTGGAATGTTCAGTGGGTTACCTATCTACATTGTGAGCTGTCTGTGGCAATGGTTTATGCTTTTGCTCCCTACCAACCTGTTCCATGTGGCAGCTTCTGTGGAGCAGGGTGGACAGCTGGCCTCAGAGGTGCCCTCGCCCCTGCCTGGTTCTCTAAGACCTACCATAGGGGGATGTCGTGGGTTGGACTCCTAATTACCAAGGACCTACTGCATGTACAGTGTAGCACGCCCTGCACAGTAGCTGGCTCTCATCTGGACACATACATTAGCAATCTTCTGCTGAGGTTTACTCCCAGCCTGCTCTCCACCCAGAAAGCCACAGTTTTAAGGGCTGCACCCTCTCCCCTGCCTATTGAAAATATTTCTGTTGAAAACCCATCTCCATGAGTAATTCCCTGCAGGTTTCCCGATTCCGCCGCACACTAACTCCTCCTTGATCCTTTCTTCTCTCTGGTCTACTCTGCCCTGCAGGGCTCCTTCTTCAGGTTGGCCCTCTGAGCACGCTGTATTGTATCCCTTGATGTCTGATTTTCTTTACCTTGTGGCTCTGCAGGGTGTGTGGGTATGTGTGTGTCATCATACCCTAGGGCTCTAACCTCCTAAGGGCTCTTGTTCTGATAAGTGGGACAGGACAGACCAGCCCAAGACAGTATGGATGCTTCTAGAGCTGGCTCGTTGGCTATCTGCCTGGAGCTTCTGGGAGCCTTTCTGCTCCTGATGGTCTCCTGGGGGCTGGCAGGTGGGGCAGTCACATCCTGACAATTGTCGCTGTTATACTGCAGCAGAGACACTGTGGAGGTGTCTCTCTTGATGTGTAACTGCTTTCCCCCAGTGCCCTTGCAGACCTCTGGCTCCCACTGATGGAGACAGAGCACAGACACCCTGCCCTGACCCACGGTGGGATTCCCCTTCTCATAGTCCTGGCTTTGTTTTGCCTCCGACCACTCCTCCCCCTTTCTCGGTGACCTCCTTTACTCCCATCATCCATCAGTGTCTACATGGGGCCAACTCACTCCTGCCTCAAAAGAAATGAGCTGCTGCGATCCACAGCTACCCTCTGCCCCTCCTGGGCTATGTGGTCAGCCATTCAGAAGTAAGGTTCATAAGAAAATCATCTAAACCTTCTCTACTTTCTCACTTCCATTTACTCTTTGCCTTTCCCTATCTGGATTCTGCTCTCCTTGCTCAGGCCTCTAGCATAGGGCTCTAGGGCATTCTTCTCAGCCTTGACTGTAGTTCAGAAAACAAAACAAAAACAACAAAAACCAGAGCTGAGACTCGGGGGGGCATCGTTGTGTCCTCCTTGCCTTGACCTCTGACAGAGCCTGGCTATATGAGATTCCTGTGGCAGCTGTAACAAGTGACCACATGCTAAGTGGCTTTAAAGCCACAAAACACCTTGGGCTCCATCCCCAGCACTGAAAAGACAAAATAAAGGCAGTTACATCCCTCTTCCCCCAGCCCAACACTCTACAGTTCTGGAGGCCTGCAGGATGATGCTCACACTGAAAGCTCAGGGGTCAGCCCTTTGCTTTTCCAGCCTCTGGTAGTGTCAGGCATTCCAGACTTACAGCCTCATGGATCCAGTCTGTCTCTGTGGTCACATTGTTCTAGAGGTCTTCTACCTCTGCCTCTAGGACAGGAAAGTACATTCAGAACCTGTCCAGATAGTTCAGGATAAGCTTCCCCAAGATTGTGGATGATTCCATGTGCTACCATCTAAGACTGGATGATCCCGTATGTTACCATCTAAGATAGTGGATGATACTGTCTAAGATTATGGGTGATTTCATATGTTACCATTTAAGATTGTGGATGAATCCATGTGTTACCATCTAAGATTGTGGATGAATCCATGTGTTACCATCTAAGATTGTGGGTGATTTCATATGTTACCATTTAAGATTGTGGATGAATCCGTGTGTTACCATCTAAGATTGTGGATGAATCCATGTGTTACCATCTAAGATTGTGGATGAACCTGTGTGTTACCATCTAAGATTGTGGATGAATCCATGTGTTACCATCTAAGATTGAGGATGAATCCATGTTATCATCTTAGGTCCTAGTTACTGGTTCTAGGGCTTGAAATACAGGCAACTCTGGGGGCCCGTGGTTGACCCAGTGTTCCCACCCAGGGAGGTCACTGCTCCCCTTTATTTAGCCTGGTGGGCTGGCCTCTATATGCCATGTCCTCCAGCGTCTCCCACTATCTTTGGCTTCTATTCCCCAGGCTCTGCCTCCCCTGCACTAAGTGCTGGCTTAAGCTAGGGCCTGGTTCTAGACCCCAGCCTCAAACTCTTGTCTGTGATGGCCTTTCTCAACCTCAAAGAAACTGGGAAAGCCAACAGCCAGTGTGATCCCAAGCTGGGGGTGAGCTGCTCTATCTTCTCCCAGCTTGGTGGCCTTAGGAGTGCTGGGCACTCTAAGGACCTGCTGACTAGAGGCTTTGTCCCCTCTGCTGGCTGCTGCCATGGGCCTGGTTTCTTCTGCTGGAAATGGGCTCTGTAAGAGTTCCTGGGGCTAACCCTTGGGCCAGCAGTTCCCAGATGTTCCTCCTCCATGGCAGGCCTGCCAACATCCTTATCTAGGCCACCAATTTCCAGATATGGCCACACCTTGGAATATACCACTTCTGGGTCTCCCTTGGTCCAATAAATTTACTCCATGACCTGGATAAGGCAGATGACAAAGTCCCTTAGGTCACTGGCTCCTGCCACCTGTTGTACCTCTTAGCAGTCATAGAAAACAGCATCTCCCGGGGGCAGTGGCTGCCTCCTTTGGGCCACACCTCTCCACAGACACTGTCTAAAGTCTTTGCCGCAGTTTTTGCAGAAGACTGTAGTATCCCACACTGTTCAGTTGACGCTTAGGCCCAAAGAGACCAAATATCTGAGATGAATTATCCAATGGTAGAACTGGGAGTCTAGACAAATAGACTCTTTCCAAAACCCCTGCTGGTAGCCTTGGCTTTATGTGCAAGGTGTCACACACGGGACTGGACAAATAAGAGATGATTGCCAAGACCTTTCTAGAGGATCAGAAAGACTTAGTTACCAGATATGTGGCCTGCTGAGGTAGGCTGGACTGGCACCGGTGTGTGACACGGAGTCTGGTGTTTGTATATTTGCATTTACTTCACCCTGCACATGCAAGTGTGTACTTTCCCACAGAGCTGTACCCTCCAGTGGAGTCTTATATATGTGTGTGTGTGTGTGTGTGTGTGTGTGTGTGTGTGTGTGTGTGTGTGTACGTGCGCATACAGGCATGGGTGAGTATATGCATATGTGCCAACATGTGAAAGCCAGAGGTCAATATCGGGTGTCATTCCTAAAGTGCCACCTCCTTATTTTTTGAGACAGGTTCTCACAAGGGATCCTGGGGTTTACCCATTAGGCTAAACTGGGCTAGGAAAGCCCAGGGACCTCCCCATCTCCATCTCCCCTGCTCTGGAACTGTAAGTGTGCACCACCACACTTTTCGTGTGAGTGCTGACTGAACTCAAGTCCTATGCTTGTGCAGCAGTACTTTATAAACTGAGCTGTCTTCCTGAGCCCCAGAGCCTGATTTTTGAGGTATCTACAGTCGGCTATTCCTGGTAAACTCAAGAGTTGGCTGAGGAAGATGGCTGAGGGCAGCAGCTCTGGTGTGGTAGGGGCTGGCTCCCACTGGGACTGTGACTGGCCTCATTCAGATCACAGTTTGGGAATTGGATTGGGGTTAGAACACTGACTCTGCTGCTCCCCAGCTGTGGCTAAGGCAAGGGTCGGGTCCCTGCTTCCATTGCTTGCTTGCTACGTGACTTTGGACAAGGCATTTAACATTAATTTCCTGAGCTGTGAACTGCATAGCACAAGTGTAAGACCCCCCACACACACACACACAAAAAAAAAACCCACAAACAGGTAAGCTTAGACAAGAGCATTCATGTAAAGAGTTTAGGAGGTGTATTGACTAAGGGTCCAGGAAAAGGTGGCTTCCAAAGTGGCCCTCAGTCTCTGTTGGTGTCTCATTGCTCCTTCTCTGCCCCTTGCAGGTAGAACTGCACGTCCACCTGGATGGGTCCATCAAGCTAGAAACCATCTTATACTATGCCAAGTAAGTCCATGGTCAACCACAGTCCTCTCCAACATCCAGCGACATGTACAGCTCTTCTTGGGGGACCCTGGAGATTCCCAGGACTCTGTTCACCCCTTGTGAGAGTCAGGCCAGCCCTTGGTGGAAGATGGTGTTGTCCTGGGTTCTTTCCATTCCAGCCGCCATTGGTTGGAGGTGGTAGGCAAGCATCCTACCTTCTAGCTGTCGGGAAAAGCAAGCCCCGCCCCTAGCATCCTTCACTCCTTTGCTGCAGAGCACTCTGTGCATCCTGGGAGGGTTCTGCTCGGCGGGCTTTTCCTCCACCTGGTGCTTCCAGCAGCCTCTTCCTGCCCTGGGATGTGGCTGCTGTTCAGCCATCATAAGCACACATCGGCTGCCCCACACTGAGTGACTGCCTTAGCGACTCCCTCCCACTGCTTGGGAGGCAGTTGTGTAGTTCACCCTACCTGACAGGTGGGAGGATGGAGCCATGAATGCCAAAGGCGGTTTCAGTCCAGAGGTCTGGTAGAGTATTTTCTCCCATTAACAACGCATCCAGGGAGCTCTGTAAAGTAAGGCCTGAAAAACGAGTGTCTATCAGATGCCACCATAAAGGTCACTCCCAGATGTCACTGTCAGCATCTATGGCTCTAGTGTCAAGGGACACCTCTGGCCTTATCTGTGTGTGGCCTTTGATCATCTGGAGCTAGTTGCTATTGCCACAGGGCCTTACTGAGGTCATCTGGGTGGGACACTAAGACGAATTCTAATCAGGGATTATTAAATGGTCCAAGAAGGCTCATTAGCCGGGCCAAGAAGGCACGAGTATCCTTGAGTGAAAGAGCAAAGTGTGGATATTGGGGGCCGGTGTGATTTTTCTGGCCTCAGTGAGCTCGGGAGACGGGGGTGCCGTGGAGTCTTCAGGAACCAGGGAAGAAGCCTTGCTTCCAGTGACCCCTTCTCTGTCTGGGTGTCTGGGTGACTGTTGGCAATCATCTCTTCTTCCTTCAGCTCCTGGGTTGTGTCCTTCGTAGTGCCTCTTACCTCCTTCCCAGGCCCCTTCCCCACCCTGAGGGCTCTCTGTGGAGCATATGAAGGTCTAGCCTCCTCTAGTGCCATCACTGCACGGCTCTGAGCCACCACTGTCCCTTCTCTTGTCATCTGCAGTCTGTCTCCAGGTGCCTACCATGGCCTCACCATCCTCTGGGCTTTAGGGCTGTAGTCTGACCACTGACCTTTGAACATAGTTAGCAGTGTGTCCCTCTGAAGGCTTTCCAGGATCACCATGGCTGTACACAGCCTTAGGAAGGTGACTCAGGCTGGCTGGCCAGCAGCAAGAAGCTTAATCTGGAGGGACCAGTGAGTACTGAGAACCTGTCTATGGGCCAGGAGCACAACAGGGGCAGGGACCATAACCCCAAGGTAAATTATGGAGACCTGGGACTGGTGAGGATTCATGACACACAGGCTAGAGCGGGGAGACCTTGGTGTTATCTACTGGGAAACTATGGGGACTTGTTTTATTTTATGGCTGTGCTGGGAATGAAACCTAGGGCTTCTGCTGTAAAGCTAAAGTCTAAGCCCCTTAATATTCTCTTTTTTAAACACATGTGTACACACAGACACACACACGCATGCATGCATGCACGCATGCACACACACCAATAATAACAATAGTGGTATAAAATAGGAGCAACCAAGGCCTAGAGGGACAGACACTGCAAACTGGAGCTGACTCACAGTGGGTGGAGACAGCAGAAGCAGGAAGGCACACCAAGTTCACACCAGCTTCCTGCAGTCCACGGGGAGGCAGAGCTCCCGATGTAGGAAGAAGGCAGGGATGGGACAGAGTCCTGAGCTGAGTAACCAGCACAGCAGACCTATGCTAGGTTGGGCAGGTTGCTAAGACAAGCCAGCCAGGAGGACAGAGGGAGAAGTCCTGATACCAGCTCCTGTCCTGGGAATTAAGATACCACACAGTCTAATAGCTTCTGTCTGGGCATGTTGCTCAAACATCTCTGCCTACCCTGGACCTGATGAGGAAGTCGTGGGCTTGCTATGATACTCACCCCAGCAACAGCCAGCCTGTTAGTCCCTTGAGATATATTGACTTGTCTCTCGGTCTACCACCCTGAATTGCATTTAACCTTAGAAGCCAGGCAGGGCCAGGCCTGCTGAGTACTTGGATGAGCAATGTGTGATTTGTCGTGACTTCTGGATACAAGTCTCTAGAAGGCCTCTATGCTGGTCTCTAGGCCTTGGAGCTCAGTATCCTCATCCGTCCCAGGGGAGAAGCTAGATGGAAGGACCCCTTGTTTTCTTACTGGAGTTATCAGTCTGTTCCATGCTGCCCTGGGAGGCCTGACTGGATCTTGCCTTGGCATCTCGTGTTTTTATTTTCATTCATTTGTTTGTTTTGTTTGATTGGTTGGTTGGTTTTGTCGAGACAGGGTTTCTCTGTAGCTTTGGAGCCTGTTCTGGAACTAGCTCTTATAGACCAGGCTGACCTCAAACTCACAGAGATCCGCCTGCCTCTGCCTCCAGAGCACTGGGATTAAAGGCGTGCGCCACCACCGTGCGGCTTTGTTTTGTTTTTTCCAAATGTAGTTTTAAAAATTCATTTATGTGTCCAAGTGTTTTGCCTGCAAGTATGTATGTGTACTACTTGCATGTCCTGATGCCTACCAAGGAGCAAGAAGGCATCGGATCTGCTCGAACTGGAGTTAGAGATGGTTGTGAGCCTCCGCGTGGGTCTCGGGATCAAACCAGGTCTTCTGCAAGAGCAGCCAGTGTCTCACCCCCTGAGCTCTGGCTGCAGCCCCTCATCCTCAGTTTTATTTTCAGGAAGAGAGGCGTCACCCTCCCGGCAGATACAGTGGAGGGGCTGCGCGACATCATCGGCATGGACAAGCCCATTTCGCTCCTGGCTTCCTGGCCAAGTTTGATTACTACATGCCTGTTATTGCGTAAGTTGCTCCCGATCCTTGTGTCCCACAACAGCACCCGTCCCTGTAACTAAGACCAGACTGAGCTGCTGTACCTCCAGCCCTGCTTCTTACCATAGTGTGCCCCTGAGCCAATTCTCCTATGCCTTTGGACTCCTAATCTCTTAACCCATTCAGAGGCGGAAGAGGCTCTATTCAAGCCCTGTGCTGGTTAGGCTATGAGATGTCTTATTCAGAACTCACTGCCCTTGCCAGCTAATATCCCAGACCCATGCCGCCATCACAGAACTTAGAGGAAGAACCCTTGGCCTAGGTCAAGAAAAGACATGTGGGGGTAGGTCTGAATCAGGTCCCCATGCCCCAGTCTAGAGCTTTGGAGGGTATGGGCAGGCCAGGTGCTGGAGCGGGAAATGGAGGTACAGTAAGTTGGGTCTGTCTTGGATGTCTTGAATCACTGGTTGAACAAGGACCACTACTAGTCTCTGAAAAGGCCCAGGAACTGCCATTAGAGAGTGTCAGAGAAAGGGACTCAGACTCTGAAAATCTAAGCCAGGCTTCTGACCCAAATTTACCGGCTTCTTTCTGTGTCGCTCAGAGCTGACACTGAAACCCACATGCCAGGTGCAGGGGTCCTACAGGGTTGAGCCCTTGCTTTCCGCAGATGCTGACTCCTCCCCTACCCTTGGGGACTGACATACCCCAACCTCAGGTCCTCGTCGGCCCCACCACCCCACCCTCATTCTCTCTGCCTGGAATGCTGTTCTCTAAAGGTCCATGGTTTGCCTTCCACGCACATCTGCGGGTGTCCCTTCTCAGGAAGGGGTCACTGGCCATGTTGTGGTGCACTGCATCAAATCCTGGCATTATCTGTATCAACAGTGTTCCTGTCTGGCAGACCATGTGTGTTTTCCCTTTCCTTGGTTCCCCTGTCACAAGGTGACCAAAAGGGCAGGGAATCCGAGCTCCTGTTCACTGTGTACTGAGGGTCTGTGTCCAGTATGAGGGGTTCAGTGCCCCCTGGAGAATGACTGGAACCACAGCTCTGGGAAAGGCAGAGAGCAAGCCCCTCCCTATAGCAAAGCTGAGACCCAGAGCCTACCCGCATCCACTGAACCTCCTCCTGGGAGTGCCCCATTTCCCCAGAGCTGGGCCCTTTCTTCTCACCTAAAAGCGAAGGGGGCGCTTGCTTGCCTTCCCTTGCTCATGTCCCTGCTCTGGAGGAAGTCCTACCTAGGACAGTCCTTTAGCGTTTGATCAGTGTTCGCAGAGGCCCTCAACAGGTCACTTTGTGCCTTGCTCCTGTAGCCTACACTCAGCAGCAGCAACTAAAACACTTCCAGCATCCAGCTAATCACTTCTTTGTAGCATGTGTCCGCACCAACCAAAGTCCTGGCCTAGGTGAGGTTTCTGATGTTTTGTCATTTGGCCTCACAATAACCATTTGACAGAGGTATCAGAGAGGGCAGCTAATTAGCCCAGGATCACACAGACTGTACCATGTCTGAACATCATTTGTCCATTCCAGAGTCAATCTGAGCTGGGTGGTAGTGGCGCATGCCTTTAATCCTAGCGCTTGGGAGGCAGAGATGGGCGGATCTCTGTGAGTTCGAGGCCAGCCTGGTCTACAGAGTGAGGGCCAGGACAGAAGCCAAAGCTACACAGAGAAACCCTGCCTCTACAAAACAAAACAAACAAAAACGAAAAAACCCAGAGTCCCTCTGGGTTCACCATCTGTGCCCCTTCTCTCCCTGCCAGCCTCACGTCCATTATCCAACAAAAATTTGGCTACTGTGCCCTAGGCCCTTCCTTGGATGCAGTGTCATAGCCATGACAACATAGGGGATCCTTGCCTCATGGGAGTCAAGGGGACATGGGAAATAACACTTCAGAAAAAGCATGTGATATCTAATGTCAGTGATCAGGACATGGAGAAAGGATCCCCAGAGAGAAGGTAGTCTGGGCAGGGCCTTAAGCTGGCATTGGGTGGAGGCAGGCAGAGTCCTGAGGTGGGAGGGACAAGCTTGATGGTCCTTGGCCAGAGAAGAATGTGAATCACAAGATGCTAGCAAAGCTGGTGACCGTGCCATTGGGCTGGCTTCAAGGCAGAGCTTTCTACACAACTGGAAGCCATAGGGGCTCAGAAGAGAGGAACAGCATGCTTTGGTTTCCTTTATAAAAAAAAAATTATGGGGTTAGGAGGCCACTAGATACATGCTCCACCATTGAGCCACACCCCTAAGCCCTTGTTTACTTTTCTTTTTAGACTGGGGCGGGGATCAGAGGACAATTTGTGGGAACCTATGCCCTCCTTCCACCCTGTGGATCCTGACAGTCAAACCCTGGTCTTCAGGCTTGACAGCAAGTGCCTTTTCCCGCTGAGCCATCTCATGAGCCCTCTGGGATTTTATTTTTAATCAGTCCCACTGCCACGTGGAATGGCATGGTATCAGGGCAAACGTGAAGACATGCCCGTTAGAAGCAGTTTCCGTCACACAAGGGCAAGGGGTCAGAATAAGTTTAGTTCAGAAGCACAGATGCCAGGTCTTGCCAGGTGGCTTGGGTCTTCTCTGCAGGATCTGAAGAGGGTTGCAGGCACCTCATCAGGTAACTTGGGTCTTCTCTGCAGGATCTGAAGAGGGTTGCAGGCACCTCATTTGCCACGGGAGCTCCCAAGGAGATGAAGAAGGTTGTTGCCAGCTTGTCTTTTTCCTTCCCAGGGGCTGCAGGGAGGCCATCAAAAGGATCGCCTATGAGTTTGTGGAGATGAAGGCAAAGGAAGGCGTGGTGTACGTGGAAGTACGCTACAGCCCACACCTGCTGGCCAACTCCAAAGTGGACCCAATCCCCTGGAACCAGGCTGAGTGAGTGGTAACACTGGAAGGGGCTGCATTGCTCAGCCCCGAGAGGGCAGAATGCTGAGAGCTTTGGCCTTGCCCTGCTCCGTGAACTCAACTCAAACAGAAGAGGCATGATCCCTAACCCTCTGCCTGTGGTTACATCTCTGCCCTAAGCAAAACGCTTGGCTAGCTGCCCACGACTCTGCCTGGCTTAGCCAGTGACATCTAGAGGCTCTGCTCAATGAATGAGCCTGGCCCATTCCTGTCTTCTGGTCTGGACCTCTTGCATCTGGAAATATCTTAAAGTCCCCTTGCCCCCTCCCTCTGAGCTGTGATTCTGATGCCTGTAGACAGTGGCAGCCCGACAGGTTCAAATTTAGCCCCCTCTCCATCTAGAAATAGGGAGGGCTGTCTGACACCCCCACATTGGAATCTAATAGTGCCCAGACAGCTCTGAGGAAGTAGGCCACTGCATAGGGGCTTGAAATCATGTCCACATGTCTCCCTGAAAGACATAGGTCAGGGGCAAGGCTGCTCCTCCCTGCTCCAGTTCCATGGTTACCATGGCTACCAGGGCCTGAAGTCCCTCCTTCCTGCTCTCCCCACACAGAGGGGACCTCACCCCTGATGAGGTTGTGGATCTTGTGAACCAGGGCCTGCAGGAGGGAGAACAAGCATTCGGGGTCAAGGTCCGGTCCATACTGTGCTGTATGCGCCACCAACCCAGTGAGTACCACTGTACCCTGCTGGCCGCCTGGCTCTATCCCAGAATCCCGTACCCTATGTGTCCAGTGAACTCTTGGCAGCTCTAGTGAGTCTCGTGAACGGGAAATCTAGGTCTTGACAGCCGCGTGACCAACAGGAAGCTCATAGCCAAAGGAAACTAAACAATAGGGAAACGTCTACAACCACAAGACGGTTTGGCCCGGTCCAGAGCCTCTTACATAGATCTGACTTCTGAGGTATCTGGGATTCCTCTCTTGTTGCCAGCACTGGCCAAACATCCAGGGCTCAAGCTTCAACCTGCAGTGCCCATTCTGTGATACAAGTCACATCACCCCTTTGAGTGTTCACACCTCGTTACAGGATGGTCACACTCACTTTGTGCCCCTACCCTAAGGATTAGCGGGAACAGAGCCAAGGGCTGATGTGAGGTTATGGGGCTCACCACAATAGCGCACGGCCTGCATGCCTCTTCTCAACCCTCGATGCCGCCTGGGGATCCAAGTCAGGTCATCGGGCTTAAGGCTTTTACCCACTGAGCCATCTTGTAGGTCCACATCGTAACTCATGGGGCTCTTAATGTAAAACTGCATGATTCATTAGCAATGAACTCATTCCTGGGGTATATCATGGGCTAAATATTAGACTCTATGTTCCCATTTTCTGAGTGAGGGTAAGTCTGCCATGGTGTTGGTAAGCACTGAGGGAATGACCTGTTTGTCACTTACTGAGCCCAGCCTTGTCTCAGCACACCCTCGGCCATGTGCAGTGGTGGTAGTCTTCCTCTGGGAAAGAGGTTTTGGTGGGGGAAAAGGTTTTGGTGGGGGGAAAAGAGGCTTGGGTGGGGGAAGACCCAGCAGTCAGGATCTGAAGACAAGACACTGGATCTTATGTCTTCTCTAGACAGATGAGGGCTTACAAACATCCAGGAGGGCGGCCGGGCAGCCCTGCTCCCATCCTGTCTGATGATGCTCCGTTGAACCTCTCTCCCAGACTGGTCCCTTGAGGTGCTGGAACTGTGTAAGAAGTACCATCAGAAGACTGTGGTGGCCATCGACCTGGCTGGTGATGAGACCATCCAAGGAAGTAGCCTCTTCCCAGGCCACGTGCAAGCCTATGAGGTGGGCCTGACAAGGGGAGAGATGTTCCTGGGGGGAGCTTGGATGGCAAGCCTGGGGCCTCCCGAGTCCCCAAGTGAGAGACTCCGAACAGGTTATAACCAAAGCCCCAGCATGGTGATGGGAGAGCTGTGTCTGTGTCTGCATCTGCCTGTGGTTTGCTGTGATCTTGGACAGAACTGCTTCTTTCTGGGCCCCATTTCTTAGTTCTACACTTCTTGTTAGAACCTTGGTCTATTAACTTGAACTTTCTGAAACTCTACCCTAAATCGTGTTAGTTTTGCTTTAGAATATTAGACAATGTGTTTAAAACCCTTCGACAGTGTCGGTGCAGGAGCTGCAGAATAAGGATAGCTACCACTTTTATTTACGACACTTGGAAACCAGGCCACACCCTCCTGTGTACTTATTGAAGTAGTCTCGCCTGACTCTGAGGACAGTCACACCTGCCAAAAATTTAGACCAAGTGGTCAAAGACAGGGACCCTCTGGGGACCTTCTAGGGACCCCTCGGAGTCAACCCCCAAACTGTCTCTTCCCCTTCTAGGGGGCTGTGAAGAGTGGCATTCACCGCACTGTCCCATGCTGGGGAGGTTGGCTCTGCTGAGATTGTGCGAGAGGTAAGGAATCAGGAGCCCTGGGCCTCCTCTTCTGACTCCAGTCCTGCTCCTGGACTCACCTCCTCTCTGCTTCTCCATAGGCTGTGGACACGCTCAAGACCGACAGGGTAGGACACGGCTACCACACACTGGAGGACGAGGCCCTCTACAAGAGGCTACTGCAAGAAAACATGCACTTTGAGGTGAGGGTGTGAGGCTGGGAGCTGTCTCTGGCTACCCCATGCCTTTTAGACAGAGGTGGAAAGGCCAGGCAAGCTGACTGGGAATGGCCAGTGGTGGAGGTTTCAAGGGCTTTTGAAGCAAGGAGGTCCTGGCAAAGCTGGCAAGAATGGTGCCACAGCAGGTGGCTTGGCCCATCGGGGTATGGCCTGGGGCTCACTATGCCAGCCACACCACGTGCCAGCCACACACCTGCCCCTTGCAGGTCTGTCCCTGGTCCAGCTATCTCACAGGCGCCTGGGATCCCAAACGGAGCATGCAGTTGTTCGGTGAGATCTGGTTCCTGGGACCCATTTGGTTCTCTGGAAGGAAGGGGAGGGAACGTAGGAACGGGCACCTGGTCATCCTGGGTTCTTAGGAATGAAGTTCCGTTGGCTGGGTGGGAAGCAGGCAAGGTATTGCTGTCCTTGTCCAGCGAATGAGGACTGCGAAGCTTACGTGCAGACCCGACTGTGGTCCCCACCTACTGACTACTAGAGCTGAGGCCCCATAATGCATCAGACACAGCAGAATGCCCCCTCCCAAAGGAAGCTTCTGCATTTTCACCAACTCTGTCTTCTGGGCTGTGGGCAGACGAGTCTCACCCGGCTGGGTGTTTGCTGCTCTTGGTGCTGTTGAGCACTCATCTGAATGCCAGCCTGAAGCTTTTCCCTGGAGCCTCTCTCCCATACTACAGGACTCCCATCAGCAACCAAGAACAAGGTCTTCCTATCCTGTGACCAGGTCCTTAATCAGGGCTCGTGTGAGGACAAAGCCACCTTCTCCTAAGGCAGGATACAGATGGCAGAACCTGGGTGCTGACAATGGACAGGCCAGCACTGGTGCCTGTGGCACACCAAATGGCGGCTCTTGGAGGCACACGGGTCTATTAGCACGCTGGCTAGAGGGAGGTTTAACTCATCTATGCAAATACAAAGGCTGAAGAAAAAGACTCTAGGTGATGGTGGATCAAGGTCTAAGGAGAGAACCCACAACAGTGGCATTAAGGGGCAGGTAGAAACAAGGGAAGTCAAAAGCGTGGTGTCAGTGGTTACGGGTGCTTGCTGTGCAGGCATGAGGATGACCAGGGTTCAGATTCCAGCACTCACTAAAAAGCCAGGCATGGCCATGCACACCTGTGACCCCACTACTAGGGAGGGGTGGGGACGGGAGGACTGTTGGGGCTTCGGATTCAGTGGGAGGCCCTGACCTAGAGGACTGAGATGGAGAATGAGGAGGATGGCCAGCACCTTCCTCTAGCTCCGCCCATCCACACACACAGGAAACTAAACAAAAAATTTAAAATAATTTTTTAAAAAGTATAGTGTCGCGGGCAGTGGTGGCACACGCCTTTTAATCCCAGCACTCGGGAGGCAGAGGCAGGCGGATCTCTGAGTTCGAGGCCAGCCTGGTCTACAAGAGCTAGTTCCAGGACAGGCTCTAGAAACTACAGGGAAACCCTGTCTCGAAAAACCAAAAAAAAAAAAAAAAAAAAGGTATGGTGCAGAGAAATCTAAGAATGGTGTTTTGAGAAGAGTCAAAGTGTCCAATTCTGGGGCTGATAAGATGGCTCAGTATGTAAAGGTGCTTGCCACAAAGCATGACAACCCAATAACCTATATGGCAAAAGCAGAAACCGACCGTCACAAATTGCCCTTTGACCTCCAAACATACACCATGACCATACATACACAGCATAAATACAAATTTTAGAACTGTTGATACTAGGCTGGAGAGGTGGATCAGAGGTGAGAGCAATGGCTGCTCTTAACAGTGGCCCTAAATTCAATTCCCAGGTTCACAACCATCTGTAAGAGATATGGTGCCCTCTTCTGGCGTGCAGGCATACATGCAGGCAGAACACTGTGTACATAATAAATCTTAAAAAAAATCAAAACAATAATGGTGTTGAATACTGCTATCCAAGCAAGCAAGGTTGGAGCCAGCAGAAACCAATCAAGCTCAACAAGATGGTGGGCAGGGGGTTGTGCCAGGAAGTTTATGTGGTGTATTGAGGAGCATATGCAGGAACTGAGGCCTGACTAGGAGAGGGAGGCAGGGGTGCCAGCCACATTCCAGAGCTGAGAAGGGGAAGGTTAGAGGGCACAGATGCATGAGGGGCTGTTGCCTTCCTGGCTCTGCAAACTGCCCTCCTCCTGGCTCTCACCTCAGCTCCAGAACGCAACCATTCATGCTGTCTAAGGCTGGGTGAAGATTGAACCAGGGAGATAGGCAGCCATGAAGTAAAGAGGCTCTTTTTCTCCCTCCGCCAGCTTCAAGAAGACCAGGCCAACTATTCACTCAACACAGATGACCCCCTCATCTTTAAGTCCACCCTGGACACTGACTACCAGATGACCAAACGAGACATGGGCTTCACTGAGGAAGACTTCAAGCGACTGGTGAGTGGGTATGAGCTGTGGGGTGTCTGTGTTAGGACTGCCTGCAACCTCTGGAGACCCACAGTGGGTTTCCCTGACATGCCAAGCTGAGTCTAGCACCAAAGGCCTCCCACAGAGATGCCTTGACACTGGCATCCCAGCTGAGGGATCAAGTGGCTTAGCCTTTGCTTGGGTTTGATCCCTCTCTCAGACAGGTGTGCCTGGCTGTGGAAAATTTTGTGCCATTTAGGCTGCTCCTAGCTGAGACCTTGGTCTTGGGTTCTGCTGTCCTGAGTGAATCCTTGCAAGGGCCTCTGCCCACATCTAACCTCCTCACACCCACACTGAGTACGGTGGTCTGTGGTCTCTGCTATGGCTCATGCTGCCTGTGGCCTAATACAAGCCCCTCGCCCTGGTTCACGAGACCACTCCTTCCTGGCTCTTCAACTGTTTTCCCTTCTAGAACATCAATGCAGCCAAGTCAAGCTTCCTCCCCGAGGAAGAGAAGAGGAGCTTCTGGAACGACTGTACCGAGAATACCAATGGCCACCAGAGGCTGAAGGTACACCTACCTCGGGGAGGTCCTTTGGGGAGCGGGGGCCAGCGCTGAGAATTAGTGAGGCCTGCCTGGCTTCTGGGTGCAGCTGTCAGTCAGCCTCTTGTCAGGGAGGCTGTTTCCTGAGCGGTGACTACTGTCTGGACAGGCTTCCTGCAGATACTCCCAACCATCATGGTAGCCTGAGGTGTGACCCTAACAAGGAGCTGGCCCAGTCCTATTTCCATGAATCCCTTCATTTCTGCATATGGCCTTGGCAAGCCACACATTCCCTTGCCTGTAGCCCCTGTCTTGCTATCTCTGGTAGGAAGACATTCTCGGGCCTGGAATTCTGTGCTTTCCCCGATGCCTTATGTGTTATAAGTGGTCTGATCTTTCTACCTCTCTGACTTGACCAGCAGGGCAGGTCCCCTGAAGATGGCAAGGCCACTCTCTGAGCCTCAGCCTGTGGATGGAGCCTTCACAACTCTGTGACACTCTTACCTTCATTCCTTCCAGACCTTGGAGCGGCCAGGTCTGTCCTCTGATCAGGTGTTCTGGCTAGGGCCCGTGGCCTTGCCAATTGTGGGTATGGATTGGAAACTTCCTTCTAAGGCTAAAAATCTGGTTGTTTAATAAAGCAGCTGGTGACTGGCATCCTGCAGCACATGGTGAATGTGGTCTTGGGGCTGCTGGCTGGGTGGGTAAGAGGCCCCCACATGGACACTGGACCGGAAGAGCCAGGACCTTTCCTCCAGAAGTGACATTTTCCCAGAGGGGCGGTTTGAGCAGGTGCTCCTCTAACCAGAATCCTTTGCGGCTATTTTCATTATTTTAAAAGGTTATTCATTTTTATGTATATGGGTGTTTTGCCTGCATGTAGGTATGTGCATCGTGTGTGCCTGGTGCCAGAGGAAGTCAGGACAGGGCATCAGATCCCCTGGAACTAGGGTTCAGACAGCTGTGAGCTCCCTTGTGTGCATGTGCATTAGAGGACAACTTTGAAATGGTGCTTCTCTCCTTCCACCATATCAGCCCAGGGACTGAACTCCGAGCTGTTAGTCTGGGCTGCAAGCACCTTTACACACTGAGCCATCTCACAGGCCCTCAGGTTATCGCCGTGGCTGTGTGAGGATGGGGTGGGGAAGGGCTCATCACGTGAGGAGTTACACTGCCTCACTACAGGACAGAGGGGCAGTGGAACCCTGCCGGCTGAAGATGTTGGGGGTACAAAGCCCAGGTGGGCATTTGGTGATTAAAAGAAACACTCTTAAGCCAGTCACACAAATCATCAGTGTTTATTTCCTGGGACCTAAGTATCACTCTCTTGGTACAAAGGGCAAAGAACTCATCAGCTAGTTTTCAATCCAAATCCTTTCCCTACAACTGGATCTGAGGCTCTATGAGGGGAACTTAGAGCTGCATAGATCATCAGAACTAAGCTTAAACGGCTTCCAAAACAAACCAAAACCAAAACAGAAAAAAAAGTGATTGTCAGCTCCCCCTTCTCTGCTGAAAAAAGTTATGTTTTTAAAAAATGTAAAAGAGGCTTTAAAAAGGGCTAGGAAGATCTTTCCATATAGGCAGCTGACTGGAGGGATGAATGGTGTGGGGACAGTCCCTGTCCAGGTAGGGACTGCCCACCTGGGGGGCAGGGCCTGGCTCGGGCCCCACCTGGCTGAATAAATAATATCCCGTGGTGATGGTGTACCTGGGCACTGCGGGGAGGTGGAAGGGAGAGTGGAACCATGGCGTGGGCAGAGGACTTTGCTGGAGTATGCGCCACAGAGGCCTCCACGAGGCTCTCAGTTGATCTGGCTGCTCATAGAAGAGACTGCTGGGTCGTGCAGGGCTCCAGTCCAGGAGGGGACAGTTAGCCTGTAGGACCAAGGCCGGCGGACTCAAGAACGAGCTGCTTGCATCACTGCCCTGGGGCTGGCTGCTGGCCTCCTTCTCTGGGGTACTTCCCTCCGCCTGTCCTTCTGCAGGGGAGAGAGGAGGAAGTTTTGGACACAGTCACACACTACGAAGCACGGGAGTCCTGGAAGGACCAGGCAAACTGATCACTGTGGTCAGCCTTTGGGCAGGCTAAGAGCTTGCACTGGGCCAGAGAGGCATCGCCTGCTCTCCCGTGGAAAGGTTGGCAGGGCTCCTAGTACAGTGAAAACCAGAAAGGTCAGGACTGGGGACAGGTGCTAAAGCGTGAGAAGAGTGTGCTCCCCAGGGGGACTGCGGATGTGAAGTTTACAGCAAGAAGTATGTGCTTAGTAATGAGAAATCGTTGAAGACAGACTCTACCAGCCCAGCTCAGGGGTGCCCACAATGGTAGAGAACGCACATCTGGACTGCCTGACTCAGCATACCACTGCTAGCACCCACTCCTGCTCTCCTCCAGCCGGCCAGAAACCTGGCTGGGCTGAAGACGGCAGTCGGCGAGATGCAACCTGGTTCTGTGTGAGCTGGGTCTCCTCACTCCCAGCTTCCTCAGGCCCGCTGGGAGGTGGAACCAGCAGCTTCTGCCTCACCCACCTGACAACAGTGCCAGGCTTGTATTCCATCCTACCCCCCCCCCCCCTCCAGGGGTCAGCATCCTCCACAGAGCCCAGTTATATGGGCAAAGCTCAATCGCCAGTCTCAAAGCCCCAATGACACTGTGATGCCACTGAAGGTCCATCTCATTCTGCCATTAGGCCTGTCTTTACGCCTGAGCTGAGCCCTGGGTCTGGCCACTGCAGGCACTCTGCCAACAGTCCACACCGGCAACCTGAAGGTGTGTTTGGGGTCATGACACCTATGCGAAAACAGGCCTCAGAGGAGCAAGTTGACTGATGTCCCCTACAATCTAAGGGTGGAGAAGCCTGCTTACTGCGGAGCCCAGCGTCCTCCACTAAGCTGCATTCTCTGGAATTTATAGAGGCTTGCTGGCAGGTTGGCCTCCCAGTGCCCCACACAGCAGTCTTGGGCCTGGAGTGCTCATGGAAGTAAATAGTGTGGGCAGAACTTGGCACTGTGACTCAAGTGTGTGCCAATCTGAGCCTGCCTGGCATGAAGCTACCTCCTCTGAGGATTGGAGACTGAACCAAGGCCTCTACCTACTTCTGGGCCCCTGGAAGCCTAACACCCATGACTGCACTGAGAACACGTTGCAACTTTGTGAAGCCTGCCATGAGACGTGACCCTTTGAACCCATGGTCTCTGCTCTGTCACTCTGTTGCTAGAGACTGTAGGCAAGCCACTCCTCTGCAGTAGCTAGCCTGGCAGGGATGGAGACATTTTAAACAGACTCTGTCCTTCACCTTAGTTGTCAGACTACTGAAAACAATGCCCCAGGATCGTCCTGCTGCACGAAAAGCCTAAAGCCCGAGCCAACCAGAGAGACTTTTCTCCTGGAAAGAGCTCGGCAACTCGTCAGACCCTGAGGACAGTGGGCTCTAAACAGTCAAGGGTCCATGGTGGGTAGGATCCCACCTTGTGCGGGACTGCTGAGGTATGAACGACTCTGGCCTCTACTTAAAACCTGCCCTCATGGCATGGCCCCAAAGATTGAACCTGGAGGGGTTACGGGATCTCTTCGTCCCTCTCCCAATGTGGCTGTGCTGAATAAATTGCCTTTTCCTGTTCTTCATATTATTTGGCTCTTTAAAATATTTCAATTTATTTTTACTTTATATGTATGACTATTTTGGCTGCATATATGTGTGTAAGTTTTGCTTGCATGGATATGTATCACATGTACACAAGGTACCTTTGGGGGTTGGAAGAGGGCACTGGATCTCCTGGAACTGGAGCTACATATGGTTGTGAGTGCTGGGAACCCAACTTGGGTCCTTTCTACAAGTGGTCTTAACCATTAAGCCCTCGCTCCAGCTCCTAATTGGGTCCCTTAATTGGCATACTGAGAACTGCCATCCGAATGCGGCTTATTGGAGTGCAGGGTGTGACCGCAGGTCCTCTAACAACTATACTTCTTCCCTGCCAGCCTCAGCTCCCCTGTTGGGGAGAAGGTCCTCTCCTGTCGGTCCCAGGGAAGAAAGAAGCTGTGATGCCCAAGGTGAGGCTAGCCTGCGGTTCTCTTGCTCTTAGGCAAACTAAAGCAGCATCTGCTCCGTGTCTAAGACACCAGGGCCAGACAGATTTGTGTCTCCTACTGAAAAGTACTGCCACAGCAGGCGGGCCACAGGCTTGAGACCCGGTGGCCAGGGCCTCTTAAGCATTTGAGGATTTTGGTCCTGTCCTACTCAGCTTATGCACCCAGTCTTGGAGTTGTGACAGAGAAAATTCTGGGGAATTGGCCTGCTGGGATCAAATCTCAGGGGTGACATTTAAGTCCCTGTCCTCTGTAAGTCTGCTGGGCTCAGAAATGCCTGGAAACATTTTATTGCGAGGCCTCCTCACAGAGGCTTCTCATAGCTGATCACTTTGCCCCAGCTTTACCAAAGGTGCATCACTCCCTGGAGTGAGCACTGTTCTGTTTTCATATCTCCTTTCTGGACATCAGTCACTGTGGCTAGCAAGCATCATGTACTGGGAGGACCCACATATTATGAAGACTCAAGTAGGGCAAATGGCATTGGAAGGGCCTGTAGGAGAGGACTGGCAGCTATGGTGGCTAAGGAGGGTGGAAGGCACCAAACAAAGCTGATTAGAGCAGAGAGGCCTTGAAGAAACCCTTGGCACTGTGCCCAGTGTGCCAGCTGGACACACTGCTCATTCAGCTGGGCAGTGAGCAGCCACTGAATAGGTGCCTGTCACGTGCCAAACCCTGCTGGTCCCAGAGGGCACCAGACAGCCTGGGCTGCAGCAGCTCAGTTCACAGGGTGTGCTGTGTTTACAGGGCTATGGAGACAAAGGGAGAAAAGGGGCTCCTCTGCTGGAGATGAGCTGTGGTCAGAGAAGGCCTTAGCACAAAACACAGCACCATAAGAGGCTACCAGCACGTGTGGACCAGGCAGTGGTTGAAGAAGCCCTCACAGCTTTAGAGCCTGCAGGCTGGAAGAAAGAGCTGAAGCTGCAGAGGGGCGTGGCATGGGCACTGTGGAGGTGTCCACACCTGGGTGAGGCTCTGGGAGTAAGAGGCAGCGCACTCTCTCAAGGCAGAAAGACTGTCATACTAACTATGGTCATGTGCTGGGTGAACCTAGGAAAACTCCCAATTTCTCTTGGCCTCAGTTGGTATATCATGAGAAGCTGGGTCCCCGCCCCCAACACCTTCTCTGTTCTGTCCTAAGTCACTTCTGGGCAATGAGGCAAGAACTCAAGACTGGGGCCACCCAGGTAAAAACGATGTTATGGCCCTTCAAGGACCCGACTGCTCCTGGAGTGCCGCGGAGGACGCCACAGTGTAGAGTGGGAAATGGTGTCTCTGGCAAACATGGCCTCTGTGCCTGCAGCAGGGAAGGGCTGGAAGTGAAGGCTTCCCAGGAAGGGTCAATAGCGATCTGGGGACCTGAGCTGAGCAGAGTCCTCTAAGAGAACAGAGGGAGAAATGGGGACCAAGGTGTCCCAGGCAGTACTGGGCGGTTCCTCTTGGTTTCTTCGTTGGGTCATTCACCCTGTGGTCACCAACTGCTTGCCATGTGCAGGAAGAACAGAGGCCCCTCTTTTCTGGAGCTCAAAGTCAAAGAAATAAGACCTTTGAGAGTAATACGGCTGGGGCAGCATCAGCTCTCGGAGGAGGCTGCTCAGAGCCTCTGCTAAGCTGGCCCTGAGAGTGAAGGGACAGCAAGTGGTCCTAACTCCACTGGGGGATGTTCTAGACAAGCAACAGTGGAGTAAAGGCCCTGACTAGGAAGCTCTGCACCCCGATAGATAACTAGACAAACATGGGTGCGTGGGGGAAGGTGTGGGTAACAAGGCAGGAGTAGACCCCAAGGCCAGGCAGGCTGGCCAGCAGGGCATGACTTCTGGGGAGCACTGTGGAGTGTCGTGGCTCTGAGATACTCCAGGGAGTCTGGGGCAGAAGCCTGGCAGAACTGGGTGGCTAACTAATCCTGCTGCCTGCTGCGCAAGGAGTGCACCTAGTCCTAGTGAACAGCAGGTAACAGGGCAGCTATGTGGATGCAGAGAGAATGAAGTGTGAGGCAGAGGGAATTAGGATATGCCAGAGACCTGACAGGGCTTGTTGGTGGCGTTGAAATGGAAAAAGGGAAGTGGCCCAGATGCTCACCAGAGCCCTCAGGACCAAGACACTGGCGTTCTCTAGCCTAGACATTGGCTGGGCTCTGCCACTATCATGGACAGCTCCAATTTAGAAACATGTCTCTGAGGAAGTGTGGGATCTGGAGACTAGCGAGAGCTAGCAGGGCACCTCCCCACCTGCCCACCAGGGTGTTGGCATTGGCTCTGACCTGCCCCCTCAAGTGCCAGCTCGCCCATGTCTCCAGCTAGCTTCCGCACGCTCACGGCCTCCGAGTCACCCTGGATGTCAGGGACTGCATTCCGCCGGCCTGTCCGGTCACAGGAGATGAAGTCCGAGTAGGAGGACTCTACCTCCATCACGCCTGTCGCATCGCTCCTCAGCCTGTGGGGACAGGAGCAGGAGAGCGGAGGTGAGGCACTCATGTCCTCTGACACAACTCCCTTTTCCACGGAGAGCTGAGAAAACACACTAACCCCAGTTAGACCGCTAGTCACATCTTAAAGAACAGCGCAGAGCAGGTGGTGCTGCATGGCTATAATCTCAGCACTTGGGAGGCAGAAGCAGGATCTCTGTGAGCTCTGCACCATCCTGATCTGCACAGTGAGTTCCAGAATAGCCAGGGCTATGGAGAAAGACCTTGTTTATTAAAGAAAAAAAAAGACTATGCATGAGGGTGATACTGACTTCCTGCAAACTGTCCCCCTGACCTTACACCCTCACCGTGGACCTCAAACAGACACACACACAGACACACACGCACGCACACACACACATGATGACATAAATGTAAAAAAATGTGTTTTAAAAGAACATTCAATCTTCATTCAAATTTGAAGACCAGCACTTCCATGCTTACATATCATGTGCTTGGAGCCGTCTTGGGGTCTACAGACGGAGCAAGGACAGGCCAGCACCACTCCCCACTCACAGAGCTTAGAAGTTCTCTGTATTTTGGCATCAAGCTACCATTGCTTAGGTCATGACCATGTGTTCAGGGCTCCAAGGTTGCCACAGGTATGGCCAGGAACCAACCTCAGGAAGTACCGTGTCAGTCAAGATGCAAGGAGGATGTGGGACAGAATTGGGGCATGTGACTTACAACCATGCTGTAATTGCAGCACTCAAGGGACTGAAACAGGAGAATTGCTGTGAGTTTGAGGCCAGCCTGAGCTATGTAGTTACATAGTGAGCTCTGGGGGTGACAGAATGAGACTCTGCCTCAAAGTAAAATTCAACAATGGAAAAAGAGAGAGGCAAAGGGCGTCCTCAGGAAGGGGAAGGCAGCAGGTCCCAAGGCGCTGAGGGAGCAGGATGGGGCAGTGACACCGAGGCACTGAGGGTGGGCAGAGGCCACCTGCCCATCCTGGAGGGCTTGTAGGTAAGGTCATGACTACCCTCATAATAAGCTGTGCATTTCAAAGACAATTCTGATGTTTCTGTAGACCAGGGCCTGGTGGGAGTAGTAAGTTAGAGGCTTCTGAGGAGGTCGGGTGTGAGAAGGCAACGAGGAACACGCAAGCACTGAGATGCATTCAAGGCACAACCTGAGGAGCAAATGTGTGGGCAGAATCTGGCTGATGAGGAATCTGGTTTCTGACATGAGTCAGGAGGTGGACAGAGGTGTGGGCTACTGGGAAAGGGCCCCACGGAGCATTTGGGATACCGGTGTGGGTGGAAAGCAACCATTTACTAGTTAATTTCCTGGCCGGCGTCAAGTTTAGTTTCCCATGATCCCTCCAGTGGGAAGGGAGGGAACAGACACATGAAGGAGGCAGGAGTGGAAAGCAAAGGTGTGAAGCCGGAAACAGCACAGGCCTGTGGTAGACTCACTCTAGAGGCAAAGGAGAACCACGGCTGTAAAGATACGACACAGAAATCATTTAGGGATTGCATGCACACATTGTACATCACAGCCTAGTCTTTGGAGCAAAGTCGCTACCCCCCTCTCTGGGCCAGGTTCCCCACCTGTAAAATGAAGGAAGGCATGGAGAGATGGAGGGCACACAAGTTCTGTGTAAGGCAGTCCCGGCTGCATCCAGCAGATGGCGCACCCCGCCCAGACTTCTTAGCTGTGGATGTGATTTCTTCTGCTAACCACTCGGCCTCCCCTTCCTTTAGGGAGCTGTTAAAGCCAGGACAGGTAAGCGGCCTGTTACAATAGTGATAGCATTGTAGTAGCAAGGACAAGTGACAAAGCCACCAGTGGAAAGAGTGACAGGACAGTTACCAGGTTACTTGTTCCATGTCCATCTCTCCCAATGGCCCCATCCAGTAAATAAGCACTTATAACCTGACTTGGGAAGGTCTCAGGCAGATCCACGTGGCTCCCAGGCTCAGATATTTCCCCGTGTGGCACCAACTGCCCATGGGATGGGTCAAAGCCTGGGCAGCCCACACCATCTGCTGCAGCCTATTTCTTCCATGAAAAGAGGGATTTGGGTCTGGATTTTCAAGGCACCAGACTGAAAGGCCTGAGCTTGGCAGCTGAGCCAACTGCTCTGCTGCTCCTTCCAAGATGCTCCACTCGGCACCTGCTACAGAGGAGTGCTCTATAATAAACCTGGATCACATTGCTTTTCATCCACCCACCTACCCACCCCATCCTCTTCACCCGCTGCTACCTATATCTATGGGATGACAGAATGGCTCCAGGGACCACAGGGAAAGGCTGTCAGCCAGAGGCCTCGCTGTTCTTGCCTATCTCTGGGATCGGGACACCAGCAGATGAAAGTACCTGCTAATCTGAAGTGCCAGCCTCTCTCTGGGACCACCTCATGGTCCTTGCTCTGTCTGGCCCTATGAGCTGCACAGGCAGAAACCTGATGCTGTGTGGGCACAGAAAATGATCACTGCCAAGCCCCAAACCTAATCCTGGAAAGCATCCGTCCCCATCCCGCAGGGAACAGTGATTCCAAACACAGCTCCAATGAGTTTTCAGCTCACACACAAACACCAAGCTCACTTTTCTTCCACCTCTATATTCTTCATCCTGTTGTGGCATAGGTGAGGCCTGGAGTCATAGCTACCGGAGGGGCTAAGGGAGGATGATCTCAGGTCCAGCTATAGCAAGATCCTGTCTCACCAGACAAACAAACATGAGGAAATGTTCACATACACTGTTAAGTGAAAGAAAACCATATAACCACATATACAAATATTTAAATTATGAGTGATTTTTAAAGTAGTCTATATTTTCTCTACCTCTTTGAGACAAAGTCTCATGTAAGCCCAAGCTGGCCTTGAATTCACCATGAACCACAGGCTGGTCTTAAACTCCTGATGTCCCTGTGTTCTATTTCCCAACCACTGCGATTACAGGAGTCACCACACCTGGCTTACTTTCTAAATCTTCTTTAGGGGAAAAGTTATGTTTTATGATTAATTATTATTATGCTGGACATGTGACCCAAGGCCTTCTGCACACTAGGCAGTGTTCTACCACTGAACTACAACCCAGCCCATAAATTATCAGTTTAAGGTATCTGTGCACGAGGAATAAAACTCACAAAGGGGCAAATGGAAAGATGTAAGAGTTGGCGTCCCACCCTGCTCCAGACGCTCTCCCCATGCACAGTGTATCTTGGTTTCCTTCAGAAATGTCTGGGTCATACACAAAAGCCTTCCCTTCATTTTCCCTGAAAATTTTGTACACAAATTTTCATTTACTTTTCATATCTTTAATGTATATCACATGCGTGCACGTGACATGAAGTGTGTAGGTGTGTTGGGAGCCACAGTGCTCATATGGAAATCAGGGGGACATCTTTGTGGAGCTCTTTCCCTGTGTCTGGTGGTTCAGTAGCCAGGCTTGTGAGCAAGAGCCTTTACTCACTAAGCCAGCTTGCTGGTCATCCTTTGTTTTCTTTTGGAGGACAGCTCTGGGGCCACGCTGAGCAGGAACTGACTATAAACCCCAGGTGGGCCTACAGCTCACAGCTTCCCAGATGCGAGGATTACAGGCTTGAACTATACATGACTGCTCAAAACTTTATTTTCATCTTGCTTTTCTTCATCAAGCATATGTCTTAGAAACAAGTCCAAATTACCCTGAAACCCTGTACAATGATTATATCAAGACACTAAAAATAATATCCAAATGCCTCCCAGCCCTCAGCTGGCCGTTAGCAGCTGCACGATCCTCTGCGGTCACTGCTGCGGATTGTTTTAGTTCCTCCCCACCCCCAAGACCTGAGCCTGTTTCCTTAAAAGCAGAAAAAGCCACGTCAAAGGCTCTGTGCTTTTTTTCACTGTCCTGGGTCCTGCCCAACTCTCCTCCACAGACTGGTTTCTTTCTATTCCCATGTTAACCCATCTCCTGCAGCTAAAACAAAATACCTGAGCCTGAACCACCCTCAGCCGCATGTTTCATGAGTATGGGGATGCATACACAAGATTTTAAAGACCACAGGTCATTCTTTTAGATCCTCCCTCCCACAAGGGCAAGCAGTCTTTTCTTTTATTTCCCAGTGTGCCCTGAAGGGCTTTCCTGTACCTGCAGGTACTGGGTACTGAATAAATAATGAACTGTTAACAGCCCGCGCCCTGCCCCTTGAGCTCCCTGCCCCTGAGCCGCCAGGCTGGGTCACTAGCAGCACCTGTGCAGAGGACTCCTCTACACTCCACTTGAGAGGTGGAGAAAAACTGAAGCTGGGGAGTGGATCGCCTTCCTTCAGCTTCTCAGATCGCACTCTCTCTCTTCTAGGCCAGCAACCTGAACTACTGTGCCTCCCAGCACCTGAACTACTGTGCCCCAGCACCTGAACTACTGTGCTCCCATGCACCTGAACTACTGGTGCTCCCATGCTGTCCTTCATGCTCTTCTGCTTCCTCCTGTCACTCTGCACCTCTCTATCCCATGACACAGCCATCCACTTGCTCGGCATCGACTCGCTCATGCTGAGAGATGCAGACACCTGGGTGATACCAGAAGGAACAGTGACAGTCTGGTCCTTCTCACGCCTCTCGTTTATTCTTTCTCCTGGGCAACATGGGTTACCTGTGCCAGTAGGCTATGCATAGACCCACGCCCACCCCCTCTCCTAATCTACACTTCGTCTACACACGCTGGCTTATGGCAGGGTTGTCTTTCTGGCATTCACTCACTCCCTACACCTCTACCTCTGGCACACCCTCAGGTCCTGCATCCTCTGCTAGCATGAGGGACACTCAGAAAAACAGTCAGGCTCATGGTCACATCATACCTGGCTCAGAAAGATTCAATGATTAAAAAGACTGAAGCAAAGCTGAGTGTGGCTGTGCATGTCTCCAGTCCTAGCACTCAGGAGACAGGGCAGGAGGATGAGAAGTTTAAGGTCACCCCTGACTATACAGTAAGCTCAAAGACAATCTGGGCCACACAAGACCCTATCTTAAAAAATCAGGCACACGCACTGATCCATTCATGTACACTCACATGAAAGAACGTTCTCAGTAAACGGTCACCAACATGTGGGGCTGTGGTGCTTTCTCCCCTGGGCCCTGGCCATCATGGATTTCCAGCAGAGTGACAGCTTTGACGCATCCAGGATCATGACAGGGCCTGGTCCATAGTACACACTCAACAAGTAACAAAAAAACTTACGGCAGAGTCAAACCAAGTGGGACTCCAGGGCCCACTTAGAAAAGCCTCTTGCTACTTGGAAAAGCTGAGGCTCAAAGGAGAATGCTACATCATAGGGGCATAGTCCCTTAGTCCCAGGAGGCAGAGGCAGGTGATTTCTGTGTCTCGGGCTAGCCGGTCTACATAGAGAATTTCCAGACCAGCCAGGGTGACAGACCTGACCATAAGTAGTAGTAGTAACAATAGGAAAGTGATAGACCCATGGTCTAGAATCTATAGTTCCTAATGCCTAGTGTAGAGCTCGCTGCCCTGCCAGCTGAACAGTCCTGCTGACGTCACTGAGGTCAGAGGCTGCCGGTATGCTGTGGTAGAGTGCCTACTTACCACTTGGGACATATGGCTCGGGACTAACCAAAACACCCTGAAGTTCCCGGGCTGAAGTGAAGATGCACTGAGAATACAAGCCTTTATAGGGGCTGGAAAGTTCCATGAGATGTGAGAGGTGCCAATTAATAAAACATTGCTGTGTCTCCTGTGGCTGAGGTATCGGGACGTTTTCCTTCTGACATTTCACCCCCTCTCCTCTGTCGACTCTGCCTAATGGTGCCACAGACAGCCAAAGCCCTACAGCCCTTTCTCTCATGCTTTTACTGCTGGCTGGAACAGGAGTTCTACCAGCAGGCCATCCTGCCCAGCATGTGCGCGGTTCTACTTGAAAGCCCTCCTTCTCAGGCCAAGTTTAGTGTGTGATGAGCTGTGTTTCTCAGCTCAAGGTGGAAGGAGCAAAGGCGGGGCCCTGCTCACCACAAGAGCGGCAAAGGTCTGACTCCACCCTCGGCAGCCCTTATACAGGGCAGACTCCCAGACTCCTCTTCTAGCTTCCTTTGCCCCCACCTGAACAATAATGGGGCATGACTGCTGAGTCTCTGCCAGCATGGACATTTCATTGTGCCAGGCATCTTCCTGGGCATGGGGCACACACTGGAGACGAGACATTTACAACCTGACACAAGAAAAGGCAGCGAGTGGGGTATGGAAGGAGAGGAGCGGGCTCTCCAGCTGCACACATGGTTCAGTTAAAGGGTGGTAAGGGTCAGGGAAGAGACTCTGCAGTTACATGAAAAAGAAAACGGTGGAGCACCAGGTGTGATGACACCTGACTACAGTCCCAGCACCTGGGAAGGAGAGGCAGGAAGACACCCAGAAGTTCAAGGCCAGCCTGCTCACAGACTCCCCATAGGGAGACCCTCTCAGAAAGCCTGCCAACCAAACTAACAAAAATGAAAGTGGCCCAGGAGGACTCCAGGCAGAGCCAAAAGCCAATCTGTGTCCATGGAGCGCTAAGAACCGAAGCTCTCAGCTGTGGGATCTGGATGCTTACAGGGAACCCAGCTGACCTTCAACACCCAGGCAAGAAGGAAGAAGCCCTTACATTCTGGGTCTCGGGGTCACAGGCCGAAGCTCCCACAGGTGCTTACTCTGGTCCCCACAGGACAGCATCTCTCTGGGATCTCTGCTGCTCTCGGTGCTCTGTAAACTGAATGGGCCTTGGGCTGTGCAAGAGCTACAGTCTGCTTGAATCTGCAGCTCTTAGTCCTCATTCCATTACAACTCTAAACTGCTTTCCAATTACATTTGAAAGGTCATTTCCTGCTTTTTTTTCCTTTTTAAAAAAATTAAGTATTTTGCAGAAATTACAGAAAAAGAGATTTTTTTTTTTTTAAAGAGGACACAGGGTACAGGAGTGTGAAATGGTCTTGTGGAAGGTTTCTCAGAGTCAGCAAAACTGCCCAGCCTCTCTATAGCCAGAAAGACCTTTGGGTACCTGAGGGAAAGCCAGGATCTACTAAACCAGCAGTCTCCAAACCTCTGCTAAGGAAGCTGGGAACAGACAGGCCGCCAGGATTGGCATCATACAGTGCAAGACCCGAGTGCTCAGTACCCATGCAGAGAACAGCCCTGGGCATGGCTTTGATCAGAGGTGCCAGGGGGGGCGCAGCAGCGAAGCTTGCTGGGGGAGGTGGTATGATGGGAGGGAGCGGTAGGGTGCCGGAACCAGACGTGACCATCAGTGATTCTGGACTGCTAGGGGGCAAGGGCACCTTCCTGTTCATTTCTTAATTCTCTAGTGACTTTTTCCAGTGGAGTTCCCAAACACTACACCCTCTGGATCTCCTGCCTCCTCCTAGGACCCATACATTAGAGTTTTCTCCCCCAAATTTTCAGTCCTGTGATCTGTGTGCTCCTGGGGGAAGGGACAATCCCTAAATATTTTATGTTGATGATCCCTAAAGAGCTTCAAACTTTCTTAGAATGTGTGAATCTGCCCATTTTCTGTGTTACTGGGCTTCCTTGTCACCAGCAAACCTCATGTGGCAAGCCATCAACCAGCCTGCCCCCTTTCCACAGGCTGCTGGAGGTGAGAGTGTGGAGCCATTCTTCCTCTGCTCCTCTGCAGCCACCAACAGCTTGTCACCAGGTTCCATCACCTCTGCTTGCAGAAGTTTCACTGTCACTGTCCACCCCGAGTGTCATGCAGAGGCCCTCTTACCCCAAACTGCTGCATGCCAATTTCCCACGCAGCCCCAGAGTTGTTCCTGAAGCAGAAACTGGGCTGTGTGATTCCTCTGCTCCAGTCAACATCAGCAAACCCTAAGCTCTTGAGTCAAGCCCTGACGTCCATTCTGACCCAGCCCTGCCTTCTGCGCAGCTTTTCACCATTTCTGCGTTCCTCATGGCCAACTTTTGCTCTGTTACACTGGAGCCTCCAATTCTCAAACCTACTGTAATTCTGGACCTTCCCAGGCCTCTTCCATCTGCCTGGGAATTCTTGGCCACTCCCACCTCCTGTGCACTGCGCACTGCACTGTAAGTGGGCAGCTGACACCCTAGCCTCAGTTTGCTTTTTTGTTGTTGCTGCTTGTTTTGTTTTTCATTTTTCGAGACAGGGTTTCCCTGCAGCTTTGGCGCCTTCCTGGAACTCACTCTGTAGACCAGGCTGGCCTAGAACTCACAGAGATCCGCCTGCCTCTGCCTCTCGAGTGCTGGGACTAAAGGTGTGTACCACCACTGCCCAACTAGCCTCAAGTTTTTAAAAGTTCCTGCTCTGAGGTTCCCAGGGCTCAAAACCACCAAGGTTCCTCTTTCTCACTGTGTAAGTCAAGAAGGCCCGGTGCCTGGAGGCTACTGCAGTGGACACAACTAGGGGTCTAAAGTCTATTATCTGTCCCCAGAGTAGCCCCTTACGGTACTGGCCAGCTCGCGTGACCAAGGGACAACTCTGAAACATGGGTGCTAATAACTGCCTTGAGTGTGGCTGTGGGGACTCTCAAAGCTCACTGGCAACAGGTTTTAACAGAGATCCAGTGGTCTCTCTCTGGCTGTAAACCACTTCTAAGACAAAGAAAGCATTATCATGGCTGTTTTTGCAAAAGACAGGGGAAGCTCTGAGAGGTTGTAGCTTACCCACCGGTCACACGGCAGATGTGGAGCAGTCTAGTCTGTAATCAGGCGTAGAGACGGAGTGACCTTGGAATAAGGTCTAGTGTCTACTAAGATTTTTTTTTAAGTGTCTGTTTTCTTCCTATCATTTTCTTTATCCCCTGCCCACCCAGTCACCCCAGTCTCTAGCCTCAAAGAAAGAATTTCAAAAAGTAGAACAGGAAACGGGGAAGGCTCAAGAAAATGTTTTTGTGTGCCAAAACAAACACCAGCTGTACTTAACCACACTTAAGCAAAGTTCTGGGCTGAAGGTTCCCAATTGTGGTTTCTAGTTCTGAGTCTCATCATGTCCCTCAAGCTGGCCTCAACCTTCTTCTTCTGCATCAGTCTCCCTAGTTCAAAGAGGATAGGCCAGCACCTAGTTCTCTGCATTGGATTTTGTGCTGGAGATCAAATTCTTCAGTCTTTTCAGTGATGGCTGGTTGAGTCTACGTATTTGCCTCAAAATTATTAAATCCACAGCAATAAAAAAAAATAATGTGGGGCCGGGGCGGTGGTGGCGCATGCCTTTAATGCCAGCACTCGGGAGGCAGAGGCAGGCGGATCGCTGTGAGTTCAAGTCCAGCCTGGTCTACAGAGCGAGTTCCAGGACAGGCTCTAGAAACTACAGGGAAACCCTGTTTCGAAAAAACCAAAAAAAAAAAAAAAAAAAAAAAAAAAAAAAAAAAAAAAGTGGGATACCAATTTTAAAAACCTCACCCTTTTAACAGCAGGGCTGTGCTGTAACTTATGTAAGGCAGGGGGCTGGAATCTGTCAATCTGTGATTTTAAGGAGGCCACTGGGATGAAATAGCAAACAGTCTTGCTGAATCTTTCGATGGCTAGGCATGCTTCTCCCCAGCTCTCCTGTCATTTGGGCCATACCTAAGCTTAGCTAGGGCTCAGCTGTAAAGCAAAACTTCTAGAGAGAAGCAGCCCCCTCTACTATGAAGGGAGGGGCAGGAAGGGAAAATGAAATCACTTCCAGGCAGGCTCGCCCAAGTCCCAGGCTGGGCCAAGCGCCAGGTCTGCTGGTGCCAGGTGGGCATAGTTTCCCCAAATCTTATGGGTCTCAAGTACAAACGAAGGAGGAAACTACCCTCTATCTCTGTAGTTGTTCTGCAACATGTCTACAAGTTGTTTGACACTCTGCCTAACAGTATGGGCATCGAAAAGGCTGTACCTCAGTGATGGAGCACTAGCCTCATACATAGACAGTCCTTGGTTGAAGTTTTAACACCATTCAAGAAAATATATATAGACAGGTAATGGAGGGTCTAATTTAAATCCTTTGGATGAGTTATGAGCTACCTCTGGAGCTAATTTTTCTTCCTTCTCTACTGGGGATCCCACTCAGGGTCCTTCACGTACTAGAGCTATATATACCCTAGTCTCTAATTTCTACCATAAAATGAACGATTGTGTCTGATTTCTAGGAGGAAGTTAGTGCATCTCCTACAGCATCCAGTTGACTCTCCTGGGATACCTGTCTTCTGTATTTGAGCAATACAGGAAACCAGAGGCCTCCATACCTAATGAGGAACCCAAACTAGTTCCCGGAAGTGACCATACGAGGAGGCCTGAGCTGTATGATGGAGATGCTACTACACGTCCCTTGTTAATGCAAATCTAGCCACTAGCTATGTGTGAGAGATAAAAACCAGAATCACCCAGGCAAGCTGTCCAAAGTCCTGACCTACAACAATCAAGAGAGAAAGTAAGTTCGTAACCTCCCTCTCCACTACCCAGCATCAAGGTGATGTATTCTGCAGCAGTGGAGAACTAGAGCAAACCTTAGGCACCTCAAGCCCAGGTTTCCTCTCCAGCCCCTCTAAGAGCCTGGCAAAGTTACCCCCAAAATACACTGTGTGGGATGAAAGGAAGCAAGAAAATATCATTACAATATTCATCCATTCATCCAAAACTTGACTGACCACTCACTGTGTACCAGATTTGTGATTGCACGCATGGACACAAAGACAGCCAGACACACGTATGGCCTTGAGGAAGTTCATGGTCTAGTGAGGGAGACTACGAATTCCTTAACTCTTCACAGCTGAGGCTGTGAGGCACTTGGTAGAACTGCTAGTGCTTTCAAACCCCTTCCGCTCAGTGGGTCTGGAAATGACAGGCAGGGTGGGGCCACTGTTTACAACAATAGGCCTTGTTGACATTTTACTGATGAGAGAGCGTGAAGCCCATACACCTGGTAAGAGGGATGAGTTTAGGAATACTTTAGGATAGCATATATAAACTTTAAAATGTCAACTAAACCTTGGTAGCTGAGAGCTATAGCTAAAAATAGACGGAATGATAAAGGATACCCCACCTAGCACCTTCTTCGGGTCTCTGTTCATGAGCACAGGTGCGCGCGCACACACACACACACACACACAATCTTAAAAAATAAAAAACCCTCCCACCCCTTGCCTACATCAATCCCAAAGTGATGTAGATCAGAGCTTCTTAGCTAATAAAGCCATTTATAAAATACATTAGAGTCAAATTTCATTTCTCTATTCTCTGGGAAGGACGCACCCATGGCACACAGATTCTCGCATTATTACTCCTAAGTGTCAAAGCTCTCATCTGGAGACATAAAGTAGATCCGCAGTTGCCTAGGGCTGGGAGAGAACAAGAGGCGGTGCCGAAAGGAGGCAGGGTTTCTTTGTGGGTGACGGAGATGGCTCCAGGTGATTGTGCTGATGGATGTCCAACTATGAGAACACTGAAGGGCACTGACTAGGAGGACTCTTTAATGGGTGAACAATGTGGCATGTGAATTCATAAAGCTAGAGAAAGAAAACACTCTACCTAATTATGATGGAGATGAACCCTTCTCCAGTAGACACTAGTGCGTTAATGCGCTATGCCCTAAGCCTTCCTTCAGGATTTCGGATCACGCCTGTGAATGTGGCTTCTCATGCAGATGTAACACAGCAACACTCTCAGTATCACAGCGCAAGAGGCTCTAGGCCCTAGGCAAAATCAGTTCTTTATTTTTCCGTCTTTTCCCTAAAAATAAGGAAGGTGAACAGGTATGCTTTAGCCACACACCTCTGACAGGCTCACTGGCTATATTATCTACACAAGTCACTCACCTCTGACAGGCTCGCTGGCTATATTACCTACACAAGTCACTCACCTCTGACAGGCTCGCTGGCTATATTACCTACACAAGTCACTCACCTCTGACAGGCTCGCTGGCTATATTACCTACACAAGTCACTCACCTCTGACAGGCTCGCTGGCTATATTACCTACACAAGTCACTCAATCTCTGCACAGTGCACCAGTTTCTCCACGTGTAAAAGGACAGCACCAACTTTCTTAGGGTTAAGTACAACAGCATGCAAGATGCCTTTAACGGTCCCTCTGGTACTGGAGGCCAGACTGAAGCCCAACATAATTTTATTTTGTTTTGTTTGAGACAGTGTCTTTCTATTATGTAGCTCTGGCTGTCCTGGAATTCCCTATGTCGACCAGGCTGGTCTCAAAGGTATATGCCACCATGCTAAAACATAATTCTTGCCATTATCAGTGTTGTGCTCACAATGGCCTTTCCATGGACTCAAACCAGTAAACTAATGTCATGCTCTTGGGTGTTGAGTGGAAAGAATTAAGAGTAAGATTGTGTATTTCATGATGTGGCACATACCACATGGTGACCACTGCCGCTAGATGAAGTTCCAGCATTTCAACATTGCAGACCACACTTCTCCAGAGTTTTTTACTTTAATTTTTAATGATCCTCAATATTAATGCCTTTCCCTTTGAGAAATTTTGTGTGGGCTTTGGTAAAGGATGAAGATGTGTACAATGGTAGCCTCTCTAAACAAAATAATTCTGTGGAAAAAAATCCCCGCCACTGTGGAACCAGGAATTCCATTGTGCCCTCCTAATTACAGCAAGAACAGGAAAGTTAGAGATTTACTAGACACACCTAATCCCAAGGATGAAATGCCTACAATTCAGATCCAGAGCCTGAGGCCATTAAGATCAAAAGTTCAGCTAATAAATACAGAGAAATCAGAATGGTACAATATAAAAGAAAAAGAGTAAGACATCAGGATCTTCCTTCCCTTTTGGGAGCGTTATGAGGGGAAAAGGTCAATATAGTAAGGCTAAGAAATTATATTATCTGCTCTCCAGAAGTCCTTTTCCCAAGGTCAGGCATTTGGATCAGGGTCTCCATTCCCTTGGGGTTTGAAGAAAGTTTCTGCTTAAGAAAGCACTCATTCTTATATGAAAAGTTTACTTTTAAATTTTACCACCATCTATCTGGTTGATTGGAAGCCATCACTGAACCCTGTTGAGCTGCTGTGCCATCTAGAGTGTGCTTTACACATTAGCACAGAATACGAATGTAGCATGGACCACATGTTCTTCCCGGTGTCTGACTCGGCAACTCACATTATTATCCATGTTTACTGAGCATGGGGAACCTCGGCTTCTAGAAGTCACAGCATTTGGCCAACATTCAAAAGCCAAAAAAGCCAAAAAATGGCACAACCAAGATTTCACTCCAGTTTTTTTTAAGCTCTATACCATTTTTTTCTTTCAACTACATGAAAGCTACTTTGTGGATTTTTACTTCACTTCTTTGATAGCAGTGACTCCTGCCTTGAACATTTTGCTGTGCACTTAGTATTCCAGTTCTAGTCCAGTCCTGGGGAAGTTATTACTGCATTCACAGGTGAAGAACTGGGGTGCGAAGAAGTCCAGCGTTTGAACTCTCCTTAGAGACAGCTGCCAGTTCCCACCCTGGACTCCTGCTCCCTGCTTCTCCAGCTTGCGGAAGGAAAGGATCTGGAGAAAGTGGCACCGTTTACTTTCCTGTCCTCAGAGTGGGCACTGTTTTCACAGATGAGGAACCCAACACTCCCAGAGCTGATTCGGTCCCCTGGCATCATGTGGTAGTTGGAGGAGCTTGTGACTCAGTTTCTCATCCACAGTGCACGCCCCCCCACCCCCATCTCCTCTCAGAGCTTCTCCTAGTAACCAGGGCAGAATCCACAGACTTGTTCCTCTTCTACTTTCAGTAGTTCCAGGATTTCGGGGATTCCAGCCCTTCCCTGCCCTCAGGCCCCTGCTGAGATTTTCCACTGCTTGTAGAGCCAAGGTCTCTAGTGGGAAGCTGCCATGAGAACAGAGCTCTCCAGCTGCTATCAGCAAAGCCTGTACATCCTGCCTGCCAGCTGTGTCCCAGGACACCAGGCTTGTGCCCTCTCCTGACTTAGGGCCTCTGAGAATCCCCTAGATGCATATGTTTGCAGTGGCTTGGTTGCAGCTGTCAGTTCCCAGGATTTTTTCTCCTACGAAACCCTGTTCAGGAGGGCTAACCTCTGTTCCAGCTGCTTTTGGAGCACTGAGGGCCAAAGCCCTGTGCGCCCTGACACTGCTAGGCTTTGGGGGGGGGACGACACATAAGTCATGGGCACAGCTTGATACTTACAATGTTGTCTTAGTTTGGGTTTCTATTACTGTGAAGAGACACCATGACAATGGCAACTCTTTTAGGGAGTGGCTCACTTACAGTTTCAGAGGTTCAGTGTGCTGTTATGTATGTTTTTGTGTGCATATAGATTCGTATGTACATACTAAAGGTACAAGAATGAGAATATAAAAATGTAGATCACAGAAACAAGAATATAGAAATAAAGAAATATAAAGTTGTAAGCCTAGGAGAATGAGAACAGACTGTCAGTAGCCTTTTCAGAGCTTGAGGATTAACTATTAACAGTGAGTTACTCTGCTTTACAACCCATAGCTCTATTTACAAGGCTGAAGCATCTCTCTGCAAACTGAGAGCCTAACACCCCAGCCATCTTTGATTAAAGACAGATATGAGCTGAGTTAAGTTTTAGGAGATAGATATATGACCTCTGGGTTATGCATTATCCCTGCTAAGTGAGACTGGCAGCATCAAAGGAGAGAGCACAGGGCTTCAGTAAACACCGCCTGGAAGTACCAAGGAAGACAACAGATTAAATACAAACACTAGTTTAACTGAAAAACTCTGTTAAGGGAGATTGTAAAGCAAGGCAATCTATATCTGAGTTTTCCTTGGAGATTGTAAAAATTTCTTTGTTCAAACCTACTGCATGGTACACTTTACTGTAAAAAGGTGGATTCAGAAACCGGCCTTTACCACAGCCTTACACAATCCATCTCTGGCTGTGGTTTCAGCTAGCTGATAAGCTTTTTGCGTCCCATAGAGATTTTTTATTTTTCCCCTGGAATCAGGTTTCTGAAATAAAGTTTGTTTCTGGCTTATTAGACTTTGGCGATCTTTCCCCATCTTTGCATGACCCCCCTGGACCCAACACACACTAAATCATCTAAATGATTACTACATTTAGCTAATTACATATCTATCACCTCACTTTTTGTGATGAGACTTCAGAGCTATCCTATTAGCAACTTTCAAGCAACTAACACATTATTATTGCGTCTAGTTGTCAATACTATACATTAGATCTATTATTATTATTCATTTTATAACTATGAACCATCAAATCTGCCTATGTTTAAGTTTCTAAGACCCTCACCAGTTGTTCTCCATAACTGCTGCACGGATTTACACGCACCTCTGCCCTTTTACAACAGTGCACTGCACGGATTTACATGCACCTCTGCCCTTTTACAACAGTGCACTGCAGTTCGAGTGCATTTCCCTGATGATCAGAAAGGACGCGAGGATCTTCCCATGCATCTTTCAGCTATTTGTATGTTACCGTAGGGAAAGTGATGAAGGGGGTAGAGCAATACAAACTTGTAGTTCCGGCCCTCGACAAGTAGAGGCAAGAGGAGTGTGATTATAAGGCCAGCCTGGGCTACATAAAACCCTGTCTCAAGAAAGCAAAAAAGAAAAAGCTTAAAAAGACCAGGTATAAGAACCATGTGTGTGCCACATGACTAGGCCCAGGACTTGGGAGGAGGCAGGAGTCCCAGCATTTGAGAGCAGGAAGCAGGAAGATGAAGAAATAAAGAAAACCTTAGCTGGGGCTGGAGAGATGGTTCAGTAGTTAACAGCACTGACTGCTCTTCCAGAGGACTTGGGTTCAATTCCCAGCACCATTCACAACTGTCTCTAACTCCAAGATCTGACACCCTCATGCAGGCAAAACACCAATGCACATACAATAATATAAATTTTAGAAAATAAATAAAATGTTTTTAAGAAAGAAAGAAAGAAAGAAAGAAAGAGAAAGAGAGAAAGAAAGAAAGAGCTAGGCAGTGGTGGTGCACACCTTTAGTCCCAACACTCAGGTGGCAGAGGCAGGTGGATTGCTGTGAGTTCGAGTCCAGCCTGGTCTACAGAGCGAGTTCCAGGACAGACTCCAAAGCTACAACAGAGAAACCCTGTCTCAAATAAACCAAAAAAGAAAGGGGGGGAGAGGGAGAGGGAGAGAGAGAGGGAGAGGGAGGGAGAGGGAGGGAGGGAGGGAGGGAGGGAGGGAGGGAGGGACGGAAAGAAAGGAAGGAAGGAAGGAAGGAAGGAAGGAAGGAAGGAAGGAAGGAAGGAAGAAGAGATAAAAGAAAGAAAACACCTTAGCTACGGAGGGAGCCTGAGGCCACTGTAGGCTATGTACAACCTGTGGGTTTCTGTTTGGTTGAAGTGTGTATAGGAGACTACTGGACAAAGGAAAATACCTCAGTAGAGTGTGTTTGCCCAGCATGCACTAGACCCTGGGTTCAATTTCTGGCACCACAGAAACCAGGTGTGGCAGCACTGGGGAGGGAAGAGAATCAGAAGAAGTTCAAGGTTAGCGCTGGAGACGTGGCTCAGCTGTTAAAAGCACTTGTCCTTGCAGAGTACCTGGGCTTGGTACCCAGCAGTCACAGAGTGGTTCACAACCGTCTGTAACTCCACTTCTAGAGGCTCCACAGGTAATAGACATCCATGTGATACACATACATGCAAGCAAGACACTCATAGAAATAACATAAATAAGTCTAAAATTTTTTTTTTTTTAAAAAGTTCAAAGTCATCCTTGGCTACACAGCAGCTTCAGTGCCAGTTGGGGCTAGATGAGATCTTGTAAAAAATACAAAAACAAAACAAAACAAAAAAGCCAGAGGTATTCCAGCACTTGGGAAGAGTGAGAACAGGACTGCTACAAGTTCTAGGCCAGCAGGGCTGGTAGGTCAGATCTCATCTCCAAGAGCAAACAGGAAAGGCTGGGCACAGCAACACAGCCTGCAATCTCACAGCGGGAGCACCAGGCGGTTCAGAGCCATCTAGAGCTACACAGGGAGCCTGAGGACAGTCTGGGCGATGTGGGCCCAATTACAAACCATCAAAAACAAAAACAAATTTTAAAACCACCAAGGAGCAAACAAATATAAGACAATCAACCATAACCAAAAAGTAACCGTAAAAACTCTCAACAACTAAGTACTTTTTTAATGGAACTATTTGAGGTGCTTACTTTTTTTTTTTTTCGAGACAAGGTTTCTCTGTAGCTCTGGTGCCTGTCCTGGAACTAGCTCTTGTAGACCAGCAGGCTGGCCTGGAACTCACAGAGCTCCACCTGCCTCTGCCAAGTGCTGGGATTAAAGGCATGCGCTGCCACCACCACCGGGTTGAGGTGCTTGCTTTTGATATTAAGTTATATGAGTCTCATATAAACCGTTATTGTACATAATGACTGACAAATGACTTCTCTATTCTGCTGGCTACCTTGCATTTTATCTACTATCTCCTCTGCCTCTGCTATGCAGTCACCTCTTTGCTTTGATATGCATTAAATGTCATATCCAAAAAATCACTACCAAGGCCAATACCATGGAGTTTTTCTTCTCTATCCTAGGATTTATAAAGCTCCAGACACAGAGTGTGTTTGTACGCTCTCTCTCTCTCCTCTCTCTCTCTCTCTCTCTCTCTCTCTCTCTCTCTCTGTCTCTCTCTCTCTCTTTCTCTCTCTCTCTCATCCATATTGATTGTGTGGGTGGGTGCTTGTGCCTGTAGACACACACGGAAGCCAAGGCAAGAGTGACTTACTACATTGAGCCAGGGTCTCTTCCAAGCCAGAGCTTGCCATCTGAGCTAAGCTGGCTGGCCAGTGAGCTCTCAGGACCCACTCTGTCTTTACCTCCCAGTGTTAAGGTCACAGGCACTCAAATCTATGCACTGCTTTTTATATGGATGGGGGAATTTAAACTCAAGTCCCCAGGTCCTCATTCTACAGGGAAAGTGCTCTTACCTGCCAAGCCATCTCCCCAGCTATCAGGTCTTACTTATAAATTTTAAGCCAATTTTCAGGTGGGTTTTATGTGTGGTATAAGACTTATACCATTCTTTCCCATGGATTATCTTGCTTCTTCATTTATTAAAGACACTGTCTATCCCTTTCGCCACTGCATATTTTGACACCTTAAAGATTAGCTGACAATGCATGTATGAGTTCATTTCTGGACTTTCTATTCCGACACACTGGCCTGTCTATATGTCTTGTTTTCTAGGCTAACACTACACCGTCTTAATTCTAGTTTTGTAACATAACTTAAAATCAGGTGTTGTGGTACCTTTAGTGTGTCTCTTCTTGCTCAAGAGTGCTTTAGTTATTTGTGGTCTTTTATGGCTCCATCAGTTTTAGGATTTTTTTTTTAACTTAAAAAAAATCTTCTCACTGGGCGGTGGTGGTGCTCACCTTTAATCCCAGACAGGCAGATCTCTGTGAGTTCAAGGCCAGCCTGGTCTACAAGAGCTAGTTCCAGGACAGGCTCCAAAGCTACAGAGAAACCCTGTCTCGAAAAACAAAACAAAACAAAACAAAAAATCTTCCTAGGGAACAAATAATTCTGGAAACCCTTCTGCAGAAACAACCTGTTTCTGGGAGAAATGCACTGAAATTCTGATGAGGACAGAGCTGGATGTGCACACGGCTTTGGGTAACGTGGACACCTTGGCCGCACTGATTCTATCAGGCAGATTCTTCTTTTTTTTTTTTTTTTTTTAAGATTTATTTATTTATTATGTATACAGTGTTCTGTCTGTATGCTTGCTGACCAGAAGAGGGCACCTGATCTCATTGTAGATGGTTATGAGCCACCATGTGGTTGCTGGGAATTGAACTCAGGACCTCTGGAAGAGCAACCAGTGCTCTTAACCTCTGAGCCATCTCTCCAGCCCAGGCAGATTCTTTAGATGGCTTGGCGCAGACACAGTCCTGAACAAACAGGGTTCACACTCAGAGGTCCTAGTGGTCATGATTCCTCATCAGATGAGGGTACCTTCAGCGTGCATGCCAGGTTGGAGCAGGCATTGCTTCCTTTCTCTCAGAAGAGTAACAACGCTGTTGGGGCAGCTGGCCCAATCCCTGCGTTCAGGGGCGTGGCTGCGCCAGCGGAGTAGGATACCCTTAAAAAGGATCGGGGCGCCGGGAGGAGCCCCGTTTGCTATCCCCCGCGTTACTTTCTGCTCCGCTGGACCCTTGGTTCTGTAAGTTCCCTTATTTCCCCTTTTATTAAAACTGATTTATTATAAAAGGACTATTTTGGTTATTTCCAAACCCCTCCGACCGCCGGTACCCGCCGGTACACAACGCCTTTTCTGTGAGCATGGCTGCAGGCCAAAAGATGCCCAGGGAGCTAAGCAGACACACTCCGAAGTGTCGGGGACCTCACCCACAAGGCAGAGAGATGGCCTCAAAGTATCTGGAGAAAAGGTCTTAGGAAAAACACTAACTGGACAAGCTGCCCCAGAGTGCAGACCTAGATCATGTGTTAGTCTCTGAGAGAACACAGAGGAGCTCTGCCATATCTGTCTACAGGAATACACACATACTCCAAGGGCTACAGTGGCCAGAGATGGGCTCTTCTGCTTCACCTTGTGTCACCAGAGCTGTCACCTCTTTGAGCCTCCCTTTCTTATCTCTAGCATCTGGTGTTTCACAAGACTGAACTAAATGAGATTAAGAAATGTGAAAGGCAGGCAGCTGTGGTAGAGCTCAAGCAGTCCGAATGCTCGGGAGGCAGAGGCAGGAGGATCTCTGTGAGCTTGAGGCCAGCCTGGTCTACAGAGCGAGTTCCAGGACAGTCGTGGATGCACAGGTGTTTTTATCATACTGCTTGGCAATCTAGACTCTGATTCTAAAAGCCTTCATTATGGCCACGGCCAAGCACACCTGGTCTTCAGTCAGTATTTGTTCACCGCTCCCTGAAGATGACGTCATGGGAGAGAGGCCCTTAACACAGGGCAGACAGCAGCTAGTGAAACCCCAGTATCCTTGTGAGGATTTCAACAATGCATTACGTGACACACAAGGCAGAGGGATCTGAGGCCCTAACTGGGCATGTGAAGCATTCACAGTCAGATGGAACAGGAGAAAAGCAATGCCCACTATCCCTTACTAGATGAGGCAGCTGGTGCTCACAGGTATGAGGGACGTGCGCAGGGCTGGCCACCTGTACAGGGCTGCTCTACTCGACACTAGAAGACTCTACCCACCCTCCACCTCCTCATTCTCTCTAAAGAGATCAACCCCACCCCCACCCCCAGGATGTAACCTTTCCTCATCAGGGCCCACGGGCAGGAGGAGCACAGGCCCTGAGGAGAGCAGGTAGGGAGGATAAGGAAGTTAACTAGGCCAGGTTTCCAGAAGGGTTGCTTCTCTAAGCCTGACCCTGTGGCTCTCTGCTTAGAGCCGCCAGGCTAAAGCCTGGACTCATTGACAGCCACGTGCGGACTCCTGCCCTGCATGACACAAGCCCACACGTACCCTTGAATCCTCAGGGGCACCGAGCCTCTCCAGCCTCTGCACCACCCCCAACTGCTCAGAAGCCCTGAGGCCCATAGCCTGTTTGGTATAAGCCTCTCCAAACCACTTCTCACCTGCTTCTGCACCTAGTGCAGACAACAGACATTCATCTAGCAACCAGACTCTTAAGCTTCCTGAAGGCAAGGACTATGTCTGCCACTTCTGTTTGGTATCCAGCACCCACCTCATACATGCTGATAAACTGAGATAAAAGACCATTTCTTGAGTTGAAACTGAGTTGCATGAGAGCTGTGCTGTTCCTCACAAATCCTGAGCTGAGGAACACAACAGATCCAATGAGCTCTTCACAAAGAGAGATGAGCTCTCCACCAGTTCTCAGCACCTTCCTGACAATTCTAGCTGTGGAAAAGGCCCAGGTGGACACGGGTCAACTGGGCACATGTGGCCTTTGTTTCTCACTCCCTTCATAGTGATAGCCATGGACACCTGCACAAGGGCAGGCGTCTGTGGACTACATACTCCCACTTAATGCACGGCCAGTCACAGGAGTTTCAGATTTAGGTGTGGTAGTTGACAAGCCAGGTGTGGCATGGTGATGCACACCTGCAGGCCTTTGATCCCACTTGTGAGGCAGAAGCAGGTGATCTGCGTTCCAGCCAGCCAGAGTAGCATGGTAAGACATTATATCAAAGGAAGGAAGGAAGGAAGGAACGAAGGAAAGAAAGAGACGCCAACAGTCATGCCACCTGGTTTAGACCATGTACTTCAATGCCAGAATCCTTGGCTATCATAAAACTATGACCACTGAACCTAGGAAGCACACTTCCAAGCAACATGTTCACACTGTATATGCAATTTGTTTCCAAGTGGAAGGTGCCTGCCCCATCCCTCCTCACAAGACTGCTGGCTGTGCCCATTTCTTTGGGCTGGGCTTTGCTTGTTTTGGTAATTCTAACAAAGTCTTACCATGCCCTGGGTGTTGTGAAAATTTCTTCCTAACAGACACATGCAGGGAAAGTTGGCGTCACACCTAAAGCTGCTACCCAGCTATGGATGACTCCATCTGTTTGGGAATATGGCTGAAGAAACCTGCTAAGGCACCGGAAGGAAGCTGTCTTTCCAGTGCTGTGAAGAAACCGACTGGACGGTAGTCAGGCCTGTGACACTGCAGCACGCCATTATGTAACTGCCGCTAAGAGCCACCCTGCCTTTTTTTTAGGCGACCAAAATTTCCCTCAAACTTCATTTAGAACCTACTGACTTTCTTTCAAGCAAGAAAAAGAGAGAAGACGTGTAGGCAAACTCGGGATGTGACGGCACAGAAGTGTGAACTGCACAGCTACCCACCTAGTTTAATTTCTTCTTCCTGCTCGCATCGCTTCAGGTTTTTCACTCTTGATTAATCAGTGTGGAAGTCTAGAAACCAGAAGAAAAGAAAACAAGATTAGAGTCAGGCACGCTCTGGCTAGAAACTGGAGCAGCCTTTGGGAAGACAAGCTTGCACTATCTGTTAACATGGAATGAGCACCTTTGTGTGAACCCAGAGGTCAGGAATAGGTTCAGAGATACACTCCAACAAGTAAAAGATACTGTGTGGAATTAACTGTCTGTATGGGATGGAGTTAAATTCCTGGGTGTCAGTGTGCCAAAACACCACACAGCCATTTCAAAGTATAAAGAACTGACATGGAAAGAAGTTTATGTTTAATTGCTTAAGAGTATCGTAGCCTGGCAGTGGTGGCGCACACCTTTAATCCCAGTACCCAGAGGCAGAGGCAGACAGATCTCTGAGTTTGAGGCCAGTCTGGTTTACAGAGTTACTTCCAGGATAGCAGGAAGAAAAAATTGTGAAATTGCATATATTACTGCTGCTCTTTTGTGGGGAACAATCTTCCTATGTAGTTCCAACTGGCCCTACAATCTCCTCCTCAGTGTGAGGTGAGAGGTGTGTGATGCACACAGTTACCTACACACCTACATGGAACAGTAAGACGCATTTGTTCTTACTCTTTGGGGCAGGTGTGGAGTGGTGGTGGTAAGGACCAAAACAGAAAAGGGCTTCCATTCCACTATTCTGTTTTGGTTTTTTGAGACATGCTCCTGCCTAGCTGGACTTCTCTGTGTTGGCATGCAGATTTCTGTGAACTTAAGGTCAGCAAGGCTACAAAGTGAAAGCCTGTCTAGTCAATACATAAAGCCTACAAAATAAACTCCCTCCCTTCTGGGAAGCCCATTCCATCCAGCCCTGGGAGTGGCTGGCCTCTGGGAAGAGGATGCTTCAGACCATTGATTGCATCTGCTCACTGGCTGCTCCCAGCAGATGCTCTGGCTTCCATATCCCACAAGACCAGGAACCCAGATAAGAGTGAAAAATGTGAATACTGTTTGAATCATTTTTTTAAGATTTTATTTATTATGTATACAGTGTTCTGTCTGCATGTCCGTTTGCATGCCAGAAGAGGGCATCAGATCTCATTACAGATTGTTGTGAGCCACTATATCATTGCTGGGACTTGAACTCAGGACCTCTGGAAGATCAGACTGTGTTCTTAACCACTGAGCCATTTCTCCAGCCCTGTTTGAATCATTTAGACAAAGGAGAAAGCAGAGGAAATGATAGAAATTAAGAGTGAAAGATGCCAAGTGCTCATCATAGTTGCCAAGGGAACTGCCTAACTGCATCAGCCTTCCAGAGTTCCCTGGAGGGCCTCTTCTCTCCTCTGCTTCAGGGCTTTGCTTCTAACTTTTTCTTAATTGATAATAAAGATTTCAATAAAATAGCAATGACCCCCCCATCTTCACATACCCTCACTGCACTCAACCTCCATCCTCCGTACTTCTTCATGGCAGCAGCCACCACATAGCAGGAGGCCCTGCTGTGCTGTAAACTTCAGCAGTCTCGTTCCCCTCCCTATGCTTTGCCTACACCAGCCTTCGTTCAGCTTCCCTAACATTCCACAGGCTTCCCGCCTCTAATCGTCTTGCTTGGGTGCTCCTCTCCCTGCCTGGGTTAGTCTTCAGGCTCCATGGACGCCTTAACCTCGCTCTCTGCATCAATGCCTTCTGAAGCCATTTAAACACCACCTCTTTGAGGAAGCCCTGGCCCACACTCTCCTGTATCTCAGCGTGTTCAAGCAGTCCGAACACCTATTCTTGCTCTGGGTGAATTAATTTGAGAAGGGCCACTCCTGTTTTCTCTTACACCATTCCTCTCTCACCACGCCCAGTGCAGGCAATGAATGAATACTGGCTGACCACATGAATATGTTATCAACATGAACTGAAAGGGAGGCTTCAACACTGTAGCTCCTGCCTTCCCAGGCTTGCCGTCACTCTTGGACCTCTCTTGGGACACATGACAACAAGGTTTTTTGTTTTGTTTTTTGGGGTTTTTTTTTGTGTGTGTGTGGAAACAGGGTCTTGGGGGTGGGGGAGGCAGGGTTGAGACAGGGTTTCTCTGTGAAACAGTCCTGGCTATCCTGGAACTCACTCTGTAGACCAGGTTGGCCTCAAACTCACTGAGATCCACCTGCCTTTTCACCCCCGGGCACTGGGATTAAAGGTGTGCACCACCACTGCCTGTCAAAACAGGGTCTTTTTGTAATTGAGCATTTATTCCTCTATCAGACTGTGGGAAATTAGAAATCTTATTCTTGGGAGGCTGGCTCAGTAATTATGTTCAGATCCTGGCACACATATTAGGTAGCTCACAAAAGCCAGTATGCATATAACTCCAGTTTCAAGGAATGTGACACCCTCTTCTGACCCCATGGGCTTCAACACATACTCACACATTAATTTTATTCTGAGTTAATCATATTTATGCTTATATTTATTTCTTTTTCTATTCATTTATTTAGTTGAGATGGGGTCTCTCTACATAGCCCTGGAAATCACGACCTTAACCAGGTCTGCCTCCAACTCAGAGTTCCACCTGCCTCTGCTTCTTGAGTGGTGGGAGTAAAGATGTGCATCACACCTGGCTTACTTTTATTTCTTTAACCCCAGGAAGGGTTTTTTTTGGGGGGGAAGGGGTTGTTTTTAATTTCTTGTTGTGTTTTTTTTGCACATTTAATTGCTAATTTTATTTATGTGTGTGCCTCCTATATGTATGTGTGTGTTTGTGTGTGTGTATGTGTGTGTGTAAGAGAGAGAGAGATGGGGGCAGAATAAAGCTATGATCCAGATACTTTCTAAGTCATCATTCAAAATTTTTCAGTAACCCTATAGTTGGCGACCATCTTGGCTGGTGACTCTGTGTGTGTGTGTGTGTGTGTGTGTGTAAAAGCTTTTTTATAATTTTGGTTGTGAGCCTAGCCTTTAATGGCTGAGCCATTTCTTCAGTCCAAGAAGCTTTTTTAAAAGATCTTGGCCAGGGCCAGGAGTGCATGCCTTTAATTCCAGCACAGGGATTTGAATTTGAGGCTAGCCTGGTCTTCACATCAAACTCCAGGCCAGCCAGGGCTACATAGTGAGACTCGGTCTCAAAACAAATTAAAATAACTAAAAATTTAAGTCTTACCCCCTTCATAGTCTCAGCACAGCACCATTCAGGAGGCCTACCGCCCAGATTTTAACCAGCAGGGCAGGACAAATGGAGGTGGCAGCCCCTACCCACTGAGATGGTAGTTCTGCCTGTATGTGAACAATACCAGAACATGCATGCCTCCAAGATACACAAATGCACAAGACACTAGGCCCAGGGAGAAACATGATAGTGTGAGGAGAGGAAGGTAAAGGGGAACTTAGACACCACAGAGTGGAACCACGGAGCGAAACCACAGAGTGGTGATTTAAATATTTTTCTGCACCATCTAGTTTTCCTTCCTTAAATATGTTTGAAGTTTGTAACTAGGGAAGGAAGAACATCACAATAAAAAACAATATAACAATAAAAGAACATCACAATAAAAACACAATATAAAAACAAACCCACAGAAAATCCACTGGTAACTTGAGATTCCAAGTCACCCATCCCTATAGTGGGGTTCCCAGTCTTGGGCCATTCCTGTATTGCAAGAAAGAGTTCCTTCTATTCCTCTGAAGCACAGGGGACAGGAAGGTGAAGGAGCACGTGCATGGGCTGCAGCAGCTGCTGCCAGCTGTTCCCATTACAAGAGCTGCAAAGCTGTTGGCACAGGAACTGGAGAGGGCGTGGGCTCAGAGCAGCTGGAGCTCAAGCCTCTGCAGGGATCCATGGCCCAGCGCGCACAACCCCTCCACATATTTCACTTGGACCACTTGGCACATACCACAGCAACTGCTCACTCCCCTGCTGTCTTCCCTGAATCACAGGGCTTAGGAAGTAGTCCTGTGGTGGAGTGCTTGCCTGGCAAGAACTTGGTTTAAATATCAATGTTTCATTAAAAAAAAAATACAAACAAACAAAATCAACCAAACAAACCACAGTAACAACCCAGGAATTGTGTGGATTTTGAGCAGGGTCTAGTAGCATATGCTACCATACTATAATTTCGAGCACGAGGGAGGAAGAGGTAGAGGAAAGATTAGTAAAGGCCAGCTTCAGCCATCAGTGAGTTTGAGCCAGCTGAAAAGATTCTGTCCCGAAAAGAAGAGGGGTGGGAAGGAAGAGAAAACAACTAAAGCTGGGTCTGTAATCACCGATCCCTCCAGCCCAGTGCTCAGTATCAGGACTGTGACAGCCAGCCCTAACCTAAACTGCCTGGGGGTAGCGGTAGGGGTGGAAGGAACCACTCTATCCCAGTCATTAAGGATACTTCTTTTCATTTTCCCTGGGTGGTCTGGTCTGGTTTGTTGACACTTATACAGTACTGCCTGTGATGGCTAAGGAACCTAACCCAGCACCAGACACCCCTAAAAGCTGTTGACCTTTGTCCTGAAATGCCTGTGGGATCCTAGTGGCCTGCAGGTGCTAGCCAGGGGAGATAAGAAGTAATTAAGCAGTTTGCTCTGGCTTTGGTACTTATGGCTCTGGCTCTGGGATGAAGGTCTCTATCACTGTACAAAGGGGGATGACAAACAACCGAGGGGAGGGAAGTCTTTTTTCTCCTCCAGCTGTTGTCCTTCTGCTAGCAGTAAGAATAATTCATTTAGTCTAAATCTGAATTGAGTCTGTCTTTGGTCTTTCCCAGCAGATTCAAACTCTTTGAGCCCCTCAACTCACATTTACAGAGTTACTAGAAGGACCACTCTATAAGGAAGGCACTGCCCAGAGCTGACCTAGAGCTCTCACAAGTGTGTCCTTTCTCTGGGGGCTCCAAAGGTCCATTATCCTGTCCTAAAGAGCCAAATGGAAGCAGGAATTTCTTCGAACACCAACAAAGCTTCTCTTACATTTGGGAACTGCTGGCTCTGTAGAGTATTATGTTCTAATCTGCCATTCAAAATCTACTGGCCTTACAGTGAGTGCAACTCCCAGGGAAGCCAGGGTGTTTAGAGGGAGCAAGGCCACTGTCCTAAGCACCGCTGAAGGGTTTCCAGGAGGTGGTAAGCACAGCCGTGAGCCTTGAGTAATAACTGTTTGCAAGAGTTTCCACCTCTGACTGTGCTTAGCAATCATGTCTGGCGCCTGAGCTCAGCTGAGGAGAGTAGGTAGGCTCAACTTCTTACAGGCGCGGCTGCCAGGCCAGGGCTCTCTGCTCCCAGGCAGAAGCACCCACCATTTCTTCCTGCCTCCGTGCTGATGGCTGACTTGAAGGTCAGAATTAGGTGTCTAGGTGACCAAAAGCAGCCCGGAAGCCTGGTTTGTAGAGCCAAGAGGCAGTACTGAGGAGCCTGACATAAACACTATCCTACGAGTCCACCAACATCCTCCTACGTGTAGTAAAGCGTCTAGCACATGCACTTCCGTTTTATTTAGTTGTTTTGTCATTTTGGTGATGGTGGCTGTGGTGGCACTGGCTTGGAACTTACTCTACATAGGTTTGAGTCTAAGGATAGCCTAAAATTATAGCATGGCAATCCTCCTGCCTTAGCTTTGCAAGTGCAGGGATTACAGGTGTGAATTACCATGCCCAGCTGGAGAGTTTGGTACCAATCTACAGGTGCTAACTTAATGTATTTCATCCACCCCCACAACACCCTGTTTGGGGTTTGGGTGTGATCCCAGCTTTGCCTGAAGGCTGACAGGTTCTCAAGGAGGAATGAGGTCTGCCCAGGGCATCTGGGCTAAGGAGTGAAGTGTGCTCTACTGCCTTCCCACCAAACTCGAGATTGAAAGCACCAGCAGACTAGACACACCAAGTCCAGGGATTACAGAATCCCATAGTGGTGAAGGGCCAGGAGCAGACAGCAGACTATAATGTATAGCAAACTAAGTGGGGAAAGGTAACAAACATATGTCCATGGCCTAAGCTGTGGGTTTAGACTAAAACACTACTCTGCCTTCTGACTTTGGTACAATACCCCTCTCAAGCAGACAGAGAAACTGAGCCCCAGGGAGGTGATATGGATGGGACGGCAGCGGGCAGAGACAGACTACTCTCATTCAGCACTCTATCACCTGCAAGAGGTGAGAATCTGATAAAGTTGCTCCCCATCTCTGTAGCTCTTTCTGGAAGATGGAAAAACCTCTGCATCAGTGCTGTGAGGATGAAAAGGAATCAGCTGAGATGCCCAGCCTTGCATGTAACACACACTCGAGGAAGACAGGAAACCCACACAGGAGCTCAACACAGAACTCTCTTCCTATTCCCAAGATGCCCTAAGCTCACCACCAGGGGGCACGTATCAGGAAAAGTCCTGTAATGGCGCTCTGATAGCGCAAACAAGAAACTAAAGCCATGCTCACCTTGCACATGAAGAAGACGCGCCACTCACCACTTTCCATCCCGCTTCCTGGCAGAGACCGGCTACCCCGTCCCAACCTTTCAAAGCGTCATGGCCTCATTTCCTCCTGAGAAAGAGGGATGATCCCCATCCAGAGTCCCCAGCTCTAGGGCCCACGTTGTGGGCTGAGGCATTGAAGAAAGGCCTCCCAGTGCCCTTGCTACAAGGTAGAGTCCATCTTGTATGGCAGAGCCACTGGGAAGTCTGCAGCTTTAAGATATGCCCAGCTGCTGGGAGAACTCTCCCTCTAACCCGGACCTTACTTCAAACAGTTTCCAAACAACACATCCTCCAGAGGCTTAGGGTCTCTGATGGCCCTAAAGATAAAGAATTAACAAGACCCGGAACAACAACTGACTTTTGCTTTTGTTTGCATCCCAGCTGCGGACATCCTTTCCCTGCAGCAGCGGAGGCTGAGACACTAGATAAAAAGAAAGGGCACGAGGCAAGAACAGGGAATTTCCCCTCCATCTCTCATCTCTCTTGTTAAATGAAGACCTAGGGTGGCAGGTTTTACGTTGGAATGGAATTGTGAGGCTGAAAAGATGTCTCAAGCAGTTAAGAGCACTTACTCCTCTTCCAGAGGACCCAGACTTGGCTCCTAGTTCTCAAGTAGCTCACAAACACCTTTAACTCCAGTTCCAGGGGGTCCTATCAATGCCCTCTGGCCTCCAAGGGTTCTGACGTAAATGCCATTAAACCTGACTTTTTCCTATAAGCTAGGGATCCAAACTCAGGTCCTTGTGCTTACACAAGCAAGGACTCTTTATTCACTGAGCCACATATCCTGCCCAGTGTCCTCTTGATTTTCCCACTCAGCCAGTTTTTAGCCATTTGAAATACCAAAAACCTAGGGCACTTTGCTTCAAAAGCTATAACGGTCACCCTCAGAAGAAAAGAAACATACACACAATCACCTGGTTTTGTCCCTTCATTTAGATACGAAACAGGTCCAAGTGTGTCAAACACTTGTGAAGATCACATGTTTTCCTTGGATGGCTCTTTACTACATGGTGACTTTATTTTTTGTGGTGCTGGGGATGGAAGCCTGGGAGTTCATGTACATGGTAACAAGTGCTCCACGCTGAGCTACACCTATTCTATCACTGGTTTTGCTTTCCAAGGCTAGATATTTCCATTTTAGTTACAACTTCTCAAATATATTTAACCTGTGAGGCTCAAAACTGTCTGTAACTCTACTTCTGCAGGCACTGGGCACGAAAGTGGTATAGGCAGATACTGAGTATACATGCAGGCAAAACACTCATACACATAAAAAATATAGTAATTTTCAAATATCAAATCTATTTAATCTGATAATTGGGAAGATAGGCCACAGCATGCCATAAGCCATCTCTAGTCACCTGAGGACCTCAGTTGAGAACCACAGAGGGACCTAGAGGTAACAAGGGCCCCTCCCTTCCTCTCTGCAAAGTGACATGCCTTTGTTTAAAAACCTGAAAACAGGCTCCAAGAGAAGGAAAGCATAAGGGTTTATATGGTCAAGGAAGAGAGCACAGAGTCAAGGTCCAAGATCACTCCTTCTGAGCCTGGACTCTCCACACAATTGCTACAGCATACGGGAATGCCTTTGTGAACCTAAACAAGTTGGTATCCGAAATTTAACATACAACCAGCACTTGAGAGGTGGAAACAGAAGGATTAGGAGTTTTAATATACCAATTTTATATGTGTGAGATATGTCTTTTAAGAATTTGTAAAACTTCTTAAATTGGAATTTTAAAAAACCTTTGTAATTATAAAACTATTAAAATTTTACAGATAGTAATTTCTAGAGTCAGACTTGGCTTTTCAGTCTGTATATGGGCAAGGAGGGGCCCTGAAGGCTGTGGAGACTGACGAAGCTACATGCTGAGAGTCTCCAGTGCAGATGGAGCCTACCTACTCTGCAGCCCTGGACAGCTGCGGAGAAAGCAGTAATGTCTGGAGCAAGTGTCCATGCATCACAGCACAGAAACAGACCTTTTGTGGGAGGCAGGCTGGGCTGGGGTAGACAAGGCAGTGCAGTGGTACTCACAGGGGCCAAGTCTCTTCCACGGGCAGAGGTCCTGGTCAGAACGGAAGGTAAGAAGCCAGGGTTTAAGGAGGGCCGTGCAGAGCAGCAGGCAGCTTGTTCCTGCCCTTTCTCTCTCTGTCTTCTAAATGAAAAGCACTTCGAAGTTTTAGAGGGTGTTTCCCACGTCTCAGGCCAAGTAAGTCCCCATTTGTTGTAATCCAATTCTCGGCCTGATGATGTCAACCACTCAACCCACTTGCTCAGTTTCCATCTCTGTCCACGGGAGAGATCTATTTCCTTTGGACAATGAGCCAGGAGGCTGTAACTGTATCCCAGGCCCGTCACATTTGTCAAACATCCTTCCTTCAATTTTCAACACCGAGGCCTCAGTGACAAAAGGCTTCCTATGTGGCTGGTCAGTCCCAGGCCTCCAGGCATTTAGTCACTGGGGATGACTGTGGCTGCCTGCGCTCTGCTGTGCTTCCATCCATTTCTTTGGTGTGTAATGTGCTAAATTAGGCAGGAAACCTCTCTATGCCTCCTCCATCTCTGCCTCTCTGCCCAGTCCTCTAAGTCTTTCATTTCTTCAGCTTTCTAGGAACATGCTAGGCACAGTATGTATGTCCTTATGTCCTATGCACACACACAGGGCAGGCTAGGACACGCTGGAGAACTGGCTTCAGGTCTTGACCCTGGCTCAAGCAAGTCACTGGACCTTCGTTTCATCAGTGAAATGATACATGGGTTTCTTTCCTGCCTGAAATCCCACTGCAAGCCAGTGTGTGTAGAGCTTATTACCAAATGTATCTTGGATCATTTTACTCCAGGCTGCCAGCCACACGCCTGAGCAAAAAGAAACCCCTTCTTCCATAGATTCAAGATGCCTGCCTGGATTTGTGGGCTTCTGAGCCCTCACAGAAGAGAGAGCTAAAACATTTCTCTGGGAGAAAATTCAAAAGAATTCACTGAAGGCGTCCCAGGGGACGTGAAGAGAGACAACATAAACTACTAGATAAGATAAACAAGTATGAGAATGTAACTGTCCTTAGGGACAAACCCAGCAATGGTCAGGCTAGATAACAAGAATGTTGCATCTGCAGAGTACTCCGTCAGGGAAATGGGGAAACCTCTCTACTCTTCCCTGTGAGAAGCAAGGAGACCTGGGCAGGGACTGTGAGCAGCCTCAGGAATCAGAATCAGGATCAGTAGGGTCTGAGCCCTACATAACACTCTCTGTCTCTGTCTCTATCTGTGCATGTGTGTCTGTTTTCCTAACTGTAAAATGGGATGCTAGTGGCTTCATTTTAGAATTCTGAGAAGTGATCCTTACAAGAAGACCAAGACAGCAGACAGTGCAGACTGAATACTGGGCAGATTGTTGTACATCATCTATTTTGATTCTCACGACACCCCTAGAAGAATTATTATTATATTCTTCCCTCAATAAGATGAAGCAGAGAAGTTATGTGATAAGCCTGAAGTCACAGAGCTCAAAAACAAAAGGGCCAGAATTAGAAACCATGGCTCTTAGCTCCTGACTAAGTCAGAATGAATGCACACATGTGCCAATGCTATTCTTAAAACAGACATCCCACCCAGCCTGATAAAGGGAACAAACCAGTCCATTAAGTCAAGGGGTGGGCTTATTGGCTTTGCTACCAAAATGCTGGGTGGTTTTAACTGCTTCTACCCAAAGCGAGAGAGCCAATCTATGTGCATGTTATTTCCATGGGGACAGGAAGTTATGGAACTCTGCTGGACACAGACTGTGGCCCTTTGTAACTAAATAGGAATTTTAATTAGTTCTCAGAAAACTCTGATGCTTATCAGTACTCAAGCAAACAGGCTCTTCATGGGAGGATGTCGGCCAATCAGAAGGCTTTGGAACAAGTTGGTGAACTGTGGTAGAATAAAAACCACCAGCCTGAAAACACTGTGGGGGCAACAGAGATGTGGAGTTCTACCAGCCCTGCCTTCCTCCCACTGAGGATGACCTCGGGCAATCGGTTTGTGCCTTGGCTGCCCAATGGAGGATGGGATCACAATAGCACTTTCCTTAATAAGTTCCTTGTGTGTGTTTTATGTGACTACATTTTGTGTAGGTATCTGCGCATGTGCACATATGTAGGTGGAGGCCAGAGATCTATGTTGGGTGTCTTCCTCAACCAAGTTCCACTTTATTTCTTATTAGATTTATCTTATTTTATGTGTATATTTTGCCTACATGCATGCATGTGTACCATGTGTGTGCCTAGTGCCTATGTGGATAGGTCAGATGAAGACATGGGATCCCCTGGAACTGGAGTTAGGCATGGTTGTCAGCCAGTGGGGTGCTGAGAACTTAACCAGGTTCTCTGTAAGAGCAGATGTCACATTTACAGCTTGTTTTCTGTGCCACAGAGCTACAAAGGCCCTGCTTTTTTAGACAACTGAGAAACAATACTGAGATTTACATCTGAAACTACAGTTTCTTAGCTGGGTGATGGAGCAGAGGCAGGTAGATCTCTGAGTTCGAGGCCAGACTGCTCTATAGAGCGAGTTCCAGGATGGCTAGGGCTACACAGAGAAACATTGTCTTGAAAAATCAAAAAAGGGAAAAAAAGTTTCTTGCCATTATCTTTTCAATTATAATTGTTTATGTATAAAAGGGGCATCTATAGAACATGAAAAAGGCATGAAAGCTGCCATCACTCCAGCATGCAGGCGTCACCAGAGAGCCTCTTAGTGCCTAGCTCCAAACAGAATTTGCAATCAGAAACGTGAGTCACATGGGAAGTCAACCCCACAAGAATCACAAAGACACGTTCAGTAAATTTGCTTGAACTTTGCCACACAAGCCAGGCTAGCCCTTGACCTTCCTTCTAGGTAACCTTCTTACTATGGCTAGTAGGATACAGGCCACCATCCTAGTTTTTTATATGACTTCCGGGATCTGAACTCCAGTCCTCACAGTTGGAAAGCAAGCACTTTACTGAGCCATCTTGTAGTACCCTCCCAGAAGGCCTTTCCTGAGGCAGCACCACTTACACATTTAACAGGCGGCAGCCTGACACGCTGAGAGTCTAATCACCGCTGCCACTCTAACTGCCTTGCCCTCTGGGTCTGGCTAATCAGACCCCACACTAAATGTCACTTTCTTGGGGAGGCCTTGTTTGGAGCCACATTAGCTCTGTGCTGAAATGATCTCTTATTCCTCTTAGCATGGTATTTTAAGTACCTGCTGTGTGTTCTCCTACCAGACTGGAAAGGCTAAAACATCTCTGATAGATCCATCCCAAGAGCCTTAAACAGTGCTGGGTGGACACACACAGGCACAGACAGACAGACAGACAGACAGACACACACACACACACACACACACACACACTCCTTGTACACTATAAGCTAGTCCCTCTCTCAGCATTTAGCAGGCCCTTTTGCTAATGTCAACATCTATAAACCCATGTTTATAAACCCAATGTCCCTCAGGGTTAGAAATCCTCAGTCACCTAAGGGACATTAATGTAACCACTGCTGTTATTGCCACTTGATATGTGCATTCTTAGTTCTAACTCTCACAGCAATCCCCATCTCCCTCCCCACCAGGGGGAGGTGCCAACACACCTCCCCTTCACATCCTGCAGTTTGTTATCATCCAGAAAGTAATAGCACATAAATTTTCTCATCAACCCCATGAAAACACGGGGGTCAGGACTATCTTTTTTTTTTATTTATTATGCATACAACATTCTGCCTCGCTGTATGCTCTCACGCCAGAGGAGGACGCCAGATCTCAGTACAGATGGTTGTGAGCCACCATGTGGTTGCTGGGAATTGAACTCAGGACCTCCGGAAGAGCAAGCAGCCAGTGCTCTTAACCTCTGAGCCATCTCTCCAGCCCTAGGACTATCTTCATTTGAAAAATGAAGAATAGAAAAGTAAGTGATTTGCCCAAGATTTCAGACTCCCTGGTCCCCATCCAGTGTTCTTTCTACCAGGCCTTATCATCTGCCCCTAAACCTTTCATGGACATTTGACCTGCAGCCACTGTAAATGAATACAGCAGACAGAGAGCTAAAGCAGGAGGGAGACAAAGGATGGGGGAGAGAGACACCCTCTCCCCCCACCCCACAAAGAAAACAGCAACCAACCATGGCATGTACTTGGTTGCTCTGTCAGCATTATGCATGAGTCTCTAAGGGGCTCTGGAAATGCCAGCAGCCAGACCCTGGCACACACACGAGCTGTTGGCACAGACAGCCCAGAGCACTTCTGACAAGCGGTGCCACTCTTTTTAGGTTCCAAAAGAAGCGGCCATGTGCACTTCTGCTCTGAAAAGACACCGCCTGTGCCTCCTAAATCTGCTTTAGTCCAGACATGTGGCTCCGGGCTTTTAATTCTTGCCAATATTCTTAGCTATTATGGTTGGCCTAGAGCAGTGGCAAGTTGACAAAGCTCCACAACAGGCTGGGCCACAGAGGAAGTCCAATGTGTAGAGTTAATGTGAGCAAACACCTGACTCCAGTCACTTAAAGCATGGAGAAGCTGGCGGCTCCACCAAGCAGAGAAGGCCAGGATATGGGTGCCATGCATTGAGTAAGGCTGGTGCCGGTGCCATTGCCAGCCTGTTGTGGCATGTGAATAATGGCCAAACAGCAACTAGGGGAAGAGGCTGTTTACTTGAGGTCAAGCTATTTATAGTACCAGCAATCTGCACATATTTGGATGACAAATCTCTGGGCTTCAAGTGAGCTGAGCTTTGCTCCTGGACAATTTCAACAAACACATTCCCTCCCCACGCCACCCCCAGGACCCTCCCTCAACATGTGTTGCCCTCAGGATATCTAACTTGAGTTGCTGAGCTTCAAAAGATTATGAAAATAAATCACATTTCAGGAGCATGTGACTTTTAATTCATTTATCTATGAGTTTGAAATACATATTTAAGACTTAAATCAATCCATAAACATTCTTTAATAGTGTTCGAAGATCCCACAGCCTAGTGATGGTGGTGCACACCTTTATTCCCAGCACTCAGGATGCAAAGACAGGTAGATCTCTGTGAGTTCGAGGCCAGCCTGGTCTACAGAGTGAGTTAAGGACAGTCAGAAATACACAGAGAAACTGCCTCAAAAAAAAAGACCAAAAAAGAAAGAAAAACGAAAAGAAAAAAAAGAAAAGAAAATAGTGTTCAAAGATCCTATAAATGGACAAACTATCTGAATGATATATTGGGATATTTTTGATCACACTCTGACACTCTCATGACTAACAATAAAGTTTACTTTGAATCAGAGGGCAGCACTAGTTACAAGCTAACCAAAATTAGCCATAAAGGCTTTGGAGGACTGAGGACATATAGAGAGACAAAAGAAGTAGTAGAGTGGGGCTTAGAAAGATTCTCAGCCCTTTTAGATTGAGGAAAGAGAGAGAGGAGGTTACTGATCGCTTCTCTGATTATTCAGGTCTTTACCCCAATATCTGACTCCGGAGTTTTTATTGATAAAGAATAATTCGATAAACGCTTCATCTGGTGCCCAACATAAGGCACATATTTCCATATAGGACCTGAAAAAGTACTAAAAAATTCCAGACACACACACAAACCCAACACAGCTTCCTAGTATAGGCACCAAAGCTACAGAGAAACCTTGTCTCAAAAAAACAAAAACAAAAAAATAGATACAAAACTGTAGACTCACCAAGATAGGCTAGATAATGGAGTATTGTCTTCAAATTTGCCAAATGCAAATGGACTAGATATTGTGAATATAATTTTTACCTAATAATTGTTCTTTTTTTTTCCCTGTAGCTTTGGAGCCTGTCCTGGAACTAGCTCTGCAGACCAGGCTGGCTTCGAACTCACAGAGATCCACCTGCCTCTGCCTCCCGAGTGCTGGGATTAAAGGCATGAGCCACCACTGCCCAGCTTGAATTTTTTTTAATCTAATAATTGTTCTTACTGTATATAGTTTTACTGAATTGGAGTTAAAGCCTTTCCTTTTTACTTAGATGAAAAGGGGGAAATGTAGAATACTTGGTTACCCTGACACTCCTGAGACTGACAATAAAGTTTACTTTGGGAATCAGAAGGCAGAGCTAACTACTACCTGTCCAAAATTAGTCATAGAGGTTTAGGAGGACTGAGAACGTATAGTGAGACACAGGAAGTAGGGTGGGGCTTAGAAAGATTTTCAGCCCTCTTGGACCAAGGAAACGAGAGAAAGAGGTCATCACTGATCACTTCTCTGCGGCTTCTCTGATCATTCAGATTCTTACCCTGATACCTGACTCCCGAGTTCAATAAAGAACAGATAAACATTTCAGAGTGATTGTAATCAGTATGTCTGTGTTGCTATAAGGCTGCCATGCCCAGCTCAAGACCTATATAGAGAACATTTCTTATGACACAGTTTGTGTAGGAGGAGAAAGGTTTTCTGTGATCCACAAATATGTAACTGCATATGCGTGCCAAACAAACAGCAGACATATCCCCACAGACTCTAGAAGCAGACAGTGCAGGAATGTCAAGCCCCTCAAGCTCACTGCACACACATACAGGGGAAAGGTGGGGTTACAGCAACAAGCATGCAGAACCTTCCACAGCTTTAACTTACACTGTGGCCAACGAGTCTGTTTGGAAAAACTAGCTACCTCTAAAAGTTGCTTTGTTTTTAGGATTAGGTACTGTTGTGGAAAACCCGTGCTAGCCCGTACTTAATCAGTAAAACCTTGCTTTTGCATTCAGAAGTGTGGCTCTGTGGTGGCCCTCTTGGGGGTCCTAGGACTCAGGCCAACACTGTCTAACTCTGAAGTGAGAAAAATGGGTGCTGTTAGGTCCATATGCAGAGTGACTACTGATGCTGGAGGCTTGCAGCTCTATCACACAATGCAGTCACCACAAAGAAAAAGCTGGCAAGTGAAGAAAAGTCATCAAGTGTAAAGAGTGACACTGGACAAGTAATCTGTGGGGGACACAGCTTGTCTTTAGAAGACCTGGCCTGTCTTCTTACCCTTTTCTCTTGCTAATAACATTCACTAGAACACAAAATGGAAGTGTTCCGACAAATCTTAAATTTTTGTTATTGAAAATTTGTTATCTTTGTTTTGAAACAGAATCTTACTTACTACATAGCCCTAGCTAATCTGAAGCTCACTGTACAGAACACAATGGCCTCATATCTGTGGCAATCCTCTTGCCTCAGCCTCCAGGGTGCAGAGATTAAGGTGTGTGCCCCCACGCCCAGCTGTACTATTACTATAATGTTGAGGACGAGACCCAGGTCCTCAGGCACCCTAGGTAAATGCTCTACCTTTTGTGGCCCCAGTTTTCTTTATTTTCCCCCCACCACCTCCTTAGTTTGCTCCTTTAACTTGTCCCATCTAGAGAGCACACAGTAGTATGGCCCCAGCTTTCAATGCACACTTCTTGGCCCAAGGTTTTCAATGTGGATATTTATCACACGAAGATAACTAGACAAGAACACCTACGTATATACATCCGTCAGTAACTGTTTATAAAGTAAGTGTTGGTAACATGTTTACACAAATCACCAGCTACCCACAAACCTCAAGGGTACTGTTTGGTAGAACAGAAGCCTCATCTCAGAGACTCAGGATTAACTGAGACAATCTGAAGTACCCAGTTCACAGTTTATGTTTTGTTGCTATTCCCGGAGCCATTTACATCTGTAAAAGGATATACAAAATACCAAATTCCAAATGAGGACATCTCTGGATGGTGGAAGCAAGAGGGATCCATTAAATTATGTACTTCCATGAGTCCTTAATTTTTAGAAGTGCAGGTTAAGGCCATATCCATGAAAATAAAGACATTACTCTAGGAAAAGGGGCAGGTGGAAGTGGAACTGGGGCAGAGCACTTGCTCAGCAGCCACAAGGCTCTGGGTTTGATCCCTAGGCTCACAAAAAGAAAAATAAAGGACAGAGAGACTAAAATTGAAGGAACTTAAACAAAGGAGAAAACAATTTGGGGACAGTAATAGGAATTGGCTTAGTAGATCTCAAAATACAGTTCCTTGCTGGTCAATGGTGGCACACTCCTTTAATCCTAGAGACAGAGGCAGGCAATCTCCGGGTTTGAGGCCAGCCTGGACTACACAGTGAGTTTCAAGACAACCAGGGCTACACAGAGAGACTGTATCTTAAAAAAAGAAAACAAACATAGTTCTTCTGGGACTCAAGAGACAGTCAGTGGGTAGTAAAGGCACGACCAGTCCATCAGGCTGACAGCCTAAATTCAATACCAAGGATTCCCAAGGCTGTCTTCTGTTACACACACACACATACACACACACAAATAAAAAGAAAATTAAAAAAAAACTGGTTAAAAAATTCTTTTGCTCTAGATAAAAACAATATCTCCGAAGTATTTAGAGGTTCTACCCACTGTGACAGTAACACAGTAACAAGAGCACTGCTTAAAAAGCAAACAAAAACCAGGACTGGAGAGATGGCTTAGTGGTTAAGAGCACTGGCTGTTCTTCCAGAGGACCTGGGTTCAATTCCCAGTACCCACATGGCAGCTCACAGTTGTCCATAACTCCAGTTCCAGGGGATCTGATACCTTCATGCACATAAAATAAAGTTAAGTTAATTATTTAAAAACAAACAAACAAAACCACCTAGGCCATTTATTGGGATGGCCTCACAAAATTCAAGATGAAATTACAACATATATACAAGAAAGCAGCTCTTTATAGTATCTGCCTTCTAAACAGGCTCTTGAACCTTTTGGATTCAGCTCTGCAAAATGTAATAGAAATAGAAGCTGCAGCTTTCAAAGTGGTTCTGCAGGACACAGAAAGAAGAACTGGGGTTTCAACGTCAATCTATGGGTTATAAACAAGAGGACAAACAAGGAGCAAGGAGTATGGCAGAATTGTGGGGTCCTTTCCTTAAGAACTCAAAATCACCAGCCAACAATACTTTCAACATTTTTAATAAGTGTGTTCGCTGTTCTTGATGAAAACTAAAAGAGTTTAAAAGATAGTGTCAACTGGGAGTTGACAGATTAAGAAACAGAGAGGTGACTCGGGAGCACAGCTCAGTTGGAGTGCTTATTATGACTGCAGCTTCAACCCCCAAAACTGACAAGAGAAATGGAGAGAGAGGGGAGGAGGGAAAAGGCGGAGGGAGAGGGGGAAGGAGAAAGGAGAAAAAAAACAAAAGAGAAGGGACAGAGGTAACTTAGAGAAGCACATGCCACACTTTCACCAAGAAATCAACAGACGCCTGGAGACTTTAGGCTTCTGCAAGGCATGAAACCAGGAGTCTGGATCTCAAATAGCTGCAATACCTGGATCATAGACTTTTTCCAGTTTTTTGTTTAGCTTTGAGACAGGGTCTCATGTAGCCCAGGCTGGCCTTAAACTTGTTATGCACCTGAAGATGGCCTTGTACTTCTAATCCTCTTGCTTTCACGGAGTGCTAGGATTATAGGTGTGGCCTGCCATGGCCCATTCGTGCAGGGTTGGGAATCAAATCCAAGACTTTGGGTTTGAGAGGTAAGGGGATAAACATGTGATGGTTAATTTTGATTTTCAATTTGACTGAATTAAGACACAGCTGGATAATGAATGAAGCTCACTGCTCTCTTGCTTGCTCTCTCTCTCTCTCTTTTTAGATTTTCAGAGACAATTAGACCTTGAGGGCCCTGACCAAATGAATGGTTTAATCCTTTGATGGATTTTAACATGGTAGCATTATTTGGGAGTTAATGAAAGGCAGGGGGTGACAGTTAGCTAGAGGCGGGTCACTGGGAGCATGCCCTTGCAGCTGTATCTTGCTCTTGCCATTTCCTGCATTCCCCACTCTGTTTCCTGTGTGCTGAGAATAGCTCTTCTCTGCTACACATGCCCATCATTGCCATGTTCTGCCCAAGCACAAAGGGCCAAGTGACCATGGACTGAACTCCTGAAACTATGAAATCCTTCTTCCCTTATGGTTAATTATTTATGTCAGGTATTCAGTGAGATGAACGTACAGACTCCTTCATGCCAGTGTACAGAAACACACAGCTGAGACTCCTCCACGCCAGTGTACAGAAACACATCGCTGAGGCTCCTCCACGCCAGTGAGATGCTTTCCTACTGTCAGTGACTCCTACTCATTGTACACTACATATCCCTTTAAGAATCTAAGGGAAATGTCTATTCTCAAACAATTTCCTTTAAAAGGATCAATGGAATCTGATGATTATCTTTGGGTTTGTCACAGATGCACAGATCACATTCAGAAACTCTCAAGAAACTACAAGTTTTGTGAACATTTCTTGTTGGTGATGGGCATCAAGTCACTTGCAGCTTATACAGAAGGTACCACAGCACAACCAACTTCCACCCACGCATTTATAAGCGTGTGTTGGGGTCAGAGAGCCCAGACCCCAAAAACGTAAAATGCATGCCATGAGACCCTTTACAGGGTTAACAATGGACTGAGAGAAGTAGAGAGCAAACAGACCTTCACAATATGGCAGGATGAAGTAGAGAGCAAACAGACCTTCACAATATGGCAGGATGCATCAGAGCACATTCATCAGACTGACCTCACCCCTCAATTTCCTTTTTGGCTCCAAGACTCACTGGCTACAAAACAACAGGTGGAAATGATTGACAGGAATATTGAATAGAAAAGAAAGCAATAAGCAGTCCAGACACTATGGCACCATTGTTAAATACCCAGCCTGCTCTGCCTGTGGAGCGCTGGACTCTGCAGCTACAGAAAAGTATCTCAGAACAAGAACAATAGGTTTCTTGGGGCTGGGAAGCTGGATCAGTCCATGACACACTTGTCGCACAAACAAAAGGACCTGAGTTCAAATCTCCAGCACCACCCTTCAAAGTAGCAGCCAGGGGTAGAAGGAAGTGCCTGCAGTCCCAGGCTGGCCTTGAACTCATAGAGATCTTTCTGCTTCTGTCTCCTGCTGCTGGGATTAAACATGCCTGGATTCAGATATTCTTTTAAACAGTACTTCAAGAAAAAAAGAATTTGGGGATGGAGAGATTCAGTTCTCAGCACCCACATGGTGGCTCACAACTGTCCAGAACTCCAGTTCCCAGGGATCTGATACATTCTGGCTTTCATGGGCACCAGGCATGCACATGGAACATATAAATACATACATACAGGCAAAATACTTATACACATGAAAAACAAAACTAACTAAAGCTTTTTAAAAGAGAAAAAAGGAATTTCCTTTAATCCTCATAGACACTTTATGCACATTTTATAATTATTCTCTTTACAAGAGAAGAAGTAAAGCTCAGAATTTTAACTTGCCTAAAACTACATATCTTTTAAGGAAAGAAATCAAGTTAGCTGTTGAAAAGGAATATTTTTGAGATTTATTTTTATTTTATAAGAATTGGTATTTTGCCTGCATGTATGTCTGTGCACCGTGTGTGTGACTGATGCTGAGGGAGGCCAGAAGCGGGGGTCTAATTCTCTGAAACTAAAGTTACAAATGGTTGTCACATGTCATGTGGAGGTTAGGGATTGAACCTGGGTTCCCTGGAAGAGCAGGGTACCCTAACCACTAAGCCATCTCTCCAGCATCTTAAAGTTTTAATAATGTATGTATCACCTACTATGTGTGTTTATATATGTGTGTGCAGACAGGAATATGTATGGAAGCCAGAGACAATAGACAAGAATATATGTTGAAGCCACAGGACAACTTTTGAGAGTTGGTTCTCTCCTTCCATCACATGGGTCCCAGGGATTGAATTAGTTTTGGCAGCAAGCACCTTTACTTATGGAGCTATGACACTTGCCCAAGGAAATATTAAAAATTACATATTGGAGGAGGGCAATGGTGGTGCACATCTTCAATCCCAGCACTCAGGAGACAGAGGCAGGCAGATCTCTGAGTCTGAGGCCAGCCTAGTGTACGAAGCGAGTGTTAGGACAGCCATGACTACACAGAGAAACTCTGTCTTGAAAAACCATAGATAGATAGATAAAATATTACATATTGGGTAGCTAGAGAGATGGCTCAGCAGTTAAGAGCACAGCTGCTCTTATAAAGAACCCAGGTTCAATTCTCAGCACCCACATGGCAGTTCACAATAGTCTGTAATTCTAGCTCCAGGGGACCTGACACCAATGGCAAAATACCAATGGACTCCTCTCTCTGCTTCTTCCATGGAGTGGCGAGGGAAGCCTAGCCAGTACTATCTCTCCCTGTCCATGCTTTTAGGAGACTTTCTCCTTGTGTGTGCTGTGTGTGTGAGAATCATGGCACACTGTGCAGGTCAGAGGAAAACTTGCTGAGTTTAGTTCCCTCCTCCTACTGTGGACACTACACTGGGGGTTGAACTCAGGTCATCAGGCTTCTATAGCAACTTCTTTTACCCACCAAGCATCTCAGCAGCTTCCTCTTTTATTTTCTTTTTGCATTTCTTGAGACAGGGTATCTCTAAGTAACAGCCCTGGCTGTCCTGGAACTCGCTCATGTAGACCAGGCTGGCCTCAAACTCACGGAGATCTGCCTGCCTCTGCCTTCCGAGTACTAGGATTAAAGGCATGTGCCACCACTACTACAAGGTTTCTTTTCTTTCCTTTGTTTTGTTTTTCAAGACAGGGTTTCTCTGTGTAGCCCTGGCTGTTCTAGAACTTGCTCTGTAGACCAGGCTGGCCTCAAACTTAGAGATCCACCTGCTTCTGCCTCCTGAGTGCTGGGATTAAGAATTTGATGTCACCATGCCTGGCAACAGCTTCCTTTTTCACAAGACTTTCTTCAGAATGCAGGCTCTGGAAAGGATTTAAGGCACACTTGAGGAACTGTCTGCTGTACTCTGTACAAACACTTAGGCTCCTACAGAGCATTGAGAGGTTTGTCCTCAAAACACCGACTGCCAGTCACTGGCTGGTGTGTTCTCCTGCAGCCATGGGCCCCCCAGTGCAACTCTGGTCCATTTCCAGTCGTCAGCTAGCAGTTAGCAGTAAGCTAGCATTCCACCTCCCCACTGATCTCGCATCAGGTTAAGTCTGGGCTGCTACTCCCATAAGAGCATGCATTTGCCACAGCTTTCTCCCATAAGCAAACTTTACTCAGGTTAATGAAACTTCCCACTTAATGACTGATCTCCAGTTCTTTGTGACTGGACCTTGCTAATGTCTGCACATATGTGTCCCGTGTAACCCTCATTGTCCTTCCGTCACATCAACTCCTTTCAGGTCTTCCCAAAGCGAGCTCTTCCCCTCCACCACTTCAAGGCTGCCAGAGTTACAGCTTTTTTCTAGCCTCCAACTTTCTTTGGCCATTCCACCCCATCTTTACCCTTTCTCCTACTTAACCCTTACTGCTCAGCAATCTCCGCTTTTGTGCCTTCTCCTCCAGGAAGTCTGCCTTCCTCATGTCAGTAACATGCAGAAGCACACGTGCAGGCCAAGACAACACTATGTTCTTTTACATTTATAAAGCATGTGGACTGGGTTGTAGCTCGGTGGTAGAATGCAGTTCTAGCATGCAAGAGGTCCCGAGTCCTATCCCCGCCAACACTGCTACAGTAAAAATAAACGGGAACATTCAAGGGGTGGGGAGCAGAGAAAGAGGCGGGTATACTCAATTGTCAGGCCTGATAGCAGGCAGTGTTTCTGTTACTCACAGCTGCAGCCCTGGTGTTTAGTGTCTCAGATGAACAACAGAACACATTTAATGAATGATAAATGAAGACATAGGGTATGAGTCATTCTGCTCTGTAAGCGTTCCCATTTTGCTCCTCTGATAGGTTGTCTGAATTCTGCCCCACAGCCTTAAGCCCATCATGAGGGCATCACAGCCCTGGCTCCAGTTCGGCTTCTTGCTCCTATCTTAGAGAAGGAAAATTTCCAAGTCCAACAGAAACTAAGGTGGCACAATTTTCAGAAAGCAATATGTCCCCCCTCTTCACATGTACATTGCTGCCACTTGTCCAATCACTCAGCCCAGGGCATAAGTTTATCCAGGCAAAAGCTATGTGCTATGTTTGGCTACATGGTAACAATCTCACTGGCATAAGCTTTAGCCTTTCCTGAGATGAAGTCAATGATGGCTTTCAACTTTGTAAAGTTAAATAAATTTAAAAAAAAAAAAAGCTAACTGAATTCCCTAAAAATTCCCTCCCAGGCAAGATGATTATGAGGCAGTGGGAAGGAAAGAGGGTGAGTCAGCGTGAGTCAAAGCCAAGAGAAAGCGCTTCTGGTAAACAGTTGCTCTTTTCCAGACAGGATTAGGATTACCCGAACCCCATTGCTAAAAATACACAGATAACAGGTGGTATACATTATATAAGTACATCCAAAACAGAGACTCGGTCACCGGCTCTAAAAAGGGAATAGTTCAGTTAATCAGAGTCAGCCAGGCCTTCCTGAGACTGATCCTTCTCAGAGAAGTCGCAAGAGCAAGCAACTGTTTCCACTGGAGCAACAGAGCCCCTCAGTGCTCCCACTGCTCTGTGCCCCCACAGCCTACCTCCTCCCAGCCGCAGTACTGGGATCCAGGCTGTTGCATCTGCTCTCTGAAGAGCTTGCTCCCTCCTGCTGCTGATGGAGCCCAGGTCCTTCTGGATGCTAGACAAGCATTCTACCACTGAGCTATATCCTCAGCCATGAGACAGGACCTCAGCATGAAACCCAACAGCCTGGAACTCCTGGACTCGAGCAACCCTACGGCCATAGACTCCTCATTTTGTTTTCACTGATTATTACTGGGGGAGACATGTGACACAGTGTGCATTTTGGATGGCAATTTTGTGAAGACAGTTTCCTTTTTTTTTTTTTTTTTGGAGACAGGGTTTCTCTGTGTAGCTTTTGTAGCTTGTCCTGTCACTCACTCTGTAGACTAGGCTGGCCTCAAACTCACAGAGATGAGCCTGTCTCTGCCTCCCGAGTGCTGGGACTAAAGGCGTGCACCACTACGGCCCACCTCTCATCTCCCATCTTAATGTAGGGTATTGAATTCAGGTGGTCAGGTTTATGTGACAAGCACCCTTAACTGCTGGGCCACCTCACGGCAATCCTGCCACAGCCCAAAGCACTCCCAAAGTGCTGGGATGACAGCCATGTAAAGGGCTCACCTCAGAACCCTTTTCAGTAAGCCCCCCCATTCTGCCTGGGTTCCTTACAGGGAGATCAGCTGACATTGTCAGCAGGCAGTATTTTGAAGTTGACAGGATCAGAGTCTTTCTCCTGAAATGGTCTCCACAGGAAACACATACAGCAACAGCAGTGTAGCTCAGCAGTAGAGCATTTGTCTAGCATGCTCAAGGTTCCGAGTTCAGTCTTCAGCAGTTCAGAAAGAAAAGAAATGCATGCATATGGAAGGCTCCAGGTTGCGACTTGGACCCAGCCTACACAAGAATTCATCCCAGTGACTTTGCTCATGGCATTTGCTTGCTTACACCTGCCAATTTTAGACAATACCAAATTCTACAAAAGAAATTAAACAGAGTAATGGGCCAATGACTAAAGGAAGCAGGAGAGCCAGCTGTCCTGAGTAGTCAGGTGTGGTCTCATCTAGAGGAAGTAGCATTTTAGACTAATGAAAAAAGAGAGATCAGCATTTTCCTGGCATCTTCTTAGATGCCAGGAAAGATTCCCAGACAGAGAGAAGGGAAAGTGCACTTACGGGAGCCAGCGTGGTTTCAAGAGGAAGATGCTCCAGCTTTCTAGAACTGAAGGAGCAGAGGAAGGGCTGCAGCAGGAGAGGAAAGCAGGAGCTGGATCCCCAGGGTTTTGGAGGCCCTAAAGAGGAGCTGGATCCACGGGTAATGAAAAGTGCTTGGTCTCAAGGCCTCAAGCTGCTGCTATGTCTTAAAAGAGCTCAAACTGGACTACAGGAAGATTTCTGTGGTCAGATAAAAGCCAGCGTTTCCCATAAGAAGTCATTCTCCTTACCTCTGAAAGAAGGGACACATGGCTCCATTCACATATACCTGTGGTTGTATATCAAAGTCTACTCCACCCTCCAGGCTCCCTCAGTCCCTACTCATAAGTACTTGTTATACATTTCAAAGTCCACATTAGCCTCCCCAAGCTTCCCTCCTCCCATCTGTCCTCTTTGTAACAACAAGGTTCCTCCTCTCCCTCCCTGCTTGCTAGCGCTCTTGCTCGCTCGCGCTCGCTCTCTTTTCTCTCTCTCTCTCTCTCTCTCTCTCTCTCTCTCTCTCTCTCTCTCTCTCTCTCTCTCTCTCTCTCTCTCTCCCTCTTCCTATTCTCACTATCTCCTCTCTTGCTACCCGCCCTTCTCTCACAGATAGTCCTTGCTATGCCCAATCTGTCTCTTTTTCTCTGTTCTGGACCCTTCCAAATGCCTCTAGCTGTTCTCTCTCATCTACAATAAAAACCTTCCCTAAACCATACCATGGACCAGTCATGTCGGCAGTTTTTTTTACTGCCCCTTAGAATACATCTGGTGCTGAAACCTGGGATTTGACTCTCCTGAGGTGTAGATCATTTGTTTCTGCTGGTTTCTGTCACCGACCATATCATATCTGACTCCACATTCTAGAGTCTGCCTCCTCTTCAGCTACTCCTTCCCCACCCCTCTAGCCGCTCGTCTCGCCTAGCCTACTCTCTAAGCATCTTCTTGGTCCACCTGGCTCCTGGAGCCTGCTATTCTCTGCTGGGCACCCATCACTTGGAAAGGCAATGTCTCTTGTTGGCTCACTAGAGTCTGCCGCACACTTATCCACTGTGGTTCGGGGCATCTCTCTGCTAGAGGCACTTACCATACGTCCCTGTACTGTAATCCTGGTAGACTTCTTCTTTGTGACCCTTTCCCCTAAGCCTCTTCTACCTCCTCTTTGCTCTGCTTCTAAAGGATGTCTTCCTTCCTGCTTGCTCTAACTACGAGCGAGCTCATTCAGAAATGCTCCATCAACTCCTCACCTGTCTTCTCTGACCTCTCTCCTCTTTGGACACAGGAATTTTATTAAAGCCTCACTGTATTTCTGCAAAAGGCGTGGCCTCAGTACAGCTCAATGGGCAGAAATGGCACCCTTCCTTTCTAAATTCTCAAAGATTATAAACTACTGCCACTGCAGAAGAAAATGACCCCCAAACCTCTTCTAAGTCCTCTCTACTCCCTGCTTGTCTCTGAGCTCTCTTTACTCTACATACTCAAGTTGCTCCCTCTCATCACTAAATTCAGTCTTACAAGGATTTAAATGTCTCTTGGGTATGGATAGTATTAAAAATTGTTACATGCTATTCTATTTCATTAAAAAAAAATCTGGCTGTGGAGTTCAGTTATGGCCCTCCCACTCCAGATCTAAGCAAGCTTATTTAAAAGTTTCCTCAAAAATCTGTCCTTGGTCAGGTGGGCCACCTGACTCTGTAATGGAGAGAACAAAACAGGACACCCCCACCCCCATGACACTATGTGCTTTAAAACAACTAAAACGTGCACTGTTCCCAAAGAGATTTCTGCTGTCTCATGCACCTCTTCTCGGTTCTGTTTGACTCTCTAAAGACTCCCCTCTCTTCCATCTCTAAACCTTTTACTAAAGTATAAACTTTCTTTTACCTCAGCATTTGTAAGACCATTGTATAAACTTTCTGTAGTTCAGCATTTGAAAGTTCATTGGGTGTGCTTTAAAAATCTGTAAAATCTATTAACAAAAAGTTATCTTAAAATTTGTAAAAAAAAAAATTGATAGTTTAAAACAATCTATACATAGGTAATCTACAACAGGCCTGTATGTAACTTGGATTCTTGTTTAAAAAAATAGATGTGCTACAGTATACTACTACACATGTAACTGGGATGCAATTCTTATCTATGAAAAATAGGACAAACCAACAAATGATTAATGAATAAGGTTCATAAATCCCTCAAGTTGTAAAGGTCTGGGCTGGAGAAATGGCTCAGTAGTTAAGAGCATTGCCTGCTCTTCCAAAGGTCCTGAGTTCAATTCCCAGCAACCACATGGTGGCTCACAACCATTTGTAATGAGGTCTGGAACCCTCTTCTGGCCTGCAGGCATACAAGCAGACTAAATAAATAATATATTTTTTTAAAAAAGTTGTAAAGTTCTGTACAAGATAACAAAGAACTGACCTAGAGATATATGTCTAATCACTTAAGCAATGGATGTTTTATGATTAAGGTTTATAAATTCCTCAAGTCCATTCAAGCTAAGAAAAACTGACTTGAAGATTTATGTCTAGCCTCTGTCTTTGCTAACTTTGCTAAGCTTCAGCTATTTCTATAAACTGAGTAATATTAAAAAAAAACTTGTGATATTCTGTAAAAGCAGACTGTAAAAAGATCAGAAAAATAAGGTTATCAGTCCCTCTGTGGGCTAGATATATGGTTTATAGTTTCATTTTAATACTAAAAAAAACCCTTCTATTCAAAATTTTAAGGCTCAAATTTAACAGGGATAAAATGTAAAACCCTAATCTTGTCAGGCCGGTGGCACACACCTTTAATCCCAGTACTCAGGAGGCAGAGGCAAGTGGATCTCTGTTTGAGGCCAGTCTGGTCTACAGAGTGAGTTCCAGGATAGGCTCCAAAGCTACACTATGTCGAAAAACAAAACAAAACAAAGTCTTCTTCTGATAGGCAGAAATACAGACTCTGGTAGGAGCAGCTGAGGCTGTCTCCAAAGACGGAAAGCAATTCCAGCAACTCCACCTGGATTTTGCTTCACGTGTGGTAATGCTGACTATTGGGCAAAGAACTGCTCTATGCCTCACCCACCACCAGGGCCCTGTCCAAACTATGGACACTATTCAGTGTTATCCTCGGATACTAGGAGAGTTCAAAGTCAGCCTGGGCTGCCTAGAGCCAACCTTAAAAAATAAAAGAACCTAGTAACAATTTCACTTTTCAAGGACTAACAAGTAAGATCAAAGAATCCATTTAGATTCTATTGAAAGAGACAATAATTCAGAAGAAAGACTAGCACTCTCAAAATAATGAAAATCAAGCCAGGGGCCAAAGATGGCTCAGTGGGTAAAGAGCTAGCTAACTATACATGACCTGAGTTTGAATCTCCAGAATCCATTTAGAATCTCAAGGTCCCTACACAGAGATTGGAGGCAAAGACAGGAGAATCCCCAAAGGTTCACAGGCCACCTAGACTTGCATATACAGCAACAGATGACAGAGACCCCGCTTAAACAAGATGAAAGACAAGGACCAGTATCCTTGATCAAGACTGTCCTTCAACTTCCACACACTTGTGGCTGCATGCACATGCGCACAGACACACACACCTATGTAAACTCGCACTGGGCATACTGGTACACACCTATAACGCCAATACTAGAGGGAAAGGAAAGGATGAGATCACCAGTCAAGGCCAGTGCAGGCTATGTCGGAAGATCCAATGGTCAAAAGCAAACTAGCCAATCCACTGGGAAGAAAACTGAACTAGAAGCAATGCTCCTTTTAGTAAGATGCTGGCTAGAAGATAATCAGACAGGATTTGTGCCAGATCCCTTGAAAAGAAGTATCAGCCGGGCAGTGGTAGCGCACACCTTTAATCCGAGCACTCGTGAGGCAGAGGCAGGCAGATCTCTGTGACTTCGAGGCCAGCCTGGTCTACAGAGCTAGTTCCAGGACAGGCTCCAAATCTACAAAGAAACCCTGTCTCGAAAAACCAAAAAAGAGAGAGGGGGGAGGGGGGGGGGGGGGGGGGGGGGAGGGGAGGGGAAGAGAAGACAAGACAAGAGAAAAGTATCAACCAAATACACTGAAAACAGGAAAAAGAAGTCTGGGGTTGGGGTGGAATGGAGTAGGGGGAGGGGATGATGAGTTCAACAGGCTAGTGAGGTTAATGGTGGCTTTAGGGCACTGCTCTTAGTTTGTTTATTTGGAGAGTATAAAGCTGGGGCTTAATCTCCTTGAAGTTTGTAAATTACAAGATGGCATAAATCACAACTGCTAAGAAGGCTAACCTATGCTATCAAAAACAAATGCTAAGAAGGCTAACCTATGCCATCAAAACAACAACCCAATACTTAAAAATTCAAGTCTAAATGGTAACTAGTTGGTTTTTTTGTTTTTTGTTTTTTAAAGGAAATATTTAAAATTGAAGACTTCCTAAGAATTTGGGTCTAGTGCACTGGCTTTCTGGCCTGGGTTTGGTTTCTGTGGCCCAGGGGATATGACAGCTGACTGTCCTGTCCAAACAAATACTGCAGGCGTTTCTAGAACCACCAGGGATGGTCCATTTCTCTCCCACAGAATCAAATTCTTATCTGGACAGAAAAGTCTGCGCATGTTTTGGAAAAATGTTCTGAATAATCAGAATTCTTTGTAGTACTGAGGAGAGGGCAGTCAGTTTAAAACTCAATTTTCATTTAAAAAAAAATAAAAGTAATTTTTCTCCAGAAATCCTGGCTTTAGGGAAAGCAGCACAGTAATCTGTGGATTGTGGCACTATCTTTAGTTAGGAACTGACAAACGGCTGTGAGGAAGCTGAGCAAACCGGCCACTGTTCATCCTCCACAGACACCACACTGCCCCTTGGCCAAGGGCTCCTTAGAAAGTGATTTTTAGTCCTTTATCAGCTTGGTTGATGAGAGTTTCAAATCCAGCACATATATGGAACTATGAAACGAAGCTGTTTTCATTCTTTAGAAATAAACAGTTTAGCAGGGCTTGGGTGGCGCATGCCTTCCATCTTAGCGCTCAGCGATATGCAGATTTCTAAGCTGGAGGTTAACCCGGGCTACACAGTAAGTCTCTGTGTTAGAAAATAATGAAAACAAACAAACGTTTTAACCTGGCATGGAAGTACACGTCTGTAATTCCAGCATCCAAGAAGCTGAGGCAGGAAGACTCCACACACTGAGACCAGTCTGGTCTACAGAGCTCACAAACAGGCAAACAATAAAACACGCCTTTTTTGCCAATGGAAAAACACGTACTGTGTTTTAAGATTTATTTGCTGGGCTGACAAGTGGATCTGGAGGTGAGGCTCATGAAATCTCAGAATGAGAAACCATATAAGGCACTAGTTTATTACCCCTAAACATTCCAGGGATATGAGTCCCTCTGGTTAGAATACTCTAGAAAAATAGCCTTAAAGTAAATTTAGAATACATTTACTTGTATTACTTGAGATGCTTTAACGGGTTAGATGGCTTAGATACTCTTAGCCCCATTCTCATATGAAGAACACTATAGCCTGGAAAGGGTGGCACCCAAGGTCACTAGCTGAGCGTCTCAGCTGCCACACTTGCCTTTCTCCTGCCACGCAGTGACGATCATGACACCAACAGCAGCAGTGGCACCTCAGTCACACTCACCAAGCAGTGGGCATTGTTTTTTGTGAAAAGTTCCTCCACCAACGCAATAATCCAAATCAGACCAAATCAAACCAAATTAGAAAAGGTCCAGGTTTAATGGATACAAACCCTCCAGGATGGCTTTCCAGCCCCCCAGAGAGGAGACAGGAAAGGAAGACTGGAAAACCATGTGTTTGTTCTCTGGGGGGGCAGTTTAAATACCCAGTGGGAGTGGTCTTGAGAAGCTTTGGGGAGGGGTCATCATTTTGTGGACTTTTTCAGGGGCAGAGTCTGGACTAAGGCAACTCCAGGGGAGGGGGCTTGGGGTGGAGCTTGCACCTGAACATTCTAGACTCTTTGAATATATGGATGCCAGGGGCCGGAGTGAAGCTGCCACCTAAACACTTTGCACTTCCGTATGTCAACTCAAGTAGTGCTCACAATACCAGTTCACTAAAGGCAAGCTGGTCTGTCTGTGGGCCACCAGCTCCTCTTTATCTACCCTGCCTATCTTACATGCCCTTCATCTCTCCCCAGAAAATCAAAATGGGCACCCTAAAGCCCCTGTGTTCTCTTCACCTTCATCTCAAAATATAACTCATCCTAAAGTACTGTAATTACTATGGTGGGTAATAGAGATTACTTTATACTATTTTCTCTTCTTTTATTTAGGTTTGAAATTACCTTTTAAACATTTATGGGTTTTCCCCCAACACGTAATCAGAGCCACTCAAGAGGCAAGCTGACAAGCTCCACTAACAGTGAATTCCTAAGACAGTATTACTGAAGAGGGCTCTGCAGTAAAAGAAAGAGGCATTGATTCATTCACTAGTTCCAAGAACACAGACAAACCCCAATTATGTGTAAGGCTGGGTAAAGGTCCAGTGAGGGACTCCTGTCCTCACCAAGCTAAGGATTTAATGACATAGACACACACTGCAAAAGTAATTATGGAAGGGACTAGTCATGAGAAATGTTATAAAAAGTTCAAAGCGCCACAAGAATCAGAAAAAGAAGGAACTTCCATTATGCAGAACTCTCCAGGACAGTCCAAGTTTTTGACATATTAAGCATTATTTAAATTTAGTAGGTGGCTCACAGACCAAAGGTTGTTAACCACAAAAGCAAATCGCAAATCAGGTCTGGAAAGCCACATTCTCTTTTATGGTATTATGGTTGCTTCTTGGGAGGGGTTGGGAGGGTAGGAGTCTTCTGTGGTAACTTTGTATCAAAACAGAGATTAGAGAAAATGTGTGTGTGTACATACATAGGTGCTCACACATGCAGAAGTCGTGTGTGTGTGTGTGTGTGTGTGTGTGTAAGACAGGATCTTTCACTGAACCCAGAGCATGCCAATTCAGCTTGCCTGGCTGGCCAGCAAGCCCAAGGATTCTCCTGTCTCCATCTCCTTAGAGCTGAGATTATAGATATATGTGGCCAGACTTAACTTTACAAGGGTGTTAGGATTGAACTAAGGTCCTCAATCTTACCAGGCAGGCACTCTACCCACTGAGCCATTTCCTCAGCTGACATTTTTTTTTAAGATTTAATTTTAGGGGGTCTAGAGATGTTCAGTTAAGAGCACTTCCTATTCTTCGTCTTTCTGGATTTCTAGTGCCAGACTGTGTTATTCGGACTGCCAGAGAAGAAAAGACAGTAATGATTTCACCCAGCACCAGACCCTGCATACTACAACACCAACCCCAGCACAATAGTGGTATGACTGTTACGGATGTCACCGACCACTTTCTGCTGGGATTTGAGGCCTGATCCACAGGAGGGAGTTCATGTCTGATACTATAAACCTGGTCAAAAGACCACAGATGGAGACATCATAGGCTCTAGAGGGAAACCTACTATTGTTATTTTTGCTAAATTTGCTAAATTTTCATGTTGTCAAACTACCTTCAAAATATTTCTATCTTTTGGATAGTCACTGTCAATTCTGTAGAAATCTTGCAAAGCCATGGCTCTTCTCCCTTCCATAATGGATTCATCCTGAAACATCCCAGCAGTGTATAAATCATTCACTGAGATAACTTCTTGTATGGGCAACTGGATGACCTTTTCCACATCGTGGGACCCTGGTGTGAAAGCATTCACTCAGACAAACCTTTGTTCTCGTAGTCAAATCTACATAAAGCCAAGTCCTCCACAATTATCCTTATTGACAGGACTTATTGGCAAGAAAGAAGCCCCTAGCCAGGCATGGTGGGGCACACCTTTAATCCCACCACTCTGGAGGCAGAGGCAGACGGATCTCTGTGAGTTCAGGCCAGCCTAGTCTACAGAGTGAGTTCCAGGACAGGTTCCAAAGCTACACAGAGAAACCTTGTCTCGAAAAACCAAAGGATAAAAGAAGAAGAAGAGGAGGAAGAGGAAGAGGAAGAGCAAGAGGAAGAGGAAGAAGAAAGAAACGAGCCCTGAGTAGGAGGCACTAAACAGGAGAGACGGTATGTCTGCTCTTACTGATAATCAGGTCTAGGCAGCCCTGAATTCCCTAGCAGCAGCCTCAGGAAGGTATAATCTACCGGCCTTTGCTCTATCCTAACAAGCTATCAATATTCTGCACTTACCTTCACCTTTCATTTGACACAAGGTCTTAGTCTAGGAAGTTAACTGTATTTTTACCGCTAAAATATACAGGACAAAAGCTTGGGTTGCTAAACCAGCCCCAGAGAAAGAAATTCCTTCTCACCTGAGTGCCAGCAGACACAACACCAGGACACTTACTTAGCTCAGAGGGGTAGGGGCGGGAGCAAGCTCCATCCTAATCCTCCTAGTGTCTTCTGGGGAGCTTCACAGCCACGCCCCTTCTGAGACATAAGGCACCTACCTTGTCAGTCTTTTATCCATCCCTGAGCCATAAGAAATGCATGCTTGGTACCACTGTTATCACCCATGGAATTGCTAACTATGTCTGTATGGGTATGTAAACTGGAAACCCTGTGGGATAGGGAGAAAAGTGAGGAACATCAAAAGACAAACATCAAAAGGGAACATTGATAAGGAAAATGAGGTACATTTACACAATGAAGTACTACACAGCAGAAAAAAAATAACATCTTGAATTTTGCAGGCAAATGGATGGAACTAGAAAACATCATTTTGAGTGAGGTAACTCAAGACCCAGAAAGACAATTATCACATGTAATCACTCATAAGTGGTTTTTAAACATAAAGCAAAGAAAATCAGCCCACAAATCACAAACCCAGAGAACCTAGACAACTATAAGGACCCTAAGAGAGACATACATAGATCTAATCTACATGGGAAATAGAAAAAGACAAGATCTCTTGAGTAAATTGGGAGCACGGGGACCTTGGAAGAGGGTTGAAGGGGAGGGGAGAGGCAGGGAGGGGAGCAGAAAAAAATGTAGAGCTCAATAAAAATCAATTTTAAAAAAGGAAGGAAGAAAAAGAGGGAACATTGAAAGGGGAACATCAAGAGAGCATTAGAGAGAGCATAGAAAGAATAAATGGAACATGATAAAAAATACTTATGTGAGCTAATTTATTTCATTTACCCTCAGACTTCATTCATCAGGTTTTCGCCTGCTATAGCGATCCTTCTGAATCCTGAGAGGCTTGGAGGCCTTAATCTCAATATTCACAGAGCTGCTTTGAGGACAAAACTAGAGTATGAACCTGCATCTTTCAGAAAGTCCAAGTGTTGAGTTATTTACAAATGCCAGCATGGCAACTGGCTCCCTCCAGAATACTCTGAAGCAGATCTCAGGGTTTTAGAAGAGGAGGTGATAGGTTGAGGGCATCCAGAACCTGGAAATTCTTTTTTCTTTTCTTATTATTTTTTAAAGATTTATGGTAATGGCCCACACTTTTAATCCGAGCACTTGGGAGGCAGAGGCAGGCAGCTCTCTGAGTTTGAGGCCTGGTGTAAGGTCCTTCTGTCTATGTGTTGCTTTCATTGGTTAATAAAGGAACTGCTTTGGGCCTATAGAAGAGCTATAGGGGAACAGAGCTGGGGGGGAACTAAACTGGGAGGGAGAAAGCAGAGAGAGAGAGAGAGACACCATGGAGCCGCCAGAGACAAATATGTCAAATCTTTGCCAGTAAACCACTGCCATGCAGCAATATAGAGATTAATAGAAATGGGTTAAATTAATGTAAGAGTTAGCCAATAAGAAGATAGAGTTAATGGGTCAAGCATTGATTTAATTAACACAGTTTCTGTGTGGTTATTTTGGGGCTGAGCAGCCAGGAACTAAGGAGAGGCCTCCTCCTACAGAGGCCAGCCTGGTCTACAAGATAACTCTTACACAGAGAAACTCTGTCTCAAGGAAAGAAAAACAAAATTTATGGACTTGTTATTGTATTTATGCTTTTGTTTTATTTTGTTTTTTGGACATAGGGTCTCACTGTGCAGCTCTGGCTGTCCTGGAATTCACTATGCAGACCAGGCTAGTCTCAAACTTAATGAGATCCTCCTACCTCTGCCTCCCCAAGTACCAGGATTAAAGGCATGTATCACCACTGCCCAGCTATATACACAAAATTTTTTTTTTTTTTTTGGTTTTTTTTTCGAGACAGCGTTTCTCTGTAGCTTTGGAGCCTGTCCTGGAACTAGCTCTTGTAGACCAGGCTGGTCTCGAACTCACAGAGATCCGCCTGCCTCTGCCTCCCGAGTGCTGGGATTAAAGGCGTGCGCCACCGCCGCCCGGCTTTTATTTTGTTTTGTTTTTTGAGATAGGATTTCTCTGTGTAGCTTTGGAGCCTGTCCTGGAACTCATTTTGTAGAACAGGCTGGCCTCGAACTCAGGGATCTGCCTATCTCTGCCTCCCAAGTGCTGGGATTAAAGGCATACACCATCACCACCCCCAGGGCATGTACATGAAATTTTCAAAAACTAAATGTAACCCTTGACTTTTGCAAGACTGGTTGAACAACAATACAAATATATTTAATATTATTAACCTATATTTTAAAATGGTTATTAGAAAATGATAGATTTTATGTATCCTTTACCACAAATAAACCTTAAAAATATTTTTTAGGACTGGATAGATAGCTCAGAGGTTAAGAGCATTTGCTGCTCTTCCAGAGGTCATGAGTTCATTTCTCAGCAACCACATGGTGGCCCACAACCATTTGTAATGAGATGTGGTGCCCTCTTCTGGCATTCAGGCAAACATGCAGACAGAATTTATATATAATAAATAAATTCTAAAAAAATTTAATTATAATTCATTTATTTACTTTCTTAAAAATATTTTTTATATTTATTTGTCGGTTGGTTGGTTGGTTGGTTGGTTGGTTTTTTGAGACAGGGTTTCTCTTTGTAACAGTACTAGCTGTCCTGGAACTGGCTTCGTAGACCAGGCTGGCCTCAAACTCACAGAGATCCACCTGCCTCTGCCTTTCAAGTGCTGGGATTAAAGGTGTGCTCCTCCACCGCCCAGCTGAGACCCTGTCTTGAAAAACAAAATGAGACAGAGGCAGAGGCAGGCAGAACGTCATGACAAAAGCCAGCCTGGTCTATATAGCAAGTCCAAGGCTAGCCAGATGACATAGTAAGACCCTGCCTCAGACACAAAACAAATAAACAAACAAAAAAACTAATATTTCCAGAAACTTTTCCTACATACATATTTCTCTCAAAAAATATTTTTTTCTCAAAAACATTAGGAGCATAAAACTGCCTCTTACACATAATCACAGGATGCAGTTATTTTTGAAGTGTATGTAACAGCCATCTTGTTCCCTTCTCATGACTAAAGTGCCCATCAAGCAAAGTCTGTGTCCAGTCTTTCAGCACCATAAATCACCATGGCCAACATCTCTGCAGACTCTCTGGTGATGTCTTACTCCTGGGACCGGCTTTCGCCTGCCCACTTTGTGGCACCAGCACCCTTAATGTTCCCTGGGAAAACCACCTTCCTGTCACCCTGTCATCCGTTCTTGTCTTGCCCTCCCACCGCTCAGCCAGCTCTTATCCTATGTGGTTAGGCACAGCATGTCTAAGTATATTGCTTAGTATGTGCCTTTCATGTGGCTACTGCCATTACAATTACAATTCTGATGATTACTGCTATTATAAAGCTATTGCTTTAGGGAGATGAAGGTGTGGCTCAGTGGCTGAGCAGGTGGTTAATATGCTCAAGGTCCTGGGTTCAATCCCTGGCATAAAAAAAAAGAAGGGAGAAAGAAGAAGGTGTGGTCCTTTCTCTCTCGTCGCTGTTTGGCTCAGTTAACTGTATTATATATCTACGTATTTTGAAATTAATCTCTTGAATTTTCTCAGCACATACTATGGAAGGTATAAATTCCACCATCCAGGTAGTGACTAAGAGTAAAAGCTCTGGGCTAGAGAGATGCTCAGGAAGAGTACTTGCTACACAAGCATGAGGATCTGGGTTTCAATCTCCAGCACCTACATAAAAAGATGGGGTGGGGCCGAGAGATGGCTCCGGGTTAAGGGCAGTTGCTACAATTACCTATTACTGAGGACCCAGGTTTGATTCACAGCACCCACATGGTGGTTCGCAACACCAATTCTGAGGGCTTCTGCACGCACGTGGTGCACAAACACTCTGGTTACACACACACACACACACACACACACACACACAAAGTGTGACTGTATGCCTGTAATCCCAGAACTATGGTGGATAGAGGAAAGGGAATCCCTGAGGCCAGCTAATTACCAACCTAACTCTAGGTTCAGTGAAAGATGGAGTGATAAAGAGCAGAACCCACACCTGCACACACAGGCACACACACACAAGCTCAGCAAACTAAAACACAGGACCCAAATATAATGTGCTTTCGGGTAAGCATTTTACCATAGTTTTCATCCATAAACTAGAGATCATAAAAGGCAGGGCCTGACTCACAACGTTTTTATGAAGACAATTTTATTAAGGGACTGTAGAGTGCTTACCTAGAACCCTCAAAGCCCTCAGTTCAATCCCCAGCAACCCACTCCACCAAAAGAGCTGATTATACTGAGATTAGTGCATAAGAAGTGCTTCATGTATACTAGTACAAAGAGGCCTGCTATCTGCCAACAATGAGCTTGGCTTGCTCTCCACACTGCTGCCTTTTGTCTGTTTGTTGCCCTCCACTGGTGCACTTCTTTCGGCAACAACCTCTCTCCCTAAGCCGTCCACTCCTGCCTTCCAGAGAAAGCTGTGCTACCAGTTTCCCCTTCCACTCCCCTGTCTTCTCAGCCTTTCCCTCCCACCAGCTCTAGGCCAACTGCATTTAAACTCTCTCCTGTGCTTGAAAAAAAAAAAAAATCAAAAACCCTCCCTTACTCCTCAATCGCTCTCCAGCCTTCTCCCTCCCTCCTTCTCGGAGCTGCCTACGCTCGGTCTTCCCACATCCCGCTCTTACCTCGCCCCACTGATACATAACACCAAACCCTTGGAAGCTGGGGCATTATAGATTCCGCCCCCACCATTTCAACACATCTGCCCAGTCGGGTCCCTAGTGACCCCTGGAACTTATTTATTCAGATGGCACCTTCTTGCTTTAACTTCCCCTACTTGCCATCTCGGTGGCATCTTAGAATGCTGACCTCTGCCCTGGGCCTTCATTATCACACACTCCCTTTGTTTCCTCTTCCAGAGCCACTTCTGGGTGTCACTTAAGTGAATGGCTCTTCCCGGAGTGTGCAAAGCAGCAACCCTCAGATCTGGGCCCTTTTTAAATCTCTCTCATTATTTTTCAGTATCATTGTTTTGTTTTGTTTGTGGGGGGTGTTGAAACAAGGCCTGTCTAGGCAGCCCAGGCTAGCTTTAAATTCCTGATCCTCCTGCTTCAGCCTCCTGAGTGCTGGGAGTGTAGGTGTGAGCCACAACTGGTCAGTACTGATGTTCCACTGCCAGTTGTAGTCAACTGATTTCACCACCATAAATAAACTATTAATGCCAGGTGCGGTGGCACACTTTTAATTCTAGTACTCCAGAGGAAGACACAGATGAATCTCTGTGGGTTGTAGGCCAGCCTGGCCTACAAAGCAAGTTCCAGGCCAAACAGGGAGAGACTACTTAGCGAGTCTGTCTCAAAATAAATAGAGAAATGAACTTGTGTGTATATGTGTATTGAAATAAGGTTTCACTCAGTCCAGCCTAGCCTTGAACTTGTCTGTAGCCAGAGCTTAAACTCTTGACCCTCCTGCCTCCACCTCCTAAAGGCTGGGAAGACAGGCAGGTGCCATCATGCTGGGCTCTGTGACACTGCTTTCGAATGTGTCTGAAATTCTGTCCCTCTACCTTCTCACCATCTTTCCAGACAGAGCTAACTCACACTACTCCCTCCCCAAACCTCCAAACGAGATTGTGTTCACCTGACCAGAAGTACTCCATTACCAGCGCCCATCACACAGCCACCTGTCAGAGGCCAATTTCCTACCTAAGCTCTGATGGCCATGACGGGAACCAGCTTTCTCGTTACAGTATGCACAGTGCCTGGCACCTCATACTTGCTGTGGTTTCCATCTATGGCCCAAGGGCTCAAGTGTTGAAATTTCACTTCCACTGGGAGGTGGCAGCCGAAGAGAATGGAAACCAGTGTCAAGACGTGGGACCTTCGGGAGGGAGCCAACAGTAGACAAGGCCATTAGGTTGGAGTTCCTGTGACTGGATAATGGAACTTCTTGAGAGAAGGCCAAGGATGTAGTTGAGAGGCAAAGCACCTGCTTAATACGGGCCAGGGTCTCTCCAACCTCCAGCACTACAAAGAGGAGCCTCAAACTCCCCATCTTGTAATGTGCGACACTCTGAGCCATTTCAGGGCTTTTGCTATAAAAAGGCTATGGGCCGGGCGGTGGTGGCGCACGCCTTTAATCCCAGCACTCGGGAGGCAGAGGCAGGCGGATCTCTGTGAGTTCGAGACCAGCCTGGTCTACAAGAGCTAGTTCCAGGACAGGCTCCAAAGCCACAGAGAAACCTTGTCTCGAAAAACCAAAAAAAAAAAAAAAATAAAAAGGCTATGGTCAGAAAAGCTACCCTTTTTTTCCAGTACTTAGTTTTAATAACGAAAAGGCCTATGACAATATTCTATATCTGGTTTCTAAATTACCATAAATAAACGACTGTAAAGTGAAAAATAAGAGCAATGAGACAGCCGGGCGGTGGTGGCGCATGCCTTTAGTCCCAGCACTCGGAAAGCAGAGGCAGGGGGATCTCTGTGAGTTCGAGGCCAGCCTGGTCTACAGAGCGAGTACCGGGACAGCCAGAATGACACTGTAAGACCCTGTCTCAGAAAACCAGACAAAAATAAGTGATGAGATTAAAGAGGGTGAGGGATCTACCCCTGATGGAGCACACCCACCTGACTAAAGTCCCCTGCCAGCTCACACTTGTATCCTAGAACTCAGAAGATGGAGACAGACACAGGACTAGGAGTTCAAGGCTAGCCTCTGCGACATAACAGCACCTAGCCAGTCTACAGGCCATAAATAAGACCCTGTATAAAACAAGCAATCTCCCTTTAGACCCCATAAATAAAATTCCAACTTCCTAAAACTTCACCCCCCCCCCAAAAAAAAAAATGTGTCAGGAAGAGCCAAGTCCTATCTCTGAAACATCAAGTAGAAACTATTTCTGCCTTTCAGATTCTCTTCCAGCCTAAAATTCTTGGGAGATTCTCTACAGGTCGGGTTGTCTCCTCGGGGTTCTGCCTTCCTAACACCGGGCATGTCACCAGCCTAGACTCCTGGCCAACACAATGGCCGGCTTCCTATCTCCTTTGGAAGTAACCTTCTTGTGTAATCTCTCTAGGACCACCACTCTCTCACTTCTGCAGGTCCACAACTGCTCTCTCTGCGCTCAGTTTCCTGTACGTGCAAAACGACAGCTCAAATGATACCAAATTCCTGTCCATAGGTCTACGGACTGGAGTGGAGTTCCCTAAGGACAAGATGTCTCATTCACTTTTTTTTTTCTTAAACCGCTGGCGATCAGCCCGGGCCCTGGTTCTCAAAAAATCCTAACTGATGTTCCTCCTAGCAGTAGCAACAAGGCAAGCTCCCACATAGCGCGCATCTTAAATATAAATACACTTTGTGATCATCTTATAAGACATTATCCCCATTGTAGAGGTGAGAAAACTGACGCAGGAATAAGTCCAATCTCGACGGCCCCCCAAGGAAGGCACACGCATACGTTTTCTTCAGTTCCTAGTTACTCGACGACAAATCGTCAAAGAAAAAAAGCTTTAAAAAATGTTATTTAAAAAGAAAACTTTCCAATGAGCCTCAAGAGATGCGTAAGAATAAAAGCCGAAAGCGCACCCACCCAAAGCGGGCCGGGGTCAGAGGGCGTCCCAGGCGCCCGCTCCCGGGCCCAGGGAACTAAGTCCAGCCCTCCGTCCTTGCCCCGCGTCCTCGCGGCCCGTCCCTCGCCGGTCGCCTGGTGGACCGCTTCTCTCCGAGCCGCGCCCGCCCGCTCGCTCGGCCGCCGCTTACCTGCCGCCTCTTCGCCTCGCGGAGCCCGGGCCGCCGGCGCGAGCGCCTCCCCGGGGCCGCCTGGCGCCCGCTGCCCGCCGCCGAGCCGTTGCCTAGGCGACGCGGCTGCCGAACTCCCGCGTCGCTAGCGCTACGGCGGCCGGGAAGGGACTCAGCAGCGATCTGGGGAGGGGGAGGGTAGGAGGCGCTCAGGCTTAGCGAGGAGTGGGTGGAGGAAGGAAAGCTGTCCTGAGCCGGGGGCCTTAGCTCCCTAGAGAGGTGGCCCATCGGAAGCTGGGCGTGGGGAACAGCGAGGCTCTAGGGGAGGGTTTGTACCTTGGATGCTACTCACGTCTCAGTTCATCTTTGGCACTCGAAAGTGCAGTAGAGGTGCCCTTTGGCCCAACTTTGCTAGGTTGATAATAATGGGTTTGAATTTTTGTTGTTGTTTTGATTTTTGTTGTTTTGTTTTGTTTGTTTTTTTGAGTTTGCCTTTGGTTGATTAGTTTGGGGTTTCTATTTTTCTTTCTTTCTTATTTTGCTTTCTTTTTTCTTTTTTGAGACAACGGTTTACCTATCCCAGGCTAGCCTTCAACTCAATATGTACCTGAAAAAAACTTGAACTCTGCCTCAACCTCCCAGCCTTTTTTGGTGGTGGAAGTAGTGAATTGAATTAGTTTGGGGTGAGCACTTCAGCATGGGAAATAAATAATTTGTAATGAGCAATTACACTTCCTGGAAAGATCCTGCGGATACACAGGACCCTCAGCACAAAAGATGTTCCTAATTATTGTGGAATTCCAACCCACCAGGAAAAACCAAAGACAGACTTATTCCGAATTCAGATGAAATGAATTTTGTTCTTACTGCCAGCAGGACAACAGCCTGAGAGTCAAGTCAAAAGCTAGCAGAGGGTTGGAGAGATGGCTCAGAGGTTAAGAGCACTGACTGCTCTTCTGAATTCCTGAGTTCAATTCCCAGCAACCACATGGTGGCTCACATCCATCTGTAATGAGATCTGGTGCCCTCTCTGGCATGGAGGTATACAGGCAGTAGAAACGTTGTATACACAATAAATAAATCTTAAAAAAAAAAAAAAAAAAAAAAAAAAAAAAAAAAAGCTTGCTGAGCCAAAGGGGGCTGAAGGAAGGGTTTATCACGGTGAAGATGAAAGGTGGGTGTCACAGTTATCTCAGTTGGGTGATCAAAGTGCTTCACTCCATCCAGCTGTTTCTGGTCCCCATTGTACACAGCAGTAATCCCATTTCTTCTCTCACAGGGGTAACAGCTGCAGGCCACTAGGATCTCCCTGGCGTTTCAGGAGGAAGGTCAACAGCTATTAGGGGTGGCTGGTGCTGGGTTAGGTTCCTTAACCATCACAGGGGAGTCCCTGTATAAATTGTCAACAAAGCAGACCACTCTGTAAACCGGAAAGAAGGCTCATTAATGACTGGGATAGAGTGGTTTCTTCTTGGTAAGCAATAGCATGGTGGCATCAGATTAGGACTGGCTGTCACAAAATCCATTGTTTTTAAAAGCAAGAGTTGAGACTGAATGGGCATTGCTAGGCTATTGATCAATACATCCATAAAATAGGTACATCCGTAAAAAGAATTAAGAGAGTCAAACTAGGTATGGTGGCTCACACCTGTACTCCCAGCATCAGGAAGGCAGAGGGAGGAGGGTCACTGAGAGTGCAGGACAAGTTTAGGATCCAGAGAGTTCCACCACTGCCTGGGCTAGAATGAGATCTTGCCTCAAAAGTCCAAACCCTGCCTAAAATAATAGGATCCAGAGTAGCTACAGCTGTCAGCACAGTTCACGTATAGACCTGCCGGTCTTTAAGCTATGGGCGTAATAAAAATCTCCTGCTCTCTCTCGACTAGTCTTGTTCCTGCTTCTACTCTTTTTGGGGTGGGACGATGGGTGAACAAGGTCTTTATATAATCCTCAATATTCTGGAACTCTGTATATAGACTAGGCGATCCTGAACCTGGCAGAGGTCCTCCTGCCTCTGCCTCCAGAGTTGTGGGATTAAAAGGCCTGCGCCACCACACCCAGCCTTATTCCCAGCCTTCGTTTCATTTTTGCCAAGTTAATCAAACCCAGGACTTTGCACACACCAGGGAAACGCTGTATGGCTGGTTTGTCCCCAACGCTTGGCTTTGTGGTTTCTAAGCCAAGCGGACGTCTGTCTCAAGGCCTTTACTTTCACTGCTCCGTGTGCAGACCCGTGCCTCCAGGTATGCTTATGGTCTGTTTCCTCACTTACACTGTGGCTCTGTATCTGTGTCCCATGACCAAAAAGACCTGGCCTGATCATCTTCAGTAGATTCCCCACCAACCACCAACTGTCTGTAGTTTTCTCTCTTTTTCTCTGCTCTCATCCAGTGTCTGAGGTTCTATGCATTTGTTTTGTGTTTGTTTCTCTTCACTAGAGCATAGACTACCTTAAGGGCAGGCACATTGCTCTCTGGCACTTGCTGTCTTATCCCTGGGACCAGTGCCCCACACTTGGTAAAAGTAAATACTTTCCAGATGTATAAGTTGAATGTACAGCACCATGTGTTTGGAATGCTACCCCGTGAAAAGAGGAGTGAGAGATCATAGATGTGTGTGTATACAGGCCTACCCATGTAGAAATACATATGTACAGGGCCAACAGAGGCAAAGGCTGGTGACGCAGTTGAAGGCTGTCTGAAGACTGCTTCTCAGGGACCTCTACTTAGGTGACACCAGGATTCTCGAGGTCACAGAAAAAAACTTCAGGAGCCAATATGAAGCATAGTTGGAATTTATTAAGAAGAGTTTTTTGCTGTTGTTGTTGTTGGTTTTTTGTTTTGGTTTTTTGTTTGTGTGGTTGGTGGTTTTGTGAGACAGGGTTTCTCTAAGTAGCCCTCGCTGTCCTGGAACTCACTCTGTAGACCAGGCTGGCCTCAAACTCACAGAGATCCACCTGCCTCTACCTCCTAAGTGCTGAGACTAAAGGCGTGTGCCAGCACTATCTAGTGAGAGGAGATTTTAACATCCCCTTAAGCATTGGAGTTAATAAAGAGAGGCACTGGGGAGAGGATAGGTGTGGGCGCGGGCTCCCCAGCAAGAGTCCTCACCCTTGTGACTGAACTATAGCTATACAAACCATTTTAGGGGCTTCTGAAGTTAACATCTTCCAAGGGCTGCTAAGAAATTTTTTTCTTCTTTTTTTAATAAGTGAGATAGGATAGTGTTGGGGTCCGATGCTTCAACATAAACTACTTTTCTCTCTCTGGAAGAGAGAGGCACGTGCTGGAAGCGTGGAGGCACGGAAAAAATTGAGACATAGTTCACACAGCCATATGGGAAGCGAGTCTCAGGCTTCATTCATTCCTGAGGATCACCGGGTTTATTATTCAAACACCTTTTATTCCCCCAAGGTAAACCAAGGTGGAAGCTCATTAATATTCTGTGGTTGGGTGGGTAGCGGGACTGCAGTCACATCCACAATTCGGTCACTAGCTTGGAATTCACACCTCTTCTCAGGCAATCTACATAATAACAAAAGAGAAGGAGCAGTCCATCCTGAGCCTTAGGTAGCGGCAGGCTGTCTAGAGGGTGTGTGATTTCTGTGGATACCAACAATGGTCCGAGAACTTGGCTGTGTAGAAAATATGGGCCTACGGGATGGCTCCAAAGGTACCTTTGGATAGATAGTCTTGTAATCTGATTAGGTAAAGTCATGGGTCACAAGAGTTGCACAAGGGGCCTAGGACATGCCTTCTACTGTAGATAAGATTTTTGTGAGAGCCCTAGAAAATTGCAGGTTACACCTGGGAAAGAAAAAAGGCTACATTCAGAGGTTATAGACCTTGGAACTTAACCATGCTCCGTCGCTATTTTAAAATTATTATTTGAAACATCTCTATCTAGGTGGGCAGCCTTCACAATAAATGTTAATTGTGCTAGAGGATTTTTTGTTTTTGTTCTGAGACAGGATCCCACAGCTGGAGGAGAAGAAGACTTCCCTCCCCTCGGTTGTTTGTCATCCCTCTTTGTACAGTGATAAAGACCTTCATCCCATTCATCCCAGAGCCAGAGCCACAAGTACCAAAGCCAAAGCAAACTGCTTAATTACTTCTTATCTCCCCTGGCTAGCACCTGCAGACCACTAGGATCCCACAGGCATTTCAGGACAAAGGTCAACAGCTATTGGGGTGCCTGGTACTGGGTTAGGTTCCTTAGACATCACAGGGGATGTATAAGTTGTCACACAAACCAGACCACCCAGGGAAACCAGAAAGAAGGCTCACTGATGACTAGGATAGCATGAGGTTTTTTTCCCCCTGGGCATGCAGTAACACAGGGCCATCAAGTTAGGGCTGGCTGTCACATTCCCACAGAAGTGCCTACGTTTGAACTTGGTCCAGGCCTGTAAAACACCACGCTTTTGTGGGAATTATAGCTGAGCAGTTGTTATAAGTAAACTGTCATTTGGAGAAAGTCTTGGAATAACAAGGATTTAGAGACTGTTAAAACCATTGACTCCACTTGGTCTGAGGATGCTCAATAGGACCACGGAGCTAATCTAGATTAAATAAATAAATAAATAAATAAATAAATAAATAAATAAATAAAAAGGCTTGGACTGAGGGGATAGCTCAGTTGGTACAGCACTTGCCTTGCAAGCTGGAGGACCTGAATTCAGCTCTCCAGCAGCCATGTAAAAAACTAGGTGGGGTGCCATTTGTGGAGGGAGACAGAGATGGAATATTTCTGGGGCTTGATGGCTAGCTAGCCAATACCAATTGGGGAGCTCCGGTAACAGACTCTGTCACAAAAAGACCAAGATGAATGGTTCATGAGAAATGGTAACCAAGAAATGGCAACTCTGCGTATACATGCACACATATGTAAACAAATCTGGACGCTATTTAGAAAACAAAGACTTGAAAGAAGGGGTTGATGGGCCTGGTGGCACATCCTTTCATCTCAGCACTTTCTGAATTCTAAGTCAGCCTGGTCTACAGAGTGAGTTGCAGGACGTCCAGAGCTACATAGAGAAGCCCTGTCTCCAAAACCCACCACACACACACACAAAGTAGGAAGGGTGAAAGAGAGGGAGGGAAACTGGTTAGGAAGGGCAAACGCCAAATTAAGGGAATTTTAACTGACTGGACTCAGCAGCAGGTGCCAGTACACAAACAGCAAGGAAGACCGGAAGAGGGTGTGGTGGTTTGAATGATTATAGCGCCTCTAGGCTCCTGTGTTTGAAAGCCTGGTCCCCAGGAAGGACTAGGAGGTGTGGCCCTGTTGGAGGAAGTCTGTTGCTGGAGGATGGGACTTTGATAGTTCAAAAGCACACAGGATTCCAAGTTAGCTCCCTCTCCCCGCCTCTCTCTACCTGTGACGTGGATCGAAATATAAACTCGCAGCTACTGCTCCAATGTCATGTGTACCTGCCTGCTGCCATGCCTGTCCTCACAATGAGTATGGACTATTTTTATGTGTAAATTGTCTTGGTCTTTGGTCTTATTGTTGTGCCTAAGTCCTAACCTGAGACACCCCCCCCCCCCCAAGAAGACCACCATGGAGCCACACTCTTCCGAATGCAAAAGCAAGGTTTGTTTGTTATGTATGGGCCAGCATGGGTCCTCTGCCTCACAGTCTGACACAGCAGATGGAGAAGGACCCCATCTACTATTGTAAGGGGTCAGTGTAGGACTCAGCCATTGATAAATTTAATAGGCCTAAGTCTCAGTAGTTTTTTTTTTAAGATTTATTTATTATGTATACACTGTTCTCTCTGCACGTCAGAAGAGAGCACTAGATCTCATTATAAATGGTTGTGAACCACACGGTTGCTATGAATTGAACTTAGGACCTTTGGAAGAGCAGTCAGTGCTCTTAACCTCTAAGCCATCTCTCCAGCCCCGCTTCTCAGTAGTTTACACTGAAGCAATACTTGGTTGTAGGAAGGACTACAAACAGATTACCTGAGCACCACCCAAGAACAGATCATTCAAGGGAAATGCCTAACATTCCAACCTATAGGACTACCTGCCAGCACACAGTCACCGGGACACCCCTAAACAAATGTCAACCAATTAGAGATCCTGAACCTCAGAAACTCCTCACCCCCACCTTTACTACTGTAAAAACCCAATTCTAATTGAGCTCAGGGCTCTCCTTCCAATATGTTGGACATGCGGAGAGTCCGAGTTTGCAAACTTGATTAAAATAAAGGCTCTTTGCTTTTACATATGGGACTCGGTCTCCTTTGTTGGCTTTTGGGGAACTTCGCAGATTTGGGCATAACATCCTCCACAGGAGCTATTTGGATCAACATTTTCTATATGACTACGGGTTGAGGAATGGGCTGCAGTCAGCAGCTTTGTGTAACTTGGGTTTTGCCGTTAACAAATACTTTCCCTAAGAGGGTCCTGTGGCCTTCAACTTTGTCCTGGGGGCTGGGGTGTAATTCAAAGTCCCAGAAGGTCCCAGCACAGAAATGAAATCTCTTCCAGCCACTTATTATCACACCAATAGAGAAGTAACAGGAAAGAAAGAGAGTTAATAAATATGGCATACAGGTAAATGTAGATAAAGGGGTTCAGTGACCCCAAATCCATCTTCTTAGGGATGACAGGAGCTTTGAACCTTAATTAACAAGGGAAACAATGGAAAAGGTAGGAGTACACAGTCGACAAGGCAGGTGATCTTGGACAAGCAAGTGGTCTTGCCAGGTGGTTCGAAATCACTAGGCTTGAGCTGGGCAGGGTGGCCCAAACCTGTAATCCCAGCATTAGGGAGGCAGAAGTGGGAGGATTCCGGTGAGTTCAAAGCACATCTAGTCTACATGGCAAATTCCAGCTAAGTCAGGATTAAATGGAGAGATCCTGTCCCAAAACACGAAAAAGAGCAGGGCACGGTGGCACGTGCCCTGTGAGTTTGAGGCCAGCATGGTCTGCAAAGAGAGTTCTAGAACAGTTAGGGCTGTTACACAGAGAAGTCTTATCTTGGAAAAAAAAAAAAGGAGTAGGAGGAGGAGGGCTGGAGAGGTTGCTTGGTGGAGAGATAGTTCAGAGGATAAGAGTGCTTATGTGGGGTCTGGGGAAACGCTGAAGGATGGCCCCAGACTCAAATAGTTCGTAACAGCGAAGAGCGTTTATTATACCAACATGCATGTGGGTTCATTCACCTGTCCAAAGTGGCGAAAGCCCCGAGAGGAACCTGCAGGCTCCTTTTACACAGCTAAAGGAAGCTCCAGGGTCAGCTACATAATTAGTCAAGCAAGCAGCCTTTACATTAGTGTATCTTTAACTGACTGAGGTTTGGTCTTATCAGTTTTGGACACATCTGCACAAGCTTGGATGTGACCCAGAAGGGGCTGTTGGGATTGTCCTTGAGATACTGTGGGGCTGGTTTAGGTTCTCTCCCTCAACCCCAAATGTAAGGGCCTTAGAGATAAACGGCTCTTTGTTGGAAAAGACACCTGTTTTGCCCTTCTCAGAGAGTTGCAACTTAAATTCAGTTGTAAAAGTGGGAGAGTAGCCAGGCAGTGGTGGCGGCACACGCCTTTAATCCCAGGCTTCTGGAGGCAGAGCTACGCGGATCTCTGTGAGTTTGAGGTCAGCCTGGTCTATGAGAGCTAGTTTCAGAACTGCTAGGACTGTTACATGGAGAAACCCTGTCTTGGGGGAAAAAAAAAGGTGGGAGAGTTTAACCCCTGCCCTTGTTACTCTCATGGAGGACCTTGTTAGGAATATGCTTAAGACGAGCTTCTCTGTCAACACAAGTAATTCCAATCAGACCAAATTAGACCGAATCAATGCCCATATTTACTGCAGCGCTCTTAGGTGGCCGGGGAGGGGGTCAGTGCTTGGCAGGCTTTTCCAGAGGTAGAGTCCAGACCAAGGCAACTCCCAGGGGGGGGGGGGGAAAGGGCTTGAGATGGAGCTTTCTGCTCTATTGGTGCTCCACTGATGCCCCAAGGATGAGTGCCTGGAGCTGGGGTGACACTTCCAATCAGACCTGAGTTCTTTTCCCAGAATCCTCATGTTGGCTCACAATCTTCTGTAACTCCAGTTCCATGCTCCAACCTCTTCTGGCTCCTCAGACACCTGGCATGCACATGGTGCATACACATAAAGAAAAAAATGAGTGAATCTTAGAAAAAGAAAAAAGAAAAGAAAACATCAAGGCATGGTGGAGCACACCTTTGTTAACCAGCACTTGTAGGGAGAGGCAAGAGGATCTCTGTGGATGAGTTCTAGGCCAGCCGGGGCTCCATACTGAAACCCTGTCTAAAGAAAGAGAAAAAGAACAAAGGAAATCAGTAGGCTTGAAGATGGCTGAAGATTGTCCTCTCCCTCATAATCAGTTTAGGCTCCCCGTTTCTGTCCGTGATGACAGATATATTATGTATGTAAAAAATAGAGATAGGGAAAGAATGGGAGAAGCATCAAAATTGTCCCTCCATAAAATGTGCAATGCCTTTTGGTCCCCTGGCTCTCTTTAGGCCTCTTGGTCGGCTCTCCACCCCCTTCTCTTCCTCTCCCCCACCTCTCTCTCCTCCCAGGTCTAGCTCAGCCTGGAGTCTACTGAATGTTTCTGGTTGGCTGTTTCCTTCCTCATATCTACAATAAACCCTTCAAAACCATAAAAAAATATGAAATGCCACGTGAGAGGATAGCTACAGATTAGACAAAAGGGAGCAACTGGAGGTAAAGGGTTTGCTGAGACCCATTTCCCTCCAGGTAAAACAGGGTTATTTAGTGGCTGTTGTTGCTACTGTTATCTATTTTTGTTGTAGTTTTGTGTTTTGCTTGGTTTAGAATTTACTATGTAGCCCAGGCTGGCCTTAAACCTGAGGATTGCCCTGCCTCAGCCTCCCAAAAGCCACACCCAGCTACTCGAATACTTTGTTTGGTTGTTGTTGTTGTTGTTTTTTTTTTTTTTTTTTTTTTTTTGAGATAGGATTTCTCTGTCTAGCTGTCCTGGAACTCACATGTTTATAGATTAGGCTGGCTTTGAGCATATAGATTCATAAAGGACTGCCTCTGTCTGCCTCCCAAGTGCTGGAATTATTTCTTTTCTACTTTTATTTTAAAGATTTATTTATTTATTGTGTTAAATGTATATGTGTGTCAGGCACATGCTTATTTATAAATGAAAAAAAAACGGGGATCCGCAGCAATCTTTAGTAAAAACCATTACAACACCACTGCCTGCCTCTCAACCTTCTTAATGCTCTGACTCTTTAATACAGTTTCTCATGTTGTGGTAACTCCTAGCCATAAAATTATTTCGCTGCAACTTCATAACTATAATTTTGCTACTGTTGTGAATAGTAAGGAAAATATCTGATATTTAGCACCCAAAGGGATTACAACCCACATGCTGAGAACCACTGGTCTAATATTCTTAGTATTATGATGTTAGACATATTACTTCTGCTAGTCAAATACAGAGAAAAATTAAATATAAATCAAGCCCAGGTCATGACTAGACTTTGATGTTATTCCGTGGTCCAGAAGTTTTCCCTTCATGGTGAAAGACCCCCGAAATGGGTTGTCTTCCAGTCTGGGAAGACCCTCCCAAGGAACAGCGAGACCACTCTTCGGATGCAAAAAGCAAGAGGCTTTATTCAGATACACAGGTACCTGGGGCGGCTTAGTCTCTCGGAGGACTAGCGCGCCTTTAGGCTGGAGCAGTGGGTTTTTGTAGGGTCGGGGAGCAAAAGAAGCGAGAAGCGTAGTTACAGGGTTCTGATTGGACAATTTAAATAAGGCTCGGGTTTAAACTAGGGACAGCTGGATACCTTTCAGGGGGTTTCCAAGAAATCAGATATGCAAGTTAACTTCGTTTATCTAGGGTACAAGCTGTTTCTGCTCCCTTGCTCATGGCCAGGTGTCTGACCACAGATATCCAGCTTGGCCCCCACTGCCCTTGTTTTTCTGAGCTGAACTTTAACTGAGCTTCCCTGTCCTCTGCGCTGGTAAAATTTCATGCCTTGCGAAATGGTGTTACTGCTGCTAGCTGCTATTATTGAGTGGGGGTCTTTCAATGGCTTTACCATCCTGTCTACTGAAGATACTTTCCTGTCTGCTACCCAGCCTCATCTCCATCAGATCCTAGGAATGGGCCTTCTGAACAATGAAGGAAAATTACTATTTGGCTCCTGTCTGTCTGCACTAAATGTGATCCTTGGTCCTCTGGGCATCTGTGAGTGGAAGTTCCTGCAGAGGATGACACTGTACATTGAACTTTTGAAAGGCTGATTAAGTGGTTAGAACTGCAGTTACTGTGGATGCTGGAATGTCGCAGGTCCAGAGCCTAATTATGGTTTTCCCTGGGCTATCCTTTCCTTGAGTAGTCATTCATTCCTCTGTCTGACCTTACATCCTGTGATTAACTTAACAGGCCTTTGGCTTCTTAGCTCCCACCAGCCAAAGGCCCAGGCTGTCATCAGATAGCATGAGATCTAGGGGAGAGATTTTGCGCTTTGCTGTGACCTGTCTTCCATAGTTTGATTTGTTGCTGTGATACACACACCATGACCGAAAGCAACTTGAGGATGACAGGGTTTATTCCAGCTTCCAGGTTACAGTTCAGGGAAGGAGCTCAAGGCAGGAATCAAATGATCAGTGATCCTGGAGAAAGGCTACTTACAAGCTTGCTCACTCTGATTTGTGTTCAGTCAACTTTCTTATATAGTGCAGACCCACTTGCCTCCAGATAGTACCACCTACATTAATTAGCCATAAAGATTAATTAGCAAATTTAGCCATGGAATTCTCCCATGATATACCAGTGTATTTGAGAGTGCCTGTATTTATGACTTTATTATTTTATGTGTATGGGTGTTTTGCCTGCATGTATGTCTGTTCACCATGTGTGTGTGCCTGGTGTCCACAGAGGTCAGAACAGGATGTCAGGGACCCTGGGAACTGGAGTTACAGAAGGTTGTAGGCTGCCCTGTGGTTGCTGGGAAGTGGACTTGGGTCCTCTGAAACAGCAGCCAGTGCTTTTCATCTCACCTGATCTTCTGACCCTTTTTCTTATCTTTTTTTTTTTTTTTTTTTTTTGGTAAAGTCTCCTGTAGCTCAAACTGGCCTCAAACTCCATATATACCATATATAGTAGTAGAAGATACCCTTGTATGACTTTTTTTTTTTTTTAAAGACAGGGTCTCTCTGCATAACCCTGGTGAATCTAGAGCTCCCTACGTGGACCACGTTGACCCTGAAATCACTTCCCCCGCTTCTTCAGTACTGGGATCAAAGGTAGGCACCACCACCCCAAGCCTGACCTTGAACTTCTGATTGTCCTGCTTCCACAGTCCAAGCGATAGGATCCTAGGTGTTGGCCACCAGGCCTGGTTTATGTGGTGGTGGGGTTCAAACTCAAGGCCAACCACTCTACTAACTGAGCTACAATCCCCAGTCCTTGAATATACTATTTTACTAAAAGAATATCCTATAGCATTTCATAGTTCTCATTGAATGAAAGGAGGAGATGAGCACTCCAAGGTATGGCTGAGGAGAAGGCTTTTATTGTAGATGTGAGGGAGAGAACAGCCAGAGGCATCTGGAAGAGCCTAGATCAGGGAGAGATCTAGTGTTACGTCCAGATCACGCTGTGCCCTTCAAAACCAACCAGGAGACCGAGTCCTGTATGTAAAAGCAAAGAGCCTTTATTCTTACACGAGTTTGCAAGCTGGGTTGGTCTCTCCATGTGTCCAATGTATTGGAGTGATCAGAAAGTCCTGAGCTCAGTTAGAGTTAGCAAAGGCAGGGGTGAGGGATTTTTAAGATTTAGGACCCTTGATTGACTAACATTGTCTAGGGGTGTCCTTGTGAAAAGCTAAGGGTGTGTGCTGGCAGGTGATCCTATCTACAATGGTTGGAACAATAGGAATTTCCTTTGGACGATTTGTTCCTGGGTGGTGGCTGGGTAATCTCAGTTTGTGGTCTTTAAAGAACCAGGTATTGCCTCAGGGTAAACTACTGAAACTCAGGCCTCTATTGAGCTTGTCATGGCTGGGTCCTATAGCCAGCAGACTGAATCTGTCCTGAGAGAAGAGGAAGGGAGGGAGAGAAAGAAAAGAGACAGGGAGGGAGGGAGGGAGGGAGGGAGGGAGAGAGAGAGAGAGAGAGAGAGAGAGAGAGAGAGAGAGAGAGAGAGAGAGAGAGAGAGAGAACCTAGCGTGAGCTGAGAACCAAGAGGGCAAAGAGAACCAAGAGAGTGCAGGAATATATAGACATGAGAAACTGGGGGAAGGGAAAGGAAGTCTGTGGGCTGGAGAGGTTCAGGTTAGAGGATGCAGTTAGAAGAGCTGAGAGGATCCTCAGGCACTGGGTGAGCCTGGAGGCTTGCTGTGCTCTGGGTGTGCTAATAGGTACCACAGTTGGCCATTTGTTCTGAGTGTCTTTTGGACCTGACACTCATCTCATTACAATAGGGAGCTTTTGTTCTGCCAGTCTCCTCTTAACTGGGTCACAAATTCTGAGTTGATGATGCAAAACAATGGTCTTTCTTTAAAGGGAATAAGCTTATTTTGAGCCCAATATGGCCATGGCTCTAGAACATTCATGTAATCCTGAATGGTGTAATGAGCTCCACTGTGGAAGAGGGTATGTGACTCAGTCTTTCTCTCTTCTCTCTCAGCAGCCTGGCCTTGACCTTATTATACAGCTCGGGCTAGCCTCGGAATTTTATCATCCTGTTTCATTCTCTCTGATACGGACGTGCACCACTACTTTTCGGTGCAAGAACAATTCTCTCCTCCTTCAGATATAGGATCACATTGTAGCCCAGGTTTGCCTGGAATTCTTTATGTAGCCTAGGATAGACTTGGACCCCATCCTCTCTAGTGCTAGGACTACAGGTCCTAACTGGTTATTACATGCATGACCCAACATAGCCTGTTTGCCTCCAGCCTTACAAACATTCCATCTCTCCATAATCACAGTGTACTGGCCAGCCACAATTAAACAGCTTGTAGGATGTTTAGTACGGATGTAGCTTCTTCACAGAACTACAGTTCGCGGGGGATGTGCCGTCTCTCTCTCCCTCTGCAAGGATCACCACCGCCCCAAGGTAACCCAGGGATGTTTGCCCTGAACCCTTTGTGGCCCCGGCATCTCCAGCAGCCGTAGCTCCGCCTTCTCCCTCCTCCTCAGCCAATGAGTCTGTGGGCCATGGGCGGGGCCACTCGATGACGTGCTGGGCGTCCTGCGAAGGGCGGTCCCTGCTTCCGGCTTGAGAAATCGTCGCGTTTCTGAGGCGACGCCTCAGCCGGCAGTTGGCCACCGCGCAGGGAGCTGCTCGGAGCGGTGGTCTCGGCCCCGGCGTCACCATGGGGGCCGTGCTAGGCGTCTTCTCCCTGGCCAGCTGGGTGAGTCCCGAGACCTTGGGCCTCCGGCGCCTGAGGCGCGCGGCAATGGCTGTCAGGTCGCCCACAGCGGGCCCGACCCTCTCCGAGGCCCGCGGAGAGGAGCGGGCAGGTCCGGGCTGTGCGTGGGCTCCAGGCCCCGGGTCCCAAGGTCGGGGTGCGGCGGCCTGGCTGGCTCTCGGTGTGGGCGGAGGGTGGCGGGAGGCCGGGCCGCCATTGTTTACAAATCCGACGCCCCGCCCCCGCGAGCCTTCCGGACCCTGGGTTCCGGCGGGGCGGGAGGAGGAGCAGCGAAGCCGAGGTTCCTAGGAGGGGGTGCGTGAGGGGGTTGAAGGTGGCGTGGTGAAATTTAGGGTCCCCGGAGCCAGTTTTTCTCCCTAGCTCGGGGGGCACGCGGATTTCAAGTCAGCCCCGCTGCAGCTCGGGTTCAGACGGGACTGGCTGTAACCATTTATTTAATTAGCGCTACGGCCTAAACATTGTGGGATTAAACAACCTGGCATTTCTGTCCTCCAGAGCTGTTGTGAGAAGAAAGTGCAGAAATCAGTCAAATCACTTTATCAATGTTAAAACATTTTAAAAAGTTAATTTTAGGGTCTGGGAAACCGAGAATATACCGAATAAGCTAACATCTGTCTCAGAGAAGCATGTTACCTTGAACCAGTTCCTTGAACCATTCCCGAACTGATGTAATTAACCAAGGATTCAGTCTCTGCTTCTTGGCAGTGGGGCAGAGATAATGTCATAAATATCTTGTTCGTTTTTCCCTGGATAGCATCATTTCAAGTTTTGGTTATATATGAAATGATGTAATCCAGGTATTTATATCTAGAAACTGCTTGATATTTTATTAATTCTTTTTTTCCTGTAGGGGGTTAATAACAAGAGTGGAATGAGGGAAGAGAATAATTGGAAATTAAAGGCTGTGGAGAGCCAAGCATGGTAGATCATTTGTTATCTCAGCACTTGGAAGGCCCTGTCTCAAAACAGGAAGTGGCAAATACAGTTTATGCAGGTGTCCGGAGACTGGGTTTAATCTAACCCAACTGCCTATCTCCCACTCTCCCCCCCCAAAAAAAATAGGGAGGGGAGGATATCAAGGAGCCAAGTCATGAATATACGCACTGTATGGTTTTATTTTTTAGATAATTTTTTTATCTTATTTATTTATTTATTTATTTACTTATTTATTTATTTTGTATTTAAGATTGAACCCAGGCCGGGCGGTGGTGGCGCACGCCTTTAATCCCAGCACTCGGGAGGCAGAAGTGATGTGGGAGAGTCTTCTGTTTGAGTTGATTTCATTGGCTAATAAAGAAACTGCCTGGCCCATTTGATAGACCGCCCCTTAGGTGGGTGGAGTAGACAGAACAGGAAGAGGAAGTGAGGTAGAAGGATCAGTAAGATGCCACGCCTCTCCTAAGTTAGGCAGACCGCCGTGCCTCTCCTCAGAGAGAAGCCAGACGCGATGAAGCTCCAGCCCAAGATGGACATACGCTAGAATCTACCTGGTAAGGCACCACTTTGTGGTGCTACACAGATTATTAGATATGGGTTAGTCAAGATGTGAGTAAGAGGCTGAAAATAATGGGCCAGGCAGTATTTAAAAGAATACAATTTGTGTGTTGTTATTTCGGGGTATAAGCTAGCCGGTGGCTGGGAGCTGGGCGGCGGGAAGCCGGCCCGTACCTCTTCACTACACAGAAGCAGGCGGATCTCTGTGAGTTCGAGACCAGCCTGGTCTACAAGAGCTAGCTCCAGGACAGGCTCTAAAACTGCAGAGAAACCCTGTCTCGAAAAAACTAAAAAAAAAAAAAAAAAAAAAAAAAAAAAAAAAAAAAAAGATTGAACCCAGGACCTTGCTTATGCTAGAGGCGTCTCTTAAAAAAGAGTTCCCAGAAAAAAAAAAAAAAAAAAAAAAGAGTTCCCAGGCTACACCCCCAGTCCCCATGCTGGCCTCACACTCACAATCCTGATGTAGCCTCCAGAATACTGGGATTACAGTCTGTGTTACCACTCCAGGCAAAGGATTTTAGCCTTTGCTTTTTTTACTTTGTAGTCCATGTTGGCCTCGAACTTGCAGCAATCCTACCTCAGCCTACCTAGTGCTGGAATTACAGGTGTGAGCTCCCACAACTGGCCTGTATGTTTTAACAGAACCCTTCAAATTATTAATATTTGAGGGACAGGGTTTCACTTTGTAGCCCAGTGCTGGGGTTACAGATGTGTGCTACATTGCCTGGCTTTCCTTTCCTTTTTTTTTCCCCCTGAAAAGAGCATATATGTAAGTCTAGAGTTCTTGGTGTTGAGTAACTCAGGTGGTTAGATCTTGCTGCTTGGACAGTTGACTTAGGGAAAGAGAAAGAGGCAAGGGGGGATATTATTGTGAGGATACAGAGTTGTGTCTTTTGAAAACGTTAGTGGGATTGATAAGTGATGTTTTTTTTACATAGGCATGAGAAGGTGGTTTTTCCCTAGCTTTAAAACTTCCCTTCAAATGGGCATGTATGACCATTTCATTGTCTACAAGTTGCTCTTCTAAGTCAGATGAGGGAGGCTTTGAGGACTCTAGGTTTCTGGCTTGAGCAAGTGTTGCGATGTTCTTTTTCGAAACAGAAAAGGTAGGGCATATAGTAGACAGGCAGATTGACAGTACTTACTGATGTCCTACTATGCAAAGGTGTAAAGTACAAAGTTAGAAGTGGCCTCCCCTCAAGGTGTTTATGACCTGGAGAAGTAAATACGGGTATTGATTTGCTGGAACTTTACAGCAAAGTAGCACAGATAGGTCTTGAGCCATAGCAGTGGGTGGAAACTGCAGATGACACTGTGGTGTTTCAGAGTTGTTGCCTTCTGAGGTTGATGGGAGAATATGTGTCTTCCATTTTAGTTGCTGGTAGTCTTTTTATTTTCTTTGATTTGTAGATTTGGGCTTGGGGCTAATAATACCCAGGATGTGAATACTCCACCAAAACCTGGAAAGGACAGTAGAGAGCTTATTAAGTACACTGTAGTATAGCTGCTGCAGGCAACACAATAGAAACTGTCTGCTGTTCATTCTGTGGGGTTACTTTCATGGGATGGTGGCTCAGATCTGGCAGTTTCAGTGTAGTGGTGGTGCCCTGGGTGGCTTTATGAATGAAGTTCATTTCTTGATGGTTAGGCAGACTTTTTATTATTTTCCTGAGAAGTAAAATTTACAGGGTAGTTTGTTTGAATTAATTATCAGTGCAGGGTAAACGGTTTACAGGGGGTCAAGCTTCAAGCAGAATCCAAGCCTCGTCACTAAAGAGTGGAATAGACTAGGCAAAGTGGCACATGCTTTTAATCCCAGCACTTTGGAGGCAGAGATGGGCAGAGATCGAGGCCAGCCTGGTTTACAAAGCAAGTTCCTGGGCGTAAGAGAGACCCAGGTGGTGGCGGCTCTCTGTAAATTCAAGGCCAGCCTGGTCTAGAAGCTAGTTCTAGAACAGGCTATAAAGAAACCAACCATGTCTCAAAAAAAAAAAAAAATACATAAAAGAAAGAGTGAAATTTTTTTGTTTTGTTTTGTTTTTTTCAAGATACAGTTTCTCTAGAAACAGGCTGTTTCCCTGACCTGATACATAGCTCTGTAGACCAGGCTGGCTTTGAACTCACGGAGATCTGTCTGCCTCTGCCTCCGATGTACTAGGATTAAAGATGTTTGCTCCCACTCCCCCACCCCCTGGAATGGAATTTTTTACAGTGATATTTGGATGCCCTAGAATAAATTGCAGCCAAAGCTTTTTACGATTAACTCTTTCTGCTTCTGATCAGAGGCAGAGGGGCTGTGTTCTCAACTCAGTCTACTTTGAGGCAAAAGTAGCCTTGTTCTGAGATTAGAATAGTTCTACACAGTTGTCTTCATCTTTTAGCTTTTCCGTGTATTGCAAATCAGTGTCTAAACTTCTCCATTTTCTTTGTTTTTTTTTTTTTTTAGAGATAGGTTCTCTGTGTAAAAGCCCTAGCTAGCTCTGTAGATCATGCTAGCTTCAAACTCAAGTGCTGGGATTAAAGGCATGCACCACCAGTGCCTAGCTAAACTTCTCATTTTTGTGACATTGGTCTCATTGGATTTTGTAAACTTTTTTTTTTTTAATTTTATTTTGGTTTTTCAAGGCAGGGTTTCTCTGTAGCTTTGGAACTTATCCTGGAACTCGCTCTGTAGACCAGGCTGGCCTTGAATTAACAGAGATCCACCTGTCTCTGCCTCCCTAGTGTTGGGATTAAAGGCATGTGCTACCACCTCCTGGCTGTTTTATTTTTGGGATAGGGTTACATGTAGCCCTGGAATTTGCTTTTGTAGACCAGGCTGGCTTCAAATTTGTGGCCATCTTTACCTCTTCCTCTCAAGTGTAGAGATTAAAGACCAGCACCACACCTGGTTCAAAATACCTGAATTACAGTAGCTAAATTCGAGCTATAATTTGGTTCTTTTGGACTGAGGCTGGTTGGTCTAGTTCACTCTTCCGACTGGACATATTTACTGCAATGCTGAGTCCTTTTCCAAGTCAGGAGTTATGCTGGTTACTTTATATTCCAGATTATTCTTCACACAGTTCAGTGATAAGTGGCATTGCGCCCATTTTACATCTTAAGAGAACTAGGCTTTTAAATTAATCAGCTTGCTCTAATACAAAAGCCTGATACATCTGTGAAAGTTATAATGAAAATGATTGTTGAGACTCATGTCATAAGACTAGAGAGCCATTCATTGTTTTTAGATTTGTGCTTCAATGTTTTAGATTATTTTATGTGTAGAATATTTTGCCTACATTTATGTATGTACATTACCTGCTTGTCCAGTGCCCACAGAGATCAGAAGAGGGTGTTGAATTCTTTACAACTGGTGTTTAGGGTGGCTGTGAGCCACTATGTGGGTGCTGGGAACTGAACTCCAGTCCCCTGTAAGAGCAGCAAGTGCTCTTAACTGCTAAGCCATCTCTCCAGCTCTAATCATCCACCGTTTATAGTTGTTTATAAATCTGTATTAACCAATTGTGCTGTTTTGATAACCTCAAACTTCAAAGCAAGTCAGGTAGTTTCTTAACCAAGCATATAATGTTGTCTTGTTTTGGGAGTGGAGCAAGTTGAGACAGGGTCTCACTATGTAGTCTTGACTGGCCTGGAACTCAACTTGTGTAGACAACACTGGCCTCAAATTCATAGAGGTCTACCTACCTCGACCTCACAAGTACTAGAATTAAAGGCCTGAGCCACCATGCCTGATAGCAGTAATCATCACTTTGGGAGCTAAGGTTCATAGTAAACAAAAAGTAGAGTTATGTTTGTGTTTTTCTTTTCACATAAAATATGCTCTGTGAATATAATGTTTTGGAAGCTCGTCCTATGTTTTAGGCATTGTGTGATGGGCTCATTTATTGTAAAATCTAAAAAAATGATTATTTTATTGAGTCTGTTTTATAGAAAGGAAACAAGGGTTAGATACATAATTCACTAAAGTAGCAGAAATTGTATTAACTCTAAAGCTTTTGCATTTTTGCTTTGTCTTGTTTTGTGTTTTGAGACACTCCTATGTAACCCTGGTTGGCTTCATACTTGTGATGCTCTTCCATCAGTCTCTGCTGAGATTGTACATGGGTATTTCTATGCCTGGATTTACTTAATTTGTAGTCCATGTAGAGTGCTGGGATTACAGGCATTTACCATATTAAACGGGATTCTGTTAAAACTACCTACTCGTTTGCCTCACAGCAATGAAGGATCTCTCTCTTGGGTTTTTGAGACAGGGTTTCTCTCTATGTGTAGCTTTGGAGCCTGTCCTGGAACTTGCTCTGTAGACCAGACTGGCCTTAAATTCACAGAGATCCACCTGCCTCTGCCTCCTGAGTGCTGGGATTAAAGGCGTGCGCCACACCTGCCCAGCTAGTAAAGGAGCTCTTATGGCTCATGGTGTTGTTGTTATAGGTTCCATGCCTCTGTAGTGGAGCATCATGTCTGCTGTGCAGTTGCTGTCCCATCAGCAAGAATTCCACTGTAACTCGACTCATTTATGCTTCCATTCTCTTCCTTGGCACTGTTGTGTCTTGCATCATGATGACAGAAGGTATACAAACTCAGCTAAAGAAGGTAAGTAGAAGTTAAAGCATTTTACCATGGTTATTTATTACTTTTATATTTTATAATACTTTTACTGTTATATTCAATCAAGATCATTTAAGATACTTTTAAAAGGTTTATTTTCTGTGTATGAGTGTTCTGCCTACATGTATGTATGTTGTCATGCCTGTAGAGGTCAGAAGAGGGTGTCATGTCCCCTGGAACTGGTGTTAGGGATGGTTGAGAGCCACCATTTGAGTTCTGGGATCTGAACCCCAGTCCTCCACAAGAGGAATCCCTGAACTATTTCTAAAGCCCCAGTAATTTAGGGCTTTTTTCTTCGAGACAAGATTTCTTGGTAGCTTTGGAGCTTGTCCTGGAACTAGCTCTTACAGACCAGGCTGGCTTTGAACTCACAGAGATTCAGCTGCCTCTGCCTCCCAAGTGCAGGGATTAAAGGTGTGCACCACCACCGCCCAGCTAGCGCTTTTAACATTATTGATATTATTACAATTATTATTTTTGTTGTTTTCTCGAGACAAGATTTCTCTGTAGTTTTAGAGCCTGTCCTGTAACTAGCTCTTTTTTTTGTTTTTGTTTTTGTTTTTGTTTTTTTCGAGACAGGGTTTCTCTGTGGCTTTGGAGCCTGTCCTGGAACTAGCTCTTGTAGACCAGGCTGGCCTCGAACTCAGAGATCTGCCTGCCTCTGCTTCCAGAGTGCTGGGATTAAAGGTGTGCACCACCACTGCCTTGCTTTTTTTTTTTTTTTAATTACAATTATTACTATGTGGTAGGGTTTCTTGTAGCCTAGACTGGTCTTAATACATAGTCTAACAACCCAGAGGAAACAATTTAGAAACATTTTATCCTTGTTTGCATAAGCTTTAAGCTACAATATTCTTTTACCTTTAGAAGGAGTTTGTAGCTGAAAAATTCTGTAGAAAAATTGAAATAACCTCAGGAAGGTGGGTTAATTGAGGACTGGACCAAGCCTATAGCTTCATCCTGTGTTCTACCACTGAGCTACATCCTGTCTTCAGAGAAGGGCTTACTAAATGACCCAGGCTAATCTTAAACTCACTGTGTAGTGCAGGTTGACTTGGAACTTGTAGTCATTTTACTTCAGCCTCTCAAACTTTGGATTACAGGCTTAACTGTCGTAACTAGTCATCTTTAAAAAAGTGTGTGTGTATGTGTGCCTTAGTGTTTGTATTGCTGTGAAGAGACACTATGATCACAGCAACTCTTATAAAAGAAAACAGTTTCAGAGGTTCAGTTTATTATTATGACAGGGAGAATGGAGGCATGCAGACAGACATGGTACTGAAGAGGTAGCTGAGAGTCCTACATCTTGCAAGCAACTGGAAGTCGACTGAGACACTACACTGGGCAATATTATGAGCATAGGAAACCTCAAAGTCTGTCCCTAAAGTGGCACACTTCCTCCAACAAGACCATACCTACTCCAATATCTCCTAATAGTGCCAGTCCCTATGAGATTATGGGGCCCAATTACATTCAAACTACCACTATACATATAATGTGTATAAGTGTTTTGCCTGCATGTATGTATGTGCACTATGTGCATGTCTGGTGTCTTTGGAAGTCTGAAGATGGCATTGGCTCCCATGGCTTGAGTTATAGATGGACAGTTGTGAGCAACTGTGGGTGCTGGGAACTGAATCCTGATCCTCTGTAAAAGCAACAACTGCTTTTCATGACTAAGTTGTCTCTCCATCCCAGCTTTTGTTTTTAAATGTAATTGTTTATGTTCTTAGGTAATAAGAATGTAGTCAATTGGAAGTCAGAAATTTCAGTTCTCAGTCTTTTTTTTCATTTTATCTATTATGGATATAGTGTTCTGCCTGCATGTATCCCTGCAGGCCAAAAGAGGGCACCAGATCTCATTACAGATGGTTGTGATCCACCATGTAGTTCTTGCAACTTGAACTCAGAACCTTTGGAAGAGCAGCTTTAACCTCTGAGCTGTCTTTCTTTTTTTTTCTTCACAAATCCTGCTTCTGGATTGAGATAACATTTCTGTAGTGTTGATACTCTCGTGGCATTGAAATTCCTTGTCTCCTCAGATTCCTGGATTCTGTGAAGAAGGATTTCAAATCAAGATGCCTGATATGCTAAAGGCAGAGAAAGACTGTGATGTGCTGGTCGGTTTTAAAGCTGTATATCGGATCAACTTTGCTGTAGCCATCTTTTTCTTTGCCTTCTTTTTGCTCATGTTAAAAGTAAAAACAAGTAAAGATCCCAGAGCCGCAATACACAATGGGTATGTAAGGTGTTTTTTTTTTTGTTGTTGTTTTTTGTTTTGGTTTTTTTTTTTTTTTTTTTTTTTTTTTGGTCTTTCAAGACAGGGTTTCTCTGTAGCATTGGAGCCTGTCCTGGAACTCCTGTAGGCCTTGAACTCACAGAGATTGTCTGCCTCTGCCTCCCAAATGCTGGAATTAAAGACATGCACCGCCACCACCCGCAAGATTGTCTTTTAATATTCATGGTTCATCACCTTCAGCTGTTGATATGTCATTTGAATGGAAGCAATGTAATATTTAATCAGTGGTTAGATGTATACATAAAAGATTATTATAATTTTTTGATAGCTTTCTTTCAGTTGCTTAGCGTACCTTGTAAAATAGGTGAGACACAGTGCTTAGACACTTTGTTTTTCATTTATGAATAAGCATGTGCCTGAGACACATATTAACAGAAGCACACACATAGTATACAAGAAAGTTAGAACAGCAAAAAAAAAAAAAAAAAAAAAAAAAGGAAAAAATGGGTTGCTTCTCTTGCTTCTTCCTTCTGACCAGTTCCTCTTTGACATAAATTTCTCAGTTGGAAGCTGATGGGAGCTTTGTAAATGTTGTGTTTGTTATAGATGTAGTAACTGAATTTCAGAGAAGCTAAATATTTTGCCTAAGATCTTTTAGCTGGGAATATAGGGGTGAAGTTCATGTATATTCAGCTCTCAAAGCTTGAAACTTCATGTTCTGGCATGCAAGCCATGTTGGCTGGTTGGTGGCTTTGGTTGGGTTATTTGAGATGGGGTCTCATCAGCCTAGGCTGGCCTTGACATCTTGATCCTCTTACCTCTACCTTCCTAGTAGGATTACTGGTTTGTTCCCCATACTTAGCTCAAGACAGTAGGAAAGGTTATAGGCTGAAAGTCAGATTTGGTTCTGGCCTTTTTGCTAATGAGCACTGTGATTATGGACAAAGTATTTGTGTCCTATTTTGGTTTTTTGTTATGATTTTCTAAATATTTTTATTTTATATATGTTGATCAGGTCCTCTGGAACTGGAGTTACAGACAATTGTGAGCTGCCATGTGTGCTGGGAATTAAACCTCGGTCCTCTGAAAGAGCAGTCAGTGCTCTTAACTGCTGAACCATCTCTCTAGCCCCTTGTGTCTTATTTTGTAAATGGAGGATTGGGGGATAATTTCTTCCATAAATCTAATGATTCTTCCATATATGTACTCTCCATGCAGCTAACACTGTTAGAACTTATAATTCTAGAAAAGCATTACCTTTATGTGCTAAAAGTAAGAAAACTCCAAAATTTACTCATGAATGTGAATGACTTATCTTACATGCTACTTGTTAGGTTACAGACCCTATAGCTGCACTTTCTCACAAAACCCCAACATACATTAAATAAATAAATAAATCTTTAAAAAAAAAAAGAAACAAGGAAGGAAAGAAAAAAACTTCAAGGGCCAACTTTGAAGACTTTCAGGGTTCAAAAAGAGAAGCCACAATAAGTGTAGGAACCAAAGTCTAATGGCTATAGGAAAAGAATCTTCTGTCACACGTTTTTCTATTCATGTGCTCTTTATTTTTTTCTAATGGTTTATAATTTCTTCTTCTATCTTATTCTCAATTTATATTTCCATCTCCTGCCGTAAGAAATTCCCAAGCATACATCTGTTTATATTTAGCAACTTGTTAGTAATAAAAAACTACAAGAAAAATTATTAAGGACACAGGCATTGTTTGAGGATATATAGCAAAACTTATCAGCTAGTTTGTAGCAAACTGTGGTTGCATCTGTAAGGAGGTCCAGACTGTCTTAAAGAAGCCACTGCAGAATGCAAAGGGATAAAACTAGACCATTGAGAGATCCAAGCAAAAGGCAAAGAATACGTGCATTATTTTAAATTTCTAAAGTGTGATTATAATACCTGGACGTGGCTAGTCAGTTAGGCGCTATTGGTTTCTTGAAGTACTAAGATAGAACAAGGAGAGACACCTGCAGTACCACCCTAATTCATCATAAATCCTCTGAGGAGCTTAGGTCCTACAAGGCCAGACACCTACAATTTTGTCCTTGACACATCTAGCCAGCCTGCTCTGTCAGTATGATAGAGAACAGGCTTCTAAATTTCTCACCGTAATGTGAATAACAGTGTAGAGAGTAGCCGTGCTTTTGACCATCCACAGATACGTGTGCCCATAAGGATTGAAATGTAATCATGAGATCACATGTACACAATACATGAAAATGCAACAGTTTTCAGAGTCAGTGGTCCTGCTGGTTTTGTTCGGCAGGGTTCCTCCATCTGAGAATAATTTCTTGGGTGGGTTGACATCTGAATTATCAATTGCTGTAAGCTGTAATTGTGTCCAGGCCCACAGTAGCTCATGAAAAATAGCTCCTGACAGGTATCTTTCTGCTTCAACCTCTATAGTAACTGGATCAGAGGCATATGTCACAAGGTCTTATTTAATATATTTTGTATGAAATATTAAGTGGAATAGCTTCGGGTCAAACGAAGAAACAAGCCTAGACATATATGTTTCAAATGCTAGTTGGGCTTTTTTTAGTAGCAGAAATGCATTTTTCTCAGTGTAAGAATAATAGCATTTCTCTTAAGTGTGATTTTGTTCTTTAATAGGTTTTGGTTCTTCAAAATTGCTGCCATTATTGGTATCATGATTGGATCTTTCTATATCCCTGGGGGCCATTTTACTTCAGGTATGGACTGCTGAGGGGTTGATGTGTGTGTAACTCTGTGATTAGGAGCTGGCCTTAGAGACATGGTGTCCAGTTGTGTGACCACACATTAAGACAGTGATGAATTAAAATCAGGAGATATTTTGACCACTTCTCAGACTAAATAGTTTATCTTACTTGGTGAGGAAAAATCATCAGAGAACTTATCAACATGAGGCTTTTTTTTTTTTTTTTTTTTTTTGTTTATTGAGACAGGGCTTCTCTAACTTTGGAGCCTGTCCTGGAACTAGTTCTTGTAGACCAGGCTGGTCTCAAACTCACAGAGATCCGCCTGCCTCTGCCTCCCAAGTTCTGGGATTAAAGGCGTGTACCCCCACTGCACGGTCAACATGAGGTTCTAACGCTCCCATACTGACTTTTCCCTGTCCTAACATGCTTCTGTGACATGGCATCAGGTGACATCTGACAGTTTCCTATTTGTTTTCCCCCCATCTCCCTAAAAGGAAAGGAAACATCTTTTTTTGTTGTTGTTTTTGGTTTCGGTGTGTATCCTGGAACTCAATTTATAGATCAGGCTGTCCTAGAACTCAGATTCACATTCCTCTGTCTCTTGAGTGCTGTGCGCCACCACTGCCCAGTTTAGGAAAAGTTTTTTTTTTCTTTTTTTCTTTTCTTTCTTTCTTTTTTTTTTTTTTTTGGTTTTTCGAGACAGGGTTTCCCTGTCCTGGAACTAGCTCTTGTAGACCAGGCTGGCCTCGAACTCAGAGATCCGCCTGCCTCTGCCTCCCGAGTGCTGGGATTAAAGGCGTGCGCCACCACCGCCCGGCTGGGAAAAGTCTTATGAAGTTATTTAGAATGTGAGGTCTTAGTGAATTGATTAAATAAATAACACCATCTTGTCCTAACTCTATTTTGTGTCTGCCTAGACATTCCTCAGCCTTCCACTCCCCAATAGTCACTTCTACCATGGCAGTCCATTTTGGACTGTGACCCTGACCATGGTCCAGATGAACTAACCAAAATAACAAAACTAGATAGAGGTAGTGTAAATAAAAAATTGTCATGGTATCTGGAAAATATTGCTAAACTCTGCAGAAAGACAGATGTTACTACAACTCTACTCAGACACTGTAATTGTGGTATTTGTCTTTAAAAACGAGCTTGAATACCAAAAGACATTTTGGAAGCATTAGCCTACTCTTGGTCTGGCCGATTGTAAAGAACTTGTACTCTTAACTGATACTCTGAACTATCTTTCATGGATCAATTCACCAGACTCCCTTTGCTACAAACTGAAACAAGTTTTAAAAGGTCTCAGAGGGTAAAAGGCACTTGCCACAAAGCCTGATGACAAGCCTGAGTTTGAACGCTGGATCTCACATGCTGGAAGGAGGAGACTGACTCAAAGAAATTATTCTCAGATGTCTATTTGATGCACTTATTCATGCTCGGTATACGCACGCACGCACGCATGCACGCACGCACGCACTCACTCACGGGGACCAGCCTTGACAAAAATGTGTCTCACAAGGGTAAAGGCTTAGGGATTTGAAATATAGTAGAGAATATGAAGACGAGAATGAAAATAATAAAATGGAGAAACATATAGGATAGTATCAGGAGGGAATTCCAGTGAGTACTGAAAATTCACCCACTTTAATTTCCAATTGCTTAAATTACTCCTGACCCCAGAAGGTAGGAGTAAGACAAAAGACTGCATTAACATGATACAAGGAAATAAACTTACTAATTGAAAGTCACCAGCTACATTTATAGTTAAACATTCTGTTGCTAGAACAAAACAAGTCACCAAGTCACTCTCGCGTCCTAGACTAAAAACATTCTGTAGGCAAACCACTCCCTGGGTGGAATCCAAAGTTATCTCCATAAAGGAAACTGGAATTTAGTTGGATCCAGAGACTTGTTTGAGTCAGGAACAATCTACTTCTGCAAGGTCAGGCAATTAGCCACACCTGTTGACAGTAACCTTGATAGTAGAATTCCGAACAACAACTAGGTGGCACCCCCTGGTTTTTGTTGTTGTTGTTTTTTGTTTTTTTTTGTTTGTTTGTTTGTTTTGAGGTAGAAGCACAAATGTGGAAACAGGCTCACATTTTCAGGCCTTCACAACACACATGTAAAATGCTTGTAAAGGTAGGAAATCCCCTGACATTCCTTAAAGAATACCTGTAAGTTTGAAATGATAATCAAACTGTACTGTTGTTGACAGAATGTCTTTACTGCCTGTCCTTTACCAGAGTTGAAGTCTGCTCATAAAGTTTATCAGCTATATTCTGAAATGTTGCTGTTATGGTGAAGAGTAACTGTTGTCTTTGTTTACAGTCTGGTTTAGTGCTGGCATGTTAGGGGCCACTTTCTTCATCATCATCCAACTGGTGCTCTTGGTAGACATGGCTCACTCTTGGAATGAATTATGGGTAAATCGAATGGAAGAAGGAAACCCAAGGCTCTGGTATGCTGGTAAGTGCCTAAACTCACTGCAAAATGTCATACTGCTACCTTAAGTAGGAAGTATAATAAAATCCCCAGTTTTGAATATATAAACTCAATTTAGGGCTTTTGTTTTGTTTTATTTTGAGATGGGGTTTCTCTGTAAATAGCCCCTAGCTGTTCTGGAACTAGTTCTGTAGGCCAGGCTGGCCTCGAAGTCAGAGATATGCCTGCCTCTGCTGAGATTAAAGGCTTGCTCCACCACTGCCCAGCTAGGGCTTACTTTTTAAAAACAGTATATGTATGTGTGGGGAGGTGTTATACCTGCATTTATGTCTGTGCACCACATTTATGAAGTGCCTATGGAGGCCAGAAGAGGGAATCAGATTCCCCTGGGACTGAAACCCCTGTCCTTTAGAAGAGCAGCCACAAATGCTTTCTAACTCCTATAACTGTCTTTTAAAAAGCTAGTTTGTTATTTAAGCCTATTTTGAATTGTATGCCTTGCTGGAAGGTGAGCATAATACATTCATCATTGGAGTCTGTCAATAATGGAACTATACTGCTGAGATGCTAAGAAAACATTTCTAGATTTAGATTTAATTATATGACTATTTATGTGAATGGAAAGGAATTATTTTCCCAGACCAGGGAGGTTATATCAGTATTTGTGATGGGAGCCAGGTTTTAAGTAGCCAGTGGCTACAAAGTGAAATTGTCTAAAAGAGAGCTTGCTTTGTTTACCTAGACATCATCCCTGGCATATAGTTATTGCCAGCTGTGACCTAGTTTGTAGAGAGGAGCTGTGTGTAGTTAGGCTAGCCTTGAACTTGTGATCCTCCAGTTTTAGCTTCTCAAATGCTAGTATTACAGGTGTTCACCCACCATACCTGACCCTAAATTGTGCCATTGAAAAACCAGGAATCATCTAGAAAAACTTACGTACGTATTTAATATGTAATTCAGAGATTATTCAAATGGGGTCATCAGATATTTTTTTCTTGAACCCATGAAACCTAGGTTAGGTTCCAGGTTGTGAGTTCATTTACTTAGTGGATTTTGGAGTTTAATGGTGAATCATTTTAAAACAATATGAAGCTTGAACCTTGGGCCATTTAAAGTTTTCTTGCAGTTTATTGCTCAGTATGGGAATGAATTAAGTCTCTTTACTTATATAGCATAGAAGAAAATTGATCTTAATTCTAGCCATTTCTTTGGACACTGGATATTTATATTGTTTTCTCCTTTTCCAGCTTTGCTGTTTTGTACAAGCTTGTTTTATATCCTTTCGATCATATTTGCTGTGTTGTTCTACATCTTCTACACCAAACCAGATGGCTGCACAGAAAATAAGGTCTTCATCAGCCTTAACCTGATTTTTTGTGTTGCTGTTTCTGTTGTATCCATTCTCCCCAAAATTCAGGTATGATGGTTTTCTGTTTTCTCTTGTGAAAGACTTAGAATTAATGCTAGCTAAGCTTAAATTGCAGGCAATGTTTTAATTATATCTGTATTTAGCTACTTAAATATCTCTCCATATTATTGTTAAATATGTGTAATTACATCTTAGTGATCGTGTATGTGCTATTGAGTGGCTATATTTTTTTTCTGGACTTTTTTTAGTTCTTAATTTTATATTTTAGATATTCTCATAGCCCTAACTGGCCTAGAACTCACCAGACAGTTCAGACCTTGAACTTTGGGACCTCTTTGATGGCATGTGCCACCATGCCCAGTTGAGTTCCTATATCTTGATGACACTCATTTCCTGATCATTAAAAACTAAGTAACTTGGGGATGGTGAGTTGCCTCAGTGGGTAAAGGTGCTTATTCCTGAGCTTGGTACCTGGAGTTCCAGTCCCAGTACGCATAGGGTAGACAGGGAGAACTGACTCCTGCATGTTGTCCTGTGACTTTCATACACACATACACTGTGGCACACATGTCCCTACACATACTTAATAAATATATTTAAACAGATGTAGTACATCCCTGCAGTCCCAGCTGCTTAAAAGTATGAAGTGTGATAATTCCTTAAGGAATTAGAAGCTAGTCTAGAAAACCTCAGTGTTGTGACCCTTTCTCAGAAAAGCATGAGGGAAGTATCTGAGATGGCTCAGTTTATAAGGGTGCTTGTTAGATTACCCCTGTGCCATCCCTGGAACCCATCATGTAGGAGAACTAACTCCTGACCATACTTGAGGTTCTGCTCCCACCATAGAATACATAAATAATAATTTTTTTAAAAGCATGAGGGACTGGTGTGTTGTTTGATTTTTTTTGCTAGAGGCTCACACAGCCTGCACAAAGGTGAGTTTGATCTCAGTACCAGGCATAAGGATCAGTTGTTTCAAGGTCATCATCATCTTTAGCTACCTAGTGAGTGTAAGGCCAGCCTTGGACTACATGTGATCTTTTTTCCAAGAAAAAAAATTTTTTTTCATTTACTTTTTTTTGTTAGCTCACATTTAATTGCTAAGTGAATATGGTACATCTAGTTCCAGCAATCCTGGAAACTGAAGCAGGATTGAATTTGGGCAACAGTATCTAGAAAAAAAAGAATAAAAACCAAAATGGACATTTCCAAGAGGTGATTGGTCACTTAGCTATTTTGTGGTAGAGTTGAGTGGGTTTTTCTTCATATAACGAGGTTAGAAACTGAAAGCCTTGGGGTTGGAGAGATGGCTCAGAGGTTAAAGAGCACTGATTGCTTTTCCTGAGGTCGTGAGATCAAATTCCAGCAACCACATGGTGGCTCACAACCATCTGTAATGAGATCTGGCGCCCTCTTCTGGCGTGCGGGCATACATGGAGGCAGAATGTTGTACACATAATTTAAAAAAAAAAAGAAACTGAAAGCCTTTGTGTGTGTGATATAAAGGAATTTTCAAGATTGTGAAGTGCTTTGCAAACCAGCAGCAGATGCCGTCTTATTTTGTAGACTGACTGAAACTGAAGGCCACCTGTCATCTTTAACTGTCAGGAAACAGGCTTTCAATTTCTAATAATTGAGTGCACCCCAGGGGATCATTCATTCCTTACAGATCATAGCATCGTTTTGTTTGATTCCACAGGAACATCAGCCTCGTTCTGGCCTCCTGCAGTCCTCCATTATCACTCTGTATACCCTTTACCTCACCTGGTCAGCCATGATCAACGAGCCTGGTAAGGGAACGTCCTAACCCATCAATAGACGTGCTCCTTTGCTGGGTATACAAACTGGAGCTAGAGCAAATGTGAAACAAACAGAAAACTACTTGGAAATGGTCATTGTTCTCAGTAGATTTCAACTATTTACCTTTTAAGTAACTGGAATAAAACTAGGGATGCGCTCCTGTTTGGAAGCTAAAATGGTTTGTTAAACATCACAAAACCAATGAAGTCACAATAGATATTTATAAAACTTAAGATAACTACTTTTTCTAAAGGTAGATCATCGGGTAAGATGTAAATACAGTACTGATTGCTGAGTTTCAGGTTCTTCTAAACATACCTTTCCTGTGTTTCACAGCACAGCTAAATGGTGTGTAGGCAAACCCTCTGATTCTCCTTGGAACACGAGTGAGCTGTAACTAATGATAGCAAAACTTTGCCATTTTCAGACCGTTCCTGCAACCCCTCTCTCAGGAGCATCATTACACACTTAACTTCACCCACTGTGTCTCCAGCAAATTCAACTACTCTTGCTCCTACTTATACTCCACCGTCACGGAGTGGACATTCTATGAATTTGGATGATTTTGGGGGGCTGTTTATCTTTGTTGTCTGCGTTATATATTCTAGGTAAGTTCTAGATAAGAGGTGCTTAATACAAGATTAATACATTCCTCATTTATATTATGTAAAAAATGTAATATGTTTTAAAAGCAGTGTAAAGAATTAAAATAATATGCCTCCATTTATTATCTATCTCTCTCTCTATCTATCTATCTATCTATCTATCTATCTATCTATCTATCTATCTATCTATCTATCTATCTATCTCTAATCTATCTGTTTTTCAAGGCAGGGTTTCTCTGTGTAGCTATGGAGCCTGTCCTGGAACTAGCTCTGTAGACCAGGCTGGCTTTGAACTCATGATCCTCCTGCCTCCACTTCCCTAGGCAAATCCTACCAGCATGCTTCCTTCAATAAAAAGTTCTTTGCATATCTTTGCAAGTATATGTATATGTGTGTGTATATGTCTTAAAGTTCAGAAAATTTGGCTGGGCCGTGGTGGCACTTGCCTTTCTTTAATTCCAGCACTCAGGAGGCAGAGGCAGGTGAATCTCTTGAGTTTGAGGCCATCCTGATGAGTGAGTTCCAGGAAAGCCAGCGCTGTTACACTGAGAAAAACCCTGTCTTTAAAAATGGTTGGGGTGGGGGGTGGGGTGTTCAGAAAAGCTTCTCATACTTTGTTCTGGTTTTATGGAGGTGCCTCCTTTGTGTAGGATAAAAATCCAAGGGCTGGAAATAGAGATCTTCAGAATGAACTTTTAGAAAAAAAATACAATGATTTGGGGCAGAAGGTGTTGGTCAGAGTATATGGCACTTGTCTGGTATGTGTGAAGCCTTGGGTGTGATTTCCATAACTGTGCCAAAATTCTTTATAAGTCTTTTTCCTCATTTATATTATGTAAAAAAAATGTAAGTTTAATAGTCCCTATCACAGAACCACAGGTATGACTTTATTTGTGTCCATCTTCCCGCTCATTTCATTTTCCATATATTATTAGATTAATAATTTAAAAGTAAGAAATATTCAAAATCAAGATAAATTTTATTTTTACAAGTTGGCAAAATAAGAGAGACCACATATAAAATAGTAAACGAGAATATCTCCATTTCAATCTACTTTTACCATGGAAAACATTTAGTACATGGTATTTCAGATTTAACTTAGTTTTTTTAAACATTTTATTTTTGTGTATAGTTATTGAGGGAACAACAGTGGCACCATAGTGCACATATGAAAATTGTTAACGACAACTTGTGGGACATGGATTTCTCTTTTCATCATGTGAGTCCTGGGTTATCAGGCTTGGCAGCAGGCATCTTTACTCAGTGACCATCTTACTGGCCCCAATTTTACTTTAAAAGATTATCTAGAGGGGCTGGAGAGATGGCCCAGCGGTTAAGAGCACTGACTGCTCTTCTCAAGGACCCGGGTTCAATTCCCAGCACCCACATGGCAGCTAACAACTGTCTGAAAATCCAGTTCCAGGGGATCTGACACCTTCACACCAATACACATAAAATAAAGTTAAATAAACCATAAAAAAATTTAAAAAAAGATTATGTAGAGTAGGGATGAGCAAACTGTACTGCAGTTAGACTGGTTGGCTACTTTTAGGCTTTTTGTTGTTGAGGGAGGAGCTCATGTCCAGGCCAGCTTCACATTTGCTATTTAGCTGAAGATGAGCTAGAACTAGTTCTCCAGCCTTCACCTCCCACGTGGGTAGGTGTGAGCCGTGGCACAGAGGTCATAGGACAACTTTCAGGAACTGGGTCTCCTTCCCACTCTGCCTTCCAAGGCTGTAATTAGGTTGTCAGGGTTTACCTGTACCTGCTGAGCTTTTTTGTTTTGTTTTGTTTTTTCCAAGACAAGGTTTCTCTGTTTAGTCCTGGCTTTTCTGGAATTTGCTTTATAGACAAGGGTGGTCTGGAATTCAGGTTGGTTCGCCTGCCTCTGCCTTCCAAGTATTGGGATTAAAGGGGTGCATCACCATGCCAAGCCTGTTGAGCTATCTTTTGTCCCATTTTTTTTCAAAGTCTTGTAGCCTATATTGACCTTGAATTCTGCATTCTTCTTAGTGATAGGATTATAGGTGAGTGCCACCACTCTGAGCTTGTTTTACTTACTTACTTATTTATTTATTTATTTATTTATTTATTTTGGTTTTTCAAGACAGGGTTTCTCTGTAGCTTTGGAGCCTGTTTTACTTATTTTATTATCTATAAAATAGTATGTTTATCTGCTTGTCATATGTATATGCACTACTGAATTCCTGTTTGTTCTATATCAGCCTTCTGAGTGCTGGCATTACAAGTCCACCATGGTATAACATGAACTATAGAAATAGGTGCCTTCTGTATATAACAGCTTGCTGAAATCAGTTGCTGGTTATCTTTTCATGTCTAATTGCTATGGCTAGAGCTTATGATGCAATGTTAAATAGTAAATTCAACAGTGGGATCTTTGCTTTGTTGTTGATCTTGAGAGGGAGCAGTTTTGAGTATTTTCTTTTTCTTTCTTTTTTTTTTCCTTCTCTAAGACAGGGTTTCTCTGTGTAGCCTTGGCTGTCCTGGAACTTACTCTGTAAAGTATCCACCTGCCTCTGCCTCTTGAGTGCTGGGATTAAATGTGTGCACTGCCATCACCCGTCACTTTAAGTATTTTCATCTTGAAAAATACTAAATTTTGTCATATGCTTTATCTGTTGAAATGATCGTGTAGTTTATGTCATTTATAGTTTTTTCTTTAGTTATTAATTGTTCTTCTAGTGAGTGTCTGCAGTGTTGGGAATCAGATGCCTATAGCTGATGTTAAGGAGTTCTTTGAATCTCTCAAGGCAGGACTGACAAGTGCTGGGACAGGACACCTGGGACCACTGGGAGTAGTAAGAAGCCTCTCACCTGCTGTGGGAGGAATGATGCCAGGGTTTCAAGAGGTCATGGCACTGAGACGAGTGACGGATGAATAAGTGTGTAGTCAGACTGCTGACTTGTTTCCCGACTGCTCAGATCCAAATAATCACACAGAAACTATTTTTATTACAACACTGTTTGGCCAAAGCCTCAAACATGTTTCTAGCTAGCTCTTAAATCTTAAATTAACCCATTTCTATTAATCTTAAGTTTTGGCATGAGGCTGTGATTTACTGGTAAGGATCTAGCATCTGTCTCCTTAGGCAGCTACATGGCATGTCTTTGACTCGGCCTATTTTCTCTATATATCTCTTCCAACCTGGGTATATTCTGCCCTGCCATAGGCCGAAGCAGCTTCTTTATATTCATTAGCCAATAAAAGCAACACATATACAGAAGAATGTCCCACATGGTTAATGAATAAAACTGTTTTGGCCAGTGGCTTAGAGTAAAGCCAGTTGGAAAATCTGAACAGAGATATATATAGAGAGAATAGGCATAGTCAAGGAGACGCCATGTAGCTGCCAAAGGAGATAGACACCTGGAACTTACCTGGAAAGCCACAGCATTATGGCAATACCTTAAGATATAAGAATTAATAAGAAGCCTAAACTAATAGGCCAAACAGTGTTGTAATTAATACAGTTTCTGTGTGATTATTCGAGTCTGGGCAGCCAGGAAATGAACGAGCAGTCTCTTTATACATAAGTTGGCTAGGAAGAGATAGGTGGTATATTACAAGCATAGTAAAGGCACTTACGTTGCAGTAGAAGAGACACTGGGTAGCGTGCTTCTGGAATTGAGACATGAAGTAGCAACTACTAAGAAGAGCACCATCCTGTAATTAATAGGTTGTATCTTTGGACAGGGCTTTCAGCAGGCTTTTTGTGTCCAAAGTAGGAACAGCCCAGAAATAACTTAGTCATATATGGGTCAAAGACATATCATCTGAAGTGGCTCCCTTTTTGATGTGATTTTCTTGGGATTACTTTCCAGCATCCGTACTTCAAGCAATAGCCAAGTTAACAAGCTGACCCTCTCTGGGAGTGATAGTGTTATCCTTGGTGATACCACCAATGGAGCCAACGATGAAGAAGATGGACAGCCTCGTCGGGCTGTGGACAATGAGAAGGAGGGGGTGCAGTATAACTACTCCTTCTTCCACTTGATGCTCTGCTTTGCTTCTTTGTACATCATGATGACCATAACCAGCTGGTACAGGTAGGAGGAATAGACAAAGATAGAATGCTCAGCCCTTGGGAATGCCTATATATCTAAGTGGATTTTCCTTATTGTGGTGCCCTTCTCTGTCTCAGAGAATGAAGCTGTCTGTATTTAGTGTCCTTTTCTGGAGTCCTTTTTGTTTGTTTCAGATGGTCTCACTTCAAACTTCCTCTTGTTCTGCTATAGCCACCTAACTCCTGGGATTAAGAGCATGTGCTAACATGCCCTGCTTGAAATAGAAACCAGTTGGAATTCTCTGTGGTTCAAATTATTAGTCGCTTTAAGAAAATCATGGCATAAAACCATTTGGCCTGATATTGATATATTTTTTTTCCTGTGCTTTTAGAGAGGCAATATTAAAGTATTCTGGTCAGAGTAATAATATCCTAAGCAGGAACCATTTCAGGGAGACTATTTCCATTTTGCCAGTAACTAGAATAATTCAGATGGTACATAAGAACCTTGCTAAAAGAATAGTTAGGTCTTCATGTTAGCAAGAAGGAAAATGCTATTTGAGATGCAAAGTCTGTTGGTCATAGTAACTGAAAATAGCTTCTCAAGTCCCTACTAGAACCATCCTAGGTTAATAGTAGCAGCTAAGCCTCCCTGAGGGGTTTCTTGGCATTGGCCAGGGTGAGTGAGTGGTATGAGAAGGATTCAGCTTCACAATATTGTTTCCTTCCCCTCCCCCTTCTTGTTTTTCTTAGTCCTGATGCCAAGTTCCAGAAAGTATCCAGCGGTTGGCTACCTGTGTGGGTCAAAATGGGCTCCAGCTGGGTGTGCCTCCTCCTTTACCTCTGGACTCTTGTGGCTCCACTCATCCTCACAGGTCGGGACTTCAGCTGAGCTTCGGAGTGCCAAGGATACTGCTAAAGCTGACAAAGCTCCTTTGCTGAAAACACATATCCCTTCTCGTTTCATCAACTAAACTGTTAAGTGAACGCTTTACAAATTTGGCTGTATTCATGTTTATATCAAAAGGCAAGAAATGAATAATGCTTGATGCAGAATCTGAACTTTCATATATATATATATATATGTGTGTGTGTGTATACACACACACACACACACACACACACACACGTTTATTTGTAAGGCTATAGCACAAAGGGAACATTTTGTGTTTTAGCGTGAACTGCAGCTGTGCTGTGAAGAGAGTTCTTTATAAAGACCTGTAGATTCCTACTTGGGTTTAAAATGTAAGTTAGAAGATTGTTGGATATTTGAGACAATCTTTAATATATTTCTATTGCA